>NC_140989.1:166183518-166783518 GCF_052327205.1 Somniosus microcephalus | reverse complement strand
TGTGCAGTAACCTTTTATGTGGCACCTTATCGAATGCCTTCTGGAAATCCAAATACACTACATCTACTGGTTCCCCTTTATCCACCCTGTCTGTTACATCCTCAAAGTGGATATTAGTGGTCTAATACTTCACACGTTTGCATCTTCAATTATTTTCTCTTTCTATTTTAGCAGAGGCATTTACCAATTTAAATTCATAATTGGGTGACGAACTGATGTTGGAACTTTGGGCCACTTCTAACTGTCTTATCCGAGGTTATTTCAGGGCGAGTCCCCATTTCCCATATCTTCAAGAGTATCTAGCCTTGCTTGAGATTTAGGTAAGCTGTTGGTAAAGCAAACCCTGTCTGGTAATTGATTTTAATTACTGGATTTATCTTGGACCTCCATAAGCTGTTCCAATCTTCAAAAGCGATGGGCAGCATTTTAAGTTTAAAATTAGTTAATTTATTTTACCTGAAAATAAACAAGCTCTTGAGTAACAGTGATAAAATTCAGTTACATATTTACAGTTGGATTCCTTCTAACTAACTCGTCAAATAGACAAAGTATTACAACTCTAAGAATTAAGCTAACTCTTTGCAAATAACTTTTAAGTAATCCTTTCTTTAAGGAATTTCAAACTGGAATTCCCTCTCTCCGCCTCTCCACCTCCACCACTGCCTCAATTCTTTGATCAAGCGCTTGGTCACCCCTCCTAATATCTCCTTCTTTGGCTCGGTGTCTATTTTTGACTGATTATGCCTCTGCGAAGTGCCTTGGAATATTTTTCTACATTAGGGGCTCTGTATATAAATGTTGATGCTCCCCTTGAGATTTCAAATCCTCTTTTTCCATTGGATTTCTCAACTGCCCCCTCTTCTGATTTCCAACTACCCCAATCCAGGTCAAGGAGAATCAATTAATTTTTTTTATCCTGCAGAGAGTTACTGGCACTTCCTGGACTTTGACTGCCCCAGCTCTGATATTTAAAAGAATCTGTCAGTCATGTACCAACACAACTAATCACACAGCACTGGTCGCATTCGAATTGTTTCTCTCCTCAGCCTAATGAAACGTGCAGCATTGTCTCAGGTTAAGTTTGGTGCAGGAATCTGAACTGCAGACTGCTTGTGTAAGCTGGCTGGATTTAAAGGGACAGCCACTAAACCAAAAACAGACAAAGGTAATGGCTGGGAATTTTCACAGGTAAGAACGGGTGGGGGGGAAGTGAAAGTTGTAAAGGTATAAAACCCGACTCCCAACCTGCCTCCAACCCGCCCACTTTCACCTTTCACTCAGGCGGGGTGGGCTGCCAACCGGCTGCCAGGAGGTGGTTTGCCAATTTAAATATTATAATGAGTCCTGAAACCTCTACTTTAACCTGCTTTGTCGGTTTTACTGCAGGCGGACGGCGATCCCGGGGCTCGTGATTCCCAGTGGCTGCAATGAGGCGGCCTCAGCCTTGGGGAGCAATCCTTGTGGGCTGGGAGAAAGAAAAAGAAAGAAAGACTTGCATTTATATAGCGCCTTTCATGACTGCCGGACACAAAAGTGCAGTCACTGTTGTAATGTGGGAAACGCGGCAGCCAATTTGCGCACAGCAAGCTCCCACAAACAGTAATGTGATAATGACCAGATCATCTGTTTTTATTCTGTGGATTGAGGGATAAATATTGGCCAGGACACCGGGGATAACTCCCCTGCTCTTCTTCGAAATAGTGCCTTGGGATCTTTTACGTCCAGCTGAGAGAGCAGACAGGGCCTCGGTTTAACATCTCATCTGAAAGTCAGCACCTCTAACAGTGCAATGCTCCCCTCAGCACTGCACGGGACCGTCAGCCTAGATTTATGTCCCGCGAGTGGGATTTGAACCCACAACCTTCTGACTCAGAGGTGAGAGTGCTACCCATTGAGCCACAGCTGACGCATAGCATGGAGGAGCAGGAGTGCTTCCTCACAGACTCCTCAGCTCCACCACCAGCAGCCCGCACCCCCCGGGTCGGGGTTCAGATGCCCCCAGGGATCGTGTCTTAGCCCCGGGGTTGGGGATCAGACCCCGCCTCGTGAGGTGGGAGCCCCTCCCCCCCCCCCCGCCCCTGGGGGATCGGACCCATCGGGAATGGAAGCACACCACCACCCCCCCCCCCCGCCCCCCACCCCGGCCTTGGAACCTTCTCCCCACCATCTTGGGCCCAGCACCTACATGGTCCTGTGGCCTCCTGCTCTGCGTTCCCTGTACGACTGGAAGTCAGCCTGTCAATTCGGCTGATTTCCGGGCAGGAAACCTGCCCTTTCCGTCACATGCACGCTCTGGAGTTAAAACTCCACAGCATGCTTGGAAACTCAAACTTCTGGGTTTCCCACTGCCTCCCGGGTGCCCCCCCCTCACCGTGCTGGTGGGACCCAGGATAATCCAGCCCAAATTCAGTCACAACCTCATTGAACTAGTGCACAAAGCAATGTTGTACATATGAAGTGTTCTCAACATTTAAATCTAGGGTATAACAACCTGGTGAATCAGCATTTGGTCACTAGACATTACAGGTTTGTTAAATACTAATGGAAGTGGTTTTTAAAACATATAAGCAGTTTAATTTTAACCCTGTTTTTGTATTTAATAAAGAAAAAAGCAAGACTTTTTAAAAATTAATTTATGGGATGTGTGTCGCTGGCAAGGCCAGCACTTGTTGCCCATCCCTAGTTGCCCTTGAGAAGGTGGTGGTGAACCGCCTTCTTGAACTGCTGCAGTCCGTGTGATGAAGGTGCTCCCATAGTGCTGTTAGGGAGGGAGTTCCAGGATATTGTCCCAGTGACAATGAAGGATCGGCAATATACTTCTAAGTCAGGATGATGTGTGACTTGGAGGGGAACTTGGAGGTGGTGGTGTTCCCATGTGCCTGCTGCCCTTGTCCTTCTAGATGAAAGAGGTCGTGGGCTTGGGAGGTGCTGATGAAGAAGCCTTGGCGAGTTGCTGCAGTGCATCTTGTAGATGGTACACACTGCAGCCACGGTACACCAGTGGTGGAGGGAATGAATGTTTAAGGTGGTAGATGGGGTGCCAATCAAGCGGGCTGCTTTGTCCTGGATGGTGTCGAGCTTCTTGAGTGTTGGTGGAGCTGCACTCATCCAGGCAAGTGGAGAGTATTCCATCACACTCCTGACCTGTGCCTTGTAGATGATGGAAAGGCTTTGGGGAGTCAGGAGGTGAGACACTCGCCGCAGAATACCAAGCCTCTGACCTGCTCATTTTGCCACAGTATTTATGTGGCTGGTCCAGTTAAGTTTCTGGTCAATGGTGACCCCCAGGATGTTGATGGTGGGGGATTCAACGATGGTAATACCGTTGAATGTCATGGGGAGGTGGTTAGACTCTCGCTTGTTGGAGATAGTCATTGCCTGGCACTTCTGTGGCGCGAATGTTACCTGCCACTTATCAGCCCAAGCCTGAACGTCGTCCAGGTCTTGTTGCATGCGGGCATGGATTGCTTCATTATCTGAGGAGTTGTGAATGGCACTGAACACTTTGCATTCATCAGTGAACATCCCCATTCCTGACCTTATGTTGGAGGGAAGGTCATTGATAAAGCGGCTGAAGATTTTTGGGCCGAGGACACTTACATTTATAAAGTGCCATTCATGACCTCAGGCTGCCCCAAAATGCTTTATGGCTAACAAAATACTTTATAAGTGAATTCACTCTTGTACTGTAGGAAACACAGCAGCCAATTTGCTAACAGCAAAATCCCACGAACAGAAATGAGATAAATGACCAGATAATCTGTGTGGTAAACCACGTTCACTATCGTTAGCACTGTTCACCACTGTTCGTTATAACTGTATCACTGACCACTATTGTATCACGGTACGAGGTCGCCTCTTGCCACACTGCTATACCTGGGATGACCACTGCCGACTCCGCCTTGGCTCCACCCACCAGGCCAGGTATAAAGGTGAGCGACTGGCTGGTATTCCTCCTGCTTGGATCGGATCACCCACGAGAGTGGGCTGTTATTTAGTCAATAAAAACCTTTAGTCACCTTCGTAACTCTTCGCCTTTTATTGGAGGAATTGATAGGTATATCAATTTTATTGACTAAATTTAATGATGTCCGACAACGAGTCACAACCGGCGGAGGAGCCACCAGCGCAGCTCCCAGGAGCACAGCCACACCAGCCAGCTTGGCTGCGAGCCCTCAGACCGCCGTACCTGGACCTGAACCCACGAGCAGCAAACTCAGCCGCAGACTTTAAACACTGGCTGGTCTGCTTCGAATCATACCTGAGAGAATCCAGCGTCCCTCAGGCATCCAAACTAAGTGTCCTGCAGGCACAACTGAGCCCGAGAGTATACACTCTCATCGAGGACATGACTACCTACGAGACCGCCATCAACCTGCTGAAACAGAAGTACCGGACCCCGGTAAACTACATGTACGCTAGGCACCTCCTAAGATCACGGCCGCAACAGCCAGGAGAATCAGTAGCCGAATTCTCACAGGCGCTATATGCACTCGCCAGGAACTGTGACTTTAAATCGGTGTCGGCAGCCGAAAATACTGAAGATAATATCCGCGACGCATTCCTGAAAGGCCTACGGTCCGAGTACTCACGGCAAAGACTGCTGGAAGCTAAAGACCTCAGCATGGAAAAAGCTGAAGCCCTCGCTATCTCCCTGGAAGTGGCCCACCAAGATCAGGAAGCATTCACCAGGTACTGCTCGCGACCCTGGGACTCGGGCCCGACCCCTACCACAGCACCCTTCCCAGCGCCGCCCCCGGGACCTACCTCTGCGTCGGCGTCCCGGACCCGACCGGCCCCGCCACCCCCGGCACCGGCCCCGACATCGGGCATCCGCGATCGGGCCGCCGGCTGTTTTTTTTGTGGCCAGGAGAAGCACCCGAGGTCGCGCTGCCCAGCCAAGAACTCCATATGTAGAACCTGCCTGAAGAAAGGCCACTTCTCCAAGGCCTGCAGGAGCGGATCCTCAGAGGCCAGCAGTGCCGCATGCGAACTATGGGGGCGGCCATCTTCGTTTAGGGCAACTGAGGCCAGCATCCCCACACATGAGTCATGGGGGCGGCCATCTTTGTTTAGGGCAACTGAGGCCAGCATCCCCACACATGAGTCATGGGGGCGGCCATCTTTGATTAAGGCAACCGACCCCAATAGTGCCTCATGGGGCCCTACCTCGTGGGAGACGCCATTTTACTCACCACGCCCGACCGCCTCGCCCGCAGATGACAACGACTCGCTCAGCTACACACTAGCTTCCGTCACCCTGGACCAAGCCCGCCCGCACCATCTGTCCAAGTCAATGATGGACATCAAAGTGAACGGCCACGCCACGACCTGCCTGTTCGACAGCGGAAGCACGGAGAGCTTCATCCACCCAGACACGGTGAGCCACTACTCCCTCTCTGTCCTACCAACGCGCAGCCGAATCTCGATGGCATCGAGGTCCCACGCCACGGACATCAGCGGCTACTGTGTCGTGACCCTGTCGGTTAAGGGCACGGAGTATAAAAACTTTAAACTCCTCGTCCTCCCCCATCTCTGCGCTGCCGTCCTACTAGGGCTGGACTTCCAATCCCACCTCCAAAGCGTAACCCTAGCATACGGTGGACCCCTCCCCCCACTCACAGTCAACAACCAGCAAACGTTAAACCGCCCACCGCGTAACACCTGCAGCCTCTCCACCCTCAAGGTCCCGCCACCCTCTCTGTTTGCTAACCTTACCCCTGACTGCAAACCCGTCGCTACCAAAAGCAGGCGGTATAGCGCCGGGGACAGAGCCTTCATTAGCTCTGAGGTGCGGCGCCTCCTGAAAGAGGGCATTATCGAGGGGAGCAGCAGCCCCTGGCGTGCCCAGGTCGTAGTCGTAAAGACCGGCGATAAAAACCGCCTGGTCATCGACTACAGCCAGACCATAAACAGATATACCCAGCTGGACGCATACCCCCTCCCCCGCATATCTGACATGGTCAATCAGATTGCACAGTATAAAGTATTCTCGACCATCGACCTGAAGTCGGCCTACCACCAACTCCCTATCCACCCTGAGGACCGCCAGTATACCGCCTTCGAGGCGAATGGGCGCCTATACCACTTCCTTAGGGTCCCCTTCGGTGTCACTAATGGGGTCTCGGTCTTCCAAAGGGAGATGGACCAGATGGTTGACCAGAACGAACTGCAGGCTACATTCCCCTACCTAGATAACGTCACTATCTGCGGCCGCGACCAGCAGGAACATGACGCGAATCTGGAGAAATTCCTCCGTACGGCCCAACGGCTGAACCTCACCTACAATAAGGAGAAATGCGTGTTTAACACCACGCGCCTTGCCATCCTCGGCTGCGTAGTGGAGAACGGAATCATCGGCCCCGACCCAGAAAGAATGCGCCCCCTCATGGAGCTACCCCTCCCCCACTGCCCTAAAGCACTTAGGAGAACCCTGGGGCTTTTCGCCTACTATGCCCAATGGGTACCCAATTACGCGGACAAAGCCAGACCCCTCCTGAAAGCCACTTCCTTCCCCCTCACGGAGGAGGCGTGCGCGGCCTTCTCCCTCATTAAGGGAGACATAGCCAAGGCCACGATGCACGCAGTGGACGAGTCCATCCCCTTTCAGGTGGAGAGCGACGCCTCCGACTTCGCCTTAGCCGCCACCCTAAACCAGGAGGGGAGGCCAGTGGCCTTCTTCTCAAGGACCCTACAGGGCCCCGAGATCCGACATTCGTCGGTCGAGAAAGAGGCCCAGGCGATCGTGGAGGCAGTACGGCGCTGGAGGCACTACCTGGCAGGCAAACGATTTACCCTCCTCACCGACCAGCGTTCGGTGGCTTTCATGTTTAATAACAAGCTGAAGGGCAAAATCAAGAATGACAAGATTTTGAGATGGAGAATCGAGCTCTCCACCTACGATTATGAGATCTTGTACCGGCCAGGCAAGCTGAACGAATCCCCTGATGCCCTTTCACGAATGACATGCGCCAGCGCGCATATCGATAGGCTTCAGACCCTCCACGACCAGCTCTGCCACCCCGGAGTCACCAGACTCTACCATTTCATTAAGGCCCGCAACCTGACCTACTCCATCGAGGAGGTCAGGACCATGACCAGGAACTGCCAGACCTGTGCGGAGTGCAAACCGCACTTCTATAGGCCAGACCGAGCAAGCCTGATCAAGGCCACCCGCCCCTTCGAGCGCCTGAGCATCGACTTTAAGGGGCCCCTCCCGTCCTCTGACCGTAATGTGTACTTCCTCAACATCGTTGATGAGTACTCCCGTTTCCCCTTTGCCTTCCCCTGCCCCGACATGACCAGTAGCACGGTCATTAAGTGCCTGAATGCCCTCTTCGCCTTGTTCGGGTTCCCGAACTATATACACAGCGACCGGGGCTCCTCCTTCATGAGTGAGGAACTCCGGCAATACCTCCTAGAGAGAGGTATTGCAGCAAGCAGGACCACCAGCTACAACCCCAGAGGTAACGGTCAGGTGGAAAGAGAGAACGCGACGGTATGGAAGGCCGTCCTCTTAGCCTTAAAGTCTAAGGGCCTCCCAACCTCCCGCTGGCAAGAAGTCCTCCCGACAGCGCTGCACTCCATCCGGTCATTACTTTGCACGGCCACTAACACCACCCCCCATGAACGAATGTTCGTTTTCCCCAGGAAGTCGACTACGGGAACCACTCTACCAACCTGGCTGACCGCCCCGGGGCCGGTCTGGCTGCGGAAACACGTGAGGACCCATAAAACGGACCCCCTGGTCGAGAGGGTGAACCTCCTGCACGCCAACCCCCAGTACGCCTACGTGGCGTACCCAGACGGGCGGGAGGACACTGTCTCCCTACGAGACCTCGCACCCTCAGCCGATCCGGAAACACCGCCACCACCCCCCCCAACCTCAGTCCAGGTAGACGGCATGCCGGAACCCCACGAGCCCTCGCCGACCACGCAAACACCAGCATCAACACCGGATAAGGCACCAATTGATATACCTATCAATTCCTCCAATAAAAGGCGAAGAGTTACGAAGGTGACTAAAGGTTTTTATTGACTAAATAACAGCCCACTCTCGTGGGTGATCCGATCCAAGCAGGAGGAATACCAGCCAGTCGCTCACCTTTATACCTGGCCTGGTGGGTGGAGCCAAGGCGGAGTCGGCAGTGGTCATCCCAGGTATAGCAGTGTGGCAAGAGGCGACCTCGTACCGTGATACAATAGTGGTCAGTGATACAGTTATAACGAACAGTGGTGAACAGTGCTAACGATAGTGAACGTGGTTTACCACAATCTGTTTTTTAGTGATATTGATTGAGGGATAAATGTTGGCTAGGACACCGAGAGTACTCTCCTGCTCTTCTTCAAAATAGTGCCATGTCGTCATTTGTGTCCACTTGAGAAAGCAGACAGGCTCTTGGTTTAATGTCTCATTCAAAAGACGGCATCTCTGACAGTGCAGCACTCTCTCAGTACTGTGCTGGAGTGTCAGCCTAGATTTTTGTGCTCTGGAGTGGGACTTGAACCAACAACCTTCATGAACTCAGAGGTGAGAGTGCTATCCACCTTTTTTTAATATATTATTTATTGAACATTAAAAAGATTTACAACATCATGATCATTCCATTGTATCATACAAATCCATTCCGCTGCTCTGCACAGCCATTCCTCCACCACACATTAACATCAAAACCTGACATTTAATTTGTCTCCCATAACATATACTAATCTATTGTACTTTAAAAATTGATCAGTAATCATGACTCTGAATAAGGGAAGTGTGCCTGATGATCCCTCCATCATTTAATCTCTGGCCCTTCCCTCCTCTCATGTTTCTTCCCAACTTTCCGGGCAGCTGCTGCTTTCTCCAGTAGCAACTGGCTCTTTTTCACCCCCTGTTTGAACCTTCCCTGCAGTTTCAGCCTTTTCCTTACATTAGGTTTGGGCCAAGGAGCTGTCCCTTCTCCTTTCTTCTGCCCCTCACTAACCTTTCCCTTTCCACACAATGCCACCCCATCTCTCACTTCCATGTCTCTGTCCCTCTCTGACTCCTCACTCTCGAGCTCTTCTGTAACCTCCCGTCCCTGCTCCTCATCAGATACATAATATCTCTTAGAGAGTTTTCCTGCTATCATGGTTTCTCCAACAGTGCCACTCTCTTCGGACTCATCTCCACCACTGACCCTTGCTCCATGTTTCTTCTCTCTCTGGGACAATGGCGTATCTGTACCTATCTTGCTCCCTTCTGGCGTCTTTGTCTCCCCACTCCCGTCCTGCTGCTCCTTTAAGGCTCCTGCATCTTGCACCCTTTCCTTGTCTTGCCCCCTCCTGCTCCCCGAGATGTCCGACTCCCCGTCTTTCTTTGAAGTACTTACACTTACCCCACACCCCGCTCCCGCCTCTTCTCCCCCTGCGGACACCAGATTCTTTAGGGAGAGCCGAGCCATATAATGTCTTGTCTCTGCCCTCGACCCGTGCTGCTCACTACTGTCTTTGTCCTTTTCCACCATACTTGGTGTGTTTTCCACCATCTCCATCCTGTTCTCTGCTCCGCAATTTTCTGCCTCTTCATGCGCTCTTTTCTCCTTCCATTCACCAGCTGTGTCCTCTGCCTGCTCCGCTCCTCCAGCCGCTCCACTCACACCTCCTTCTCCTTCGCCTTCTCCCATCTCTTCATCACTCAAGGGGCTTCCTTCTGCCGCACACTCACAGTGGGTGAGGCCTTTATGATACACCCCACAGCTCTCTGCCTTGCAGCTCCGAGCGATGTGTCCAGACTCGTCGCAGTTATAACCGTACAAGTCTGGACAGCTTCTTACAAGATGGTCGTGTCCAAGACAATAATAACAAACCTTCACCTGGCTATCATGCAGTACCCAGAAGTACTGCATTCCTTCCATTATCTCGAATTTCATGCTATACGGCAATGATTTCACCCCCTCTGGGAACCGCACCTTTACATAATGGGTTCCATCTGCTACCCGCGTTCCTGGGTAGTATCTCCTCTTTATTCCCAAGCAAACTTTAATGTCCCACGACTCCAACTTTTTTATTAGCACATCGTCTTCAGTTTAAGAATGAGACCACCACCTCTTCAGAATATAGCAGAAATACCTCCAAGAACTTTTCTCCAAACTTCAAACTAATTAAAAATCTTTCCACCTCCTCTCGGCCACTGACTGTCTCCTGAAACCCAACATTCAGCTTTGGTCGGCAGGCAAAGCAGCTTCCCTTGTTGCAGTCCTCATGTACCACCTGGATAATATCCCAAGCTTGTATCTCCTTATCCTTGCACTGACCCACCACCGTGTTTTCTTTTCCAAACCTCCTGGGATCCCGACCTAAATCTTTGGGCCTTTTTTTCGCCCTTCCCCCAACATTTTCTCCCCTGATTAAATTCATCCTGGGAACACTGTCCTCTCCGGGTCCACCTGACTGTTGTTTAAAGACCAAAAAGGCCCTCAAACCTGAAAAAAAAACCACCATCAACTTCTTACGAACTCACTCCAGCTCCCTGCAGTAATCAAGCACCCAGCAGTACCTGCTCACCCCTAGCCCCTCCCACCTAGAGAGAGCTACCCACTGAGCCGCTGGCTGACATGGTGTACAGCGGTGATGTCATGACACCACAACATCATAGTCCAGATTAATCAAAAGTATCTCATCTCTGTTTTAGGAAACTACGGAGAGAGCGGGATGGAGGCTTTCAAGGAGTTAGCTGCACAGGAGGGACTGTGCATTGCGCACTCAGGTAAAATCTACAGCAACGCTGGGGAAAAAACCTTTGACAGACTGCTGAGAAAATTAAGGGAAAGGCTGCCTAAGGCAAGAGTTGTTGTCTGCTTCTGTGAGGGGATGACGGTGAGAGGCCTACTTATAGCAATGAGAAGACTTGGGGTACTGGGAGAGTTTCTACTGATTGGCAGGTAAGCAGATTTTTTTTTATACTTCTGGTATCACTGTGTTATGCTATTATGTATCCCCTTAGTATTGTAGTGTGATGGAGCTTCTATATATCTGCTTAGTATTACTATGTAATGATACAACTAGATATTGCCTTCGTATTACTGTGTGATGGAGCTACTAGATATTCCCTTAGTATATATAGTGTAGATTTTATAAATCAATGCTCTCATCACTATAGGTCACATGAGGGGAGCTCAGGAATTCAGGGGTGAGGTCAGTGTGTCCCATGTCAGTTCCCTACATTACAACAGTGACTACTCTTCACATGTACTTCTTTGGCTGTGAAGCGCTTTGGGACATCCTGAAGTCATGAAAGGCGCTATATAAATGCAAGTTTTTTTCTCTTTTGTCTTTCATTAATTTCCTGTCTTCACTCCTATCGTGAGAAGCTCTGCCCCAGGAACATTAATTTGTAAATATTGCCCCATATAGCGGAGAGCTGGGTGCGAGTATTAAGGGCAAAACTTCACTAAAGCTGACCTCCTGAAGATAAGCCGAGCCATTCCAAAGGGTTGTCCAATAACAAAAGTTGCAGGTTGCCTGTTGATTCACAAACATGTGCAATAACGGAGCTATTCTGCAGCGGGAAAGCAAAATCACAAGGATTTGGTACAGTGTTATAGTTGTTTATTTTAACAACAAATGCGGAACTGGATGATAGTTTGGTTAGGAGCGGTTATATCGGAATCCAGTGGTATTTCAGCAGTACAATAAGCTACCCATTTTGTGTTGCTAGTATTGTACCCGCCTTTAAATTCAGGACCTGACCTCTTCCCAGTATCCCGTGCTCACTGCCCACAAGCATTGGGAGTAGCTCAGTCAGATACATGTCTAATCTATTTCTTTATCTGGCATTCAGTGGCTATTTGCCTAGACTTTTAATATGGTTTTGTTTCCCGTGTGCGTGTGTGTTTTCCCCTCCTTTCGGTAGTGTGGGCAGGTTATTTTCATTGAATTATCACCGGCTTCTGCCTTATAACTTGGATCCAGAAGCTAGGAGGTTAAGAATTCCAGAATTGGTCCTGCAGAGAAGATTTTCTGAAACTACACTTGGGGTGCACTTTGGGAAATCGTGGCTGCATCCCTCTCACGATTTTCCTCCCAAGGGGCTCCTGGTGGGTGAGGCTCTCGGTGCACTCGGTGCTATAGATTTATCATAAGGCAACTTTTATTAAAGATTGAGGAGACTTTGATTTCTTAGGCATAGGGTCAGGTTTCAACTGCTTTTAGATTGGCCTTCAGCCATTGGCTCCCACAGCGCTGGTCTCTTAAAAATAGAATTAAGAGATTTATTAAGACTGTGAGCGCGCAGGTCTGTGATTTTCCCAATTGCCATCAGAATCTCTGAGGCAAGTAAACATTCCACTCCAGCGGCAGCACCAATGTTTTCATGATGATGTCATGACTCAAGGTTACCATGTGCCTGCCCAGTGTGTACACCCTGGCTTATATGTCAAGGCTAACCTACGTCTATGCAGAATGGTACTCTTCCCCCACCTCAGCCGTGGCTCAGTGGTCACAGTCTCACCTCTGAGTCAGAAAGTCCTAGGTTCAAAGTCCCACTCCAGAGTACTTGAGCAGATAATCCAGGCTGACACTTCAGCGTAGCATTGAATGAGTGCTGCACTGTTGGAGGTGCCGTCTTTTGGTTGAGAGGCTAAACTGAGTGCTGCACTGCCCTCTCAGGTGGGTGTAAAAGATTCTGTGGTATTCAAAGAAGAGGGTATTTTTTTGGCTATCATTTACTTTGTAAAATAACAATAGAGGGAGGATTTCAATATTTCCCACCCCTCCCCATTTTGACAGCAGCTATTATGGACAAAATTCCTTTAGAGGACACTGCTAACTAGCTTTTAAAGATTTTTGATGCAACAAAATTTGGTGCCCTTAGGAAACTGTACCTTCTGGACAATATAGAAATGATGATTGACTTCCACAGTACCATGAAGTACATCAATTCTATTGTTATAAAGCTCCTCTGCCAACACAGCCAATAAACAATGATATTTAAAATGCAAGTGCTGCATCAGCATTGCCACCGAATCGTACAAATTTATCACAAGTGGGAGCGAGCTGGTTAAATGGCTGACAGGCTGTGGCTTGTGAACAAGAAATAGCTTTAGAATGGTGACCTAGAAATTCAATGAAGTTGTGCCCCTTTTATAGGCGTAAAACAGACGCAAAAGCGTCCAGTAAGGCGGGCGGCTTGCGCTCAAGCTCTGAGCCGGAAGTGCGCTGTCCTCCATATTGGTATCGGCATCAAAAGAGGCACCCAAGGCCCGCACCTGAAAAGGGCATTAGGCCCCTGGCATGTGCAATTAAGAGGCCCAACATCAGCTGGATGTCCTCTTTGCCAACTTGGTTTGCCCTGAACTAACGCCAGCTGAGTTCAGCAAATCAAGGTCGAAATGTGGCCTAACCTGCAGTTAACAGAACCCCTGCAGGCCGCCACACAAAAAGGTACGATTTTTAAAATATACTTAGCTGAGCTCCTCCTGGCTCCACTCCAGCTCCAAAGACGGGTGCCAGCTTACACATGGCCCAATCCCGATCAACCCTTCCCTCACCCGATCACTGCCAGCCCGCCTCTCCTGGTTGACCCCGCCATCCTGATCGCTTCCCTCCCACCTCCACTACTAGTACCTACCTGAGGGCCACGGTGGGTGTTGCAGAGGCCCAGGAATTGCAGCCGACTTTTCCGGCTGGGAATGCCTAGCAGGTGCCCACATATAAACGAGGCTCGAGGCCCAATATCCATTCCGGCGCAGGGATTGTCCCCTGGGCCCAGTTCACACCAGAGGGCCAGCACAAACCAAATTCTAATCCAAGAACTCAAATATTGAAACATGAGAGGTAAGGCAGTTAGAATCATACAATCCTACAGCACAGAAGGAGGCCATTTGGCCCATCGTGCCTGTGCCGGCTCTTTGAAAGAGCTCTCCAATTATTCCCACTGCCCTGTTCTGTCCCCATAGCCCTGTAGATTTTTCCTTTTAAAGTATATATCCAATTGTCTTTTGAAATTTACTGTTGACTCTGCTTCCACCACCCTTTCAGGCAGTGCATTCCAGATCACCACAACTCACTGATAAAAGAATGTCTCCTCTCTGCTTCTTTTGGCAATTACTTTAAATCTGTGTCCTCTGGTTACTGATCCTCACACTAGTGGAAACAGTTTCACCTTATCTACTCTATCAAAACATTTCATGATTTTGAACTCCTCTATTAAATCTCCCCCTTAATCTTCTGTGCTCTAAGGAGAATAATCCCAGCTTCTCTAGTCTCTCCACATAACTTAAGTCTCTCATCCTGGGTACTAGCGAACCTCTCCAGGGCCTTTTCATCCTACCTAAAATGTGGTGCCCAGATGTGACGCAATACTCCAGCTGGGGCCTAACCGGTGATTTATAAAGGTTTACCATAACTGTATCTATCTGAGTCATAAGGGCTGGAGGGTGAATTATGGCATCATAAATCCTTAATTGCTTCAGAAAATTCTTGGTACGAAATAAGTATTTCACTTAAACTGCCTTTGTCATATTGTTTACAAGCATTCTGTAGCATTCAAAAGTTTATCAGTAATTTTTATTATGATTTCAGTTACTGTGCTTAGATTTTTTAAATGCTTCTATTAAAGTGTGAGCTTGGCCCAGAGTCAGTGCTCTTGCTTTTGAGTGAGAAGATGGTGGGTTCAAGCCTCAATCTATGACTTCAGTTCATCTTTGCTGATATATGTGCAGTGCTGAGGGAGTTCTCCATTGATTATCTGATGAGTTCTTAAACTGAGGCCTGTCTGTCTGTTCAGGTAGATATCCCATGGCACTACCTTAAAGAGCAGAGATGTGTCCTGGACAACTGATTAACTGGTTAATCATTTAACCTGCTGTTTGTGGGAACCTGCTAGGCATGGAGAATTGTCGCCGCTTGCTGTGTGCTGCATAATTTTGCCCTATAGAAGGTCTTCCAATGGAAATTCCTGATGAGAAGGAGGGTAATGAGTGGGGTCACAGCATCGGCTCGAGCAACAAATGTAGGAGGAAGAGGCAGAGGAAAGAATGAAAGAAAGCAAGAGAGAAAGAATTAGAGAGAGAGAAGAAAGAAAGAATGAAAGAGAAAGACAGATAAAGAGAGAGAGAAACAGAGAGAGAGAGAGAATGAAAGAAAAAGAAAGGGAAAGAGAGAGAGAAAAATAGAGAGAAAGAAGAGAGAGAAAGAGAGAGAGAGAAAGTGAGAAAGAAAGAGAGAGAAAAAAGAGAACGGGAGAGAAAGAAAGAGAGGGAGAGAGAAAGAGAGAGAAAGGGAAAGAGAAAGAGAGAGAGAAAGAAAGAAAGAGAGAAAGATGAAAAGAAAGAAAGAGAGAGAGATAGAGAAAGAGAGAGAGAAAGAGAATGAGAAAGAAAGAGAGATAGAGAAAGAGAGAGACACAGTAAGAAAGAGAGAAAGAAATAAGGAAAGAACGAGAGCAAAAGGTAGAGAATGAGAGAGAGAAAGCGAGAAAGAAAGAAGGAAAAAGAGAGAAAAAGAGAAAGAAAGTTGGAGAGAGAGAAAGAGAGCGTGAGAAAGAGCGAAAGAATGACAAGAGAAAGAAAGAGAGAGAGAGAAAGAGAGAGCGTGAAAGAGATAGGAAGAAAGAGAGAGCGTGAAAGACGGGAAGAAAGAGAGAGCAAGAAAGAGAGATAGAAAGAGAAAGAGAACGAAAGAAAGAAAGAAAGGATGAATGAAAGACTTGCATGTATATAGCACCTTTCATGACCTCAGGATGTCCCAAACCGCTTTACAGCCAATCAAGTACTTTTGAAGTGTGATGTAGGAAATGCAGCAGCCAATCTTCGCACAAGGTCCCACAAACAGTGATTACACTTCCAAAGCACCTTGTGACATCGTGAATAGCGCTATATAATTGCAAGTCTGTCTTTCTTTTCTTTCTGTATAGCCCATCGATTTGTGATGCCAAAGTGTAATCACACATGATAAACTGATTCCACCAATTCTATAAATGAATGAAACAAATGGAAACACTTCAGAATTGACTAATGTGTCAGCAGTTATGACATCACAAACATAGTTGAAAACTTCCTTAACTGACCCTGCAAACTCTTGAATCACATAGAAGAGACATTGGTATTTATATCACACTTTCCATGACTGCAGGATGTCCTAAAATGCTTTACAGCCAATGAAGTAATTCTTGAAGTGAAGTGTAGTCACTGTTGTAATGTAGGAAGCATGGCAGCCAACAAGAGTCCATGTGATAACAACCAGATAATCTTTTTTTTTAGTGATGTTGGTTGAGGGATAAATATTGGCCAGGACACTGAGGAGACCTTCCTGCTGCTCTTTGAATAGTGCCATGGGATCTTTCACATCCACCTGAGCGGGCAGACGGAATCGTGACTCATCCAAAAGAGGGCACCAACTGACAGTGCAGCATTCCTTGCAGGACTGCATTGAAGTGTGCTCAAGCCTCTGGAGAAGGATTTGAACCCACAACCTTCTTGACTCAGTGATGAGAGGGCTACCTACTTAGCCATAGTGGACACACGGAATGCACAAGTGAATCGCTGTGTGCTGTGTGCAACCAACCATTCATCCCATACTGTGCAGATCCAGGTGGTGGGCTCCTTCATGTTCCGCTCCCAGATTTTGCAGAATACCTTTGAACAGACACAAGTGCCTCATGTAGACAATTCTGCTCAGATGGGAATCTGTGTTTGTAAGCAGGCCCTGTGAGGTCTGAATCCCAAGGTGCTGCAGTCGCGGCGGGAACCATGTTGGAGGTCTAGACAGCAAGTGCCTAGCGTTGAGCATCCGACACCACTTCCTCCTCCTCCCTCACGCTTCCTTCTCACCCCTCACTATCTGTATCCTCAGGGAGTTGGTGCCGCTGTGCTGGTGTTTGGCAGGTGCTGACGGTGACACAAGTTGCTGGTTTTCTTCTGAGGCCCCTCCTGTGCCTTCACCGTATCTGTCTATTTGTGACAAACAGAATAGAGCAAAATCCCATCCAAGTAACCAGATTCAAGCATGACTTCCATTGCACAATACTCCATGATTACTGGTGTTGGCTGAGTGGTGACCTAGTATAGGTCTTTAAACCTATGCAGGGTTTCGATAGGGTAGATGTGGAGAAGATGTTTTCACTTGTGGGAGAGTCCAGAACTATGGGCCATAAATATCAGATAGTCACTAATAAATCCAATAAGGAATTCAGGAGAAACTACTTTACTCAGAAAGCGGTGAGAATGTGGAACTTGCTACTACAGGGAGTGGTTGAGGCGAAGAGCACAAATGCATTTAAGGGGAAGTTAGATAAGTACATGAGGGAGAAAGGCACAGAAGGATTTGCTGATAGGGTGAGATGAAGTAGGGTAGGTAGAGGCTTGTGAGGAGCATAAACATTCTATGTAATTCTATGTAACTGCATGACAATTTCACTATTCCCCCCACCCCGCACTCCTTGATGCTCTCCCTTGATGCTCTCAGGGATGGGCAATAAATGCTGGCCTTGCCAGTGGCACCCACATCCTGTGAATGAATAAAATAAACAATTATGCCAAGAGTGGTTTCTTGGAGGGAGTTCAAGGAGCTTGAAAGTGCCCCCACCAGTACAGGTCTGCTCCCACCAATTATATTAAAAATTTTGTCCTTTTTTTATTCATTCATGGGCTGTGGTCATTTCTAGCAAGGCCAGCATTTATTGCCCATCCCTAATTGCCCTTGAGAAGGTGGTGGTGAGCCGCTTCCTTGAACCCTGCAGTCCGTGTGGTGAAGGTGCTCCCACCATGCTGTTAGGGAGGGACTTACAGGATTTTGACCCAGCGACGATGAAGGAGTGGCGATATACTTCTAAGTCAGGCTGGTGTGTGACTTAGAGGGGAACTTGGAGGTGGTGGTGTTCCCATGCACCTGCTGCCCTTGTCCTTCTAGATGGAAGAGGTCGCGGGTTTGGGAGGTGCTGTTGAAGAAGCCTTGGCGAGTTGCTGCAGTGCATCTTGTAGATGGTACACACTGCGGCCACGGTGCGCCGGTGGTGGAGAGAGTGAATGGCCGGAATCTTTACCTGAGCGTCAGGGCGGATACGTGTGGGTCACGTAGCGGGTTATCATCTCAAAGTTTTTAACAGCACGTTCTGCACTGCACGTTTAACTCAATTACATAAATTGAAACAGTCATGTAGGTTTCCCGGCCCAATTAAATGTGGCAAGTCTGCTGACGTCACCGATGACTTGTTTCCAGCACAGATATTTAAAGCAGCCTTGCACATCCCAGTTGAATGTTGTTGGAGGAGACATAAAGGTGGTTGGGAGAGGGGGCAAGTGCTCGATATCGCAGAGATTTGTGTGGGTCTCAGCAGACATGGAGTCATAGCGGCAGAAAGCTGCGCCCAGATTCACTGATGCCTCCCTGGAAGTCCTGGCCCAGGGAGTCAGAGCACGCAGGGAGGTCCTCTGTCCCCTGGGGATGGATGCAAAAGAGCAGCCAGAGTCGCCAAGAGGGCATGGCTGGAGATCGCGGAGGAGGTCAGCAGCAGGGATGTCGTAAGGCGGTCCTGGATCCAGTGCCGGAAAAGATTTAATGAGGTCAGGAAAGGTGAGTGCAATGACACATTCAAATATATCCTGACGTGCGTGTCATCCCCAACCCCCTCACTCTGCCTTCCCAAGCCTACTCCTGCACCTCACTCCTCACACCAACCTACCTTGCAAGGTCCACCTATCCCTCACTCTCTGTGCACCTACTCACATCCCCATCTGACTAACCACCACTGACACTCACCCTAATCCTAATGCAATCATAGGAAGTAATGCCACAGAAGGAGGCCATTTGGCAATGTCATGCCACTCCCTCATAGTCACCCTCTACAGATGTAGCCCATCCATTCTTTACACTCATTCCATCACTCTCACTCTCTGTTCTCTTCTTTCCCTCCTTGCAGGAGAAGAGAACCCACAACAACAGAGAGAGGCAGCGAACCGGAGGTGGCCCTCCAATGTACACCAACTTGACTTCAACAGAGGAGGAGGTGCTTGAAATCACTGGAGTTGCAGAGCTGCTGGCGGTTGGAGATGGAGAGAGGAGAACCTCCCAGCAACCTGGTGACAGAATTAAATGCCATAGTCACATGGCACACAACAATCACTCATGGTGACTGATGTCAGCAGCCAGTGAAATATCATCATGTGCATAATGGTAACGTTACACATTCTTATCATAAGACTTCTAATTCATCTGTTTACTCTTTCACAGGTCTTCAAGTGCCAACCCCACCATCCAGCCAAAGGAGGAAGATGACTCCTCAGAGGAACCTGCAGTCTCTGAGGGTGAACCATCACCAGAACCATGCGCACCCAGCCCCAGAATCGATACGTGCACCTCGGTGGGTCCAGTTCTGACGAAAGGTCATCGACCTGAAACGTTAACTCTGTTTCTCTCTCCACGGATGCTGCCCTGGCCTGCTGAGTTTTTCCAGCGTTTTCTGTTGTTATTCCAGCGAGATAGTGTAGTGTTGTCACCTGGTGTCTTACAGATCACAAGTGAGCAAGAGCAGATGGTGGAGACAAGGACAACAGTGGAGAGTCCTCGCCGGAGGATGCCAGATGCTCCAAGCTCTGCTCACCTGTGTGTGACTGTACAGAGAATTACATAGGATTACAATGGAGGAGTCCGTCTCTACCGTCATCACCATCTCGCAGGCGATGACGACAATGTGCTGTTCCATGGAAAGGATGGCCACCTGCATGGAGCAGCAAATACACCAGTCGAATGAGGACATGCTTGCTGTGAACAACAGATTGCAGACTCTCATAGAACTCCTCTCAAGGAGGGGTACCAATGTAGACTTGGGCCTTCATCGCCCCACTGATGTGCAGCAAGGTGCTCTCCAGCTCCTTGCTAGCAGGGAAGTGCGGGTGACCCATGAGAGGGATGATGCTGGGAGGGGACATGGAAGTGGGGGCTCTCCTCAGAGCGCTCCCACTTCTCTCCCATTGCCTCCCCTTCAGTCAGAGCCTCACATGCTACCTCAGATCCCGATGGCCAAATCTGCCCCTGCACAGTTACAGGAGGAGTAGTCTTTGGTGGGGCCCTCACAGGCTCCAAAACACAGAGGATGTCCGCCAAAAGTGTCAAAGCGGTCGCAGCAGGGAAGTGAGCAGCCTGCGTCTACCTCTGCTGAAGCCACAGGGGTTGCACTTTGTAGAAGCACATGGAAAAGAAAAAAGACACAATCGTAGATGCACAAGAGTATGCACATGGGTGTTTGTCAAAATGATAATGTTAAGTTTCAGTTCTATTTATGAAGCACATAAATTTATTTCTTTGCACTACTTTCCCGTCTTGTCCAATTTTGCCTGCTACCTGGGAAGTGGTTTTGTCACTTGGAGTGAATGGTGAGACATTACTTAACCGCGAGCGATGGGGGTTTGGGTGACGGAAATGGCTTGGTCATTGTAGGACTGCATTGTGGTGTTGTGACGGAGTGGAACTTGGTACAGCATCTGGGAGCCATATGGGTGCACTGGTGCAAGTTAAGTAAATCGGGCCAATACAATCGAGCAGCAATGTATGCCGCTGCTGGTGCCATCTCCATCTCAGGTTCATCCTTCTCCTCCTTTTCCTCATGTTCCACCTGTTCCTCCTCCTCCTCCTCCGAAGAGGCTGTGTGCTCTGTGCCTTGCTCCTCCTGCAGCTCCAATCTTCGCTGCTGCGCTCTGTTGTGCAGCACGCAGCAGACGCCGATGATTCTGGAGCCCCTGGCTGGTGCTTACTAAAGGCTCCTGCAGATCTGTCAAGGCATCTGAAGCGCATCTTCAGCATGCTGATTGCTTGCTTTATGACACATCTGGTGGATATGTGGCTGTCATTATAGCGCTCTTCGGCCTCATTGCTTGGCCTCCTCAATGGTGTCATCAACCACGTTTTCATTGGATTGCCCTTGTCTCTATACAGCCAGCTGGTAAGTCTGTTTGGAGGTGTGAGGAGCTGAGGGAGGGTGGACTGGCACAACACAAAAGAGTCATGACAGCTGCCAGGGAATCTGATGCACACATGTATGATGATCTTTTTATGGTTGCAGATGAGCTGCACATTGAGGTTCACGAACACTCCTGGGTGATGATGGGGTGCCCTGATGGCCACATGTGTGCAGTCGATGATGCCCTGCACCCGTGGAAAGTCAGCCAGAGTCGCAAAGCTGAGCGCCCGCTCAGTAACACTGGCTTCATCAGTGGCAAAGTTCACATAATTAGCTGACTTGTGAAACATAGCATCGATTGCCTGGGTGATGTATCTGTGGGTGGCCGACTGTGAGATCCTGCAAATGTCTGCTGCAGATCCCTGGAAGGAGCCTGAGAGGAAGAAGTTGAGGGTGGTGGTGGTTTTGACAGCCACTGGTAAGGTGTGTCCACCAGGACCTCTGGGCGGCAGGTCTTGTTCGAGCAAACTGTAAATGTCTGCAACAACCTGGCGCGATAGCCTGAGCCTCCTTTGGCAGTCATGTTGAGGAAGCTCATCCTCTGCCTGTATACTCTGTGTTGGGGGTATCGCCTCCGGCGTGGTGCACCCCTGTGATGCACCGCTCCTGTGGAGCATCAGGTTGTTGAGGAGAAGGCTGCTGGTGTGGTTGCTGCTGCTGCTGCTCTGGCTGGTGTTGTTGGTGCTGGAGCTCATCTTGGTCCGATTCTGAGGCCCAAGGTAAGACAGCATAAGCGGCAGCCATGTTGATCTAATAGATGGCAGGGAAAGTGGAGATCAGAGGCACAATCCTCCAAAGTAGAGAGTGACTAGCAATGTGGTGAGAGTGGCTTCCGAGGTTGCAGAAATCTCCTGCAAACTCCTGAAAGCTAAATCTCTGCACCAAATGGTGCCAGCAAGGGCCTTTCCCTTAGGCAAGGAAGCAGGTGTAAGGTGTGTTTATTTATGTGTTTTTTCCAGCTGTCACTTAATGGACTCGCACAATGGCCACGGGGTTTCCGCCTCCCCTCAACAGGTGAGGATCCCGAGGTGCATGAATTCCGTGTGCAACCAGTTAAAATTCAAACCTGATGTTAAAAAGGCAGGTAAGGGTCTGTAAACGAGCAGTTAAGTACTTCAGTGCGGTCGCCCGCATCTCCCGAGCAGGTCCATGGCCCACCTCGAAATGCACCAGAGTTAAAGGCGGAAGTCGCCGAGATGGCGGCGGGTTCCTGATGCACTGTCAATTCCTGTGCTTTTAACCGGCAACCTGTCCCCAAACCTGCACGATCTCCAATGTGAAAATTCAGGCCAATGTTTAAGGTGGTGGATGGGGTGCCAATGAAGCAGGCTGCTTTGTCCTGGATGGTGTCAAGCTTCTTGAGTGTTGTTGGAGCTGCACTCATCCAGGCAAGTGAAGAGCAATGTTCCCTTTCATTTTTTGGGTGCACAGGCCCTTTAAGGGGCTGTGTGGCCCGTTCAAAATACCACATAACTGCGTTTTTTTCCCATTTAAAAGCCGGTGAGCCAGCTGCACGGGAACTCCAGAGCACTGCACGGCCACGCTTCCGCACAGCTTAAAGAAAACATTGGTGGAGAGCGTTCCATCACACTCCTGACTTGTACCTTGTAGATGGTGGAAAGGCTTTGGGGAGTCAGGAGGTGAGACACTCGCTGCAGAATACCTCGGCCTCGATTTTCATTGAGCCGTGGAGCCGGGCTTGGAGGCGTGCGGGAGATTAAAATCGCAAAAACTGGTGAGCGGGACCCCCCCCCCCGCCTGGTTCCCGACTCAGAGCAATTTTAACTCAGTCGCGTCTGATGGTCCTGACTCCGTCCTGCATCCAACAGGCGGGACTGGTCGTTAAGGCCCTTAACAACCACTAAATGGCCTCTATAATTCTATTTTGAAAGGCCCTTGTGAATTTAACCCTTTTCACATGTGAAACACGCCTGGTGGGAATCACGAATGTGAAACCTGGCGGGAGCACTATTGGATTGCTGACGATCAACTGCAGGTCAACCATTAAAGAGGAGATTTGATCAGCCATGATTTGCAGGTGGCAGGACTTAGTGGTCTCAGGTCTGGGGCAACTTTTAGAAGGCTTAACCACACCTGTGGAAAGTTGGAGCATCACACCCATCTCCAGTGTGACCTCCTGGGAAACCCCTCTCGCCACCTTCACTCGGCGCTTCCTCAATGGAGGCACACACCAGAAGCATGGGAGCCATTTGTTTCCTTCCCATCTGGGCATTAGAGGAGCTCAGGCACCAGCCACGGCAGCAGCAGAACCAGGAACAACAGCAGCACCAGCAACAGCAGCAGCAGCAGGAGCGCCAGGCTGCTGCTCACCCACCTGAAGCTGCACAGGCCAGAAGGGGCCAGTGCCTGGAAGCCTGTCGGCGCAGGAGATACCCACCCAAACAGGGTCTACAGACGCAGGCTCAGCTACCTCAACATGTCTGAGCAGCAGTACCAAAGTTGGCTCCGACTTTCGCGAGAGGTAGTGACTGACATCTGCGCAATGCTACAGCAAGACCTGCTGCCCAGAGGATCAGCTGGACAACCATTACCAGTGGCCAACAAAGTCACCACCGCAATCAACTTTTTTGCCTCAGGCTCATTCCAGGGATCAGCAGCAGACATCAGTGGCATCTCCCAAGCGGCCGCACACACTTGCATCACGCAGGTAACCGATGCCTTCTTTGCCCTTGCGCACAATCACATCCATTTCACCAAGGATCGAGCAAGTGTCACGGCGCGAGTGGTTTGATTAGCTAATCTGGCAGGCTTTCCAAGGATGCAGGGCATCGTTGACTGCACACATGTGGCCCTTAGGGCACCCCATCACAATCCAGGTATTTTTGTCAACCGCAAGGGCTTCCACTCCCTCAACGTTCAGCTGGTGTGCGACCACAAGAAGGAAATTTTGCATGTTTGTGCCATGTACCCTGGCAGTTGCCATGACTCCTTCATACTGTGCCAGTCTAGTATGCCTCCGCTATTCAGTCCACCAGACCAACTTAACGGATGGCTAATTGAGACAAGGGCTATCCCCTGAGGACGTGGCTAATGACGCCGTTGAGGAGGCCAGCCAACGAAGCTGAGGAGCGCTACAACTCCAGCCACATTTCCACCAGATCCGTTATCGAGCAAACCATCGGTTTGCTGAAGATGCGCTTCAGATGCCTGGATAGATCAGGTGGAGCCCTGCAGTACTCAGCAGCCAGGGTCTCCAGAATCGTCATGGTTTGCTGTGCGCTTCACAACATGGCACAGCGTCGTGGCTTGCAGATTCCTGAGGACCAAGTGGCTCCTCACATATCCTCCTTAGATGAGGAGGAGGAGGAGGAGAAGGAGGAGTTGTGCAAAAACGAACATCCTGCAGAGGCGCACCAACCAGTGGCAGCATTACACGAGAACATTGCTGCCCGGGATGCAAGGAACGCACTCATCCTGGCCAGATTTGCTTAGCCTAGTCAATCAAACACTTTTGCCTCGCTGCTTCTTACCAGAGCTTTGACAATGGCCAAGAACCAGAGGATTCCTAACACTCTGACCACCATACTGACAGTTGCAAGTATTCCTAAGGCCTCAATGTGGAAGTCCCAATAGCGAAACGACAGACGCCACAACTGCAACATTTGCCATCAGAATTTTTATGTTCAATAACGATGTGATGGCATTTTTACAATAAACACAAAATTGCACCCAAGTGACTACCCTTGTGACTATTTGTGCAGAATTTTCCTCTTACGTGTGCTCCTATGTGGTGCCTCCCCTGTGGCTTCAGCAGATGTGGAGGCCCCTTGCTCACTTTCCTGCTGCTCCTGTCTCGACACCTTTCGTGGGCGTCCTCTGGGGTTACGAGACTGGGAGGGCTCGTCAACAGTCTGCTGATCCTGCGGCTGTGCAGGGGTTGAGATGTCTATCTCACTTGGGTGTGGACTCCGGTGGGGCTCTGACCGAGGGCTCTGCAGTGGCATGGAAGTGTGAGTGCTTGGAGAGGAGACCCCACTTCATTGAGGTCTGCCACCAACCTCCCTCTCAAGGGTCAATTCCCCTTCAGCGCCTGCAAGTGGCTGGAGAGCACTTTGCTGCACATCAGGGGGGCCATGGGGACCCGTATCTGCAATGGCAGTCCTACTCAGAAGGACTTCCATGGAAGTCTGGTTTCTCTATTCAATAGATGCCCATCGCACCTCAAGAGATGTCATTCTATTCTGAACAATGACCATGTTTTCCATACCCTGGTGACTAAGCTCCTCCATGGCCGTAGCCATCCTCTCCTCTACCGTAGCCATCCTCTCCTCTACGGTAGCCAGCCTTACCACGGAGGTAGCCATCCTTTCCACGGAGGTAGCCATCCTTTCCATGGTGATGCGTTCATGCGCCAATGACTCCACAAAGGCTCTGCTCATGTTCGCTATGGACTCCTCCATTCGCTCCACACTCGCAGCGACCCTAGAGACAAAACCTGCCAGAGACTCCTGCATCTGTGCCTGGAGTTCCATCACCTCTGATCTTATGGATGGACCCAGAGGCAGAGGGTCAACATGCTGCTGAGCCGAGCTGGCAGAGTCCTGCGCCCTCTGACTAGGACTCTCCACTGCTGTCCCTGTCTCCACAATCTGCTGATGCTCACTTGTGAGCTGTGATACACCAGGTGACAACACTACTCTATGTCCTGAAAGTCCCACCGAGGTGTGAGTGTCTGCGCTGGTACTGGGTGCGCTGAATTCTGCTGACGCTGCACCCTCAGAGGTTGCAGCTTCCTCTGAGGAATCTGGCTGCTCAGCCTCTTCTTCCTGGCTGGGGGGACAGATGCTTGTGATGGTCCTGTGGGGGAGTAAAGGAAAGAGTCAGAGATGTGATGCAAAGGCTACATGCACATAGCTTTTAGCAGATGCTCATAAGTCCATCTGTTACAGCTTCACAATCATTATCAGCGACTCATGCAATGTCAAAGAGAGAGATGGGAAACTTTTCTGTCACCAGCTTGCTGTGTTCCACCCGTCTATCCATCCCCCACGCGCGAATCATCCTCTATTCCCATAATTTCCAGGACGGCCTCCTCCCAGGGGGTCAAGTGGGCTATTGAGGCTGTCCCTCCTCCTGTCCCATTCCTTTTGTTGTGAGCTCTCTTTTCCTGCAATGAGGGAGACAAGTGGAGGTTGAGTAAGAATGAAGGAATGAGTGCAGAGATTGCATAGCATAGATACTTAGAAGGAGACAAAGATGGAGTGAGGTTGCAAGACCAAAGGCCCTCCCTGTGTGTTGTCAGTTGTGTTCAAAGCATCAGAGTGATAGGGAGTGTGAGGGCTGCATGGTGGAATAGTTATATGAATGTGACCATAGAGAGAGAGGGAATGGGTAAGGGTGCATGGATGTCAGTATCAAGTGGGATGTGGAGGAAGAGATTGCTAAAGCTGAGTGCTGGTGAGGAGAGGCAATGGAGATCAGATTGAGGGTGATGGGAAATTCATACTCACTTTTCAAGTGCGCTGAAGGTCATGAAATCTTTTCCTGCACTGTATCCAGGTTCTGCGGGTGACTCCCAAGGAGTTGACCTCCTCAGCCACCTGCATCCACACTGCCTTGGTCTGAGTGGGAGGCCTCTTCCTCCCTGATGAAGGGAAGAGGACCTCCCTGTTGGCCCCAGCCCCATCCACTAATGCCTGCAGTGCCACCTCGTCAAAGCGAGGAGCTGATCTGGCCCTCCTGCTTGTCATATTTGCTGCAGCTCCCTCACACTGCACAGTCAAGGAGCTTGGCAGTCTGCAGAAGAAGCAAGGCTTGCTGTGGACCTTAAATGCAGCAGCAATGATGATGTAATCGGAGGGGACTTTCAGTCATGAAAAACCCATTTGCAAAGGCTTCCCACACGTTGGAAATCAATTGGCCAATTAAGTTAAAATTGCATCAATCTCCCACATCCATTTAGATTTGTGTGGGAAACACAAAATTCGGATAACACGACACCATCCCGCACCCGAGTTAAAATCCACCCCCCTAGCCTCTGACCTGCTCTTGTTGCCACAGTATTTATGTGGCTGGTCCAGTTAAGTTTCTGTTCAATGGTGACCACCCAGGATGTTGATGTTTGGGGTTTTGGCGATGGTAATGCTGTTGAATGTCAAGGGCGGTGGTTAGTCTTTCTCTTGTTGCAGATGGTCATTGCCTGGCACTTGTGTGGCGCGAATGTTAATGCAAGCAAAAAAACTACTCAAGGTATTTATTGCAAGTGCAAGGCGGTGTCATGCAGCTACAAATGGAATAGGTATCATCCTGGCAGGTTGACTTATGAAAATGTCTTGGGTGAGCATAGACTGGCTTGTATTCCTTTGTGTATAGAAGATTAACAGGGTGATATAATTGAGGTGTTTTAGATGATTAAAGGATAGGGTATACAAAGAGAAACTATTCCCTCTGGCCGGGAGAGTCCAGAACAAGGAGAAATAACCTTAAAATTAGAACTAGGCCGTTCAGGGGTGATGTCAGGAAGCACTCTCCACACAAAGGGCAGTGGAAATCTGGAACTCTCTTTCCCAATATACTGTTGAGGCTGGGGGTCAATTGAAAATTTAAAGACTGAGATTGATAGATTTTTGTTAGGTAAGGGTATTAAGTTTTACAGAATCAAGGTGGGTAGATGGAGTTGAGGTACAGATCAGCCATGATCTCATTGAATGATGGAACAGGCTCAAGGGGCTGAATGGTCTATGTAAGGGGGTGGCGGGTGTGGCGCGTGCGCCCAGTCAGTTATGCCCCTGACTGTGAGCAGTTTGAATCGCTTCCACACCCCTGGGTTCTAGACACCGGACTTAGGTACAGGCAGCGATACAGAAAACTCGAGTAGACAGTGTTGGATCTGTGGTTCAATGGATATGCTGTTATTAATTAATCACACGGATGCTGTACATCAAGAATAAACAGGTCTTTACTGGAGGAGGGTAGTCTCAAGACTGGGGGTACAGAGGCATGCGCAAAGCTTATATACCGGTGTGGTCACTGCCGGTACTACAGTATACAGGAGCTGTAAAAGTAGTTCTGACTTAAAGGCACATACACTACAGACAGGTGGTTTGGATGCAAGCAAAAACCAAGATTTTATTGAACAGGAAAATTAATACAGTCTTAAAAGAAGTTACCACTATAACATTACAGGCAAATGCACTTATACAGGGAATGGGGAACACACGGCACATCGAGGGAAAACAACTATCTTAACAATCCCCTTATCCTTATCCCACCCCTATACCTAACTAGATTAAGCTATGAGGGGTCTGAATCTATGCTCACCAATCAAAAAAGAAAACGGGGTTTGTTCAATTCAAAACAGCGGGGGGGATTGGGGTTCGCTCTTGGTGCTCTCTGGAGCCTGCCATCATCACGTGGTCTCCGGGTGCTGCAAGGGCGTTGGTCCAGGTTCGAGTACCCCAAAGTCAAAGTCTCTGTTTGGTTACTTTACCTTGCAGGAATGATTCTTCATCGACAGCTGCCAGTTTGAGTTTGTGTGCAGATATTCGAAGGTCAGCCGAGGCTGAAGGCCCGATGATTCGAAACCTCCCCTCGTTTGGTCTTCTCCAGCCGGTCTGCCCCCCGGTGGTTTTCCCTTCTCCCCTTGTCGCGTCCCGCCTCGGCTGGTGTGAATCTGTCTGTGTCTGCCCGACCCGGTGCCGGGGCAGTTCCAGATGGAGTGGGAAGAGGGCACAGGCAGAGGCCAGGAGGTAAGCGCGGGATGGGGAAAGAGCAGCGGCCACGAGGGCGAGGGGCCCAAGGAGCAGCACCAGCACACCAACCAATGAACTCTATGGACCTCCGAACGAACGAACGAACGAGCTGCCCTAACTCTTCACGAACCTGAACGAACTCAATGCTACCCCGGGCCTTCAATTATACTTTCGTCGAAAACCCTTATCTTTGCGCCAAATCAAGTTAGTTCTTTGTCTTAAACTTGGCGGGTTAGTTTAAAATAATGGTAGCATTTCATACTAATGGTTTTTAGATGGCCGGTAATTGCATCTACCTGCCCGATAATAGACTTGTATTGTCCTGAAAGTTCCTTGATGGGTTTGTCCAACCTCGATGGCTGTGCTAAACTGTTTCCGATAATGTATGCAGACTGTTTGATGGCCTTAACTATAGGCCTAAACTGCAATTAGATCCGTCTCCAATTCAGTCTAATGCATAATTCAGAGTCCTGTGTCGTTCCAAAACACAAAGTTTTCTCTTCACAGAAAACCTGCAGCCTTAGTTTCGATTTCTCCCAAGCTGTCTGTGCTGCAGAATCCATTTTGGAATCCCACAGGCTTTCTGCCACGAGGCACGGATGCCATCTTGGGTACCCTTTTCAATTTAAAATGTCCATGCAGGGTCCCTTTTATTAATAATAACCTTCGGGGAGATGCAGAAATTTTGCAAATCTTACAGTCCTCCCTGTGATACTACAACTTGCTTGAAGTATCATACTTTAAAGTGAGCAAAATTTTTCTGACCCTCCATAGTCAACCTTCCCCTGTAATTATCTATCTAATATACCCATGACACATGCACTTCCCATTCCGCGAAAATGTAGTGTACATCAGCATACAGAGAGTAAAATTACAGACTTTACACACACATCCAAGCATGGAGGGGGTCTAACACCCCTGCACCACTTGGTACACATATCTTTATTAAACCGCGTCGCAACGCGGACAATAAAAGAAAACCTTTAATTAAAAAAACAAACACAAAGAAACAACAATTCTTAAATCGAAATACAGGGAAAAAGACTTAAACTGGCGTATCTCCTCCACCTTTACATAATGTTCTTTCCAAAAGCTCTGGTTTCGGAATTCTGACCACCGACCTTATCTCTTACACTGAATGCAAACTAAATACAGCACTATTCCTAACTGGCAAACCACAAGAATGTGGGAAGCCAGTCTGATCCACGAAGGGACCTCTATATTATTGAAAAGATTCCGCCAGGGTGGAGTCACAATATCCAATATCTTAGTCCCTGTCTCTACTGTTTTCTGCTCGAGAGTGTAAAATGTTTCTGTGAAACTATAACGGCTTTTAGAATTTTGGTCAAATGTTCAGGGAGAGGGGGTATTTTGTAGCCAAAGTGCGCTACGTACTTTTGCAAGTTCGTAAAATTCTCCTTCACAGTGAGGTGAACAGTGGAGGGTTCGGGAATGGGGACAATTCGTTCCTGGGCCACTTGAACTTCTGCCTCGGGTTTAAAAACAGAAACTGCTATCACTGACCGGACACCAGCTATGCTGTCCGTGCTGGTAGTGGGACGTGCCGGTGGTGACACAATATGTCCCACCCCCTATATATGCTACCTGCGGGGGAACATGGCCTTGTGCCATTGCCTCCATGGTACAATTTATAGGCTTCGCGTCAGCAGCTCTGAACCCACACTGCGGTCTTGAAAAGGCATTCAAGTGCTGGGGACACGGTATTATGTGTGCTCCCCGGCTCCGGCACCCTGGGAGGTCAGTACCTGTCATAGCGTGCTCCCACTTAATGACGTAAGGCGGGACCGCTGTGAAACGAATGTGTGCACCCCCTTGAATGACTCTAATGTTCTCAACCCTGTATACCGGTGGGGGTCGGGCTGTCCTACCCATGACCGGCATCCTAACTACTACTCCAATGATTGTGTGGTTGGACCACCCACAATCCATGGGGACTGGATAGGCTTCGGAGGCTAGCCGGAGTTGGCATTGGCTCAATGTGTTCTCAAAAGGGTGGAGGGCTGCGAGGTGCTTGTTGCTAATCCAGGAGGGGACCAAACCTTGCTTTAAATCCTCCAGGTTACTGCGGCCCTCGCCCAGTAACCACGCCCCGTATAACACGCACACCTCATTCTGCGCAGCCTGGTCAGAAGCATTCCTGTCCTCCCTTATGAGAGCATTTACCGTCTTTGCGTACTTTTCCAACTCGGCTATGATCTCCTTTAAATAGACCATCATGGCCTGGTCCTTATTCAACTCTGAGCCCACTATCTTGTTCTCATCCAGTAATATCCTTTTTAATTGCATTTTTAAACCATTTATCTGGGTCTGCAGCTCTATGTCATCCAAGCTGTTGATGACAGAGGACCCAGTATTAAACGCAGTAAAAACATCATTCCATACACCCCTTTTTTGTCTCCCTGGGTTACCCAAAAATTCTCGGTGTGTGGTGTAGAGTTCGGTCTTGTCCACGTGGGCAAAATCGAACTTGTAAAACTTCTTGAACATGTCCTTTAATAGGGCCTGGTATAACTGCTCTGTTTCTTTGGGGCACCACTCCGGTAAATGTACCTCTGTGAGATTTAAAATCACGGAGGCTACCACGTAGTGTACCTCTTGGTACAGCATCTGATTGGTGGGTATTAGTACCAACCCATTCCCTGGTCCCTTGGTGGCGGTGGGGCAATCTTCCCTGGATAACCTCGCTGCCTACTCCTGTTCCTATGTTCCTACGAGTCCCTTTTTAAGCGCTGTTAGTGCCCAGACAGGTTGCCATAGATGTTTGCCCACTGTATCTTTTCCTTGTTATCTCGGTGCATCTGGAGCTTGGGGAAGTACTGAAACTGATTACTCTCCTCTTCATTGTCCGCATCGGCCACCAGCAAAGGATTAGATGTTTGTTGGGACAGGCATTCTTGCAGGTCTACCTGTGGCGGGTTTCCTGCCATGCATGGCACTGCTTCTGCCTTACCTTAGCTGATTCTTTCAGGTCTCCCTTGTATCCTTGCAGAGCCATTGAGTTTGACAGACAGTGATGACCTGATATGTTATTTCCTCCCATGTCTGCTGCACCAGGCCCCTCTGGGGAGAATGACCATCCCTCCTATAAATAGTTTTCTGGGTCTTGCAGTCTCTCTCGTGCAGTCAGATTTCAGAGTTAACAGCAGCCCCGCTCTTCACAGGGGCTACCACAGCTCAGTTACAATGTTAGTGGGTCATGGGATTCATTATTAATCTGGCATCTTGTATCACTGCTCCACAAAACAGTTGAATCCTAAGTTATTCACCTTATTGCTGCTCAAAAGGTTTAACTGATAAGTAGTTATATAAAGAAAGAACTTGTATTTCTATAGCGCCTTTCACAACCTCAGGACATCCCAAAGCGCTTTACAACCAATGAAGTACTTTTTGAAGTACAGTTACTGTTGTAATGTAGGAAATGCGGCAGCCAATTTGCACACAGCACGGTCCCACAAACAGCAATTAAAATCTTGACCAGATAATCTGTTTTTTAGTGATGTTGTTTGATGGATAAATATTGGCCAGGACACCAGGGAGAACTCCTCTGCTGTTCTTCGAAATAATGCCATGGGATCTCTTACGTCCACCTGAGAGAGCAGACGGGGCCTCGGTTTAATGTCTCATCCAAAAGATGGCACCTCTGACAGAGAGGCGCTGAAGGAGGATGGTGTGGTCAACAGTATCGAAGGCTGCAGACAGGTCAAAAAAGATGAGGAGTCACAGTCACATAGGATGTTATTTGTGACTTTGATAAGAACTGTTTCGGTACTGTGGCAGGGGCGGAAATCTGATTGGAGGGATTCAAACATGGCGTTATGGAAAAGATGGGCATGGAATTGGGAGGTGACAACACGTTCAAGGACTTTGGAGAGGAAAGGGAGGTTGGAGATGGGGCTGTAGTTCGCAAGGACAAAGGGGTCAAGGGTTGTTTTTTTGAGGAGAGGGGTGATGATGGCAGAATTAAAGGAAAGGGAGACAGTACCTGATGAGAGAAAACCATTAACAATATCTGCTAACATGGGAGCCAGAAAAGGAAGTTGGGTGGTCAGTAGTTTAGTTGGAATAGGGACGAGGGAGCAGAAAGTGGGTCTCATGGACAAAATGAGCGCGGAGAGGTTATGAGGGGAGATCGGCGAGAAACTGGAGAAAGATGTGAGTTCAGGGCTAGGGCAGGGGGAAACCTTAGAGGAAGTTTGGCCCAGTGGGCTAGGGGAAGGAGGGGAAGTGACAGAGGCAGCTGATCAGATGGTCTCAAACTTAGAGACAATTTGGCCGGGATTTTCCTCAACTCAGCAGGTCCAGGGTGGGTGATGTTGATGGCGGGTCGCGGCTCCGCTGCTGGCTCCATTGCACTGCCTAAAAGGAACTTACGTTGCTGGGGCTTGTTAAGCCCGCCCAGCGTGTTTCCCGGTACAATTAGAGGAAGCAGATTTGGTGACGTCATTCATGATGCATCACCAGCCAGTTTCTTTAAAATGACCATGGCCAACTTTGTTTTGACATTTCTGCTGTCAGTGTTCTACAGCATTAAAGTGCTGCAAAAAACTGAATCACTGCAGAGAGGTGCAGGTTCTCCCATGAATCCCTCCATATGCTTATGGAGGGAGTCACAGCATGCAGGGAGGTCCTCTTCCCTTCCGATGGACGGAAGAGACCTCCCCAGGAGACCAACACAGCCTGGTTGCACATTGCACAGGAGATCACAAGCAGGGATGTTATCAGGAGGACCTGGGTGCAGTGCCGCAAACATTTCAATTATCTCAGTGGATCACAAAACATTAGTACAAAGCCACACTCACCTTCATTTTCCTGTGCCTCTCACTCCCCATCACTCTGCCATCCCTACCCTACTCCTGCACATCCTTACATCAACTTACCTTGCACCTCTACCCATCCCTCTCTCTCTATCTACATTATCACATTCCCATCTCACTAGCCACCCCTCACACTTACCCTAATCTTAGTCCAATCATACCAACTAACAAAACACAAGGGTAGCCACTTGGGTATTTTATGCAATGTTCATGTAAAGTTTCTGTTAATGTGCTGTCAAACATTGAAAGCTTTATTTTCAACACTTTACGTTCTTGGACAGATTTGTGTGAACCTTCGAAAGTGTCTTAGTGAGTTGCAGTGAATGGTGAGACATAACGGTGTCCCCTGCAATGGTGGTGAGTGCGAAGGGAATGGCTTGGGCATTGTAGGGATGCTTTGTGATGTTGGTGTGGGGTGGTGCCAACCTGGTGCATCATGTGGCAGCCAGGCTGTACAACATCATGTGAAGTAAATCTGGTTATGGTGAGGCCATCCCTGGTGTCCCGGGCAGCAATGTGCTCGAGTGCTGATGCCCTCTGTCCTGTACAGCATCAGGGCATTGAGGAGAAGGTTGGTGGTGTTGTTGGTGCTGCTGGTGTTGGGGCTGATCATGGTCAGATTCTGAGGACCAAGGTGAAACAGTATAAACGATACCCATGCTGATGGAATAGATGGCAGGTGAAGTTGAGATGACAGAAGCGATCTGTCAATGGTGAGAGAGGTTCTTCCAATGAGGTGACACTGGATAGAGAGTTTGCTCCAAACACTTGCAGCCTGCATAAAGCTCAATCTGTCTTCCAAATGGAGTAAGCAACAGCTTCTGAACTTGGAATGTGAACAGCTGTGAGGTGGGAGCTTTTATAGCACATTTCAAGCTGTCAATTAATCAGCTGATTCAATGGCCATTTAGCTCCCACCTCAAGTTAACAGACGTGATCCCCGAACAGCGTGGACTCTGTGGGAGAGCAGTTAAAGTGAAAAGGTAAGGTAAAATGCATTATTAAGGGTCTGTCAACAAGGCAATAATTGGGTTAATTGGGTCGCCCACCCCTGCGGGTTGGGTCAGATCGGAGATCACACATGCCACTAGGAAGGTGCATTGTGGTGACTTGACAGTGGGGTTCCGACCCGCTGTAAAAAAAAACAATTTTCCCACCTGACCCGTCACCGATCCCATCCACTGACTCCCCGGAAAATTCTCCCCAAAGAAGTCTATGAGCTCCTCGCATTTATTGTTGGAGGTGAAGGTGGAGGAGACAGGGGAGAGGGGTTTAAGAAGATGTTTGCAGTAGAGAAAAGAAGCTGGGGTTATCTTTGTGTTCCAGAATGATTCTGGAATAGTGAGCAGTTTTGGCAGATGAGAACAGGACCCGATAATGCTTTATGTGGTCCAGCCTGATTTGGTGGATAATGGCTAAAGCAGTTGTCCACCATATCCGTTTAAATCTGCGTCCCTTAAGGGAGCGAAGATGAGGGCTGTACCAGGGGAAGCGGTCAGGGTGAATGAGAGTACTGGTTTTAATAGGGACTAGGGCATCAAAGGTGGTGGTGAGGGTGTAGTTGAGCAGATCAGTAATTGCAGATATGTTGTAGTAAATGGAGGGCCAAAGGCTGGACAGTTGAGATTTCATAAGTGCAGCTGTTAGTGAGTTGGGAGAGAGTTTTTTCCAGGGGCGAACACAGAAGGAAGTAGGGTTGTTGGGGGGGGGGGCGGGGGGCTAGGAAGGGGGATGGGGCCGCGAGCGATATGAGGAAGTGGTCAGAGATGGCCTTATCTGTGATTGACATGATGGGAGTAGCTAGGCCATGTGAGATGGCAAGGTCAAGGGGGTGGCCGTGAATATGGGTTAGGGAGTTTACATAGAAGAAGAGAATAAGGGAGGATAGGAGGGCAATGAACTCAGAGGAAAGAGAGATGGAGGTTGAAATCCCCCGTGAAGTTTGTGTGCACACAGCCATCACCGTTTCTCACCCCTTTTTTTTCAGTTTATGTATGTGCATTCCTCCCCCCCGCCACAACCTTCCCCATTCCCAGTTCGTAAATCCCAGTTGGTACCTTGTCTTCCCATATTGTATATTGGTTGTATCTAGTTCTTTATTGACTGATGAGGGGGTGGGCATGATGGATGGGGCAACCTATTCATTTTAGGGGTTGTCTCTGGATGGGGTTTTACTCTTGGTGGGATGGTGTCCTGGTTTCTCGAGCTTCCTTTTTAAAAAATTAATTTTTGGGATAGGGGCATCGCTGGCAAGGCCAGCATTTATTGCCCATCCCTAGTTGCCCCTGAGAAGATGGTGGTTGTTAGATCCGTGTATCTTGATGTTATGTCCTTCAATAATTAGACAAGAGACTACAGGGAATGATCAACAGGTGTTTACTGAATGAGGGTTACTTTAGAACTAACTGTACAAATCACTACTCAGGGTTTATATACAGGTGTGGTCACTGCCGGTACTACAGTATGCAGGAGCTGCAAAAATTAGTTCTCCCCTTAAAGGTACATACATTACAATTCCTCCCCTTTTAGATTAACAGTACCATAACACTCATTTAACAATTAAATATCAAACTAATTACAATTAACACTTTTAACATGCAACATTAACTGAAAATAGTCTATTTATAAATTCAGTCTTTGGGGAAGCTTCCTGATCCTTTCTGGATAGTGCCTTTCCCGAGTGTCTTGCTCTTGGTGTGGAGGCGATTCTGGCCCCCTGTCGTCGGTTGGTTCATCCGCTTCCGATGCTACTGTTTCTGGGGTAGATGCTACCTGTACGTCGGGTTCATCACCAGGTACGTATGGGCGAGACATGGGGTTGACTCGTTCCTGTGACTCTAGGATCTGGTCAGCATGGCGTCTCACAATGTTCTCCCCAACATCCACTGTGTACATTAGTGGCCCCTGCCGTGTGCATATCGTTCCTGGTTGCCATTTCACTGTTCGGTAGTCGCGGGCCAAGACTGGTTGCCCTACATTGAAGCTCCTTGTCGGCTTCTCATTGATGTGCTGGAATTGCTTATTCTCAACATCTCTTCGTACATTTGGTCTGAGCAAATCCAGACGAGATCTCAACCTTTGGCTAAAGAACATCATGGCCGGGGCCTGGTTGGTGACTGCATGTGTCGCATTTCTGTAGGTTAACAGGAAATTGTCCACCTTATGCTGCAGTGGAATGTCATCATCGCACATGGCCCTTACTGCTTTTTAAAGGTTTGTACGAACCTCTCAGCCAATCCATTTCTGGCTGGATGATACGGGGCGGATGTGTAATGCCTTACCCCATTCCTTTTCATAAATCTTCGAAACACTTCGGACACAAACTGTGGTCCGTTATCAGAGCAAATCTGCTCTGGCAAGCCGTTCCTGGCAAAAATGGTCCGTAGGACTGCAATAGTTTTCTCTGTGGTGGTGGAGGACATTTTGATCACCTCAGGCCATTTCAAGTGCGCATCCACGGCTATTAAAAACATTGAGTCCATGAATGGACCAGCAAAATCAATATGCACCCGTTGCCATGGAGATGAGGGCCACTCCCATGGGTGTAGAGGGGCATGTGGTGGTGCATTTTGGACCTTCTGGCATCCTGAGCAGCTCTTTGTCAGGTCCTCGATTTGCTGATCGATCCCCGGCCACCACACATAAGCCCTAGCAAGGCTTTTCATTTTCACCCCTCCCAGATGACCTTCGTGAAGCTCATTGAGCATTCTCTCCCTTAACTTGGGTGGAATTACCACTCGGGATCCACACATCAAGGTCCCCTGGCATACTGACAGCTGTTCTCTTCTGGATGAGAATGCTGGCAACAGTGAGTCGCCATGTGCAGGCCATCCCTTCACCGTCAATTCATATACCCGAGACAGTGTCGGGTCATTTCGGGTCTCCTTCTCTATACCAGCGTTAGTTACTGGCAAGCATTCAATTATAGTCGAATGTAATATTTTGACAGGATCCACTGCTGGTGCTTCCTCCGCAGTAGGCAATGGCAGGCGTGATAGCCCATCAGTGTTTCCATGCTGTTTCGTGCCCTTATACTCGATTTCATATTGGTGCGCCCCTAGAAAAAGGGACCATCTTTGTAGCCGTTGCGCAGTCATCACCGGAGCGCCCTTCTTTGGATTAAAGATGGAGACAAGTGGTTGGTGGTCAGTCAGCAAGGTGAACTTCTGCCCGTGCAGATAGTGATTGAACTTTTTCACTCCCCACACTAGGCTGAGGGCCTCCCTGTCAATCTGGGCGTAGTTACGCTAGGCTGAGGTTAGTGACCGAGACGCAAAGGCTACTGGCCTCTCTGAGCCATCCGGGAATTTGTGCGACAGCACCGCTCCAATGCTATAGGGTGATGCATCACACGCCAACCGAATTGGTAGTGCTGGGTTGAAATGAGCCAACACCTCTTTTGATGTGATCAATGCTTTGCTCTTCTGGAAAGCTCATTTACATTCGTCACTCCACTTCCATGGTACCCCCGTTTGCAGTAGGGTGTTCAGTGGGTGTAGTACTGTAGACAAATTCAGCAAGAATTTATGGTAGTAGTTCACCAGCCAGAGGAACGACCTCAGTTGTGACACATTTTCCGGTGCTGGAGCCTTGACTACTGCCTCAATCTTTTCAGGGGACTTATGTAACCCCTCTTTATCAATAACGTGGCCACAATACGAGATCTGCTTCTGGAAAAACTCGCATTTGTGGCGATTAGCTCGGAGCCCATATTCCTTCAATCTAGTGAGCACCTGCTCCAGGTTGGCGAGGTGATCACAGTCATTTTCGCCCGTGACCAGGATGTCGTCCAAATAACACTGGGTCCCTGGAATCCCTTGCAGGACTTGATCCATTGCCCTTTGCCAAATAGCCGGAGCTGATGCTACCCCAAACACCAGCCGGTTGTATTGGTAGAGACATTTATGAGTGTTGATCGTGAGGTACTGTTTTGAGGCTTCTTCTACCTCCATTTGCAGGTACGCCTTGGCCAGATCAATCTTAGTGAAGCATTTCCCTCCAGATAGCGAGGCAAAAATATCTTCAATCCGCGGAAGCGGATATTGTACAGTGTGAAGGACTGGGTTCACTGTCACCTTAAAATCCCCACAGATGCGAACCTTCTTTGGTTCCCCAGGCGTATTACTCAACGACCTCTTCATTACAGGAACGATGGGTGTAGCCCACTTGCTCCAGTCCACTTTGGACAGTACTCCTGAACGTTCCAAACCTTCCAGCTCTGCTTCGATGGCTGGGCGGATCGCATAAGGTACCGGTCTGGCCTTAAAAACTTTGGGCTTGCATTTTCCTCTATTTTGATCATTGCTGTTATGGCTTTTAGTGTTCTGAGTCCCTGCTGGAACACTTCTTCTGCATCAGTTAGCATTTTTGACAGTCGACCAGGTGTGACGTCGTCATCCTTTTTGGCATCTACAGTCAGTGCTTGTATGGAATGCCAATCTAGCTGTATCTTCCGGATCCATTCACGTCCTAGTAGTGGTGGTTCTCCATCTGGCAATACATATAGGTCCATTTTTGGTGTTTCCTTGCCGTTATATATAACGTTCACCCTTATTTTTCCTTTGGGGTAGACTTTTTGCCCCGTGTACGTCTTCAAGACAATCTTTGTATCTCTCAAGGGTATATGTGAGAATAGCCGCTTGTAGTCCCTTCGATTTATGACTGTTAGGGCTGATCCTGTGTCCGATTCCATTTTCACTTGGACTCCTGCTATCTTGAGCATGACCCAGATAGTTTGGTGATCCTCCGTTTTGATCACATTATGTAGTTTCAGACAACCCAGCTCCTTGCTTCCGGAGTCTGTATCACTTTTCTGTTCGTCTGCACTACTCTCCGTCACCTTATGTACCTTCTTGTACTTCTCCTGTGGAGATTTCTTGCTGCTGGTTTTCTTTCCCGACCTGCAGACTCTTGCTATGTGTCCTACTTTTCCACACTGTCTGCACACTTTGTCCTTGAACCAGCAATCCTTATGGTCGTGTGTTGTTCTGCCGCAGCGATAGCACTTCACTGTTCCGTATGACATTTCATTTGTGCCATATTCTTGCGGTCTCCATTGTATCTCTGCTGCGCCCTGTGCTGCTGCTTCGTGTGATACTGCAATGCTGAAAGCCTTGTCCAGCGTAAGATCCTTTTCTGATAGAAGCCGTTTCTGGGTTCCTTCACTTTGAAGCCCACACACAAACTTGTCCCTTAAAGTATCTGCTATTCCCATTCCAAACTGGCAGTGTTTCGATAGCTTGCGCAGTTCCGTTAAATACTCAGCATTACTTTCATCTTTATGCTGGTTCCTTTTGTGAAACTTAAATCTTTCTGCTATCAGCAGCGGTGTGGGGTTTAAGTGGTCCTGTAGGATTGACACTATGTTTTCAAAATCCTTTTCTACTGGCTTCTCTGGAGTTACTAGGTTTCGTAGTAAGCCATATGTTTTTGCACCCATTGAATTCAACAATACCAGCGCTTTCTTGTCATCTGGCACTTCATTCGCCTTGCAGTATACTTCTATGCGTTCGACATATGTCGTCCAATCTTCGACTTCATTGTCGAACGCTGTGATACTGCCACTCTTCGACATTTTTGGGTGTGGTTAGACTGGCTTAAAATGGCGTCTCCCGCGCTTTCCTTTCTTCCCCGCTGCGGCTTAAAATGGCGTCTCCCGCGCTTTCCTTTCTTCCCTGCTGACGCTGCTCGGCCCCTGAACACCGGCTGCGCTCTGCGCGTTTTCCTGCACGCCTCTCTCTCCTGTTGACGCTGCTCGGCCCTTGAACACCGGCTGCGCTCTGCTCTCTCTCGTTGACGCCACTCGGTCCTGAACACCGGCTGCACCCTGTGCGCTCTACCCTCTCTCCCCCGTCGATGCTGTCGGCCTTTTTCTGTGCGGTCGGTCGGCTCTAGCCGCCGCTGTCTGGGAAGGGTCTGCGCAGTACCTGTTGCCAGCCCGTTTCGCTGGACCACCGTTACTGGAAAGCCAAGCCTGGCTCTCGACAGCCTCCCCTGCGATGCTCAAATCTCCGCTGGATGACTGGGGGGTTTCCCGTGGTCGACGCCCGTGCTTCTGGACTCGGCCTTCTTCCACTGTTCTCCAGGAGCGAATCCCTGGGAGGTGATGCAGAGTTGCAGGTAGGTTTGAATCTGCTCGTCGCCAATGTTAGATCCGTGTATCTTGATGTTCTGTCCTTCAATAATTAGACAAGAGACTGCAGGGAACGATCAACAGGTGTTTACTGAATGAGGGTTACTCTAGAACTAACTATACAAATCACTACTCAGGGTTTATATACAGGTGTGGTCACTGCCGGTACTACAGTATACAGGAGCTGTAAAAAGTAGTTCTCCCCTTAAAGGTACATACATTACAGTGGTGAGCCGCATTCTTGAAACGCTGCAGTCCGTGTAGTGAAGGTACTCCCACAATGCTGTTAGGAAGTTCCAGAATTTTGACCCAGCGACGATGAAGGATCGTCGATATATTTCCAAGTCTGGATGATCCGTGAGTCAGAGGGGAACTTGGCGGTGATGGTGTTTCCATGCACTTACAGCCCTGGTCCTTCTAGGTGGTGTAGTTTGTGGGTTTGGGAGGTGCTGCTGAAGAAGCCTTGGCAAGTTGTTGCAGTGCATCCTGTAGATAGTATATACTGCAGCCACGGTGTGCCGGTGGTGGAGGGAGTTTCTTCTGGATTTCACTGTTGGTGGCTTATTTATACAGTTGTTTAACATCTAACACTGGTTCTATTTTGAACCTGAGCATCATTGCACCAGATGTAGATTTACTCTGGTTATATGTGCAAGAAGATGTCCTTTGAGATGGTGCGAATGTGCTGCAGAACAACATAAAGTCTTTCACCAGCTGCCTGGTGTAGTCTCGCTTCTGTCAGAAAGTGTGCTTGTTCTTTATACTCTTCTTGCCTCTGTTTCTAATGTGGGCGATTTCTAACAGTTGTGCCTGAACTATTTAATTGTTTCTCTTTCATTCTGAGCAGTTGAAAGTCTCTCCAGTGTTGTTGGCTGCATAGCGGGTGGGTTTGATTTGTTTTGTACTGGGAACTTGCAGTAGATTAATTGACTTGTACCATTATTCTCACGTGGATCAATATAGAACATGTGAGAAATATGAAACCAGTGTTCTGAGAAATGGTGTCCTATTTCTGTATATCATAGCTTGAATATAGGTCAGGGGTAGGTACTGAACTGATCTTATCTCTTGTTTTAATCTTTAAAAAAAGAATCAAACACTGGTTTATATATTGGTGCAGTTGTACATTTTCTTAAGTGAAATTTGCACAAATGTACTTTGTGTTGGAGCATAAAAAAATATAGTAAGCTTGTCAGTAGCCTATACGTCTAGCTGTATGTGTCAGCTGTGGTCAGTTGGTAGCGCTCTCAACTTTGAGTCAGAAATTTGTGGGTTCAAGTCCCATCCCAGAGACTTGAGCACAAAATTTAAGCTGGCACTCCAGTACAGTACTGAGGGAATCCTACACTGTTGGAGGTGCTGTCTTTCAGATGAGGTGTTGAACCGAGACCGCATATGGCCTCTCAGGTGGACGTAAAAGATCCCATGGCACTATTTCATAGAATTATATAGAATATACAGCATAGAAACAGGCCATTCAGCCCAAACAGTCTATGCTGCCATTTATGCTCCACTCGAGCCTCCTCCCGTCTTTCCTCATCTAACTTAATTTCATAGTTCCTCTTTGCCTTCCTAATTGTTTCTTTAACTTTTCTCCAAGTCTCTTCATATTCTCCCTTGTCATGCTCTCCTCTGCTGTCCATGTACTTAGTGTCGGCCTCTTTCCTGACACTCAATTTTTCCCTTATGTCTTTGTTCATCCATGATGTCTTACTAGTTTTTCACGTGTTCTTGTTTTTTTGTGGAATATATTTTTCCTGGACTCTGTTGAACACCATTTTAAATGATTCCCATTGCTGTTCTACATTATTGTTTGCCAATATGGTTGACCATTTTATTTTCCCGAGTTCTATTCTCATCCCCTCAAAATCAACTTTTCTCTAGTCTATTACCCTGGTCTGTGTCATACTTATGTCCTTCTCATTTATTATCTTAAAGCAAATTATATTATGGCCACTATTGCCTAGATGTTCCTCTACTTTTACTTCTCTTACTTACTCTGGTTCCTTCCCCATTACTAGATCCAGTAGTGAACCCTCCCATGTCGGGCTTCTTACATACTGGGTTTGAAAGAAGTCCTACACACTTGTAGGAACTCTAATCACTTTATTCCCTTTACCTATCTCTTCTGGCCAATTAATTTCAGGGTAGTTGAAAACCCCCAGGATTATTATTCTATGCTTTTTACTCATTTCCCTAATTTGTTTGCATATTTCTTCCTCCACCTCCCTTCCACTATTAGGTGGTCTGTAAACTACCCCTATTAGTGTGATTGATCCTTTATTATCTTTTATCTCTATCCACATGGATTCTATTTCTGTCTTACTGATAGCCGTGTCACCTTTTTCTACTGTCATTATGTTATCTCTAATAAGTACAGCTATTCCACCTCCCTTTTTTCCATCTCTACCTTTTTTAAATAAGCTATACCCTGCAATGTTCAATTCCCAGTCCTGAGTTTTCTGTAGCCATGTCTCAGTAATGCCTACCATATCTGGTTCCTCGCAACGTATTATTGCCTCCAGTTCTCCTGTTTTATTATGGACACTGTGTGCATTGCTGTACAGACAGTTTAACTCATTTTTAATAGCATTTCCTCTCACTTTTTTAATCATCTTTTTACACTCCTGTTCAATAACTCTATTTATTCCCTGGTCATTTATGTCCTCCTGTGGCGGAGCCCCCAAGAGACTCAGGGCAATTAGTAATAATCCCTTTAACTACAGTATAGTGCAGCTGTGGACTGCACCTTTAAACTGTCTGTTAACTATACTGTATGTACTTTCTTGCACTCTGCGTGATGACGTCATGACGCCGATCACGTGACCGCGAGTGGCGCGGAGAACGTGATGACGTCATGACGTCAGCTTCCAGGGCCTTAAAGCAGCCTTCGAGGGCCTGGCAAGCTGGACAGACCTGTGTAATCCTTCTCCTGTAGTTTACCAGTTAACTTGTTTGTTTATTAAACTTTGTTATTTTGATTCACTAAGTCGAACTCCATTATTGGGGTAGGAACCTCCGTTCCTACAATTGGTGACCCCGATTAGTTTAGTCTGTCCTATACTCTCCTTTGCTGTTTTGTTTATATTTAGGCTTGTTTCATTTCTTGTCGATGCCTCCCCCTGTTTTACTGGTTTAAAACTTTTGCCACCTTCCTATTTACCCTTTCCGCTAGGACACGGATCCCATCCCGGTTCAGGTTGAGCCCGTCCCATCGGTACAGCTCCTTCCCATCCCAGTACTTGTGCCAGTGACCCATGAAAAGGAGCCCCTCTTACCCACAACAACCCTTTAGCTACATGTTAATTCTCCTAATCTGTCTGTTTCTAAGCCAATTTGCACGTGGCTCAGACAATAATCCTGAGATTATTACCCTCGAGGTCCTGCTTTTTAATTTATCTCTTAACTGCTGATGCTCCCTCAGCAGGACCTCCTCCCTGTTCCTACCTATGTCGTTTCTTCTGACATGTACCATGACAACTGGATTTTCCCCTCCCTTTCAAAATTCCTCTCCAGCCGCCTCGAGATATCCCTTACCCTGACACCCTTCGGGATTCTCATTCGTGGCTGTGGAGGACACTATCTATCCCCATAATTATAGAATCCCCTATCACTATCGCATTTCTATTCTGCTCTTCCACCTGCCCCCACCTCCCCACCCCACCCCCACCCTTCCCAGCCTTGGACAGCTTTCTGAGCCACTGTGCCATGGTCTGCATTGTGGCTCTCCTCCCCGCAATCTTTCTCCTTGTCCTCACAGGTAGCGAGAACATATTGGACAGGACCAGTATCTGGGACCTGGGTGTCCTTGTACACCAGTCACTGAAAGCAAACATGCAGGTACAGCAAGCAGTTAGGAAGGCAAATGGTATGTTGGCCTTCATTGCAAGAGGATTTGAGTACAGGAGCAAGGATGTCTTACTACAGTTATACAGGGCCTTGGTGAGACCACACCTGGAGTACTGTGTGCAGTTTTGGTCTCCTTACCTAAGAAAGCATATACTTGCCATAGAGGGAGTGCAGTGAAGGTTCACCAGACTGATTCCTGCAATGGCAGGACTGTCGTATGAGGAGAGATTGGGTTGTCTAGGCCTGTATTCACTAGAGTTTGGAAGAATGAGAGGATCTCGTGGAAACGTATAAAATTCTGACAAGGCTAGAGAGACTGGATGCAAGGAGGATGTTTCCCATGGCTGGGGGGGTCTAGAACGAGGGGTCAGAGGGGGCGATTTTCCCGTTGGAGGCGGGTTGGAAGCGGGTTTCGGGTGGGAAAAGTTTGCGGTTTTCCCCTAATTGGCCAGTTAATTTCAGAGGTGTGGGTTCCCCTGGGCCAATTAGTCTTTTGGGACTGAAACTCGCCTCTGCTGACGCCACTTATCCAGCTTCATTTGAGGGCTGCTTGCTGCCTTGGCTCATTCCACTGGTTTTTGGTCGATGCTACACCACTTCCAAACTTTTATCTCCTTGAATAATGGCCAGCTCCAAGGCAAGGGTCTCCCTCTCGGATGAGGTGCTGGGTATGCTGGTTGAGGGGGCGAGAGCTTGCAGGGAGGTGCTCTTCCCCTCATCTGGGAGGAAGAGGCCTCCCAAAGAAACCAAGGCTGTCTGGGTCCAGCTGGCAAGAGATATAACCTCCAGCTCTGTGTGCAGATTGGGTGATTGTTTCTGTTTATTGATGAAATACCATCCCTGTGTGAATGTATTAAAATTAGGTGATGGCAAACTGTTGACATGATGGCATATGTTATTTTGACTTAGGCAGCTCCACATTGCGGGCTCCGTGACACTTGCGTGGTCAGGTTGGTGGTCAGAGTGAAAGGAGGCCAGAGAGTCATGTCCATTGTCTTTCATGTGTTAAGAAGGAGCCAAGCACATGTGCCACAATGAGCAACCTATGCAAACCTGGCCAGGATGAGTGCATCCCTCGCATCATGGGCAGCCATGTGCTCGTGTGCTGCTGCTGCTGCTGGTAGATACGCCACCACTTGGTCCTCCTCCTCCTCTTCCTCCTCATCTGAGGAGGCTATGAACTGAGCCACTTGCTCATCAGGAAGCTGCAAGCCATAATGCTGTGCCATGTTGTGTAGTGGACTGCAAACCACGACCATTCTGGAGACCCTGGCTGCTGAATACTTCAGGGCTCTACCTGATCTGTTAAGGCATCAGAATCGCATCTTCAGCAAGCCAATTGTTTGCTCGATGATGGACCTGGCTGAAATGTGGCTGGCGTTGTAGCGCTCCTCAGCCTTGTTAGCTGGCCTCCTGTTCGGCATCATGAGCCACTTCTTCAGGGGTAGCCCTTGTCACCAAGGAGCCACCCGTTAAGTTGGTTTGGCGGATTGAAGAGCGCAGGAACACTAGAGTTCCGCAGGATGAACGAGTCATGGCAACTACCACAGAACTTGGCGCAAACATGCAAAATCTCCTTCTTGTGGTTACACACCAGCTATACATTGAGGGAGTGGAAGCCCTTGCGGTTGACAAAGATAGCTGGGTTGTGATGGGGTGCCCTAAGGGCCACATGTTTGCAGTCTATGACGCCCTGCACCATTGGCTATTTGTAAAGCCAACTGAACGTGCGGTTATACTTGCTTGATCCCTTGTGAACTGGATGTAATTGTGCACCTTTGCGAAAAGGGCATCAGTAACCTGCGTGTTGCAGCTGTGGGCGGCTGACTGGGAGATGCCGCTGATGTCTGCTGATGATCCGTGGAAGGAGCCTGAGGCAAAAATGTTGAGTGCAGTGGTGACTTTGACAGCCACTGGTAAGGGGTGCCCACCCGTTCCTCTGGGCTCCAGGTGTTGGTGCAGTAGTGCGCAGATGTCTCCGACAACCTCCCGTGAAAGTCTCAGCCTCCTTTGGCACTGCTGCTCACTCATGTTGAGATAGCTCATCTTATGTCTGTAAACCCTGAGAGGGGGGTATCTCCTGCAGCGACGTGCTTCCATGCGCTGGCGCCTTCTGCCCTGTGCAGCATCAGGTGGGTGAGCAGGAGGTTGGCGCTCTTGCTGCTGAGCTGCTGAGCTGCCTGGTTCTGCTGCTGTCATGGCTGCTCCTCATCCGAATCTGAGGTCCATGGTGAAAGGAAATAAATGATTCCCATGCTGCTGGCAGATACCTCCGTTGGGGAAGCGTTCAGCCCAAGCAGGGAGAGGGTCTTCCAAGGAGGTCCCACAGTTGAGAGATAGAAGCTGCAGCACCTCCGACTTCGGTAGGCCTGCTAAAAGTGCTGAAAGACCTTTGGAACAAAAGTTCTGCCACCTGCAACTGTTCCCTGATGAAAGCTCCGTTTTAGTGGTGGAGCTGCAGCTGTGAGGAGGCCACTCACTTGTCAACCCGCCAGGATCAGCTGGTGTGGTTTAGGAGGGTCGTGCAACATGCACAAAATGTGGTAAAATAATGAAGGCCTGTCAAAATAGGATTATAGAGGCCCTTAACAACTCTTTAAGGGTCTTAACTACCTCTCCCAACTGATGGAGGTGGGACTGAATCGCACCCATGAAACCCACCTCCGGCAAAATTACACGGAGGTGGGTTGGAGGCGGGTTCCAAACCCGCCCTCACTTTTTGCGATTTTGCCAACTGTCCCACCTCCAAACCCGCCTCCTCGAGGCTGGGAAAATCATCCCCACAGTCTCAGGATACGGGGTAGGACATTTACGACTGAGTTGAGGAGAAATTTCTTCACTCAGAGGGTGGTGAACCTGTGGAATTCTCTACCACAGAAGGCTGTGGAGGCCAAGTCACTGAATATATTTAAGAAGGAGATAGATAGATTTCTAGACAAAAAAGACATCAAGGGGTATGGGGAGAGAGCGGGAATATGGTATTGAGATAGAGGATCAGCCATGATCACATTGAATGGCGGAGCAGGCTCGAAGGGCCGAATGACCGACTCCTGCTCCTATTTTTCTATGTTTCTGTGTTTCTATCTGCGGGACCTTCTCCTCAACCTCTCCTAAGTCCCCACTACCCGGCTCCCTGACAGTCACACCCTCCCCTTCCTGAACCTATCCAGAAATAAAACTATCCAGAAATTCCATCCCCTCCCTTACGTGTCGGAGTGTCTCTAACTCACAGTCCAGCTCAATGACTCTGTGCCAGAGTGACTTAAGGCAGAGGGAATTCCTGCAGATGTGGGAATTTGGGACGATCTCACTGTCCATGAACTCCCACATACTACAGTCCTGATCCACAGCCTGCCCTGACATCTCTAGTCTTTTTTATTTATTTGTTTATTGATAGCTTAAATTAAAATTAGGTAGATTAGGTTTGTTAAAAATAAACGAATTACTTACTGTCTATTCACCCGATTTACTCACCCTCAGAGCTCCTCCTCCATGCTCGCCCTGACGACAATTGGCTTTCATGGGCTCGTCCTCTCCGCCGACTGTAACATCATTTTTGCAGATTTACTCAGAGTTTGTTTTTGCGCCCTCCCGACACTCTGCTGCTGCTCTGCCGTGCTGCTGTTTAAATACTTGGGGCCTCTCCCATGGTGCTCCCAACACTCTGAAGATCGGGGAGCGCTCCCTGGTGTCCTTTGCCACTATTTGTACCTCCAGCAACATCACTTAAACCACATTTTCTGGTCATTATCACATGGCTGTTTGTGGGAGCTTGCTGTGTACAAATTGGCTGCTGTGTTTCCTACATTACAACAGCGATTGCATTTCAAAAGTGCTTAATTGGGACGTCTTGAGGTTGTGAAAGGCGCTGTATAAATGCAAGTCTCTCTCTTTAGTATATTGGTACAGTAACAATATAGGACTGAGAATCAGGGTGGACAAAACTGGGGGTACCCATGGGTCCTACCACATCTGGAAGTATTGTTGGGAGGGGTCTTTATCCTTATGGTGCTTGCAGTAGGGATAGAAATTAGAAGTTTACAGCAGAGGTTTATACATAGGGCTCAATTTTGCCAGGCCCGAGGAGGCGGGATTGGAGGCGTGTGAGGCGTTAAAATCGCAAAAAATGGCGGGCGGGCGGGCCTGATCCTGCCTCCGAGCAATTTTCCCAGAATTGGGGTTTCAGACCCCGTTTGCATCCCGCCTCCAAGAGGCGGGATAGGCCCTTAAGGCTGTTAACAACCGCTCAATTGCCTCTATAATCCCATTTTGAGAGGCCTTTCTGGATTTTAGATATTTCCCCCATCCTACACGCCTCCTCTGGAACACGCCAGGTAATCCTGGTGGCCTCACAAGTGGATTGCTTAGTAACAGCTGCAGCTCCACCAGTAAAAAGGAGTTTACTGCAGCCATCATTTGTAAATGGCAGAACTTTGTTGTCTCAGCTCTGGGGGAGCTTTTAGCAGGCCTACTCATTGTTGTGGAAGTTTGGAGCCTGTCACCCATCTCCAGTGTGACCTCCTGGGAAACCCCTCTCCCCACCTTGACTGAGCGCTTCCTCAACTGAGATATATAGCAGAAGCATGGGAACCATTTATTTCCTTTCCTCCTGGACATCAGATTTGAATGAAGACCAGCCGTGGCAGCAGCAGAACCCTGACCAACAGCAGCACCAACAGCAGGAGCATCAGCAGGAGCGCCAAGCTGCTGCTCACCCACCTCAAACTGCACATGCCAGAAGGCGCCAGCGCGCGACCACATTGCTGCCCGGGATGCAAGGAACGCACTCATGTTGGCCAGATTTGCTTAGCCTGCACAATCAAACACTTTTGCCTCGCAACTTCTTACCAGAGCATTGACAATGGACAAGAACCTGTGGATACTTATCACTCTGACCACCATACTGACAATTGCAAGCTGCCCTAAGCCCTCAATGTGAAAGTCCCATTTGCGAAATGACACAGGCCACAACTTCAACAGTTTGCCATCAAATCTGTTTATGATACCATGACAAGGATGGTTGGTCCAAATACAATACCTCACAGCACCCAAGTGACTACCCTTCTGACTACTTGTGCATTATCTTCCTCTTACGCGTGCTGTTACGTGGTGCTTCCCCTGTGGCTTCAGCAGATGTGGCAGCCCCTTGCTCACTTTCTTGCTGCTCCTGTCTCGACGCCTTTGGCGGGCGTCCTCTGGGGTTGCAAACCTGTGAGGGCTCGGCAACAGTCTGCTGCTCCTGTGGCTGTGCAGGGGCTGAGACACCCATCTCAGTTAGGTGAGGACTCTGGTGGGGCTCTAACTGAGGGCTTTGCAGTGGCATGGTCATGTGAGCGCTTGGAGAGGAGTCCCCACTTCCTTGTTGTCTGCCACCAACATCCCTCTCATGGGTCAGCCCCACTTCAGAGCTAGCAAGTGGCTTGACAGCACCTTGCTGCACTTCAGGGGGGCCATGAGGACCCGTTTCTGCACTGGAAGTCCTACTCCAGAGGACTTCCATGAAGGTCTGGTTTCTATGCTCAATAGCTGACCATCGCTCCTCAAGAGATGTCATTCTATTCTGAACAATGACCATGTTTTCAAGACTCTGGCGACTAAGCTCCTCCATGGCCATAGCCATCCTCTCCTCTACCGTAGCCATCCTCTCCTCTACGGTAGCCAGCCTTACCACGGAGTTAGCCATCCTTTCCATGGAGGTTGCCATCCTTTCCGCGGTGATGCGTTCATGCGCCAATGCCTCCACAAAGGCTCTGCTCATGTTCGCGATGGACTCCTCCATTCGCTCCACACTCGCAGCGAACCTGGAGGCAAAACCTGCCAGAGACTCCTGCACCTGTTCCTGGAGTTCCAACACTGCTCTCCTTCTGGATGGACCCAAAGGCACAGGGTTGACATGCAGCTGAGCCGAGCTGGCAGAGTCCTGCGTCCTCCGACGAGGACACTCCTCAAATTCCCTCTAAACCTCCTGCCCCTTACCTTGAAACTATGCCCCCTGGTTATTGACCCCTCTATTAAGGGGGAAAGTTGTTTTCTATCTACCCTATCTCTGCCCCTCATAATTTTGTACACCTCAGTCAGGTCCCCCCTCGGCCTTCTCTGGTCTAAGGAAAACAACCCCAGCCTGTCCAGTCTCTCTTCATAGCTGAAACGCTCCAGCCCAGGTAACATCCTGGTGAATTTCCTCTGCACCCTCCCCACTGCAATCACATCCTTCCTATATTGCGGTGACCAGAACTGCACACAGTATTCCAGCTGTGGCCTAACTAGCGTTTTGTACAGCTCCATCATAACCTCCCTGCTCTTATAGTCTATGCCTCGGCTAATGAAGGCAAGTATCCAATATGCCTTATTAACCACCTTATCTACCTGTCCTGCTGCCTTCAGGGATCTATATACATGCACACCAAGGTCCCTCTGATCCTCTGTCCTTCCTAGGGTCCTACCATTCATTGTGTATTCCCTTGCCTTGGTAGTCCTCCCAAAATGCATCACCTCACACTTTTCAGGGTTAAATTCCATTTGCCCCTGTTCTGCCCATCTGACCAACCTGTCTATATCATTCTGTAGCCTGAGGCTTCCCTCCTCGCTATTTACCACTCCACCAATTTTCGTGTCATCTGCAAAGTTACTGATCATACCTCCTACATTCATATCTAAATCATTAATGTACACTATCATTATTTACATTATCAGTGACTCATGCAATGTCAATGAGAGAGATGCCAAACTATTCTGTCACCAGCTTGCTGTGATGCGCCCGTCTGTCCATCCCCCACTTGGGAATCCTCCTCGATCCCGGCGATTTCCAGGGCCGCCTCCTCCCAGGCGGTGAGCTGGGCTACTGAGGGTGGCCCTCTTCCTATCATGGCTTTTTCCCTCTTATTATGGGCTCTCTTTCCCTGCAATGAGGGACACACGTGGAGTTTGAGTGAGAATGAAGGAGTGAGTGTAGAGAATGTATAGCATAGATGCTTAGAAGGAGACAAAGGGCCTTCCCTGTGTGTTGTAAGTTGTTGTTGTTGCATCACAGTAATAGGGAGTTTGAGGGCTACATGGTCGAATAGTTAAGTGAATGTGACCATAGAGAGAGAGGGAATGGGTAAGGGTGCAGGGATGTAAGTGTCAAGTGGGTTGTGGAGGAAGAAGTTGGCAAAGCAGAGTGCTGGTGAGGAGTGGCGATGGGGATGAGATTGAGGGTGATGAGAAAGTCATACTCACTTTTCCTGTGCGGGGAAGGTCATGAAACCTCTTCCTGCACTGCAGCCAGGTTCTGCAGCTCATCGATATGGAGTTGACCTCCTGGGCCACTTGCAGCCATACAGCTTTAGTCTGCTCGGATGACTTTTTCCTCCCTGAGGAAGGGAAGAGTACCTCCTTATTCGATCTTGCTCCCTCCACCAGAGCTTGGAGGGAGGGCTCATTGACGCGTGGAGCACACTTTTGCCTGTTGGTGGACATAGTCGATCAATTAATTCCTTACTACAATCACCATAAAGTTTGCAGTCTCCAGAAGAAGCAAGGCTGCTTGCAGGCCTTAAGTCCAGCAGCATTGATGATGTCTTCGGCGGTGACTTTCTGTATGAAAAGACTCATTGGGCCAGGGGTTCCCACACGCTGGAAATCAATTGCTCAATTAGGGGAAAATCACACTTTTTCCCCACTTCACTTCGGAGCCGGGGTCCTGACACAAATGCCACCTGACACACCCCAGCCCGCCCACACTGGCAAAATCGAGCCCATAGTGTCTGTGTTGGCTATTTGCCAGAGCAATCCAAAACTGACCCTGCTGTATCTCCTCATAGTCCATATCTGCTTCAAATATTTAGCAATTTCTACCTTAAAGTACGCAATGCCCTCTGCCTCAGCTGCTCTCTCCAGATAAGCAGAATCAGCCTGTTTGCCAATCCTTTGTATTCACATCCACAAGTAACTGCACACATTAATTGTTACATCCCTAGTTGCCCTGGCAACTGAGTGACTTAAGAGTCCACCATATCCGTGTGGGATTGGCGTCATATGAAGGCCAGATTGAGTAGGAGTGGCAGGTGCCCTAAAGGACATTAGTGAAACAGTTGGGTTTTTTACAACAATGTGGCAGCATCATGGTTATTTTACTGGTGCCAGCCCACAAATTTATTGAATTCAATTAAGAATTTACCATGGTGGGATTCAAACTCACAACTTCAGGGTTGCCAGCCCAGTATCTGAACCACTAGGTACTATACCCCAAAAACTGCTGGCTCTCTCTGACATTTTCCTGGTATTTTAACAATTTGACTTAGTCTATCCTTTTACAAGTCTTTTTTTGAACTTGCACTGCCTATAATTGTTCTTACCATCTTGATCCTAACACAGGAGTCCAATCATACAGCCTGAGGTATGTAAATCTGTTAATGGAGACTTTAAGCAGCTTGTTCAGAATTTAAGCTCTGCTGTGAACCCACTATACCAGTTTTTTATAATTGATTGTATTCCATGGACAGAAAGAAATTGCATTTCTATAGTGCCTTTACACAACCTCAGGATGTCCCAAAGCACATGATAGCCAATTAAGCACTTTTGAAGGGTAATCACTGTTGTAATGTAGGGAGGAGGAGGCTCCATGAATATCCCCATCCTCAATGATGGCGGAGCCCAGCACGTGAGTGCAAAGCAGAAGGCTGAAGCATTTGCAACCATCTTCAGCCAGAAGTGCTGAGTGGATGATCCACTTTGCCCTCCTCCTGAGGTCCCCACCATCACAGAAGCAAGTCTTCAGCCAATTCGCTTCACTCCACGTGACATCAAGAAACGGCTGAGCGCACTGGATACAGCAAAGGCTATGGGCCCCGACAACATCCTGGCTGTCGTGCTACAGACTTGTGCTCCAGAACTAGCTGCGTCTCTAGCCAAGCTGCTCCAGTACAGCTACAACACTGGCATCTACCTGACAATGTGGAAAACTGCCCAGGTATGTCCTGTCCACAAAAAGCAGGACAAATCCAATTTGGCCAATTACTGTCCCATCAGTCTACTCTCAATCATCAGTAAAGTGATGGAAGGTGTCATCGACAGTGCTAACATGTGGCACTTACTCACTAATAACCTGCTCACTGATGCCCAGTTTGTGTTCCGCCAGGACCACTTGGCTCCAGACCTTATTACAGCCTTGGTCCAAGCATGGATAAAGGAGCTGAATTCCAGTGGTGAGGCGAGAGTGACTGTCCTTGACATCAAGGCAGCATTTGACCTTGGGGGGGAGGCAGTTTTGTGGGCGGGGCCTGCTTCTAGCACAATACTTTTAAAACTAGTGCAAAAGATCGCGGAAACTCGAGTTTTGCTGAATGCAATTTCCGCTTAAAATTGTCCGCTCTGTTGCGACAGTTATGCCAATATCAGGGAATTATGCCAAAGAAACAGCGTACTCAAGTGGAAACTCCAGGCTAAAATATAGTGAAGTGTAGTCACTGTTGTAATGTAATAAACGCAGCAGCCAATTTGCGCATAGCAAGGCCCCACAAACAGCAATGTGATAATGACCAGATAATCTCTTTTAGTGTTGTAGGTTGACTGATAAATATTGGCCAGGACACCAGGTCGAACTCCCCTGCTCCTCTTAGAATGCAGTCAGGATCTTTACGTCCCCCTGAGAGGGCAGATGGGGCCTTGGTTTAAAATCTCATCCAAAAGACGGCACTTCTGAGAATGCAGCACTTCCTCAGTACTGGACTGGAGCAGTCAACCTAGCACTTTGTGCTCAAGTCTCTGAAGTGGGATTTGAACCCACAACCTTTCTGACTCAGAGGCATGAGTGCTACCCATTGAGCCATGGCTGACTCGGCCATGATTCTATTGGCTAACCAACTGGCCCAATAAGGACTGGTAGCTAACTGCTACCACTGAGCCACAGGTGACACCTAAAAACCAGAACAAATGCCAGTAGGTTCTGGCAGGAATATCCTGTCCTATCATCGCTGTGGGCGTGTGCTTGCTTTGGGGAGCTCCCATTTCCCCACAGGTACATATTACCATGGGACTGGCACTGATTTGGGAGCCATCCACCTGTTCCTCCTCTCGCCTCACCCCCACTGTTATAGGCTGAGACCTGACACCAGCCAATAATCTCTGTACTGCTGCAAGGTCTCTGAATCTCTCCCTCATGTTGTTCTGAGTGCAAGAGCCCAGCCTTTATTTTGTCATGGATTGCCATCTCAATGCTTAGAAGACAGATTTCCATCCTTTCACGCCAACCATTGCTTTCATTACACTCAGAAGGCTTCTCCACATATTATTTTCTGCCCCAGTGTTCAGACTTGCCAATGGCACAGCTGTATTAATTCCCTGAAGATTATTTTGGTTGCCTTTTAAAGGGGCTAATGGCTGATTTCAGCACCATTATTGCAGGCTTTCTCTATTAGGCTGTCTGGTTGTGCATTGGCTTTTTTTGACAGCACCTCCTAAACCTGCAACCTCTACCACAAGACAAGGGCATCAGGTGCATGGGAACAAAACCACCTCTAAGTTCCCTTCCAAGTCACACACCATCCCGACTTGGAAATATATCGCCGTTCCTTCATGGGTCAAAATCATACCTCACAGCATTGTGGGAATACTTTTATCACATGGGCTGCAGTGGTTCAAGAAGAAGGCCCACCACCACCTTCTCAATTGCAACTAGAGATGGCCAATAAATGCTGGTCTTGCCAGCGACGCCATATCCCAAGAATTTTTTTTTTTAATTGGTTGCGACAGATTGGCGTTCAAAGTACTCAATAAACAAACCTGCATGTTCCTGGGAGTGCACTAAAAAGGATGGGAAGTGGGTGGGTGGGGGGGATCAAACTCTAATGCATAATAGAGAAGCGCAAACAAATCAATCTGTGTATCCGTTTCCAGACTGCTCTTGTGACATTCGCTCACTTGGTACTCTTCCTGAAGTTGTGGAACTTTGGATGAGCCTCCCGCCGGCCCACCCGTTTGTTGAGACCGGGTTTGCCCAGTCCGTGACTTTTCGCCATGCTGACGGGCAGAGCCAGTTGTTGCCTTCGCAACTCCACCGAGAGCAGCCAGTCTTCCTTGCCCATTACAGGATCGGCCAGCATTCTGAGGCCACTGTCAGTGAGCTGGTGTTTGATGAGACATAATTGCTACTGTCTGGCACATTGCACAGCTGCTTTAATGGCCTCTGCTGTTATTTACACTGGGGAAGTGGCTGTTAAGCTACTTGAGAAGCGACAAAACAAGCGTTGTTAGCGGAGCTTCCCTATTTGGCTGTAACCCGAAAGGAAACGAGTATCACAAAATCAGCATGTGGCAAGCAGGCTGAAAGGTCGTTTTAATTCATTGCGATTTAATTCTCATAAAGAGAGGACAGGAGTTAACACTGTCCTTTCCAGAGGAGGACGATACCTGCTGCCGTTCTGTTGGCAGTTTGTGATCCCCATGGATTTCTTTACATTGTGGTTCTGCTTTTGGGCTTGTTCAGTGGGTTCTAAGCAATGGGGAATTTTGCTTTCCTTTCCCTAGTTTGCAGTGAACAGATTTTACACCCTCAAGTTGTGTCAGCTGTGGCTCAGTGGGCAGCACTCTCACCTCTAGGTCAGATAGTGGTGGCTTCAGGTCCCACTCCAGAGACTTAAGCATAAAATCCAGGCTGACACTCCAGAACAGCAACAACAACTTGCATTTATATAGCACCTTTAAAGTAGTAAAATGTCCCAAGGTGCTTCACAGCAGCGTTATCAAGCAAAATTTGACACCGAGCCACATAAGGAGAAATTAGGACAGGTGACCAAAAGCTTGGTCAAAGAGGTAGGTTTCAAGAAGCATCTTAAAGGAGGAGAGAGAGGTAGCGAGGCGGAGAGGTTTAGGGAGAGAATTCCAGAGCTTAGGGCCCAGGCAGCTGAAGGCACGGCCACCAATGGTGGAGCGATTAAAATCGGGGATGCACAAGAGGGCAGAATTAGAGGAGCGCAGACATCTCTGAGGGTTGTGGGACTGGAGGAGATTCTTCTTCTTAGGCAGTCCCTCGAAACTTAGGATGACTTGCTTCCACATTAAAAATGAGTTCTCAGGTGACTGATGAGTCCAATGCGGGACCTACAGTCTCTGTCATTGGTGGGGCAGACGGTGGTTGAAGGGACGGGTGGGTGGGGTGCTTGGGTTGACGTGCGCTCCTTCCGCTGCCTGCGCTTGGCCTCCGCTGGCTCCCGGCGAAGAGACTCGAGGTGTTCGGTGCCTTCCCGGATGCTTCTCCTCCACTTTGTGCGGTCTTGGGCCAGGGATTCCCAGCTGGCGGTGGGGATGTTACACTTTTTCAAGGAGGCTTTGAGGGTGTCCTTGAAGCACTTCCTCTGCCCACCTGGTGCTCTCTTGCCGTGCCGGAGCTCCGAGTAGAGCGCTTGTTTTGGGAATCTCGTATCGGGCTTGCGGACAATGTGACCCGTCCATCGGAGCTGATCGAGTGTGGTCAAAGCTTTGATGCTGGGGATGTTGGCCTGAGCAAGAACACTGACGTTGGTGCGCCTATCCTGCCAATGGATTTGCAGGATCTTGCGGAGGCAGCGTTGGTGGTACCTCTCCTTTGCTTTGAGGTGCCTGCTGTACATGGTCCATGTCTCTGAGGCATACAGCAGGGCGGGTATCACTGCTGCTCTGTAGACCATGAGCTTAGTGCCGGGTTTGAGGTCCTGGTCTTCAAACACTCTCTTCCTCAGGTGACCGAAGGCTGCACTGGCAGACTGAAGGCAGTGTTGGACTTCGTCATCGACATCTGCCCTTGTTGACAGTAGGCTCCCGAGGTATGGAAAGTGGTCCATGTTGTCCAAGGCCTTGTCGTGGATTTTGATAATCGGGGGGCAGTACTGTGTGGCGGGGGCAGGTTGGTAGAGGACCTTTGTCTTACGAATGTTTAGTGTAAGGCCCATGCTCTCATACGCTTCGGTGAAGGTGCTGACGATGGTTTGGAGTTCGACCTCCAAGTGAGCGCAGACGCAAGCATCATCTGCATACTGTAATTCACTGGCAGCTCCCTAGGGAGCTCCTTTGCCATCCTTGACCATCCATTGCCATCCTTTGCTCTCTTTCCCTCCAGTCTCCTCTCTTCTGCTGATTGCGGATGGGAGCCAATGTAGGTCAGCGAGCACAGAGGTAATGCTTGAATGGGACTTGGTGTGAGTTAGGATCCTAATTGGCAAGAACAAGTGTTAGGGCAAAAAAATCCCAGCATTCATCGTACAGTTGTTAGTTGCACTACTAATGAAATTTTCCCAGCAGAAGTTAATTGTGTACAGTTTGTGTTTCTCCAGACATAAAAACTCTGTCCCTCGGCTCCTGGAGCCAGAACTCAGAGAAAAACTGCTGGGTTTTTAGCTTGAACGTCACAAATAAGTTAGCAATGTGACCATTGTAGGCTGAGAATTGTAAATTAGGAACATAGAAATAGGAAAATAGGAACAGGAGGAGATGATCAGCCCTTTTGAGCCTGTTCTGCCATCAATTATCTGTATCTGTATCTTAACTCCATCTACCCACCTTGGTCCCGTAACCTTTAATACACTTGCATAACAAAAATCTATCAATCTCAGTTTTGAAATCGTAAATTGACCGAGCCTCAACAGCTTTTTGGGGGAGAGTTTTCCAGGTTTCCACTACCCTTTGAGTGAAGAAGTGCTTCCTGACATCACCCCGGAACAGCCTAGGTCTAATTTTAAGGTTATGCCCCCTTGTTCTGGATTCCCCACCAGAGGAAACAGTTTCTCTCGATCCACCCTATCAAACCCTTTAATCACCTTAAACACCTCAATCAGACCAGCCCTTAATCTTCTATACTCAAAGGAATACAGGCCTAGTCTATGCAACCCGTCCTCATAACTTAACCCTTTTAGCCCCGGTATCATTCTGGTGAATCTGCGCTGCACCCCCTCCAAGGCCAATATATCCTTCCTGAGGTGCGGTGCCCAGAACTGGACGCAGTGCTCCAGATGTGGTCTAACCAGAGTTCTATATAACTAACATAACTTCCACCCCTTTGTATTTCAGCCCCCTTTAGATAAAGGCCAATATTCCATTAGCCTTTTCAATTATTTTTCTACCTGTCCACTAGCTTTTAGTGATTTATGTGCTTGGACCCCTGTATCTCTTTGCTCTCCATGGTTACCAGCTTCTTGTCATTTTGAAAATAACTATCATTCTTAGATCCAAAGTGGATGACCTCACAGTTTCCCACATTGAACTGCAACTGCCACAGTTTTGCCCACTCACCTATCTATCAATGTCCCTTTGCAACTTTCTGCTCCCATTGGCACTATTTACTGTGCCACCTAACTTAGTGTCATCAGCAAACTCGGATATACAGTCTCTATTCCTTCACCTAAGTCATTGATAAATATAGTGAAAAGCTGAGGCCCCAGTACAGATCCCTGGAGGGCGCCACTGGTCACATCCTGCCAATTTCAGTATATACCCATTATCTGTACTTCCTAACCAATTCCCTACCCATCTCAATAGGTTGTCTCCAATTCCATGCGTTCTCATTTTTGTTAACAGTCCCTTAGTTGGAACCTTATTGAATGCCTTCTGAATGTCCAAGTAAATAACATCCATAGACACTCCCTTAGCTACAATGTTCGTTACCTCCTCAAAAAACTAGATTCGTTAGACATGACTTACCCTTTACAAAACCATGCTGGCTCTCTCTGATCAGCTCATATTTGTCCAAATGCTCAGTCACCTTGTCCCTAACATCAGATTCTAGTAACTTTCACACAACAGGTGTTAGACTAATAGGCCTATAATTTGCAAGTTTATCTCTCTTATCCTTCTTAAATAGTGGAGTGCCATTGGCAATTTTCCAATCCAAAGGGACATTTCCTGAATTGAGAGAGTTTTGGAAGATCATGACTAACGCATCAACAATTTCCTCACTTACTTCTTTTAATATTCTGGGGTGGAAACCATCGGGTACTGGAGATTTGTCTATCTTAAGTCTCATTATTTTCTCCATTATCATTTTGTTTACTTATATTAAATCTAAGAAGTTCCTCCCTTGCTTTATTTTTACTGGTACTTTATCCTCATCCTCCACTGTGAAGACTGATACAAGGTAAGTATTTAGCAAGTCTGCCATTTCCTGATTTTCAATTACAATATCACCTGCGTCTGTCTTTAAGGGGCCCACATTACTCTTAGCCACCTTCTTTCTCTTAATATATTTGCAAAATCCTTTAGTGTTGTCCTTGAGATCCCTCGCAAGCTTTCATTCTCATATTCTCTTTTTTGCAGCTCTTACCACTTTCGGAAGGGGATTGACAGGGTAGATGCTGAGAGGTTGTTTCCCCTGGCTGGAGTTTCTAAAACTAGGGGGCATAGCCTCAGGATAAGGGGTTGGCCATTTAAGACTGAGATGAGGAGGAATTTCATCACTCAGAGGGTTGTGAATCTTTGGAATTCACTACCCCAGAGGGCTGTGCATGCTGAGTCTTTGAGTATATTCAAGGCTGAGATAGATAGATTTTTGGACTCTAGGGGAATCAAGGGATATGGAGATCGGGCGCGAAAGTGGAGTTGAGGTCGATGATCAGCCATGATCTTATTGAATGGCGGAGCCGGCTTGAGGGGCTATATGGCCTACTCCTGCTCCTAATTCTTATGTTCTTATGTTCTTATGCTTGTATCCCTTCGCTGTTCTTTATATCTCTCCCAGTCTTTGGTATCTCTACTGTTCTTTGCATTTGTATCAGTCCTTTCTTTTAGTTTTATACTATCTCTCACTTCTCTTGTTGACCAAGGCTGTTTAATTACACAAGTAGAGCTGTTGCCCTTTAGAGGCATGTAGAGGTTTTGTATTTTCCAAATACTTCTTTGAACACCTCCCACTGTTCACCTGTGGTTTTATCCATTAATAGTGATGCCCAGTCTGCTGTGGTCAATTCCGGCCTCATCCCTCCAAAGTCTGCCTCATCTAAATATAAAACCTCCTCCCTCTCAAACCAAATATCAAAATCAGTCATGTTATGGTCACTGTCAGCTAGGTATTCCCTTAACATTAAATTATTGACTAATTCAGACTCATTACCGATCACAAAATCTATTGTGGCCTGTTCTCTTGTTGGTTCAAGAAAATATTTTCTTAATACACTCAAGAAATATACTGCAAAATAAATATAGTGATTGGTCTATGGTCTTTCAACCTCTCAACGCACGCCCGCTTTCTCTCTCCCCTGTCTCGTGTTGCCTAATCCCTCACTTTTTCTCTCCCTGACCTCAGTCTGCTCTGAACTTTCCCCTCATCACTCCATGATGTCTCTATCCCCCTCAAGAAAGTTGACCAGAATAGCTGAAGCAAGTTTTTTTTAAATTTGTTCCTGGGATGTGGGCATCACTGGCAGGGCCAGCATTTATTGCCCATCCCTCATTGCCCTTGAGGTGGTGGTGAGCCGCTTTCTTGAACCACTGCAGTCCGTGTGGTGATGGCACTCCCACAGTGCTGTTAGGGATGGAGTTCCAGGATTTTGACCCAGCGACGATAAAGGAACGACGATATACTTCCAAGTCAGGATGGTGTGTGACTTGGAGGGGAACTTGCAGATGATGGTGTTCCCATGCACCTGCTGCCCTTGTCCTTCTAGGTGGTAAAGGTTGTGTGTTTGGGAGGTGCAGTCGAAGAAACCTTGGTGAGTTGCTGCAGTGCATCTTGTAGATGGTACACACTGCAGCCACGGTACGCTGGTGGTGGAGGGAGTGAATGTTTAAGGTGGTGGATGGGGTGCCAATCAAGCAGGCTGCTTTGTCCTGGATGGTGTCGAGCTTCTTGAGTGTTGTTGGAGCTGCACTCATCCAGGCAAGTGGAGAATATTCCATCACACTCCTTACTTGTGCCTTGTAGATGGTGGAAAGGCTTTGGGGAGTCAGGAGGTGAGACACTCGCCGCAGAATACCCAGCCTTTGACCTGCTCTTGTAGCCGCAGTATTTATGTGGCTGGTCCAGTTAAGTTCTGGTCAATGGTGACCCCACCAGGATATTGATGGTGGGGGATTCTGCGATGGTAATGCCATTGAATGCCAAGGGGCGGTGGTTAGACTCTCTCTTGTTGGAGATAGTCATTGCCTGGCACTTGTGTGGCGCGAATGTTACTTGCCACTTATCAGCCCAAGCCTGAATGTCCAGGTCTTGCTGCATGCAGGAACAGACTGCTTCATTATCTGAGGAGTTGCGAATGGAACTGAACACTGTGCAGTCATCAGTGAACATCCCCACTTCTGACCCTATGATGGAGGGAATGATTGGCCTCCAACAACCACAACCATCTTCCCTTGTGCTAAGGTATGACTTCAGCCAGTGGAGAGTTTTCCCCCTGATTCCCAGTGACTTCAATTTTACTAGAGCTCCTTGATGCCACACTCGGTCAAATGCTACCTTGATGTCAAGGGCAATCACACTCACGTCACCTCTGGAATTCAGCTCTTTTGTCTATGTTTGGGCCAAGGCTGTAATGAGGTCTGGAGCCGAGTGGTCTTGGCGGAAACCAGACTGAGCATCGATGTGTAGGTTATTGGTGAATGCGCTGATGTCAGTCATGGCTCAGTTGGTAGCACTCTCACCTCTGAGTCAAAAGGTCATGGGTTCACAACTCACTCCAGAGACTTGATTACATAATCCAGGCTGACACACGCAGTGCAGCACTGTTGGAGGTGCCGTCTTTCAGATGAAACAGTAACTGAGGTCCCGTCTGCTCTCTCAGGTGGACTTAAATGATCCCATGGCACTATTTCGAAAAAGAGCAGGGGATTTCTCCCTGCTGTCCTGGCCAATATTTATCCCTCTATCAACATCACTTTAAAACAGATTATCTGGTCATTATCACATTGCTGTTTGTGGGAGCTTGCTGTGAGTAAATTAGCTGCTGCGTTTCCTACATTACAACAGTGACTAAACTTCAAAAGTGCTTAATTGGTGTAAAGTGCTTTGGGACATCCTGAGGTCATGAAAGGCGCTGTAAAAATGCAAGACTTTTCTTTCTTCTTTCTAAAGGGTTGAAGTTATGTGGCTCTCTGCCAGTTTGTGTCTAATTTTCTTCTGTTATGCAACGCCTTGGCTTGCAGCTGAGAGACGGAGTTGTGAGGTTAGAAGCATCTGGAGTGCACGCAGAGAGACACAAGCAGCTGTCCTGCAGCCCATCGTGGGTGTTGATCACATGTGAATGCAGCAAGTTTCATACGGAAAGTATTTCTGGCCTGAGAGTCTGCAAAAGTTATAAGTTGCTGCTGCAAAAGAGAATCTTGCTGTGAATGGGCATGCAGCAGTCAATGAGCTGCATGAGGAGGGGGACACATTTTGTGATGAGCAGACTTGTTTTCAAATCCCTCCATGGCCTCGGCCCTACCTATCTCTGTAACCTCCTCCAGCCCTACAAACCTCTGAGATCTCTGCGCTCCTCCAATTCTGACCTGTTGTGCATCCTCGATTTTCATTGCCTCTCCATTGGCAGCTGTGCCTTCAGCTGCCAAGGCCCTAAGCTTTGGAATTCCGTCCATAAACCTCTCTGTCCCTCAACCTCTCGTTCCTCCTTTAAGAACCTGCTTAAAACCTACCTTGTTGACCGTAAGAACAGGAGTAAGTCATTGAGCCCCTCGAGCCTGTTCCATTATTCAATGAGATCTGCGACCTAACTCCATATACCCGCCTTTGGCCCATATCCCTTAATACCTTTGGTTAACAAAAAGCTATCAATCTCAGATTTAAAATTAACAATTGATCTTTGTGGAAGAAAGTTCCAAACTTCTACCAGCTTTTGTGTGTAGAAGTGTTTCTTAATTTCACTCCTGAAAGGTCTGGCTCTAATTTTTAGACTTTGCCCCCTAGTCCTAGAATCCCCAACTAGCGGAAATAGATTCTCTCTATCTACCCTATCTGTTCCCCTTAATATCTTGAAAACTTCGATGATCAGATCACCCCTTAACCTTCTAAATTGATTGGTGAGTGCTTCTCTCTTTTTTTCAAAACTATGACTTTGGTTTAAATTAAGAGCCGTGATTTTAGATTTTAAAATATATATATAGATAATTAAGTAATATTCTGAACTTGAAAACCTAATTAGTTAAATAAAATACAATAGAGATGGCAGGGCAGGTGATGTGTTGCAGCTGTAGCATGCGGGAGCTGGTGGACCCCAGTGTGATCCACAGCAACCACATCTGCAGTAAGTGTCTGCAGCTCGAGGAACTTCGGCTCAGAGTTGATGAGCTGGAGTCCGAGCTTCAGACGCTGCGATACATCAGGGAGGGGGAGAGTTACCTGGACACTTTGATCCAGGAGGCAGTCACACCCCTTTGGTTAAATACTTCAGATTTAGTCCGTGGTCGGGGACAGGAGGGTGTGACTAGAAGTGAGGCAGTTATGGGGATCCAGAAGGTAGCATTGGAGGAGCCTCAGCCCTTGCACTTGTCCAACAGGTATGAGGTTCTTGCAGCCTGTGTGGACGAGAGCAGAGACTGCAGGGAGGATGAGCAAACTGACCACAGCACCGTGGTATAGGGGGCCATTCAAGTGGGGGGAACAAAAAGAACTGTAGTAGTGGTAGGGGACAGTATAGTTAGGGGGATAGATACTGTTCTCTGTTGCCAAGAGCGTGAGTCCCGATGGCTGTGTTGCCTGTCAGGGTTAAGGATATCTTCTCAGGGCTGGAGAGGAACTTGAAGTGGGAGGGGGATGATCCAGTTGTCATGGTTCATATAGGAACCAACGACATAGGTAGGACTAAGAAAGAGGTTCTGCTGAGTGAGTTTGTGGAGCTAGGATCCAAACTAAAAAGCAGAACCACAAAGGTAATAATCTCTGGATTACTACCTGAGCCACAAGCAAATTGGCATAGGGTCAATAAGATCAAAGAGTTGAATGCGTGGCTCAAAGATTGGTGTGGGAGAAATGGGTTTCGATTCATGGGGCACTGGCACCAGTACTGGGGAAAGAGGGAGCTGTTCCGTTGGGATGGGCATCACTTGAACCGTGCTGGGACCAGTGTCCTGGCGAATCGAATAACTAGGGCGGTAGATAGGGCTTTAAACTAAATACTGGGGAGAAGGTTTCAGGTGAAGGGGAATTTAGAAAGTCAAAGAGAAAGGAGAAGACAATTGTGCAGTGTAGCGATAGGGGTAATGAGAACCAGAGTGTAACAGGAAGAGACAAAGCATACAAACTTAAGAGTGCACCAGCAAATAGAGTCAGAGTAGAGAAAAATGGTAAAAAGACAAAATTAAAGGCTCATTATCTGAATGCATGCAGCATTTGTAACAAGATAGATGAATTGACGGCACAAATAGAAATAAATGGGTATGATCTGATTGCCATTACAGAGACGTGGTTGCAAGGTGACCAAGGCTGCGAACTGAATATTCGGGGGTATTTGATGTTTTGGAAGGGTAGGCAGAAAGGAAAAAGGAGGTGGGGTAGCTCTGTTAATAAAGGATGAGGTCAGTGCAGTGGTGAGAAATGATATTGGCTCAGGAGCTCAAGATGTAGAATTTGGGTGGAGATAAGAAATAGTATGGGAAAGAAGTCACTGGTGGGAGTAGTCTATAGACCCCCTAGCAGTAGCTACACTGTAGGACAGAGTATAAATCAAGAAATAATGGGGGCTTGTAAGAAAGGTACTGCAATAATCATGGGCGATTTTAATCTTCATGTAGATTGGACAAATCAAATTGGCAAGGGTAGCCTTGGGGACGAGTTCATAGAATGTATTCAGGATGGCTTCTTAGAACAATACGTTGCAGAAGCAACCAAAGAGCAGGCTATTTTAGATCTAGTAATGTGTAGTGAGACAGGATTAATTAATGATCGTATTGTAAAGGATCCTCTAGGGGAGAGTGATCATAGCATGATTGAATTTCAAATTCAGTTTGAGGGTGAGAAACTTGTGTCTGAAACTAGTATCCAAAACTTAAATAAAGGCAATTACAAAGGAATGAAGTCAGAGTTGGCTAAAGTGGACTGGGAAAATAGAGTAAAGGGTAAGATGGTAGATAAGCAGTGGCAGACATTTAAGGAGATATTTTATAACTCTCAGCAAGGGTTTATTCCAGTGAGAAAGAATGACTCTACGCGAAGGATGAACCACCTGTGGCTAACTAAGGAAGTTAAGGATGGTATCAAATTGAAGGAAAAGGCATATAATGTTGTGAAGATTAGTGGTAGGCCAGAGGATTGGGAAATTTTTAGAAACCAGCAAAGGATGACTGAAAAAATAATTAAGAGGGAGAAGATAGATTATGAGAGTAAACTAGCAAAAAATATAAAAACAGAGAGTAAGAGCTTATGCAGATATATAAAAAGGAAGAGAGTAGCTAAAGTAAATGTTGGTCCCTTAGAGGATGATACTGGGGAATTAATAATGGGAAACAGGGAAATGGCAGAGACTTTGAACAAATATTTAGTATCGGTCTTCATAGTAGAAGACACTAAAAACATCCCAATAATAATTGATAATTAAGGGGCTATAGGCAGGGAGGAACTTAAAACAATCACTATCAGTAGAGAAAAGGTACTAGGCAAACTAATGGGACTAAAGGCTGAAAAGATCCCTGGACCTGATGGCCTGCATCCTAGGGTTTTAAAAGAAGTCGCTGCAGAGATAGTGGACGCGGTGGTTGTAATCTACCAAAATTCCCTGGAATCTGGAGAGGTCCCAGCAGATTGGAAAACTGCAAATGTAACTCCCCTATTCAAGAAAGAATGGAGACAGAAAGCAGAAAACTATAGGCCAGCTATCTGGGGCCTCAACTATTTACAATCTATATTAATGACTTGGATGAAGGGACCGAGTGTACTGTTGCCAAATTTGCTGATGATACAAAGATAGGTGGGAAAGCAAGTTGTGAGGAGGACACAAAGGCCTAGAAATTCGGTTGGTAGCGCCAGTGATTAGCGCCTAAAGAGCCCGAGAATTGGGGCGTTACCCAATGTTCGGGCGGGCGCAGTGAATATAGCGCCACCTCCCATATTGAGTATTCTTTTAGCGCTGGTGCTAACTCTTTGCGCGCGCCCGCGGGCGCAGGCAGATCATGATGTCATTTCAGTGTGCAACGCCTTTTTGGCACCCTGGACCGGATATTCGGTAGCGCCCGGAACCTTTGCGCCTAGCGCTGTTAGTGACAGTTCGATGGAACGTTACCAGGCCCTTCTCGTAGTCGGGGGGCACTATTTAAAGGGGACAGCTCTAGTATAAAAGCTGCAGCCACTTGGCCTGTTCATTGTGATCGTTGCTGGAGAGAGTTGGTGAGCTACTGTGGAGCAGAATTTTTGGAATTTAGCCTTAGAATACTTGGGACCTTCAAACCTGTCCGGAGCAGTTGGAGCGCTACACCTAACAGCGTTTTGACCGACTGGCATCGGAATGGGAGCTGCTTTGGATGGCAACGTCCTCATGGCCGGAGACTGTGAAGGGGCAGAGAGACGGCGGGAGAGAGGGCCGGGATTGGCCAGAAGGAGGAGGGGCAATGGAGGTCGGCCAATCCGAGGGTATGCTGCGAGGGTATTCAGGCAGCAGGTCTCATACCTTGCAATGTCGGAGGAGCAGTGTGTGCGAAGGCTCCGATTCGGGAAGGAGGTTGTAACTGAGCTGTGCCATCTGCTTGCTCAGGATCTGCAGCCACGTCTGCGGTGCAGGACCTCTCTGTCAGTGTCCGTTAAAGTGACTGTTGCCCTCAATTTCTATGCCACCGGATCCTTTCAGTCAGCCACTGGGGACATTGCGAATATCTCTCAGTTTGCAGTCCATTGTTGCATCCGGCAAGTTACAGCTGCCCTTTATAGACGAAGGCGTCAATTCATCACCTTCCCTCTGAGCCTGGAGAAGCAGGCGGAGCGCGCGCAGGGCTTCGCTGCTATTGCGGACTTCCCCATGGTGCAGGGGGCGATTGATTGCACACACGTGGCTTTGCGGGCGCCATTGCTCAATCCTGAGGACTTCTGCAACCGCAAGGGGTTCCACTCCCTCAATGTGCAGCTGGTCTGTGACCACCGCCAAATGATCATGGCAGTCAACGCCCAATTCCCAGGGAGCAGCCACAATGCCTTCATCCTGCGGCAGACCTCAGTTTGTGACCTTTTTGAGGGGCCGGCTCGCCCACGAGGCTGGCTTCTTGGGGACCAGAGCTATCCTCTCTGCCCATGGCTCATGACACCACTCCGTTTGGCCGCCACCCCAGCAGAAGAGCTGTTCAACAGCAGCCATCAGGCGACCAGGAACATTGTAGAGCACACTATTGGTGTGCTCAAACAGCGTTTCTGCTGTCTGGACCATTCGGGGGGAGCCCTGCAGTACTCGCCGGAGCAAGTGGGTCACATCGTCATCGTCTGCTGCATGCTCCACAACTTGGCGATTCGACGCACCCAGCCAGTGCCAGCTGTCCCTCAAGGTCCAGCAGAGCAGGCGGACGAGGAGGAGGAGGAGGAGGACGAGCAGGCGGACGAGAAGGAGGAGGAGGAGCTTGCAGACGAGGAGGAGGAGGAGGAGCATGCGGATGAGGAGGAGGAGGAGGAGGAAGATGGGAGGGCTCCTGAAAGTGGAAGGGCCATCCGTCAGAGGCTCATCAGGACTCGGTTCCAGGCCCCTCTGGCGGAATGATGGGTGTCATTCGTCCTGCGCACTTCGGATCTTTGAAAGGCTCTGAAGGCCAGCATGACTGTAAATAGTTACGTGTAACATTGCAAATTAAAACTTTTCTTTATTGTCACAAAAGTCCTTCCTTCCAGCATAACAACGTCATGTCAACAGAAACCATAACTAGCAAAATAACAGTTAACTCTTCGGCAAAGCCGCAAAACTAAACAAACCATTTCCAACAATCACAACAGGTGAGGGAGTCCTTGAATTTGGCGAAAGAAACATCTCTGCACCTCCCTCTACTGCTGGCCCCTTGATGGAGAAAGACTTCTCTTTCGCGGTCGGCCCCTTCCCTCCCTGCTGCTCCTACGTAATTGAACCCCAGTGGCGGGGTCAAGGCTGGGGGACGCCTGCTGACTGTGTGGAAGCGCAGAAGCCCCTGAGGGACAGCCTGGCCGACCTCTGGTCTTGGAGGGTGCGGACACAGGCTGCTTGATCTGGGCATGGCTGGAAGCAGTGTGCCCTGCAGGTGGTGGCAGCTGCACTGCAGACGTACCAGCGGTGGCATGAGCAATGGTCACCTGCCGAGAGAGGACACCTGCACCATGGTCGGACGACACACTGGCTCTCTGAGGGGACCGGTTCGGCTCAACCGCCACAATCGCCTGCTCCACTGATTCCTGGCCTTGTATGGTACTGGAAGGGCCCGGGGTGATCCTAGCTGATGCAGATAGGGTGGCTGCAGTGAGAGTTCGCGTTGCCTCAATCTGGGTGTGGACGAGGCCAGCAAGTGACTGCGTGGCAGCAGTGAGGACCTGTGTGGCAGGTGCCAGTGCTTCGGAGAAGCCCTGGACAGTTCTTTCCATTGCTTTGGACAAGGCCGGAGCAGTCCGTTCCACTGCCTCGGACAAGCCCTGGACAGACCTTTCCAGGGATTGTCTGAGGCTCTGAACTGTCCTTTCCATAGCAGCCTCGAAGCCCTGGACAATCCTCTCCATATCAGCCTCGAAGCCCTGGACAGTCCTCTCCATTGCTGCCCTGAAGCCCTGGACAGCCCTCTCCATTGCTGCTCCAAAGTCCAACACACTCTTTGCCAGTGTTTCTATCGACTGAGGCATCCTCCCCACTGCAGCCATCAGCTCAGTGTGCCTGAGCCGGGCCTGGGTGCTCATTTCAGCAAGGCTACGCACCTCCTCTGCACTCTGTGCAGAAGTCATCACTCCCTGCCTTGCCCTCCGGGGAGCCGGTGGCTGAACTTGCCTACCCACCCCACGCTGCTGCATGCCGCTTGTTCCGGCAACTGGCTCATCAGCAGAGCCCCCCCCCTCCCCTCCGGGGAACTACTATCCCCAGTCTGCAGATGTGTACGCTCCCCTGAAGTTGGAACGGATGCTCCGGCTTCCTCCTGATCCTCGCCTCCGGAGGCACTGGCACTGGCAGCTTCAGGGCGCAGATCCCAAGTTGGTGATGCAGCATCTGAAAGCAGGGAGGTGGAAGAGTGGCTTTAGCAAAAGGTCAGGTTGGCGGCAAGGCATGCCAGATTGCGGCAAGGCTCTGACATTGCTGCACACTGAGAAAGCATGCTGGCGGGGGGACCAAGTGGAAGGAGACAGCTGAAAAAGGTAAGAGCCTTACCCTCGCTGTCGAGAAGGGGGTCGGCAGCTGCAGTGGTAACAGGACCACTCAGAATCTGGTGCACTCTCTCCTCGAGATCCGTGAGAGTGACCACTTGTGGAGGTCCGCCATCGGTTCGACGCTGGTCCTTGCGGATCGTCGCCAGCTTGGACTGCAGGGGAAAGAAGGGGAAGCTCTGTTACATGATACCTTGAGAGATCATCTCATGCCCCCCATGGTGCAAGAGCCCTTACATGATGCCTTGAGAGATCATCTCATGCCCCCCATGGTGCAAGAGCCCTTACATGATGCCTTGAGAGATCATCTCATGCCCCCCATGGTGCAAGAGCCCTTACATGATGCCTTGAGTCAAATGTCCATGTGTGTGCCCAGAAAGGGCCATGGGTGCTTGCTGACAGATGGCCATTGGGGCATCATGGCAACAGGGTGCGCGAAGTCAGGTGCAGATGGAGGGAATCAGAAGTTTGCATAAACAACACTCACCCTAATGACCCGAGTGAGGTCGTTGAATTTCTTCCTGCACTGAACAGGACTCCTGGTCGCCATGCTGCTGGAGTTGACCCTCTGAGAAACATCCCTCCAAGCTCGGTGGTAATCCTTTTGATTCGGCCTCCTGCCATTGTCAGGATACAGAACATCTCGACGGCGCTCCACTGCGGACACCAACTCCTCCAGAGCCTCAGTGCTGAAGCGCTCTGCTCTCTGTCTCACCTTCTCCATCCTGACCAAGTTTTTTGCGCCAGAGAAGGAAGAGCACAGATTCTGAGGCCTACAGGGCGTTGAGTGTGGATGCTGAGGCTGACTGACCCACCCCTTTAAGAGCCGGCCGGCGCCGGAAGTCTCGTGGTTATCAGTAATTGAGATCACCTGCGCTGCGCCCGTCCGCGCCGATATTGGGTAGCGCCGGAAGTTTTGCACCTTAGGAGGCCCGTGCAACATCTGAATTCGCGCCTCAATCCCCTTTGGGGGCGATGCAACCCAATATCGCGCCAGGCGGCGATAAGTTTCGTCTGGCTATAAACTTTGCGCAGCGCCAGTTCTAACGCCTCAAGCGGGGCGATACCCAATTTCTAGGCCAAAGAGCCTGCAAAGGGATATAGGTAGGTTAAGTGAGTGGGCAAAAATTTGGAGATGGAGTATAATGTGGGAAAATGTGAGGTTATCCACTTTGGTAGGAAGAATAAAAAAGCAAAATATTATTTAAATGGAGAGAGACTACAGAATGCTACGGTACAGAGGGAGCTGGGCGTCCTCATACATGAAACACAAAAAATTAGCATGCAGGTACAGCAAGTAATTAGGAAGGCAAATGAAATATTGGCCTTTATTGCAAGAGGGATGGAGTATAAAAGTAAGGAAATCTTGCTACAACTGTACAGGGCGTTGGTGAGACCACACCTGGTGTACTGCGTACAGTTTTGGTCTCCTTAGTTAAGGAGGGATATACTTGCATTGGAGGCAGTTCAGAGAAGGTTCACGAGGTTTATTCCTGAGTTGAAAGGGTTGTCTTATGAGGAAAGGTTGAGCAGGTTGGGCCTATACTCATTGGAGTTTAGAAGAATGAGAGGTGATCTTATTGAAACATATACGATTCTGAGGGGGCTTGACAGGGTAGATGCAGGGAGGATGTTTCCCCTCGTGGAGGAATCTAGAACTGGGGGCATAATTTCAGAATAAGGGGTCGCCCATTTAAAACGGAGATAAGGAGGAATTTCTTCTCTCAGAGGGTTGTGAATATTTGGAATTCTTTACCCCAGAGAGCTGTGGAGGTGGAGTCATTGAATATATTCAAGGCGGAGATAGACAGATTTTTGAAAAATGGGAAATCAAGGATTATAGGGAGCAGGCAGGAAAGTGGAGTTGAGGCCAAGATCAGATCAGCCATGATCTTATTGAATGGCGGAGCAGGCTCGAGGGGCCAAATGGCCTACTCCTGCTCCTATTTCTTATGTTTTTATGTTCTAAATTCTAGGGAATACAACCCTAATTTGTGTAATCTCTCCTCGTAATTTAACCCTTGGAATCCAAGTATCATTCTGGTAAACCTATGCTGCACTCCCTCTAAGGCCAATATATCCTTCCTAAGGTGTGGTGCCCAGAACTGCTCACAGTACTCCAGGTGTGGTCTAACCAGGGTTTTGTATAGCTGCAGCATACCTCTTGTATTCTAGTGCTCTAGATATAAAGACCAGCATTCCATTAGCCTTTTTGATTATTTTCTATACCTGTTCAAGACATTTTAATGATCTATGTACCTCAGCCCTCAAGTCTCTTTGGACCTCCACTGTTTTAGCTTTTCACCATTCAGAAAGTATCCTGTTGTATCCTTTTTAGGTCCAAAGTGGATGACCTCACATTTACCTACATTGAAATTCATTTGCCACAGTTTTGCCCATTCACTTAATCTATTGATATCCCTTTATAAATGTATACTTTCATCTACACTGCCTACAATGCATCTGCAATGAGCTCACCTACTTCCTTTAAAACATTGGAATGGAAACCATCTGGTCCTGGGGATTTGTCACTCTTAAGTGCCATTATTTTCTTCATTACTGTTATTTTATTTACATTAATTTTATTGAGGCCCTGTCCCTGATTCAATATTAGTTTCCTTGGGATTTCTGGCATGCTATCCTCTTCTACTGTAAATACTGCTGCTAAGTAATTATTCAACATGTCTGCCATTTCCTTATTATCATTGATAGTATCACCATTATCAGTTTTTAAGGGGCCAACATTGCTCCTGACTTTTTTTACTAATATATTTGTAAAAATTCTTTGTGTTGATTTTGATAACCCTTGCAAGTTTCTTTTCATACTCCCTTTTTGTAGCTCTTACTATTTCTTTTGTGACCCTTTGCTATTCTTTGTATCTTTCCTATTCACCAGGGTTCTGTGCTATGTTTTGCATTTTTGTATGCTTTTTCTTTTAGTTTTATGCAATCCCTTACCTTTTTAGTCATCCATGGCTGTTTTTTTGGCAAGTAAAGCTCTTGCCACTCGGGTATAAACTGGTTCTATATCACCTTGAATTATTTTTCGAACATCTCCCACTGATCTTCTGTCGTTTTACCCATTAACAGATTTGCCCAGTTTAATGTGCGCAGTCTCTGCCTCATCCCATTGAAATCGGCCTTACCTAAATGTAAACTCTGAGTAGCTGTTTTGCGTTTCTCCCTTTCAAATGCTACATTGAACTTGATCATATTATGATCGCTATTGGATAAATGTTCACGCACAGTTAGGCTAACTATATCTGGCTCAATACTCATTACTAAATCTAATATAGCTTGCCCCCTTGTTGCCTCTAGGACATATTGTTGTAGAAAACTATCCCGGGCACACTTGAGAAATTCACTACCATTCTGACAGGTGCTAATCTGCTTATCCCAATCTATATGAAAGTTAAAATCCCCCATTAAAACCATTCTGCCTTTACTACACGCTTGTCTAATCTCTGCATTTATACAATCTGGCACGTTACAGCTGTTACCAGAGGGCCAATACACAACTCCCACTGCAGTCTTAAATCCTTTCCTATTTCCTAATTCTACTGATAAAGTCTCCACTGCCTGCTTACCTCTCATTATATCCTCTCTTATCATGAAGTGATTTCATCTTTAATCACTAAGGCTACTCCTCCCCCTCTACCATTTTCCTTATCTTTCCTGTAGACCTTATGGGGGAAAAATTTGGTTTCAATCATTTTGTGGTGCTAACATCGCCTGGACGATATCTTAAGTGCCCGGCGATAATTAGTGCCGGCGACCGCGAAATTGAGTTTTAGTGCCCCAAGAGGGATGTGTAGAGCTACATCAAGCACTCCACTTCCTCCTTAGGGTGCTAATGTCGGAGAGCGGGGCGGAGACTTCAGCAGCGTTGCACACTGGGCCGTGCAGCACTGCCGCGTTCAAAGGCTCCTTCCCTCCCTTAAAGGGAAGGGCCATCATTACAGGCTCTGCAATTTAAAAAGTACCTACCTGGACCACCAAGGCAGCCCTGATCCCGCGCAACCAAGCAGAGAGGCTGATCGATTGCGGGCAGGAACGCACAAAAAAAACTCGAACAGGAAAGGTAACTTTTTTTCCCACTTACCTCGGCCACCTCGCCTTTAATCATCACCCCCGAAGTGGCCGGCCGCCCGATGCATGCCTCCTGCAGCTGTCGGTGTTTTTGACCAGCGCTGCTGCAGGGGGTGGAAGTCATTTTCGGGTCCAGGGTGATGCGCACGGCGATGATGTCATGATCTCCGGGCGAAGGAGATCGGGGCACAACGCCGTAGCACCACTGCAAAACACCCACTGAATATGGCAGGAGTCGATGTCAGCGCCGCACCCAGTCGCGAAGCCATTTGTGACCCCCGGGGGCGCTAATGGGAGGCGCAAAGGCACCCAATTTCACCCCCTATAACCTGGTATATTTAGTTCCCAGTCTTGACCATCTTGCAGCCATGTCTCGGTAATTTCATACCGTCCAATTTGAATCCACACCTGCAGTTCATTCAATTTATTTCTTATACTCCATGTGTTTGTATAAAGAACGCTTATTTGGACCACACACCCATGCCTGTCCTTCAGCTGTAATGTTTTACTCACTTGTTTCTTATTTCTCTCTCCTGGCTTAATCACTTTACATCTTTTAGTTTACCCTTTACATGTAGTGCCTAAAGTACTATTTCTGTCTGTTACTCTATTCTCTTCCCTTTTGTTTGTTTTTGAACTAGTATTTGTACTACAATTTCCACCAGAGGCCCCCCCCCCTTTACTAGTTTAAAGTTCTTGTGATCGTCCTATTTATCCTTTCCACTAGGACCCTGGTCCCAGACCTGTTCAGGTCGAGCCTGTTCCAATGGTACAGTTCCTTCCTGTCCATATACTGGTGCCAGTGCTCCATGAAATGGAACCCCTCTTTCCCACACCATACCTTTAGCCACATGTTCACCTCCCTAATCACTTTATCCCTGTGCCCATTTGCACATGGCTCAGGTAATAATCCAGAGATTATAACCCTTGAGGTCCTGTTCTTTAATTTAGCTCCTAGTTCCTGTTACTCCCCAAACAGGACCTCTTGCCTACTCTTCCCTATGTTGTTGGTCCCAATATGGACCACATTGACTGGATCCTCCCCCTCCCTCTCCAATATCCTTTCAAGCTGGTTCGAGTTGTCCCTCACGCTGGCACCAGGTAGACAACATACCATGTGGGACTCTCGATCTGTCCCCCTAATTATAGAATCCCCTACAACTACCACATTACGCTTCCTCTCCTCCTCCTCCCCGCTCATCTGTACGAATATCTCCTTATGTAGCTGGGTGTCAAATTTTGTTTGATAACACTCCTCTAAAGTGCCTTGGGATGCTTTACTACATTATAGGCACTATATAAATGCATATTGTTGTTATTGTTGTTGTTGTAACTTGAGAATAAAGGAGGGGGACAGCAAAAGGAGATCAGCTCCTGGTTAAGAACCAGCACCAACCATAGGCGCGACAGGCCAAATGGTCCCCTTCCATGCTGTAATTTCTCTTAACCATATCAATTAATGAGCTTTGATTTGATGGTCAGTTATACAGTAATATAGTCCTCAGCACTTATACCAGCCATGGCTATAGTGGACAACAGTTTATACCTGCCAACTAGCGATAGCCATTTGTCATTGCAGGGGCTAAAAGGGTTAAATTATGAGGACAGGTTGCATAGACTAGTCTTGAATTCCCTTGAGTATAGAAAATTAAGTCATGATCTAATTGAAGTGTTTACGATAATTAAATAATTAAAGGGTAGTTAAAGAGAAACTATTTCCGCTGGCAGGGAGATAGAAATAATTTCCTGTGGTGTGAGTCCAGAACAAGGGTGCATAACATTAAAATTAGAGCTAGGCTGTAGAGGGGTGATGTCAGGAAGCACTTCTTCACACAAAGATTAGTGGAAATCTGGAACTCTCTCCCCCAAAATGCTGTTGAGTCTGGGTCAATTAAAAATTTAAAACCTGAGATTGATAGATTTTTGTTAGGCAAGGTTATTAAGGGATATGGAACCAAGGTGGCTAGATGGAGTTTAGGTGCAAATCAGCCATATTCCCATAGATGTCGATTACAAAGGCGCTGCTTATTTTGGGCAAAGTCAGGCCTTCCAGGAGCCATTCAATCGGCTCTACACATCTCATTAAGGTGCGATTAACTTACCTTGGACATTTAAGTTCATTAATGGGCCCCAGAGCAAAGGTGCCCTTTACAACAACTGTGGTTTGACTGTCCACCTCCTATAGCGGACAAAACCTTTGGTATTAAGACGCCCGCTGCAAGCGGTGGGGACTGTAGATGTTTAAAATGCAAGTTACAGAAAAACAAGTAGAAGTGAGAAACACTTTTTAATATCATCGCGGAACATCTTATAATTTACTGTTCTGGTTTGTGCTGTTTGTTTTTAATTGAGTTTCTAACTAGGACTGTTGGAAACAAGCAGACAGTGTGGGAGGCTTAATGTCTAGGTCAAGCTGCAATGCTGTTGCAGCTGATTTATTTCTTATTTTTCTACATGACTCTTGTAAAATCTTCAATCCCTTACATAACCAACATTTCAGCACTTGAGTATCATAGAATTCAAAGGCATCAATACAAAAACAAGTGAGACAAAATACTGCTTTACATTGCTGCCTCCGACATTCACAGCTTTCAGGGTTCTGCCTACTCCTCCTTGAATATTGCTGAACCAGGTATCATTTCCAGTCCATTCCTCAGGGACCAACCGAATCTGGAGTGCAACATCGAAGTCTTGGCTTCACAGCGTATTCAGAAATTATCAGTAACAATCAGCAACCAAAGGGCCAATCCTGCCTCACTATCAATTCACCGTGACATTTGCATCCAGATTAGGAAAATAAATATTGAAAGCCACCGACAATATATGCTGCTTGTTGTCCATAAACCCACCTGTTATTGTCATTTGCAGGGGAATTTGTTTGAATTATTTGATAGACATTTCTTCAAGGCCCACAAGTAAAGTCCAAACACATTTATCTGGTCATAGAATCAGAGGGCCGGATATTCCGATCCCTACGGGTGGGTGCGCGCGCGCTGTGTACCCACCCGTAGGGACATCGGAAATGCCGGTTTTAGGCATGCACTGCGCATGCGCTGGAAACCGGCATTTCCGATCTGTCAAGAAAGCTCTTGACAGATCCTCTGGCTGCCCTGAAACAGGGCCTCTGTGGGCGGATAGTTTCGCTTTTTGGAGACCCTCCGCCCGCAGAAAACACTTACAATTCTTGCGCCTGGTAAGAGTTGAAAAAAGTTTTTAAAAAATTTTCACTGATTTATCATTTCAAAATACTTTAAAAAAAGGTAAGTTTATTTTTAGCCCTGTAAAAAACTTTAATTATTTTTTTCAAAAATTTAAAGTTTTGTTTAAAATAGTTAATTTATTGGACTTTCAAGTCATTTTAAAAATGTGATGTTTTTTTTAAATTTATTTAAAGTTTTACTATGTTTTGGGGGTGATCTCCATTCATATATTTGACAGGTCTTCCTGTCAAATGTATGAAGGGAGATTCCCTTCTCTTGATTGGCTCCCCATGGCCCACGTGGTCCCAGGGACGCTGCGAACTACCTGCGCCTCTGGGATACATGGGCCCTGCACACCGGCAGTTTGGAGATGCCCAGCAGCGGAATTGTGCGCCTCCCGGGAGCCTTCACATCAGGGTGCAGATTTTTCCACATCGCAGTCCTCTGCCCGCGTGAGGTCTGCGATCGGAATATCTGAGCCATTGAGTCATAAGGGCACAGAAGGAGGCCATTCAGCCCATCGTGTCCATGCCGGCTCTCTGTAGAGCAATCCAGTCAGTCCCATTCCCCCCTTCCCCCGCTCTATCCCCGTAGCCAGGCAAGTTTATTTCCCTCAAGTGCCTATCCAATCTCCCCTTGAAAACATTGAGTGTCTCTGCTTCCACCACTTCTGTTGGCAGCGAATTCCAGGTCATCACCACTCGCTGTGTAAAAAAGTTTTTCCTCACGTTCCCCCTGTATCGCTTGCCCAAAACCTTAAATCTCTGTCCCCTAGCCCTGGTATCATGAACTAGTGGGAACAGCCTTTCCCCGTCTAGCCTATCCAAACTTGTCATAACCTTGTACACCTCTATCAAATCACACCGCACCCTCCTTTGCTCTAATGAAAACAAATCCAGCTTCTCCAACCTGCCCTTGTAGCTAACATCCCCCATCCCCAGAACCATTCTGGTAAATCTCCTCTACACCATCTCAAGTGCTTTCACATCCTTCCTAAAGTGTGGTGACCAGAACTGGATGCAATACTCCAGTTGTGGCCTAACCAGCGCTTTATAAAAGCGCTGGTGAAATGATTGAAGGAAAATCCAGTGATCCCTACACTCCCATTCGACAGGAGGGTGAGAGTCAGTGTGACAACCCCCTGGTGAAACTACATTCATGGTCAGGGCAGCCTCAGCACTGGGACTGTTGGGATGCTGCATCTGTCCTTTGGATGCATCAGTTGCAGTTTTATTGACAATAAGAAGTTAATGCCAGCATATCAAAATATACCAATGTTGTATTCTGAGGTACGTCCCCACCTCTGTATTGGGTCGACGGGCATAGGTTATTACATTCTGAGGTATGTTCCCTCCTCAGTCACAGTTACACAGCAGTAGGTAATTGGAGTGGGGTATATCCCCTCCTCAGTCACAGTTACACAGCAGTGGGTAATAGGAGTGGGGTATATCCCCTCCTCAGTCACAGTTACACAGCAGTAGGTAATAGGAGTGGGGTATATCCCCTCCTCAGTCACAGTTACACAGCAGTAGGTAATAGGAGTGGGGTATATCCCCTCCTCAGTCACAGTTACACAGCAGTAGGTAATAGGAGTGGGGTATATCCCCTCCTCAGTCACAGTTACACAGCAGTAGGTAATAGGAGTGGGGTATATCCCCTCCTCAGTCACAGTTACACAGCAGTAGGTAATAGGAGTGGGGTATATCCCCTCCTCAGTCACAGTTACACAGCAGTAGGTAATAGGAGTGGGGTATATCCCCTCCTCAGTCACAGTTACACAGCAGTAGGTAATAGGAGTGGGGTATATCCCCTCCTCAGTCACAGTTACACAGCAGTAGGTAATAGGAGTGGGGTATATCCCCTCCTCAGTCACAGTTACACAGCAGTAGGTAATAGGAGTGGGGTATATCCCCTCCTCAGTCACAGTTACACAGCAGTAGGTAATAGGAGTGGGGTATATCCCCTCCTCAGTCACAGTTACACAGCAGTAGGTAATAGGAGTGGGGTATATCCCCTCCTCAGTCACAGTTACACAGCAGTAGGTAATTGGAGTGGGGTATATCCCCTCATCAGTCACAGTTACACAGCAGTAGGTAATAGGAGTGGGGTATATCCCCTCCTCAGTCACAGTTACACAGCAGTGGGTAATAGGAGTGGGGTATATCCCCTCCTCAGTCACAGTTACACAGCAGTGGGTAATAGGAGTGGGGTATATCCCCTCCTCAGTCACAGTTACACAGCAGTAGGTAATAGGAGTGGGGTATATCCCCTCCTCAGTCACAGTTACACAGCAGTAGGTAATAGGAGTGGGGTATATCCCCTCCTCAGTCACAGTTACACAGCAGTAGGTAATAGGAGTGGGGTATATCCCCTCCTCAGTCACAGTTACACAGCAGTAGGTAATAGGAGTGGGGTATATCCCCTCCTCAGTCACAGTTACACAGCAGTAGGTAATAGGAGTGGGGTATATCCCCTCCTCAGTCACAGTTACACAGCAGTAGGTAATAGGAGTGGGGTATATCCCCTCCTCAGTCACAGTTACACAGCAGTAGGTAATAGGAGTGGGGTATATCCCCTCCTCAGTCACAGTTACACAGCAGTAGGTAATAGGAGTGGGGTATATCCCCTCCTCAGTCACAGTTACACAGCAGTAGGTAATTGGAGTGGGGTATATCCCCTCCTCAGTCACAGTTACACAGCAGTGGGTAATAGGAGTGGGGTATATCCCCTCCTCAGTCACAGTTACACAGCAGTAGGTAATAGGAGTGGGGTATATCCCCTCCTCAGTCACAGTTACACAGCAGTAGGTAATAGGAGTGGGGTATATCCCCTCCTCAGTCACAGTTACACAGCAGTAGGTAATAGGAGTGGGGTATATCCCCTCCTCAGTCACAGTTACACAGCAGTGGGTAATAGGAGTGGGGTATATCCCCTCCTCAGTCACAGTTACACAGCAGTAGGTAATAGGAGTGGGGTATATCCCCTCCTCAGTCACAGTTACACAGCAGTAGGTAATAGGAGTGGGGTATATCCCCTCCTCAGTCACAGTTACACAGCAGTAGGTAATAGGAGTGGGGTATATCCCCTCCTCAGTCACAGTTACACAGCAGTGGGTAATAGGAGTGGGGTATATCCCCTCCTCAGTCACAGTTACACAGCAGTAGGTAATAGGAGTGGGGTATATCCCCTCCTCAGTCACAGTTACACAGCAGTAGGTAATAGGAGTGGGGTATATCCCCTCCTCAGTCACAGTTACACAGCAGTAGGTAATAGGAGTGGGGTATATCCCCTCCTCAGTCACAGTTACACAGCAGTAGGTAATAGGAGTGGGGTATATCCCCTCCTCAGTCACAGTTACACAGCAGTAGGTAATAGGAGTGGGGTATATCCCCTCCTCAGTCACAGTTACACAGCAGTAGGTAATAGGAGTGGGGTATATCCCATCCTCAGTCACAGTTACACAGCAGTAGGTAATAGGAGTGGGGTATATCCCCTCCTCAGTCACAGTTACACAGCAGTAGGTAATAGGAGTGGGGTATATCCCCTCCTCAGTCACAGTTACACAGCAGTAGGTAATTGGAGTGGGGTATATCCCCTCATCAGTCACAGTTACACAGCAGTGGGTAATAGGAGTGGGGTATATCCCCTCATCAGTCACAGTTACACAGCAGTAGGTAATAGGAGTGGGGTATATCCCCTCATCAGTCACAGTTACACAGCAGTAGGTAATAGGAGTGGGGTATATCCCATCCTCAGTCACAGTTACACAGCAGTAGGTAATAGGAGTGGGGTATATCCCCTCCTCAGTCACAGTTACACAGCAGTAGGTAATAGGAGTGGGGTATATCCCCTCCTCAGTCACAGTTACACAGCAGTAGGTAATAGGAGTGGGGTATATCCCCTCCTCAGTCACAGTTACACAGCAGTAGGTAATTGGAGTGGGGTATATCCCCTCATCAGTCACAGTTACACAGCAGTGGGTAATAGGAGTGGGGTATATCCCCTCATCAGTCACAGTTACACAGCAGTAGGTAATAGGAGTGGGGTATATCCCCTCCTCAGTCACAGTTACACAGCAGTAGGTAATAGGAGTGGGGTATATCCCCTCCTCAGTCACAGTTACACAGCAGTAGGTAATAGGAGTGGGGTATATCCCCTCATCAGTCACAGTTACACAGCAGTAGGTAATAGGAGTGGGGTATATCCCCTCCTCAGTCACAGTTACACAGCAGTAGGTAATAGGAGTGGGGTATATCCCCTCCTCAGTCACAGTTACACAGCAGTAGGTAATAGGAGTGGGGTATATCCCCTCCTCAGTCACAGTTACACAGCAGTAGGTAATAGGAGTGGGGTATATCCCCTCCTCAGTCACAGTTACACAGCAGTAGGTAATAGGAGTGGGGTATATCCCCTCCTCAGTCACAGTTACACAGCAGTAGGTAATAGGAGTGGGGTATATCCCCTCCTCAGTCACAGTTACACAGCAGTAGGTAATAGGAGTGGGGTATATCCCCTCCTCAGTCACAGTTACACAGCAGTAGGTAATAGGAGTGGGGTATATCCCCTCCTCAGTCACAGTTACACAGCAGTAGGTAATTGGAGTGGGGTATATCCCCTCATCAGTCACAGTTACACAGCAGTAGTTAATAGGAGTGGGGTATATCCCCTCCTCAGTCACAGTTACACAGCAGTGGGTAATAGGAGTGGGGTATATCCCCTCCTCAGTCACAGTTACACAGCAGTGGGTAATAGGAGTGGGGTATATCCCCTCCTCAGTCACAGTTACACAGCAGTAGGTAATAGGAGTGGGATATATCCCATCCTCAGTCACAGTTACACAGCAGTAGGTTATTACAATCTGAGGTATGTCCCCACCTTCGTTAAACAGAATTAACAGGGGGGAATTTTAGCATCAAAGAGCGAGTGGGTTTGGGAGCAGGTGGGTAGTAAAATGCGCTGAAATTGTCAGCTCATCGGGAAGCCGGCTCCAATCCGCCGACTTCCGCATTTCATTGGAGGGCGTTTCGCAGCGTGCGAGGAAACCCCCCCTGAAAGCAGTTAAGACATAGTTAACAGCTTTTTTAACAGAGCTTTTCAGCTTTCCCTGTGAGTCCATGGGTTTCCCGGGCTTCCTGGACCTCGCCAGTGAAAGCAAGGCGAGAGCACAGTGGCAATTGAGGGGGCTGAGCACATGACCGGCAAAAAAATACCATAGGAGCTGAGACCTCACACCTGCTTCCTTGTCTAAGTGAAAGGCTTTTGTTCTGAGAGTTTGCTTTCAGTACTTTGCAGGTGATTTCCACAACTTTGGAGGTGACTCTCCCTACTTTGGAGGTTTGTCTGTCTGATCTTCACTTTATATCTGTCATATATCAGATCAGCATGGGTGCTGCTTATTCTGTTTCACCTTGGACCTCAAATGAGACCCAAAATGAGCCCCAGCAGCAGCAGCGGCACACAACGCTGCCAGGGATGGACTCATCATGGCAAGATTTAGTTTGGTTGCACCAAAGTTCCCATCTGGCAGCATTTTACTACCCACTTGCCCCCCCCCCACCCCCCCTGCTGCCTCCCCCAGCACAAAGCAGTAATGGAATCGACAAAGCATCCCTTTCACAGACACCCAGTGCTCACATTTTAGTCTTGTTTTACCATTCATCAGAACTGAGAAGGCCAGTTGCCAGACTGCAGGCAAAAATGGGCAAGACTGGAAAGTGGTGCAAAGAAATAATTTTATATGTGGATCAAAACATATACATTGGCCCAGAAATTTGGGTCGGAGGCTTCCCACGGGTGCAAGCCTCCGACCTGCACTTACCTAGCGCGCCGGCCGTTGTGCTGTGGGCCCACGTGGGATTCCGATCCTGGGCCTCCTCCAACTGCCGGTGCGCAGTGCTTGCATATCCCAGGGGCGCAGTTAGTTCGAAGCATCCCCTGGGATCACATGGGCCATGGAGAGCCAATGGTAGCAGGGAATGCCCATTCATAAATTTGACAGGAAGAGCTGTCAAAACTATAAATACAATTCAGCCCCAAAACATAACTAAAACTTCAAATAAATTTAAAAAAACACATCACTGTAGGAATCGTCAGATCCCTAACTGAAGCACTGAGGTCGAGTCAGTCCGATAATAAAATGAAGTTTAATAGAAACTAGAGAACAAACAATTGCATGCAGGAGAAATAATCAACAGGTCTTTTCTGGTGCTGGTTTCACGAGGTCTGAGTTGGGAACCTCCCACTCTCTGACGTCATCACGTCATCACGTTTCCCGCCGTTCAGGGCGTCACGTGACCAACATGATGACGTCATCGCGCTGATTCTGGGGCTTATCCAGAACGGCTATTTACATACAGTAAACAAACATAGGTGCTGTAGCACTCTGTTAAAGGCAGTTATACATTTATACAGGATTCCGTTGGTGGCTTTGCCACATGCGACTCCCCAGAAGTGTCTTTAACCTCAAAAGTCAATCGCAGAGGAGGTCGGACAAGCCTGTCCGAACGACTCCAATATTCCCGGAATCGCCAACTGCCATCGTAGACGCGAAACCGACCTCGGGGTCGTTCTTCCGTTCACGCAATCGGTGCTGCTGCTTCCTCGGTGCAGTTGGCGCGAAACTGCATGGGTGTCGGCAGCATCTGGCTTTTGGACCGAAACGGGCGTGGTAGTAGCAGAGGCCAGTCGGTGGAGGTGCCGAGGTGGGATTCTTCGGGGCGGGATGCTTCGAGGTGGCACAGTACTGCTGCATCACTGCATAAATGGTGTCGGCTTCGGCCGTGAGCGCTACACCGTCTGTAGCCTCCGACCTGGCGAGGGCTGCTTGCACCTGCTCGGGGAGCTGCCTCAGGAACAGTTCCCGAAACAGAAAACACTGCGGCTCAGACCCAAGGAGCGTGAGCATCTGGCTCATCAACTCAGACGGCTTAGCGTCGCCTAACCCGGGCAGTGTGAGTAAACGTCACGCGCGCTCCGCTGTCATGAGGCCAAAAACCTGCATAAGTCGCGCCTTAAGCGTATCATACTTGTTATCCACGGGCGGGGTCTCCAGCAGACTGATGATCCGTGAAGCCGTCGAGCTGCCAGTGCGGAGACTACGTAAAGATAACGGGTCTGATCCAGCACAATGTTCCGAAGCTGGAACTGAGCCTCCGCTTGGACGAACCAGGAGGCCTCCTGTTGTTCCCAAAATTGAGGGAGCTTCAAAGTCGCTGCATTAACATCCATCATTTTGTTCTGCGCGTCCTCTGTGAAAATCGTCCGCGAAGTCTTGGGGTCATCAATGTAGGAATCGTCAGATCCCTAACTGAAGCACTGAGGTCGAGTCAGTCCGATAATAAAACGAAGTTTAATAGAAACTAGAGAACAAAATTGCATGCAGGAGAAATAATCAACAGGTCTTTTCTGGTGCTGGTTTCACGAGGTCTGAGTTGGGAACCTCCCACTCTCTGACGTCATAACATCATCACGTTTCACGCCGTTCGGGGCGTCACGTGACCAACGTGATGACGTCATCGCGCTCATTCTGGGGCTTATCCAGAACGGCTATTTACATACAGTAAACAAACATAGGTGCTGTAGCACTCTGTTAAAGGCAGTTATACATTTATACAGGAGTCCGTTGGTGGCTTTGCCACATCACATTTTAAAAATAACTATAAATTACATAAAATAACTTTTAAACAATAATTTACATTTTTGAAAAAATTAATCACAGTTTCTAATGGGGCTAAAAATAAACTTACCTTTCTTTAAAGTATTTAAAAATAATAAACCTGTGGAAAAATGTTTTAATTTTACTTAATTCACCTCTTACCTTGTTAAAAGCAGGCCTTGTGACTGCTTTTTACAAGCGTAGCTCCTGGAGACTTACCCTCCCGGAGAAAGCTGCAAAAAAACGTAAGTTGCAGGAGCACGCGCTGCCTCTCCGGCGCACGCGTTCGACCTGTGAACCCCTTCCTTTAAGGGAACGGAAGTTCCGGTTTCCCGCGCATGCACAGTGCATGCACGAAACTGGCACTTTCATTGGACCTACGCATGAGTACCCAGTGCGTACTCACCCATGGGGACCCGAATTTCTGGGCCTAACACACCCATGTGCACACCCTTGTGCAACTACTAATCTTTCATCTTACTTTTCCTACAACTCCTACAACATGCAGCCCCTGTGGCCTCAGCAGAGGTTGAGGCAGGCTGCTCAGATCCCTGCTCTGACTGCTCAGATGCTCTTGGCTGACGTCCTCTGGGTTTTGGAGCCTGTGAGGGCCTTGGCAAAGACTGCTCCACTTGCACCTGTGCAGGGGCAGAATCGGCCATTGGGACACTGGGCAGCATGTGGGGCACTGACTGAGGGGGGGTGGTGGGCAACGGGTGAGAAGTGGAAGTGCTTTGAGCCAAATCTCCACTTCCCTGTCCCCTTTCACCATCATATTTCTAATGGCCCACCCACATTTCCCTGCTAGCAATGAGCTGGAGAGCACGTTGTTGCACATCACTGAGGTGCTGAAGGGCCAAGGCTAGCGGTTGATCAGTCCATTTAACGTGGCATTTAGAGTGTGCAAGCCATTGATGAGGGCCTGCATGCACTTGTTTGATAGCCGCGTTTAATGCTCCATGCAGGTGGCCACTCTTTCCATGGACAAATACATCATAGCTAAGGCCTGCGACATCATGCCGCTTGAAATGGACTCCTACATTCTCTCTTGAAGTGTGCACATCGCGGAGGGCCTCATGCCTCAACAGAGTTGGACACACCGCAGGTAGAGGTTGGACAGGAAGAAAGGGAGTGAGTGACCAACAGGCGGAGTACTAGGCGCAGGCAGGTAGTGCAGTGGTCCCCTGTGGCCATCCCCCTCTCAAACAGATACACCACTTTGAGTGCTTTTGGGGGGGATGGCTTATCAGAGGAAAGCAGCAGCAGCCAACTTCCTGGCACCAGGGGTGGCTTTGCTGCACAGCACGGGAGGAAAAAGAGTGGGAGAGCTATAGTAATAGGGGATTCTATTGTAAGTGGAATAGATAGGCGTTTCTGCAGCTGCAAACGAGACTCCAGTATGGTGTGTTGCCTCCCTGGTGCAAGGGTCAAGGATGTCTCAGAGCGGCTGCAGAACATCTTGAAAGGGGAGGGTGAACAGCCAGTTGTCATGGTGCATATAGGCACCATCGATATAGGTAAAAAGCGGTATGAGGTCCTAAAAACGGAATATAGGGAGTTAGGAGGTAAATTAAAAAATAGGACCTCAAAGGTAGTAATCTCAGGATTACTACCAGTGCCACGTGCTCGTCAGAGTAGAAATAGAAGGATATTTCAGATGAATACGTGGCTAGAGGAATGGTGCAAGGTGGAGGGATTCAAGTTCCTGGGACATTGGAACCGGTTCTGGGGGAGGTGGGACCAGTTCAAACCAGACGGACTCACCTGGACAGGGCTGGAACCGATGTCCATGGGGGAGTGTTTGCTAGTGCTCTGGGGGAGGGTTTAAACTAAAATGGCAGGGGGTTGGGAACCTGAGCAGGGAGACAGAGGAAAGGGAAACAAGGATAAAAGCAAAAGATAGGAAGGAGAAAAACAAAAGTGGCAGTCAGAGAAATCAACGGTTTAAATCAAACGTGGCCACAGTAAATAATAATTCTAATCGGTCTAAGAGCATTAAAAAAACAAGCCTGAAGGCTTTGTGTCTTAATGCAAGGAGCATTCGTAATAAGGTGGATGAATTGGCTGTGCAAATAGAGGTATGTGGCGTACCGATCACAGAAAGGACACAATCCGCTTTTCGGTCCGTAGACTATAAATCAGGCGTCATGCCTTTAAGAAGGATCACACCTTTAAGAAACTCGATCTGCAACATAGTTAAGCCCAGAGCGGGGGAGGGGCAGTCGAAGCTGTGGACTGATGAAAGACAGTCGGACTTGGTGTAGTCTCTGACGCCATTTTTGTGTTCAACATGTGGTCTCAACAATTAAACCTTTTCTGTTGAACCTCTCAGAGTTCAGTATTTTTTGCTAGGAGTACGTAGACTCCTACATTGGTGACCCCAACGCTCAGGATGACACCTAAGCATAACCATGGCTGACACAAACGCAGTTTCTGTGAAGCTGCCGGAGTTCTGGGAGAACCTGGCCACCGCCTGGTTCCTTCAAGCCGAATCGCAATTCTGACTCCGCGGCATCACCGCCGACGCAACGATGTACGACTACCTCCTCACCTCCCTGGGCAGCTCCACAATCACAAAAGTCTGGACAACACTACAAAACCCTCCGGAGGAAGGCAAGTGCGCACATCTCAAGGCCGCACTCCTTAAAAAATTCACAGCCTCCCAATTCGTGCGCAACTGCCACCTCCTCGACCTCCCGGGCCTCGGTGACTCCACGCCGTCAGACTTGCTCTCACACATGCTTGATCTGACCGACGAGAAACCGCCCGGCTCCCTCTTCTGCACGCTCTTTATCCGCCAACTACCTCCCAGCATCCGCCCGGCGATCGTGGCGTCCAGCCTCACGGACCTCGAGGACCTGCCCGACGAAACCGATAAGCTCCTGTCCGCCGGCTCCAACCATGCCGTCACCCCCGACCTGGCCTCCGCAGCGTCGGCGCGCGCTCCACCCTCTATCGCGCGGCCACACAGCTCAGCCACGAGGCCCCCCAGGCCCCCACGTCCCCCAAGCCCTCTGACCCAGGGCTACTGCTACTTCCATACCCGGTTCGGGGCACGCCGCTGCAGCCATCCCTGCACGTTTCCAACCGCCCCCACACCGGCCTACACGATGGCCGTGGGGCAAGCAGGCGCGCTGCTGTACATTACGGACAGCGCCTCCGGACGCCGTTTCCTATGCGACACGGGCGCGCAGCGCAGCATCATCCCCGCGTCCGCCCTCGAGATCCAGCGAGGCGGCCGCGGCCCTGCACTGGCTGCCGCCAACGGCACCGACATCCGGACGTACGGCACCCGCACCGTCACCATCGACCTCGCAGGCCACCGCTACCACTGGGAGTTTATCACCGCCAAGGTGCCCTCCCCGCTCCTCGGTGCGGATTTCCTGTGCGCCCACGGCCTGTTGGTCGACATGCCTCGGTGCCGCCTCGTGGACATGAACACCATGTCACCTATCCCGGGCGCCATGGCCCCCCCAAACCCGCCGAAATGGCGTGGCAGTGCCGCGCCTGCTCAACGGACAACTACTCAGCACTCCTGGCTGAGTTCCCAGCCCTCACCAACCCGACCTTCGCCGCAAAAGTTGCTAAGCACGGGGTAGAACACTTCATCCCCACCACAGGCCCACCGGTGTATGCCCACGCCCGCAGGCTGGACCCGGCCAAGCTGGAGATCGCGCGGGCCGAGTTCGCCACAATGGAACAGCTCGGCATCATCCGCCGCTCCAACAGCCCCTGGGCCTCCCCACTCCACATCGTCACCAAACCCGACGGGGGATGGCGCCCCTGCGGGGACTACTGGCGCCTAAACAACGCCACCATGCCGGATCGGTACCCCATACCGCACATTCAAGACTTCTCGGCTAGACTGGCCGGCCGCTCAGTCTTCTCCAAAGTCGACCTGGTGCGCGGTTAACATCAGGTGCCAGTCCACCCCACGGACGTCCCCAAGACGGCCATAATCACCCCTTTTGGGCTATTCGAGTTCCTCCGAATGCCCTTCGGCCTCAAAAACGCGGCCCAGGCCTTCCAGCGGTTCATGGGCTCGGTCCTCCGGGACCTGAAGTTCCTCTTTGTCTACCTGGATGACATCCTGGTAGCTAGTTCCTCCAAGCAGGAACACATCGAGCACCTCCGCACCCTGTTCCAGCGGCTCAGTGAGCACGGGCTCATCATCAGCCCAGCCAAGTGCCAATTCGGCCTCAGCAGGATCGAATTCCTCAGCCACCACATCACGCAGGACGGAGCCATTCCCCTGCCCGCCAAGGCGCAAGCCGTCCAGCAGTTCCCCCAGCCTACCACCATCAAAGGCCTCCAGGAGTTCTTGGGGATGATCAACTTTTACAACCGCTTCATTCCCGGAGCAGCCTCCCTCATGCGGCCCCTATACGAAGCCCTCCGGGGTAAGAAAGACAGAATGGCGATCGAGTGGTCGGCGGACTAGTTGACCGCTTTCGACTCGACCAAAAAGGCGCTCGCCGACGCCACCATGCTCGCTCACCCACAGCCCAACGCCAGGGTGGCCCTCACCACAGACGCCTCTGACCACGCGGTCGGCGCCATGTACGAACAGTGGGTCAACGGGGCCTGGCAACCGCTGGCCTTTTTCAGCTGCCAACTGCGCCCCCCGGAGGCCAAATACAGCGCCTTTGACCGCGAGCTCCTCGCACTGTACCTTGCAGTCCGCCATTTTAGATTTCTTCTGGAGGGCCGCCCCTTCACCACGTTTGTCGACCACAAACCCCTGACATTCGCGATGGCAAAATCTGCGGACCAGTGGTCAGCCAGGCAACAACGCCAGCTCGCTGCGGTGTCCGAATTCACCACGGACATCCGGCATGTCTCCGGTCGAGGCAACGTGGTGGCCAACTGCCTATCCCGCCCCGCCGTCCACGGCGCCCACCTGGCAGTGGACTATGCTCAACTGGCAGCGGAGCAACGCACCGACCCCGATCTGCTCTCCGCGCCCACAACCCTCCCAGGGCTGCGACTGACCGACGTCGCCTGCGGCCCGTCCGCCATCACAGTCAAATGCGACACCTCCTTGGCGCAACCCCGCCCCGTAGTCCCGGCGTCCTGGCGAAAACGGGTGTTCGACATCGTCCACGGCCTCTCACACCCCGGCACCTGCGCGTCCATTAGACTGGTGGCCAACCGATTTGTCTGGCACGGCCTGCGCAAAGATGTGGGCGTCTGGTCCAGATCCTGCATAGCTTGCCAGCGTGCCAAAATCCACCAGCACGTCAAAGCCCCACTCGAGGAGTTCACCGTGCCAGAAAGAAGGTTTGACCACGTCCACATCGACCTCGTCGGCCCCCTGCCGCCATCACAAGGTCACACGCACCTGCTGACAATCGTGGACCATACCACCCGCTGGCCCGAGGCCATTCCACTGACGTCCACCACCACCGCCGACATCGCGAAGGCGTTCATCGGGACCTGGGTCGCTTGGTTCGGCGTCCCCTCCGACATGACGTCGGATAGAGGCCCGCAGTTCACCTCTGATCTGTGGGCCGCCATCGCCCGAAACCTTGGGGTGGCCGTTCACCACACCACGGCTTACCACCCCCAAGCCAACGGTCTGTGTGAGCGATTCCACAGGTCCATGAAGGCGTCCCTCCGCGCCAGACTCGAGGACGAGGCTTGGATCGACCGCCTCCCGTGGGTGCTTCTTGGCCTACGCTCTGCGGTCAAGGAAGACCTGCAAGCCTCGGCGGCAGAACTCGTGTACGGCCAGCCGCTGCGCGTACCCGGAGAGTTCCTGCCCACCGCCACGACCCCCTGGTCGGCTGACCAGCAACGCCGCGCTTTCGCCAACCGAGCACAACAGTTCGCTCCGGTACCCACCGGCCGGCACGGTGAACCAGCAACCAGTGTACCACCTAGCCTGCACATGGCCAAATTTGTTTTCGTGCGCCATGACGCCCACCGAGGACCTCTACGGCCCCCATACGATGGACCCTACAAGGTACTCCAGACGGGGAACAAGTTCTTCCTCCTCCAAGTGGGCGGCAGAACTGACAAGGTGCCGGTCGACCGGCTCAAGCTGGCGCACCTAGAGCCTGACGAACCCGTTCAAGAGGGCCAACCCCCACCGTGGGGCAGACCGCCTAAGAGCCCGACGCGTCCGACCGCCCCGCTCCTGACACCAACCGTCAAGAGCCGTTCTGGCTGTGCCATCAAGCCGCCACGCCGGTTCGTACACTCCCTACTAGCGGATTCTGGGGGGAGCTGTGTGGCGTACCGATCACAGAAAGGACACAATCCGCTTTTCGGTCCGTAGACTATAAATCAGGCGTCATGCCTTTAAGAAGGATCACACCTTTAAGAAACTCGATCTGCAACATAGTTAAGCCCAGAGCGGGGGAGGGGCAGTCGAAGCTGTGGACTGATGAAAGACAGTCGGACTTGGTGTAGTCTCTGACGCCATTTTTGTGTTCAACATGTGGTCTCAACAATTAAACCTTTTCTGTTGTTAGGAGTACGTAGACTCCTACAGGTAAACTAATATGATTTGGTTGTGATTACGGAAACGTGGCTCAAGGATGGCCAAGGCTGGGAACTCAACATCCAGGGGTATTCGATATTCAGGAAAGATAGGCAAAAAGGAAAGGGAGGTGGGGTAGCATTACTGGTTAAAGAAGGGATTAACACAATTGTAATGAAGGATATTAGCTCTGATGATGTGGAATCTGTATGGGTAGAATTGAGAAATACTAAGGGGAAGAAAACGTTAGTGGGAGTGGTATATCGACCTCCAAACAGTAAGGCGGAGGTTGGGGATGGCATTAAAAGGGAAATTAAAGAAGCGTGCAATAAGGGCACAGCAGTCATCATGGGTGACTTTAATCTACATATAGATTGGGCTAACCAAATTAGTCATCATCATCGGCGACCACTCGAATTCGAGTATGGTATGTCCTTCATCAGTCATCTACTTGTGGGTCTTCAGATGGCTCTGGAGGCCAATCCGAGATCCACAGACTCTACTACAGTGTGGGCATGTAAGACTATTGGTAATAACTGGAGTATGGGTCTTCTTAAGTTGCTGTCTCTCCTTACAGCGCTGGCGTTTATCCTCAGTGGCATGCTGGAGATTCTTTTCATGTAGTGCGGCACCATTGTGGATGCATTTTCTCCAATTGTCTCTGTCCAGTGCGATTTCCTCCCAGTTATTAATATCGATATTGTACTTTTTAAGGATTACTTTGATGTTATCTTTGTAACGCTTCTTTTGACCACCAGGAGACCTCTGCCCTTCCTTCAACTGGGAGTACAGAACCTGTTCTGGGAGACGTGAGTCTGACATGCGAATGACATGTCCAATCCATCGGAGTTGATGCTGCATGATGAGCGTAGTGATGCTGTAGATATTGGCCTCTTCAAGAAATTAGTAACAATACTGTGGAGGAGGAATTCCTGGAGTGTTTACGGGATGGTTTCCTGGACCAATATGTCGAGGAACCAACCAGAGATCAGGCCATCTTAGACTGGGTATTATGTAACGAGAAAGGATTAATTGGCAATCTTGTTGTACGAGGCCCCTTGAGTCGGAGCGATCATAATATGATCGAATGCTTCATTAAGATGGAGAATGAAGGAGTTGACTCAGAGACTAGGGTCCTCAATTTGAATAAAGGAAACTATGATGGTCTGAGGAGCGAGTTGGGTAGGATTGATTGGGGAATGTCACTCAAAGGATTGACGGTGGATAGGCAATGGCAAACATTCAAAGACTGAATGGATGAACTACAGAATTTGTTCATCTCAGTTTGGCATAAAAATAAAACAAAAAAGGTGACTCAACCGTGGCTGACAAGGGAAATTAGGGATAGCATAAGATCCAAGGAGAGGACATATAAATTGGCCAGAAAAAGCAATAATCCTGAGGATTGGGAGCAGTTTAGGATTCAACAAAGGAGGACAAAGGGATTAATTAAGAAAGGGAAAATAGATTATGAGAGTTAGCTTGCAGGTAACATAAAAACTGACTGTAAAAGCTTTTATAGATATGTGAAGAGAAAAAGATTGGTGAAGTCAAGCGTAGGTCCCTTGCAGTCAGAATCAGGGGAAATTATAATGGGGAACAAAGAAATGGCAGACCAACTAAATACATATTTTGGTTCTGTCTTCACAAAGGAGGACACAAATAACCTCCCAGAGATGCCGGGGAACATAGGGTCTGATGAAAGGGTGGAACTGAAAGAAATCAGTATTTGTAGGGAAATGGTGTTGGGAAAGGTGATGGGACTGAAGGCCGATAAATCCCCAGGGCCTGATAACCTACATCCGAGGGTACTTAAGGAAGTGGCCCTAGAAATAGTAGATGCATTGCTGGTCATCTTCCAGAACTCAATAGACTCTGGAACAGTACCCATGGATTGGAGGGTAGCTAATGTTACCTCACTATTCAAAAAAGGTGGTAGAGAAAAAGCGGGGAATTATAGACCGGTAAGCCTGACATCGGTAGTGGGGATAATGCTAGAGTCCTTTATAAAAGATGTAATAGCAGAGCACTTGGAAAACAGTGACAGAATCGGACAAAGTCAACACGGATTTACAAAAGGTAAATCATGCTTGCTAATCTACTGGTATTTTTTGAGGATGTAACTGGTAAAACAGATAAGGGAGAACCAGTGGATGTGGTGTATTTGGACTTTCAGAAGGCTTTCGATAAGGTCCCGCATAAAAGATTAGCATGCAAAATTAAGGCACATGGGATTGGGGGCAAGGTATTGACTTGAATAGAGAACTGGTTGGCGGACAGAAAGCAAAGAGTTGGAATAAACGGGTCATTTTCCGAGTGGCAGGCAGTGGCTAGTGGGGTACCGCAAGGATCGGTCCTAGGACCCCAGCTGCTCACAATATATATTAATGATCTGGACGAGGGAATTGGATGTAATATCTCCTAATTTGCAGACGACTCAAACCTGAGTGGGAGGGTATGCTGTGAGGAGGATGTCGTGAAACTCCAGTATGATTTGGACAGGTTGGGTGATTGGGCAGAAACATGGCAAATGCACTATTATGTGGATAAATGTAAGGTTATCCACTTTGGTGGCAAAAACAGGAAGGCAGATTATATTTTGAATGGCAATAGATTGGGAGAAGGTGAAGTGCAAAGAGACCTGGGTGTTCTTGTACACCAGTCACTGAAGGTAAGCATGCAGGTGCAGCAGGCGGTTAAGGAGGCAAATGGTATGTTGGCCTTCGTAGCAAGAGGATTCGACTACAGGAACAAGGATGTCTTGCTGCAGTTGTACAGGGCCTTGGTCAGACCGCACCTTGAGTATTGTGTGCAGTTTTGGTCGCCTTAACTGAGGAAGGACGTTCTTGCCATGGAAGGAGTGCAGCGAAGATTCACCAGGCTGATACCTGGGATGGCAGGAATGACGTATGAGGAGAGATTGTGTCGATTGGGCTTATACTCACTGGAGTTTGGAAGATTGAAAGGGGATCTCATTGAAACCTATAAAATTCTGTCAGTCCTGGACAGACTAGATGCAGGAAGGATGTTTCTGATGGCCTGGAAGTCCAGAACCAGGGGTCATAGTCTAAGGATAAGGGGTAAGCCATTTAGGACTGAAATGAGGAGGAATTTCTTCACCCAGAGAGTGGTGAACCTGTGGAATTCTCTGCCACAGAGGGTGGTGGAGGCCAGTTCATTAAATATATTCAAGAAGGAGTTGGATATATTTCTTGAGGCTAAAGGGATCAAGGGATATGGGGAGAAGGCAGGGACAGGGTACTGAATTTGGATGATCAGCCATGATCTCATTGAATGGCGGAGCAGGCTCGAAGGGCCGAATGGCGTACTCCGACTCATATCTTCTATGTTTCTATATTTCTATGCATTTTTTGCTACTCCTCCAGAATCATCCTCTTTGTCGACGGCCCCGAGGTTCAGCATCTGCGTCCAGCTGAGCAGAGTTTGGAGTGCCCTGGGCCCTCCGATGAGGTCTCTTCCCTGTTGTCCCTGTCTCCACCATCTGCTCTTGCTCACATGTGATCTGTGAGACACCAGACGACAAAACAACTATCTGTCTGATGGTCCCACCGACGTGTGTATCTGCACTAATGTATGGTGTTATTTTTATTCATCCCTGGGATGTGGGCGTCACTGGCAAGGCCAGCATTTATTGCCCATCCCTATTTGCCCTTAAGAAGGTGGTGGTGAGCCGCCTTCTTGAACCGCTGCAATTTGGATGGTCGTCGTCGTCGTATGTGTCTTCACACTGTTCCCTTTGGGGAACTGTATGAATTGGTGGAAGTATTTCTGGCCGCGATTAACACTCCTTCCGTGACCGTAACCATCTTCGTACCAGCCATTAGGGTGGTTAGTTCTATGGTGGGAGGGTTTTACGGGCTCCCACAACCCATACGAGGTGGGGGGGCCACTCACACCCACGGACGCAAGTATCCCGCTGGATGTCAACCCAGAATTTAGAGCCGGAGCTCCGACTCCACTTGCCAGGACTGTCTGGAGCGGGGTTCGAAACCCTACGCCTTCTGGCCCAGCGGCGGGGATGCTACCGCTACGCCAAAGGCCCACTCCATTTGGGAGGTGAAGGTACTCCCACAGTGCTGTTAGTGAGGGAGTTCCAGGATTTTGACCCAGCGACGATGAAGGATCGGCAATATACTTCCAAGTCAGGATGTAACTTGGAGGGGAACTTGGAGGTGGTGGTTTTCCCATGCGCCTGCTGTCCTTGTCCTTCTAGGTGGAAGAGGTGTTGCCGAAGAAGCCTTGGTGAGTTGCTGCAGTGCATCTTGTAGATGGTACACACTGCAGCCACAGTACGCTGGTGGTGGAGGAGTGAATGCTTAAGGTGATGGATGGGATGCCAATCAAGCGGACTGCTTTGTCCTGGATGGTGTCAAGATCCTTGAGTGTTGTTGGAGCTGCACTCATCCAGTCAAGTGAAGAGTATTCCATCACACTCCTTACTTGTGCCTTGTATTTGGTGGAAAGGCTTTGTGGAGTCAGGAGGTGAGACACTCGCCACAGAATACATAGCCTTTGACCTGCTCTTGTAGCCACAGTATTTATGTGGTTGGTCCAGTTAAGTTTCTGGTCAATGGTGACCCCCAGGATGTTGATGGTGGGGGATTCGGTGATGGTAATGCCGTTGAATGTCAAGGGGTGCTGGTTGGACTCTTGCTTGTTGGAGATAGTCATTGCCTGGCACTTGTGTGGCACAAATGTTACCTGTCACTTATCAGCCAAAGCTTGAATGTCATTCAGGTCTTGCTGCATTTGAGTATGGACTGAGGAGTTGCGAATGGAACTGAACGCTGTGCAATCATCAGCAAATATCCCCATTTCTGACCTTCTGATGGAGGGAAGGTCATTGATGAAGCAGCTGAAGATGGTTGGTCCCAGGACACTGCTCTGAGGAACTCCTGCAGTGATGTTCTGAGGCTGAGATGATTGAACCCCAACAACTACAACCATCTTCCTTTGTGCTAGTTATGACTCCAGCCAGTGGAGCATTTTCCCCTGATTTCCATTGACTTCAATTTTACTCAGGCTCCTTGATGCCACACTCGGTCAAACGCTGCCTTGATGTCAAGGGCAGTCATTCTCACCTCACCTCTGGAATTCAGCTCTTTTGTCCATGTTTGGACCAAGGCTATAATGAGGTCTGGAGCCAAGTGGTCCTGGCAGAACCCAAACTGAGCATCAGTGAGCAGGTTATTGGTGAGTAAGTGCCGCCTGATAGCACTGTCAATGACACCTTCCATCACCTTGCTGATGATTAAGAGTAGATTTATGGGGCAGTAATTGGCCGGATTGGATTTGTCCTTCTTTCTGTGGACAGGACATACCTGGGCAGTTTTCCACATTGTCGGGTAGATGCCAGTGTTGTAACTGTAATGGAACAGCTTGGCTAGAGGCGCAGCTTGTTCTGGAGCACAAGTCTTCAGCACAATAGCCGGGATGTTGTCAGGGCCCATAGCCTTTGCTGCATCCAGTGCAATCCGCTGTTTCTTGATATCACGTGGAGTGAATCGAATTGGCTGAAGACTGGCGGACCTGTGTGTGGAGCGAGGAGCGCGGCGGAGGATAAAAGTGGTGGCAGAAGCCAGGCCCGACCAGAGCGGACCTGTGTGTGGAGTGAGGAGCACGGCGGAGGATAAAAGCGGCGGCAGAAGCGAGGCATACCAACTCAGCAACGGGAGAGAGAGGTAAAAAGTAATCAAAGTGTAACGTCACCAGGAAGCAGGTAAGTGATTGGTTGGTGAATATTTCTCTATTTTTAAAATTTAACTCTGTGATTTATAGTTACTAAGCTCTCTCTGGTGTAGCGGGGACTGTTGGTAAACCATTTAACTGTAGTGTAATTAGAGGGATTGATTGATTTAATTTAAATTCAATTAATTAAAGGGTAAGTCATGGCAGGACAGCCCGGCCATGTGGTATGCTCTTCCTGCGATATGTGGGAACTCAGGGACACTTCCTGTGTCCCTGACAACTAGATGTGCAGGAAGTGCATCCAGCTGCAGCTACTGACAGACCGCATTGCGGCGCTGGAGCTGCGATTGGATGCATATTGGAGTGTTCGCGATGCTCGGGACATCGTGAATAGCATGTTTACAGAGTTGGACACACCGCAGGTAGAGGTTGGACAGGAAGAAAGGGAATGGGTGACCAACAGGCAGAGTACTAGGCACAGGCAGGTAGTGCAGATGTCCCCTGTGGACATCCCACTCTCAAACAGATACACCACTTTGAGTGCTGTTGGGGGGATGGCTTATCAGAGGAAAGCAGCAGCAGCCAACTTCCTGGCACCAGGGGTGGCTTTGCTGCACAGCACGGGAGGAAAAAGAGTGGGAGAGCTATAGTAATAGGGGATTCTACTGTAAGGGGAATAGATAGGCATTTCTGCGGCCGCAAACGAGACTCCAGGATGGTGTGTTGCCTCCCTGGTGCAAGGGTCAAGGATGTCTCAGAGCGGCTGCAGAACACCTTGGAAGGGGAGGGTGAACAGCCAGTTGTCGTGGTGCATAAAGGCACCAACGATATAGGTAAAAAGCGGGATGAGGTCCTTAAAGCGGAATATAGGGAGTTAGGAGGTAAATTAAAAAATAGGACCTCAAAGGTAGTAATCTCAGGATTGCTACCAGCACACGTGCTAGTCAGAGTAGAAATAGAAGGATATTTCAGATGAATACGTGGCTAAAGGAATGGTGCAACGGGGAGGGATTCAAGTTCCTGGGACATTGGAACCGGTTCTGGGGGAGGTGGGACCAGTTCAAACCGGACGGTTTGCACCTGGGCAGGGCTGGAACCGATGTCCTAGGGGGAGTGTTTGCTAATGCTCTGGGGGAGGGTTTAAACTAAAATGGCAGGGGGTTGGGAACGTTAGCAGGGGGACAGAGGAAAGGGAAACAAGGATAAAATAAAAAGATAGGAAGGAGAAAAACAAAAGTGGCAGTCAGAGAAATCAACGGTTTAAATCAAACGTGGCCACAGTAAATAATAATTCTAATAGGTCTAAGAGCATTAAAAAAACAAGCCTGAAGGCTTTGTGTCTTAATGCGAGGAGCATTCGTAATAAGGTGGATGGATTGGCTGCGCAAATAGAGGTAAACGAATATGATTTGGTTGGGATTACGGAAACGTGGCTCAAGGATGGCCAAGGCTGGGAACTCAACATCCAGGGGTATTCGATATTCAGGAAAGATAGGCAAAAAGGAAAGGGAGGTGGGGTAGCATTACTGGTTAAAGAAGGGATTAACACAATTGTAAGGAAGGATATTAGCTCTGATGATGCGGAATCTGTTTGGGTAGAATTGAGAAAACGTTAGTGGGAGTGGTATATAGACCTCCAAACAGTAAGGTGGAGGTTGGGGATGGCATTAAAAGGGAAATTAAAGAAGCGTGCAATAAGGGCACAGCAGTCATCATGGGTGACTTTAATCTACATATAGATTGGGCTAACCAAATTAGTAACAATACTGTGGAGGAGGAATTCCTGGAGTGTTTACGGGATGGTTTCCTGGACCAATATGTCGAGGAACCAACCAGAGATCAGGCCATCTTAGACTGGGTATTAGGTAACGAGAAAGGATTAATTGGCAATCTTGTTGTACGAGGCCCCTTGGGTCGGAGCGATCATAATATGATCGAATTCTTCATTAAGATGGAGAATGAAGTAGTTGAATCAGAGACTAGGGTCCTCAATTTAAATAAAGGAAACTATGATGGTCTGAGGAGCGAGTTGGGTAGGGTTGATTGGGGAATGGCACTGAAAGGGTTGACGGTGGATAGGCAATGGCAAACATTCAAAGACCGAATGGTTGAACTACAGAATTTGTTCATTCCAGTTTGGCATAAAAATAAAACAAAAAAGGTGACTCAACCGTGGCTAACAAGGGAAATTAGGGATAGCATAAGATCCAAGGAGAGGACATATAAATTGGTCAGTAAAAGCAATAATCCTGAGGATTGGGAGCAGTTTAGGATTCAACAAAGGAGGACAAAGGGATTAATTAAGAATGGGAAAATAGAATATGAGAGTAAGCTTGCAGGGGACATAAAAACTGACTGTAAAAGCTTTTATAGATATGTGAAGAGAAAAAGTTTGGTGAAGTCAAGCGTAGGTCCCTTGCAGTCAGAATCAGGGGAATTTATAATGGGGAACAAAGAAATGGCAGACCAACTAAATACATATTTTGGTTCTGTCTTCACAAAGGAGGACACAAATAACCTCCCAGAGATGCCAGAGAACATAGGGTCTGATGAAAGGGTGGAACTGAAAGAAAGCAGTATTTGTAGGGAAATGGTGTTGGGAAAATTGATGGGACTGTAGGCCGATAAATCCCCAGGGCCTGATAACCTACGTCCTAGGGTACTTAAGGAAGTGGCCCTAGCAATAGTAGATGCATTGCTGGTCATCTTCCAGAACTCGATAGACTCTGGAACAGTACCCATGGATTGGAGGGTAGCTAATGTTACCCCACTCTTCAAAAAAGGTGGTAGAAAAAAAGTGGGGAATTATAGACATCGGTAGTGGGGAAAATGCTAGAGTGTAGGAACTGTGGTTCCTAGCCGAAGAATTGAGATCGACTCAGAAAATCAAAAACAATAAAATTTAATGAACAAACGAAGCTGTACAGGAAACTGTAGGATACAATGCAAATAGGTCTGGTCTGCTTGAAAGCCTCTCTGGAAACTGCTAGAAGGTTCTGAGCTCAACTGCTAGCAGGTTCCGAGCTCAACTGCTAGCAGATTCCGAGCTCAACTGCAAGAAGGTTCTGAGCTCTACTGCTAGAAGGTTCCGAGCTCTGACGTCATGACGTCATCACGTTCTTCCCGCCGTTGAAAGAGCACGTGACGGACGGCATGACGTCATCACACGGAGTACACGAAAGAAGCCCTAGTACAGTTAACAGATACATTAAAGGTGCAGCCCCTAGCTGTACTACATTGCTGTAAAAGGAATTATATACAATTGTCCATAATCCTCTGGTGGTTCCGCCACATGCGCCCCCCCAGAATTGCTTTTAACAGAGAAGGTAAGGCGAGAAGGGGGTCTGATGAGCCTGTCCGACTGACTGCGATACCCCGGCAGCTGGAACAGAGCGCTAGAAGACAAACTGGCCGTTGGCTGTGGTTTGGATGATGCCGCAGGCGGAGGAGAAGAAGAGGCTGGCTGTGGTCGACCCGGTGAGGCAGGCACTGGCGACTCGGCGGATGACTGTGGCTGTACTGGACCGGCAATCGACGGTGGACGACCACGATGAGGCGGCTGAGCGGTGGCGACTGGTTTGTTCAGATCCAGATGCGCCGGTGTCAACCGGTCGATGGAGATGTGGACAGGCTTACTGCCGACGTTGACTGTGAAGGACTTGTCACCTGACGAGATGATGCGGAACGGACCTGTGTAAGGCGGTTTGAGCGGGTTTTTGCGAGCATCCTGCCAAATGAACACGTATTCTGTGCTCTTAAGATCCACCGCGACATGGGAGCACTGCAATCATGATGCGACGTAGGCACTGGGATGATATTCCTAGCCGCTTCCTGGTGGCTGACGAGCTGCTGAGCTGGGGACCAGGGTTCCGTGTGAGGAGGAAGAAAATCGCCAGGCACTCTGAGTGGTTGGCCGTAAACCAGCTCTGCTGAAGAAGAATGCAGGTCATCCTTAGGCGCTGTGCGAAGACCTAGCAGCACCCAAGGGAGTCTGTCCACCCAACTAGGCCCATGGAGACTAGCACGCAGTGCGGCTTTAAGGGACCTGTGGAATCTTTCACACAGAGCGCTCGCCTGTGGATTGTAGGCGGTGGTACGATAAAGTTAGTGCCCAAACCTTGAGCTACGGTGTTCCAAAGCTCAGAGGTAAATTGAGGCCCCCGGTCGGAGGAGATGTCAGCCGATACCCCGAACCGAGCTACCCACGACGAGATGAAGGCTCTGGAGAAGTCTTCCGCTGTGGTGGCAACCAAAGGAATTGCCTCTGGCCACCTGGTGGTGCAGTCTACCACGGTGAGGAGATGAGTGTACCCGCGAGAGGAAGGGAGAGGACCAACCAGGTCCACGTGCACATGGTCGAATCGACACTCCGGAACCGGAAAAGTGGCGACTGGGGCCTTAACATGGCGTTGTATCTTGGACTTCTGGCAACACACGCAGGTATTGGTCCAGTCACGGACGTCGAGATGCATGCCCTTCCAGACGAATTTCTTTGCCAAGAGTCGTTGCGACGCTCTCATGCCAGGGTGTGACAACCCGTGGATAGTGTCGAAAATTCTCCTGCGCCATTCGACTGGAACGATTGGACATGGGACGCCCATTGAGGTGTCACACAGGAGTGTGGTCTTTGCGGCCTGGAAACTGACATCAGCCACTTGTAAGCTGGAAGGTGCGGTCCGGTATGCCTGCACTTCAGGGTCTGCCTTCTGTTCTTTTGCCAAACCAACATAGTCGACTCCCAGGTGTACTGCGTGGAGCTGGGCGCGGGAGAGACAATCCGCCACCAGGTTGTCTTTGCCCGAGACATGTTGTATGTCGGTTGTAAATTCAGATATGTACGTAAGATGACGTTGTTGCCGTGCCGACCATGGGTCCGCTGTCTTGGCCATTGCAAAAGTAAGTGGCTTGTGGTCTACAAAAGCCATGAATGGGCGTCCTTCCAGTAGGGAGCGAAAATGGCGGATGGCCAGAAACAATGCCAACAACTCCCTATCAAAAGTACTATACTTGCGTTCGTTCTTCCGCAATTGGCGGCTGAAGAAAGCCAGTGGTTACCATGTGCCGTCGACCCACTGCTCCTGTACTGCCCCGATGAGATAATCAGATGCGTCGGTGGTAAGGGCAATGGTTGCGCCTGGAAGGGGATGTGCCAACATGGTCGCAGCAGCCAAAGCATTCTTAGTGTCGAGGAAAGCCTGGTCCATCTGTGGTGTCCAATCAATCGGGTCTTTGCCCGATTTACCTCTGAGGGCCTCGTACAAAGGTTGCATCAACAATGCCGCCTTGGGGACGAACCGATGATAAAAATTGACCATTCCCAGAAATTCCTGGAGGGCCCTGACGGTCTGAGGAAGAGGGAACGAGGTGACTGCTTCCACCTTCGTGGCCAGCGGGACGGCACCTTCTGAGGTGATTCTGTGTCTCAGGAAATCAATGCTGTGCAACCCAAACTGGCACTTGGCCGGGTTGATAATAAGGCCATGTTGGTTGAGATGAGAAAAAAGGGTACGCAAGTGCGTAATGTGTTCTTTCGTGTTGTTACTGGCAATAAGGATGTCATCTAGGTAGACGAAGATGAATGGCAGATCGCGCAACACGGAATCCATGAGATGTTGGAAGGCTTGTGCTGCATTCTTTAGCCCAAACGGCATACGAAGGAACTCAAAGAGCCCGAAAGGTGTGATGACGGCAGTTTTGGGGACGTCCTGAGGATGCACGGGCACTTGATGATAGCCTCGGACGAGGTCTACTTTGGAAAAGATGGAATTCCCTGCCAGATGCGCCGAAAAATCCTGAATGTGAGGAATTGGGTACCGATCCGGTGTGGTAGCCTCATTCAGGCGTCTGTAGTCGCTGCATGGTCGCCATCCACCGCCCGGCTTAGGAACAATGCGTAATGGTGAGGACCAAGGACTATTCGAACGTCAAATAATACCCAGGCATTCCTTTGTATGGAACTCCGCCTTGGCGGCCGCGAGTTTACCGGGTTCCAGCCTTCGAGCTCTCGCATAAACGGGGGATCCTGTCGTGGTAATGTGGTGTGCCAAACCGTGCCTCACAACTGAAGAAGAAAATGTGGGCCTGGTGAGCTCAGGGAACTCACTGAGAAGACGAGAGAACTCATTTGGAGATGGGACTGCACAGGCAACTGACCAAGACATCGCGGTGCTTCGGTGGCAGGGGACCGAGTGAAAAGTGGAGGCACTGATTAGCCGGCAGTGTCGGACGTCGACGAGAAACCCGTTTGCGCAGAAGAAATCTGCCCCCAGGATGGCCTGTGAGACTTTCGCCATGATGAACTCCCAAACAAAACGTTGGCCTCCAAAACTCAACTGGACCCTACGCTTTCCGAACGTGCGAATGGCCGCACCATTGGCTGCCTCGAGGGGGGGACGTTGACCAGAGACCGGAGAGGCAGCAGACCTGCGAGGGATCACCAGAGGCGTACCAATCCAGGTTCCGGGAGAGAGGTCAAAAGCAATCCAAGTGTGACGTCACCAGGAAGCAGGTAAGTGATTGGTTGGTGAGTATTTCTTTTATTACAAGCTTAAATTCTGCGGTTTATATTTTCTTGGGTCTCTGTGGTGTAGTGGGGACAGTTGGTAAATAAGCACCCTAGAGTATATCTTTAACTGGTGGTATTGAATTAATTTAAATTAATTAAAGGGGTAAGTCATGCCAGGAGAGCCCAGCCCCGTGTTGTGCTCCTCTTGCTCTATGTGGGAATTCAGGGACGCTGCCGGTGTCCCTGATGACCACGTGTGCCAGAAATGCATCCAGCTGCAGCTACTAACGGGCCATATTGAGGTGCTGGAGCTGCGGATGGATGGGTTGTGGAGCATTCATGATGCTGAGAGGGTCGTGGATTACACGTTTGATGAGTTGGTCACGCCACAGGGTAGGGCTGCACAGGCAGAAGGGAAATGGGTGACCACCAGTCGGAGCAGTAGAAGCAGGCAGGTAGTGCAGAAGACCCCTGTGGCCATCCCCCTTTCAAACAGGTATACCAATTTGGATACTGTTGAGGGGGATGACTTACCAGGGGAAGGCAGCAGCAGCCAACTTCCTGGCGCCGGGGGTGTTGCTGCTGCTCAGGAAGGGAGGAAAAAGAGTGGGAGAGCAATAGTGGTAGGGGATTCTATCGTAAGGGGAACAGATAGACGGTTCTGTGGCCGTAGACGTGACTCCAGGATGGTTTGTTGCCTCCCTGGTGCCAAGGTCAAGGATGTCACTGAACGGCTGCAGGGCATTCTGAAAGGGGAGGGTGAACAGGCAGAGGTTGTGGTTCACATTGGGACCAACGACATAGGTAGGAAGAGGGATGAGGTCCTGCAACAAGAATTTAAGGAGCTAGGTAGCAGATTAAAGAGCAGGACCTCAAAGGTTGTAATCTCTGGATTACTCCCGGTGCCACGTGCTAGTGAGTATAGGAATAGGAGGATAGAGCAGATGAATGCGTGGCTAAAGAGTTGGTGCAGGAGGGAGGGCTTTAGTTTCCTGGATCACTGGGCCTGCTTCTGGGAAAGGTGGGACTTGTACAAGTCGGACGGGTTGCACCTGAACCAGAGCGGGACAAATATCCTTGCGGGGAGGTTTGCTAGCACTGTTTGGGGGGGTTTAAACTAAAATGGCAGGGGCTTGGGAACCTGAGCAGGGAGACAGAGGAAAGGAAAACAGGGATAAAAGCAAAAGATAGGAAGGAGAAAAACAAAAGTGGCAGTCAGAGAAATCAGCGGTTTAAATCAAACGTGGCCACAGTAAATAATAATTCTAATAGGTCTAAGAGCGTTAAAAAAACAAGCCTGAAGGCTTTGTGTCTTAATGCGAGGAACATTTGTAATAAGGTGGATGAATTGGCTGCGCAAATAGAGGTAAACGAATACGATTTGGTTGGGATTACAGAAACGTGGCTCAAGGATGGCCAAGACTGGGCTCTCAACATCCAGGGGTATTCGATATTCAGGAAAGATAGGCAAAAAGGAAAGGGAGGTGGGGTAGCATTACTGGTTAAAGAAGGGATTAATACAATTGTAATGAAGGATATTAGCTCTGATGATGTGGAATCTGCATGGGTAGAATTGAGAAATACTAAGGGGAAAAAAACATTAGTGGGAGTGGTATATAGACCTTCAAACAGTAAGGTGGAGGTTGGGGATGGCATTAAAAGGGAAATTAAAGAAGCGTGCAATAAGGGCACAGCAGTCATCATGGGTGACTTTAATCTACATATAGATTGGGCCAACCAAATTAGTAACAATACTGTGGAGGAGGAATTCCTGGAGTGTTTACGGGATGGTTTCCTGGACCAATATGTCGAAGAACCAACCAGAGATCAGGCCATCTTAGACTGGGTATTATGTAACGAGAAAGGATTAATTAGCAATCTTGTTGTACGAGGCCCCTTGAGTCGGAGCGATCATAATATGATCGAATTCTTCATTAAGATGGAGAATGAAGTAGTTGACTCAGAGACTAGGGTCCTCAATTTAAATAAAGGAAACTACGATGGTCTGAGGAGCGAGTTGGGTAGGATTGAGTGGGGAATGGTGCTCAAAGTGTTGACGGTGGATAGGCAATGGCAAACATTCAAAGACCGAATGGATGAGCTACAGAATTTGTTCAGCCCAGTTTGGCATAAAAATAAAACAAAAAAGGTGACTCAACCGTGGCTAACAAGGGAAATTAGGGATAGCATAAGATCCAAGGAGAGGACATATAAATTGGCTAGAAAAAGCAATAATCCAGAGGATTGGGAGCAGTTTAGGAGTCAACAAAGGAGGACAAAGGGATTAATTAAGAAAGGGAAAATAGAATATGAGAGTGAGCTTGCAGGGAACATAAAAACTGACTGTAAAAGCTTTTATAGATATGTGAAGAGAAAAAGATCAGTGAAGTCAAGCGTAGGTCCCTTACAGTCAGAATCAGGGGAATTTATAATGGGAAACAAGGAAATGGCAGACCAACTAAATACATACTTTGGTTCTGTCTTTACAAAGGAGGACACAAATAACCTCCCGGGGAACATAGGGTCTGATGAAAGCGAGGAACTGAAAGAAATCAGTATTTGTAGGAAAATGGTGTTAGGAAAATTAATGGGACTAAAGGCCGATAAATCCCCAGGGCCTGATGGTCTACATCCCAGGGTACTTAAGAAAGTGGCCCTAGAGATAGTAGATGCATTACTGGTCATCTTCCAGAACTCGATAGACTCTGGAACGGTACCCATGGATTGGAGGGTAGCTAATGTTACCCCACTATTCAAAAAAGGTGGTAGAGAAAAAGCGGGGAATTATAGACCGGTAAGCCTGACATCGGTAGCGGGGAAAATGCTAGAGTCTATTATAAAAGATGTAATAGCAGAGCACTTGGAAAGCAGTGACAGGATCGGACAAAGTCAACATGGATTTACAAAAGGTAAATCATGCTTGACTAATCTACTGGAATTTTTTGAGGATGTAACTGGTAAAATAGATAGGGGAGAACCAGTGGATGTGGTGTATTTGGACTTTCAGAAGGCTTTCGATAAGGTCCCACACAAGAGATTAGCGTGCAAAATTAAGGCACATGGGATTGGGGGCAAGGTATTGACTTGGATAGAGAACTGGTTGGCTGACAGAAGGCAAAGTGTTGGAATAAACGGGTCGTTTTCCGAGTGGCAGGCAGTGACTAGTGGGGTACCGCAAGGATCGGTCCTAGGACCCCAGCTGTTCACAATATATATTAATGATCTGGACGAGGGAATTGGATGTAATATCTCCAAATTTGCAGACGACACAAAGCTGGGCGGGAGGTTAAGCTGCGAGGAGGATGTCAGGAAACTCCAGTACGATTTGGACAGGTTGGGTGATTGAGCAGAAACATGGTAAATGCACTATATTGTGGATAAATGTGAGGTTATCCACATTGGTGGCAAAAACAGGAAGGCAGATTATTATTTGAATGGCAATAGATTGGGAGAAGGGGAAGTGCAAAGAGACCTGGGCGTCCTTGTGCACCAGTCGCTGAAGGTAAGCATGCAGGTGCAGCAGGCGGTTAAGAAGGCAAATGGTATGTTGGCCTTTGTAGCAAGAGGGTTCGAGTACAGGAACAAGGATGTCTTGCTACAGTTGTACAGGGCCTTGGTGAGACCGCACCTTGAGTATTGTGTGCAGTTTTGGTCACCTTACCTGAGGAAGGACGTTCTTGCCATGGAGGGAGTGCAGCGAAGATTCACCAGGCTGATACCTGGGATGGCAGGAATGACGTATGAGGAGAGATTGTGTTGATTGGGCTTATACTCACTGGAGTCTAGAAGATTGAGAGGGGATCTCATCGAAACCTATAAAATTCTGTCAGGTCTGGACAGACTAGATGCAGGAAGGATGTTTCTGATGGCCGGGGAGTCCAGAACCAGGGGTCATAGTCTAAGGATAAGGGGTAAGCCATTTAGGACTGAAATGAGGAGGAATTTCTTCACCCAGAGAGTGGGGAACCTGTGGAATTCTCTGCCACAGAGGGCGGTGGAGGCTAGTTCATTAAATATATTCAAGAAAGAGTTGGATATATTTCTTGAGGCTAAAGGGATCAAGGGATATGGGGAAAAGGCAGGGACAGGGTACTGAATTTGGATGATCAGCCATGATCACATTGAATGGCGGAGCAGGCTCGAAGGGCCGAATGGCCTACTCCTGCTCCTATCTTCTATGTTTCTATTGACCGCCGGATTGAAGATCTAGCTTTGACGCTGGTAGGATACTACACTGGGAGCCAGTATCACAGAGAAAACGTCGATCTGACATGGAGTCTGTAATGTATAGGATTTTCTATGCGGATCCGACGGCCTTTGCAACTCCGGCGCGTCCCTTAGGCCTTATTGATCTTCTCAGAAACCGCTGGTTTGTGGTAGGTTTTTTTTTTGGTGGGAAACTGCAGGGTGGACGGCAATTTCTGGCCTTCCCGCCGAAACGAGCGTGGTATACACACCAGCCTGCAGGAGGAGGAGTCGGATTCGCTCTTGTGGGGGATGGGTGCCTCGTGGCTGCACAAGATTGTTGTGAGACGGTGAATATTTTATCCGCTTCCGCGGCGAGTTCAGCACAATCCGTGATCGCGGAATTGGCCAAGGCCGTCTGTACTGGCTGTGGTAGTTGACAGAGAAACAGCTCGCGGAACAGAAAACATTGCGATTCCGAGCCCAAAAGCGTGAGCATTTGGCTCATGAGCTCTGAGGGTTTTGAGTCCCCGAGGCCGGGCATGGAGATAAGTCTGCGAGCGCGCTCCGACTTGGACAGACCGAAAATCTGCAGTAAACGTGCTTTTAAAGCTTCGTACTTGCCATTGTTCGGTGGACTCTCGAGGAGGCTGACGACCCACGAGGCCGTGGCGCTGTCGAGGGTGGAGACCACGTAATAAAAGCGGGTCGAATCCGCTGCTACTCCCCGGATTGCAAATTGGGCTTCCGCCTGGAAAAACCACGCGGACGGTTGTTGCTCCCAAAATTGCGGCAGTTTGAGGGTGACAGCGTTCGTGTCCATGATGTAACTTCAACGAAAATTGTTCGAAGAAATTGGGGTCACCAATGTAGGAATTGGGGTTCCTAGCTGAAGAATTGAGATCGACTCAGAAAATCATAAACAATCAAATTTAATGAACAAACGAAGCTGTACAGGAAACTGTAGGATACAATGCAAATAGGTCTGGTCTGCTTGAAAGCCTCTCTGGAAACTGCTAGAAGGTTCCGAGCTTAACTGCCAGCAGGTTCCGAGCTCAACTGCTAGCAGGTTCCGAGCTCAACTGCTAGAAGGTTCCGAGCTCTACTGCTAGAAGATTCCGAGCTCTGACGTCATGACGTCATCACGTTCTTCCCGCCGTTGAGAGATCACGTGACGGACAGCATGATGTCATCACGTGGAGTACAGGAAAGAAGCCCTAGTACAATTAACAGATACAATAAAGGTGCAGCCCCCATGCTGTACTACATTGCTGTAAAAGGAATTATATACAATTGTCCGAAATCCTCTGGTGGTTCCGCCACAAGAGTCCATTATAAAAGATGTAATAGCAGAGCACTTAGAAAACAGTGACAGGATCGGACAAAGTCAACGGGGATTTACAAAAGGTAAATCATGCTTGACTAATCTACTGGAATTTTTTGAGGATGTAACTGGTAAAATGGATAAGGGAGAACCAGTGGATGTGGTGTATTTGGACTTTCAGAAGGCTTTCGATAAGGTCCCACACAAGAGATTAGCGTGCAAAATTAAGGCACATGGGATTGGGGGCAAGTTATTGACTTGGATAGAGAACTGGTTGGCAGATAGAAAGCAAAGAGGTGGAATAAACGGTTCGTTTTCCGAGTGGCAGGTAGTGACTAGTGGGGTACCGCAAGGATCGGTCCTAGGACCCCAGCTGTTCACAATATATATTAATGATCTGGACGAGGGAATTGGATGTAATATCTCCAAATTTGCAGACGACACAAAGCTGAGTGGGAGGGTATGCTGTGAGGAGGATGTCGTGAAACTCCAGTACGATTTGGGCAGGTTGGGTGATTGGGCAGAAACATGGCAAATGCACCATAATGTGGATAAATGTGAGGTTATCCACTTTGGTGGCAAAAACAGGAAGGCAGACTATTATTTGAATGGCAATAGATTGGAAGAAGGGGTAGTGCAAAGAGACCTGGGTGTTCTTGTGCACCAGTCGTTGAAGGTAAGCATGCAGGTGCAGCAGGCGGTTAAGAAGGCAAATGGTATGTTGGCCTTCGTAGCAAGAGGGTTTGAGTACAGGAACAAGGATGTCTTGCTGCAGTTGTACAGGGCCTTGGTGAGACCACACCTTGAGTATTGTGTGCAGTTTTGGTCGCCTTATCTAAGGAAGGACGTTCTTGCCATGGAAGGAGTGCAGCGAAGATTCACCAGGCTGATACCTGGGATGGCAGGAATGACTTATGAGGAGAGATTGTGTCAATTGGGCTTATACTCACTGGAGTTTAGAAGATTGAGAGGGGATCTCATCGAAACCTATAAAATTCTGTCAGACCTGGACGGACTAGGTGCAGGAAGGATGTTTCTGATGGCCAGGGAGTCCAGAACCAGGGGTCATAGTCTAAGGATAAGGAGTAAGCCATTTAGGACTGAAATGAGGAGGAATTTCTTCACCCAGAGAGTGGTGAACCTGTGGAATTCTCTGCCACAGAGGGCAGTGGAGGCCAGTTCATTAAATATATTCAAGAAGGAGTTGGATATATTTCTTAAGGCTAAAGGGATCAAGGGATATGGGGAGAAGGCAGGGACAGGGTACTGAATTTGGATGATCAGCCATGATCTCATTGAATGGCGGAGCAGGCTCGAGGGGCTGAATGGCCTACTCCTGCTCCTATCTTCTATGTTTCTATGTTTCTATGGTGGGGACCTCAGGAGGAGGCCAATATGGATCATCCACTTGCCACTTCTGGCTGAAGACGGTTGCAAACATTTCAGCCTTGACTTTTGCACTCGTGAGCTGGTCTCTGCCAACATTGAGGATGGGGATATTCATGGAGCCTCCTCCTCCCATTAGTTATTTAATTGTCCATGACCATTCACGTCTAGTTGTGGCAGGACTGCAGAGCTTTGATCTGATCCATTGATTGTGGGATTGCTTAGCTCTGCCTATAGCATGCTGCTTCTGCTGTTTAGCATGCATCTCCAGGTTGGCACCTAATTTTTTGGTATGCCTGGTGCTGCTCCTGGCATGCTCTTCTCCACTCCTCATTGAACCAGTGTTGGTCCCCTGGCTTGATGGTAATGGTAGAGTGAGGGATATGCCGGACCATGAGGTTACAGCTTGTGGTGGAATACAATTCTGCTGCTGCTGATGGCTCACAGTACCTCATGGATGCCCAGTTTTGTGCAGGAGTCCTGTGTCGGTGCACCCTCAGTTATCATCCCCCTCTGAGGAATTGTCTTCCTCCTCCAGCTCCACCACCTGTGGGACACTTGATGGGGCTGTTGGAGATTAAAGACATGAATTAAAACTGGTATGGTAAGAATATTTTAAGTTAACATTATGCACGTGGTCATATTTCTCTGGCTGCTGACATCAAGTCAACATGAGTGATTGTTGTATGCCATGTGGCTGTGTGATATTTAATTCTGTCACCAGATAGCTGGAGCTCCCCGTCTCTCCATCTCCCACTGCCAGGCATGCTGACACTCCGCTTATCTCAAGTGCCTCCTCCTCAGCAGCTATGAGTGTGGCGATGACTGGAGGGTCACCACTGGTTTTCTGCCTCCCCCTGGTGTTCTGTGCTCTCTTCTCCTGCAACAAGAGACCTTTGAGTGAGAGTCATGGAATGAGTGGAAAGGATGGATGGACAATATCTGTTGAGGATGACTGTGAGGGAGAGGTGTAACATTGCTTTAAGATGAGGGTGAGTGTCAGTGGTGGATGGTCAGATGGCGATGTGAGGAAGTGCATAGACAGAGAGGGATGTGTGCATCTGCAAGGTACGTTGGTGTCAGGAGTGATGTGCTGCAATCGGCTTGGGAAGGCAGAGTCAGGGGATTGGGGTGACACGCACAGTTGAATGTGTCATTGTACTCACCTTTCCTGCCCTCTTGAGGTCGTTAAATCACTTCCTGCACTGTATCCAGGAGCATGGCACCATATCCCTGCTGCTAACCTCCTCCGGTTTCTCCAGCCATGCCTTCTTCGTCAGTGAGGCTGGCATCTTCCATCAGCAGGGAATAAAATCTCGCTGCAGGCCCTTACACTTCGCAGTATGAGGTCCAGGAAGGGACAGCTTTGGAACATTGAGACTCCATTGAACACAGCTAGCTATCTTTCTCCCACCTCCACAATCCTTCAACTGTCATCTTTACAGTGTTCCTTTAGATACCTCAGCTAAAATAGACCGATATGTATTGTCATCATGCCCGTTCGCATTCATTGGTTGGGAAACCCAGAAGTCAGATGCAAAAGCAGTGGCTGGGTTAAAAGCCATTGACAGGCACGCTGCATCTACTTCCTGGTTTCCCATATGCTACAGGACTTCCTGGCTCCCAGCGCATCGACAGGTAAATATTCCAGGCAACATTCCAGGTTGATGACCTTTCATCAGAACTGGAAGATGTAAGAGGTGAACAGCTTTTAAGCAAGTACAATTCCAGGGAAAAGGAACAAAAGGGAGAGATCTGATGAAAGATCGCCAACCTGAAACGTTAACTCTGTTTCTCTCAGATGCTGCCTGACCTGCTGAGTATTTCCAGCATTTTCTGTTTTTATTTCAGATTTCCAGCATCCGCAGTATTTTGCTTTTGTAAAAGGAAGAGGTCTGTGATAGGTTGGAAGGCAGGAATGATTAAATGACAAAAGTGACGATGACGCAAAGCAAAATGGGGTGATAATGAGACAAGTGTAGAAATAAAAGATGGGTCCAGAGGAGGTGTATATGATTATAGCAGAGTGGGAAAGGAAGCATGTAAAATCTGGCAAAGAGAAGGTTTCCGTGGCCTAGGAATGTGGTGGAAGAAAGGGAGGTGGGTCCCAGAGATGTAGACCACCTGTCGGCTGTATCCTGATAGGGGATTATTGATTATGTTTATTGCTTAACTATGTCTGCTTCTTAAAGCCTAATGTTTTTATGATACAGTTTTACATAGGATTACATAGGATATACAGAAACAGGCCTTTTGGCCGACCCAGTCCATGCCGGCATTTATGCTCCACATGAGCCTCCTTCTGTCTTTCCTCACCTAACTCTATCAGCGTAACCCTCTATTCCCTTCTCCCTTATATGCTTGTCTAGCCTCCCCTTAAATGCATCTATACTATTCGCTTCAACCACTCCCTGTGGTAGCGAGTTCCACATTCTCACCACTCTTTGGATAAAGAAGTTTCTTCTGAATTCCCTATTGGATTTATTGATGACTATCTTATATTGATGGCCTCTAGCTATGCTCTTCCCCACCAGTGGAAACATTCTCTCTGTAGCCACTTTATCAAAATTTTTCATAATTTTAAAGACCACTGTTAGGTCACCCCTCAGCCTTCTTTTCTCAAATGTAAGAAGTCACACAACACCAGGTTAGAGTCGAACAGCTTTATTTGAAATCACAAGCTTTCGGAGCGCTGCTCCTTCGTCAGGTGAAGTGAAGAGTTGCATATAAGCACAGCATATATAGTCAGAGAATACTGCCAGATGATTATAGGTAATCTTTCTAACTGCCCTTTATCTCACCTCGTCAGAGAGATAATCACAGCAATCAAAGGTGTGAATGGTGTCCAAACAGGTCAGTCAGGAACACATTACATCAAAGATCAACGAGGTGGGGACACAAGGGGTCAAATGTTGCAGATGCTGGGGTCTGTATGAAAAACAAAAAACAAACAAAAAACTATTTTTTTGCTGGAAATCACAGCAGGGCTGACCGCATCTGTGTAGAGAGAACAAGCCAACGACGACTTGAGTCTGGATGGCTCTACGTCAGGTGGGGTTACATGTAGCGTGACATGAACCCAAGATCCCGGTTGAGGCCGTCCTCATGAGTGCGGAACTTGGCTATCAGTTTCTGCTCGACGATTTTGCGTTGTCGTGTGTCTCGAAGGCCGCCTTGGAGAATGCTTACCCGAAGATCGGAGACTGAATGTCCTTGACTGCTGAAGTGTTCCCCGACTGGGAGGGAACACTCCTGCCTGCCGATTGTTGTGCGGTGTCCGTTCATCCGTTGTCGCAGTGTCTGCATGGTTTTGCTGATCTTCCATGCTCCGGGGCATCCTTTCCTGCAACGTATGAGGTAGACAACGTTGGCCGAGTCACATGAGTATGTACCATGTACCTGGTGGGTGGTGTCCTCACGTGTGATGATGGTATCTGTGTTGATGATCTGGCATGTCTTGCAGAGGTTGCCGTGGCAGGGTTGTGTGGTGTCGTGGTCGCTGTTCTCCTGAAAGCTGGGTAATTTGTTGCGAACGATGGTCTGTTTGAGGTTGGGCGGCTGTTTGAAGGCGAGTAGTGGAGGCATGGGGATGGCCTTAGCGAGGTGTTCATCGTCATCGATGACATGTTGAAGGCTGTGAAGAACATGGCATAGTTTCTCTGCTCCGGGGAAGTACTGGACGATGAAGGGTACTCTGTTGGTTGTGTCCCGTGTTTGTCTTCTGAGGAGGTCTATGCGATTTTTCGCTGTGGCCTGTCGGAACCGTCGATCGATGAGTTGAGCGTCATATCCCATTCTTACGAGGGCGTCTTTCAGCGTCTGTAGGTGTCCATCGCGTTCCTCCTCGTCTGAGCAGATCCTGTGTATTCGCAGGGTTTGTCCATAGGGGATGGCTTCTTTAACGTGGTTAGGGTGGAAGCTGGAGAAGTGGAGCATCATGAGGTTGTCTGTGGGCTTGCGGTAGAGTGAAGTGTTGAGGTGTCCGTCTTAGCTGGAGATCCGTGTGTCCAAGAATGAAACCGATTCTGAGGAGTAGTCCATGGTGAGTTTGATGGTGGGATGGAAATTGTTGATGTTATCGTGTAGTCTTTTCAATAATTCTTCACCGTGGGTCCATAGGAAGAAAATGTCGTCGATGTATCTGGTGTATAGCGTTGGTTGGAGGTCCTGTGCAGCGAAGTAGTCTTGCTCAAACTTGTGCATGAAGATGTTGGTGTATTGGGGTGCGAATTTGGTCCCCATGGCTGTTCCGTGTGTTTGGGTAAAGAACTGGTTGTCGAAGGTGAAGACATTGTGGTCAAGGATGAAGCGGATGAGTTGTAGGATGGCGGCTGGAGATTGGCTGTTGTTGGTGTTGAGTGCTGAGGCTGTCGCAGCGATGCCGTCACCGTGGGGGATACTGGTGTAGAGTGCCGAGACGTCCATCATGGCGAGGAGTGTTCCTGGTTCAACTGGTCCGTGGGTGCTGAGTTTTTGAAAGAAGTCTGTAGTGTCACGACAGAAGCTGGGGGTTCCCTGTACGATGGGTTTCAGGATGCCCTCGACATATCCAGAGAGGTTCTCACACAGGGTTCCGTTGCCTGATACGATAGGACGTCCGGGTGTGTTGGCTTTGTGTATTTTTTGGAGGCAGTAGACGTCTCCCACACGGGGAGTACGTGGGATGAGAGCACGTAGGATGCTTTGAAGGTCTGGATCGACGGTCTTGATCAGTCTGTTGAGTTGGCGGGTGTGTTCTTTGGTCGGATCTGCGGGTAACTGTCTGTAGTGTTCCTGCTTGTCCAGTTGTCGGTATGCTTCTTTGCAATAGTCCGTTCTGTTCTGTATGATGATGGCTCCTCCTTTGTCTGCTGGTTTGATGACGATGTTGCTGTTGGCCTTGAGAGCGTGGATGGCGTTGCGTTGTGCTCGGGTGACATTCTGGGCTGTCTTGTGAGTGCGGCTGATGAATTTGGCGTTGATGCATCTCCTGACAGCTTGAGCATACATGTCAAGCTTAGGGCAGCGACCCTCCGGAGGGGTCCAATTTGACTCTTCTTCGGTTGCTGCACTGCGGATCCCTCTGTCTGCTGTTCTGGATCATTGATTGTCTCATTGGGTTTGCTGCTGACATCTTGGGATTTGTGGAAGAATTCCCGGAGCCTCATTCTCCTGATGAATTCCTCTGTGTCTGCCGTGAGACCGATGGGGTCCATTTTGGTGGTGGGGCAGAAATTGAGCCCTCGGCTGAGAACTTTGATTTCGTCTGGTTCAAGGGTGTGGTCGGACAAGTTGACGATGGACTTCCCTGTGGTTTCAACCATGGTATCGTGGGAGGCTTGGTTGCTGCTGGTGGTGATGCCGAGTTTCTCAAGCTTCCTGTTCTTGGTGTGTATGTAGGCAGCGTAGTACCGTTGCCTCGTCTGTTTGGCGGTGTCTCGTAGCTGGTCTGCTGTGTCCTGAGCACAGGCTGAGAACATGGACTCTATCTTGGTTTCGAGGTTGCGGCGTCTGCTGTAGAGCTGGTGTAAGAGATGGTTGAGGAGTGTGCGAGAGGTACGATGACAGAGTCTCTCAGCGTAATCTGTGTTGTAAATCGACTTGAGTGGGTTCGTGATCTGTAGTCCTTTCGGGATCTTGTCTGCTTTCTTGCATCTCTGTAGCAACTTGATGTCTGTGTCGATATGCGCGATCTTCTTCGAGATCCTCTCCACTTTGAGCCGGCAGTTTGTGGTGTCGATAGTAGCCATGATGTGGAGATGCCGGTGTTGGACTGGGGTGGACAAATGTAAGAAGTCACACAACACCAGGTTATAGTCCAACAGCTTTATTTGAAATCACAAGCTTTCGGAGCGCTGCTCATTCGTCAGGTGAGCCAGTCGGTGTGTTGAGATGTTAGCTCTGATCTTAATGATTAAAATTGATGTGCCTTCAATAACCACAAAACTAGAAGTTATAGACTTTAACAAGTTGGCTTTTAATCACTAAGATCAGAGCTAACATCTCAACACACCGACTGGCTCACAGGAATGAGTCATACAGATCCTGGGATCTTTAAGTAAGAGAAGTCAGGGGCGGAGCCAAGAGCCAAGACCTGGAACCTTCCAGGTTAGTCAGGAAAGAGGAAGTGAAACTATACACCATGTGGGGGAGGGTAATATACATGAGTGCAAAACGAATACAGGCAAGACAAACAGATTTCATTACATTCACCCCTTCTTTAGATTTAGTCCATCGGGGTGATGTTTCTTAAAAGTTGGTATAAGTGAGTCTGTCAGGAGGTTTTGCGGTTCTCAGTGATCGGCGCAAAGCCGGTTGGGGTGCCTCTAGGGGAGTGGATTCTGGTTCCTCTGCTGTCCGGGCCTCCGCAGTGTCTTCCAGGTTATCTGCAGTGTCCTCCAGGTTAAAGTTGGGTATTGATACCTCTGGGCGTCCTGTCTCTTTTTGGTGTAGGTCTTCCTCGGGTAGTCTCTCATCGTTCTCTCCACTCCCCGAGGGAGCGAGGTCTTTTATGGAAACAGTGTCCTCTCGCCCGTCAGAGTATTCGATATAGGCGTACTGAGGGTTTGCATGGAGGAGCTGTACCTTTTCCACAAGGGGGTCCGTTTTATGGCCTCTCACGTGCTTCCGCAATAGTACTGTCCCCGGAGACATCAGCCACGCGGGTAGAGATATGCCCGAGGTGGATTTCCGGGGGAAAACGAACATCTTTTCGTGAGGGGTAGCGTTAGTGGCTGTACATAACAGAGACCTTATGGAGTGGAGCACGTCTGGGAGGACTTCCTGCCAGCGGGAGGTCGGAAGGCCTTTTGACTTTAAGGTTAACGTGACAGCCTTCCAAACAGTAGCATTCTCCCTTTCCACTTGCCCATTACCCCGGGGGTTGTAGCTAGTGGTTCTGCTAGTGGCTATCCCCTTTGAGAGCAAGAACTGGCGCAGTTCGTCACTCATAAATGACGTCCCCCCATCGCTGTGTATGTAGTTCGGCATGCCAAACATGCAGAATAGATTACAGAGACACTTGATGACCGTGGCACTGGTCATGTCTGGGCAGGGAATGGCGAAGGGGAAGCGGGAATATTCATCGATGATATTGAGGCAGTATACGTTATGGTCGGCAGAGGGAAGGGGTCCCTTGAAGTCCAGACTTAGGCGCTCGAATGGCCGTGTGGCTTTGATAAGGTGTGCACGGTCAGTGTAGAAACGAGGCTTGCATTCCGCACAGATGCGGCAGGCTCTGGTCATTGCCCTGACCTCCTCGATGGAGTGGGGCAGATTGCGGGACTTTATAAAATGGTATAGTCGGGTGACCCCTGGGTGACAGAGGTCATTGTAGAGACCCTGTAATTTGTCTGTATGAATGCTGGCACACATTCCCCGCGATAGGGCGTCTGGGGGTTCATTAAGGGCTCCCGGCCTGTACATAATATCATAGTCGAACGTGGATAGTTCGATCCTCCACCTGAGTATTTTGTCATTCTTGATTTTCCCCCTTTGTTATTAAACATGAAAGCCACTGACCGCTGGTCGGTGAGCAGGGTGAAACGTTTGCCGGCTAGGTAGTGTCTCCAGTGCCGCACTGCCTCCACTATAGCCTGTGCCTCCTTCTCGGCAGAAGAGTGCCTGATTTCAGGTCCCTGAAGGGTTCGGGAGAAGAAGGCCACAGGTCTCCCAGCCTGATTGAGGGTCGCAGCTAAGGCAAAGTCTGACGCATCGCTTTCGGCTTGAAAGGGAATGCTTTCGTCCACTTTGCAGCCCTTTCAATGTCCTGTTTGATACTGGTGAAAGCCTCCCGAGCTTCAGCTGATAGTGGGAAGGACGTCGATTTAATGAGGGGTCGGGCCTTATCAGAGTAATTGGGCACCCATTGGGCATAATACGAAAAAAATCCCAGGCACCTTTTTAAAGCTTTGGGATTGTGTGGCAGGGGCAGTTCCTTTAGGGGGCGTACTCGGTCAGGGTCCGGTCCAATTACCCCATCTTCCACCACACAGCTGAGGATACAGAGACGGGTTGTGTTGAAGACACATTTGTCTTCGTTGTAGGTTAGATTCAGCTTTAGGGCAGTTTTTAAAAATCTCGCAAGATTTAGATCGTGGTCTTGCTGGTTGTGCCCGCAGATAGTGACATTGTCCAGATAGGGGTAGGTAGCTTGTAGTTTATTCTCGTCAACCATGTGGTCCATCTCACGTTGGAAGACCGAGACCCCATTTGTTACCCCGAAGGGCACTCTGAGAAAATGGTAGAGGTGTCCGTTCGCCTCAAAGGCGGTGTATGGGCAGTCCTCCGTTCTAATGGGGAGCTGGTGATACGCGGATTTGAGGTCGATAGTCGAGAAGACTTGGTATTGCGCAATCTGGTTGACCATTTCTGATATGCGGGGTAAAGGGTAGGCGTCCAGCTGGGTATAAATATTAACAGTCTGGCTGTAGTCAATTAACATCCATTTCTTTTCGCTATTTTTAACTATGACTACTTGGGCACGCCACGGACTGGTACTGCATTCAATAATGCCTTCCCGCAGGAGTCCGTCCACTTCCGCCTTGATAAAGTGTCTGTCTTCCAGACTGTACCGTCTACTTTTGGTCGCTATGGGCCTACAGTTCGGAGCGAGATTAGCGAATAAAGAGGGCGGGCTGATTTTTAAGGTTGATAGGTCACAGACTGTGAGTGGCGGCTGGGACCCGCCATATGCTAGCGTGACACTTTCGTGGTGGCACTGGAAGTCCAGGCCCAAGATTACATTAACACAGAGTTCTGGCATCACGAGGAGTTTAAAATCCTTGTAGTCCGTGCCTTTTACAGTCAGTGTTACCACACAGTAGCCCAAAATGTCCGAAGTGTGGGGCTTAGCAGCCATAGCAATTCTGTTCCGTGTAGGGGTTACCGTTAATGAGTGCCGCCGTACCAGGCTAGGGTGGATAAAACTCTCGGTACTCCCACAGTCAATTAAACATTTCGTTAAATTCCCGTTTACCTGTATGTCCATCATAGATTTTGTCAACGGGTGTGGCCTGGATTGATCCACCGTGATCGAAGCCACTGTTGGGCCCTGGGCGGCCGTTGAGTCGGGAAAAGATGGTGGATCCCAAGATGGCGGCCCGCACGGCATGCACGAGGCGGTGACGGAGTTGGAAATCGGATTCCCCCTGCAGACTTTGCTAAAATGCCCCTTTTTCTTACATTTGAAGCATGTAGCGTCCTTTGCTGGGCATCGTTGTCTGGGGTGCTTGGCCTGGCCGCAGAAGTAGCATTTCGGGCCTCGAGACATTGCCGCTGTAGTAGGACTCCTGGGTGAACTTCTGTGTGGGGACTCTGGCGGTGTAGAGCTGATCTGAGACCTGGATGGGGAAGATGGCTGATTCCAAGATGGCGGCCTGCTCGGCGTGCACGAGGCGGTGAGGGCCGCATGGCCGGAAGAATAAGAGTCAGAGTTTTTCTGGGCCACGTCCAGCGATCGCGCAGTGGCTAGAAGGGCTTTCTGTGCCATTAAAAGATCAATCCAAATAGAAATCCCAATTAGCATTTGGCTCAAAATTTTTAAATCAGTAATTGAACCAATTGCACTCTATAGCAGTGAAGTGTGGGGACCGCTAACACAACAAGAATTTGCAAAATGGGACAAACACCCAATTGAGATCCTACATGCAGAATTCTGTAAAAGTATCTTCCGGACGCAAAGGAAAACCGTAAACAATGCATGCAGGGCAGTACTAGGCCAATATCCATTAATAATTACTATCCAAAAAAGAGCCACCAAATTTTGGAAACACCTAAAAATGAGCAACCCCCACTGCTATCATTACGAAGCCTTGAAATGCCAAGAGAGGACCATAAAGAAGAATACCCTCAGTCAACTAGTCCTGGGACTCAGTGAAGCAACCACTAACACTACTAACAATAACCAGCCCCAGGACAGTGACATCGTAGCACAGAGAATTCGACCCAACACAATTGTCACTAAGCAAAAGGAAAAATACCTGTCATATTGGGCAGAAACAACAAAAACCCAAAACAAACTCAATTGCTACTTGGCCCTAAACAGACAATACAACATTGCTGAATACCTGACCATGGTAAAGGATAGCAAACTGAGAAAAACCTTGACAAGGTACAGACTTAGTGAACATAGCCTGGCGATCGAAAAAGGCAGACACAGACAGACCCGGCTGCCAAGAGAGGACAGGATATGCTCTCACTGCAGTCAGGGAGTGGTGGAGACAGAGATGCACTTCCTCACATCTTGTGGAAAATATCAGGGCATCAGGGAGAATTTCTACCAAAAATTCACACAAATATGCCCTGAATTCAGAAATTTGAATGACAACCAAAAACTCCCATACCTACTAGGGGAACAGAGAAACTGTGTAACCTTAGCGGCACACTATGTTACAGCTTGCCACAAACAGAGGGACAACCAGTAAACCTAAGAAAAGAGTATATACAAATTATACGAATGTATATTTATACACTCAGGGATATATCTGTTTATACACTGTATGAATAGATCTGCGTTTATGTGTTCAACCATAAATGTTTTTCGATGCTTTGGCAACATAAGATGTACCTTATCATGCCAATAAAGCGATTTGAATTGAATTGAATTGAATTGCAGTATCACACCTCGGCAGAGAGATAATCACAGCAATCAAAGGTGTGAATGGTGTCCAAACAGGTCAGTCAGGAAAACATTACATCAAAGAACAATGAGGTGGGGACACAAGGGGTCAAATGTTGTAGATGCTGTGGTCTGTATGAAAAACAAAAAACAAACAAAACACTATTTTTCTGCTGGAAATCACAGCAGGTCTGGCCACATCTGTGTAGAGAGAACAAGCCAACGACGGCTCGAGATTGGATGACTCTACGTCAGGTGGGGTTACATGTAGCGTGACATGAACCCAAGATCCCAGTTGAGGCCGTCCTCATGAGTGCGGAACTTGGCTATCAGTTTCTGCTCGATGATTTTGTGTTGTGTGTCTCGAAGGCCGCCTTGGAGAATGCTTACCCGAAGATCGGAGGCTGAATGTCCTTGACTGCTGAAGTGTTCCCCGACTGGGAGGGAACACTCCTGCCTGGTGATTGTTGTGTGGTGTCCATTCATCCGTTGTCGCAGTGTCTGCATGGTTTCGCCGATGTACCATGCTCCGGGGCATCCTTTCCTGCAACGTATGAGGTAGACAACGTTGGCCGAGTCACATGAGTATGTACCATGTACCTGGTGGGTGGTGTCCTCACGTGTGATGATGGTATCTGTGTTGATGATGTGGCATGTCTTGCAGAGGTTGCCGTGGCAGGGTTGTGTGGTGTCGTGGTCACTGTTCTCCTGAAAGCTGGGTAATTTGCTGCGAACGATGGTCTGTTTGAGGTTGGGCGGCTGTTTGAAGGTGAGTAGTGGAGGCATGGGGATGGCCTTAGCGAGGTGTTCATCGTCATTGATGACATGTTGAAGGCTGCGAAGAACATGGCGTCGTTTCTCTGCTCCGGGGAAGTACTGGATGACGAAGGGTACTCTGTTGGTTGTGTCCCGTGTGTGGTGTATGTGCCTTTAAGAGCAATTGTGGTGTATGTGCCTTTAAGAGCCCCAGGTGTGCGTAATGCCGGTAATTGCCACTTGGGCTATATAAGCCTGTGTATTGTGTATATCCTTTAGAACCCCCCCCCAGACTTGCTTAGTAAATACCTATGAACCAACTCCTGTCTTCAGTGTCTTTATCGACACACGGACACTACAGTGGCGACGAAGTGGAAACGGACTTACCTGCAATTTGGCAGCACCTCAAGGACATCGATTCCTCCAGCGTCCAGAAGACTCAAGGAAGTAATATAAACTGTGGTTTCACCAGCTGGCCAAGCTGGTGGCAGGTACTGCGCTAATCCTTCCTGGGCGTCAGGCTGGGGCTCCAGCGGCGGGCTCTACAGCTGAGACAGGCAGTGAAATCGGAGGCAAGCAATAACGAGGGTGCACTCGGGAGACGGCCGGCGCGGCAAGCAGGTCAGCGTTTAGACCTCCGTCGGGAACGAGTCTCCAACAGTGAATAAACGGAAACCACAGTAAAACAGCGTTGTTTTCGGTAGCAGCGGCGGGAAAGCGCCATATCGTTGCTACAGAGGAAAAAAAAAAGCGCGGGAAGCGCCATATTTTTTTTGAAATGCCTAAGTCTGGCAATATTGATGTTTTTGATAACGAAACAGAGCCTAACTTTGGCAATATTGATGTTTTTGATAACAAGATAGAGGATTGGACCACATATGTAGAAAGAGTGGAGGTGTTTTCCACCGCAAATGGAATAGAAGATGGAAAAAAAAGCTTCAGTGCTTCTGGATCTAATGGGCGCAGAAACATACAAGCTGTTACGCAACTTAATCACTCCAGCCGAACCGATGGACAAGAATTTTGAGGAGATTGTTGATACCCTACACTGCCAATTCGAGGCAGGACTGGCAGATTCTCTGCAAGACAAATTCATCTGCGATCCCCTCAGTGTAGAAACACAAAAAAAGGTATCTTCTGGAAAAGATTTAACACTGGACAAGGCTTTCAGTGCAATAGGAGCGGCAAAGATACAGCAAAGGCCACAGGACTTCAACACCCATGAAATGACACAGGGTTTCGAGAGATGTTATCGTTGCGGCAGATCCAACCATGACCAGAGGGATTGCTGGTTCAAAGAAAAAGCATGCAGGCGATGCGGAAAGATGGGACACATTCCACGTGTATGCCGATCTGAAAATAAAAAATCCACTAACGGGAAAAGAATCAATAAGGAAAAGCACAGAAAGGTACAAATGATGACGGACAGTAGCTCCAAAGACCAGAAGAGCGATAGCGACTCCGGGAACAAGAGACTAAGCTCTCTCAAATTACATAATGTAATTGCCAATGAAGATTACCAGACCATTTGGGTTACCCTCATAATAGCAGGGTCCCCAGTTAAAATGGAGCTAGATACAGGATCAGCTCTAACCGTAATAAATCGACGAGAATACGAGAGGCTATTTTCGCATATACCTCTAAAAGACACATCCATTATCTTAAAAACATATACGGGGCAGAAAGTATACCCCAAAGGAAAAATAAAGGTGCCTGTGGTTTACAACGGCAAAGAAATACAAAAGTTGTATTTATACATTCTACAAGATGGTGGTCCACCGTTGTTGGGACGTGAATGGATAAGGAAGATACGTTTAGACTGGCACTCCATTCAGGCACTGACGGTGACCAGTAAGGAAAAAAACAATGATGACATCATACCTGAACAATTAAAAGACATCTTGGCCAACGCCAAAGAAGTGTTTCAAGAGAAACTAGGAACCTTGAAAGGCATCACCGCCTCAATAAAAGTGGAAGATGCAGCAATTCCAAAATTTTTTAAGGCAAGACCGGTGCCATACGCAATACGTCCGGCAGTCGAGGCAGAGCTGGAGAATTTGGAAAAGGCAGTATTATCCAAAATAGATTGGAGCGAATGGGCAACACCCATCGTTCCAGTCATGAAAAAAGCATTGAAAAATAACTCTGAGGAACAGAGAAAAATTCGCATCTGTGGGGACTTTAAGGTGACTGTAAACCCGGTCCTTCACACGGTACAGTATCCTCTTCCGAGGATAGAAGATATTTTCGCCTCACTATCCGGAGGAAAACGTTTCACAAAAATTGACTTGGCACAGGCATATCTACAGATGGAGGTTGAGGAGACCTCTAAAAAGTATCTCACAATAAACACACACAAAGGCCTGTACCAGTACAATCGACTGGTTTTTGGAGTAGCATCAGCTCCAGCTATCTGGCAAAGAGCTATGGAGCAAGTCCTGCAAGGGATTCCGGGGACTCAGTGTTACCTAGACGACATCCTTATAACAGGAGAAAACGACAACGAGCACCTTGCCAATTTGGAGCAGGTGCTCACTAGGCTGAAAGAACGGGGCCTACGAGCAAATCGCCCCAAGTGCGAATTTTTCCAAAATCAGATATCATATTGTGGCCACATAATTAATAAGGAAGGGTTGCATAAGTCACCTGAAAAAATTGAAGCAGTTATAAAAGCCCCAGCACCTGAAAATGTTTCACAATTGAGGTCATTCCTGGGATTAATAAATTACTATCATAAATTTTTACCGAACTTATCAACTATTCTACACCCTCTTAATGATCTTCTACACACAGGAGTGATTTGGAAATGGAACGAAGACTGTAAACATGCCTTCCATAAATGTAAAGACTTAATCACATCCGAGAAAGTTTTGGCTCATTACAACCCATCACTACCAATCAGACTGGCGTGCGATGCATCCCCTTACGGCATAGGAGCGGTATTGTCCCATAGATTCCCTGATGGCTCGGAACGGCCGATAGCTTTTGCGTCACGCTCATTGAACTCAGCTCAGCGTAACTATTCCCAGATAGACAGGGAAGCACTCAGCCTGGTATGGGGAGTGAAGAAATTCAACCATTACCTACACGGACAAAAATTTACCTTGCTGACTGACCATCAACCCCTCATCTCCATATTCAACCCGAAGAAAGGTGTCCCCATTATGACGGCACAAAGACTACAGAGGTGGTCCCTTTTTCTAGGGGCACACCAATACAACATTGAATACAAAGGGTCAAAACAGCATGGGAATGCTGACGGTTTATCGCGCCTGCCGTTGCCAACGATAGAAGAGGCACCTACAGTAGACCCAGTAGAGATATTCCACTCTACCATAGTGGAATGTCTACCGGTGACAAATTCTGCCATTGAAAGGGAGACCAGAAATGACCCTACTCTCTCACGGGTCTACGATTTAACAATAAAGGGATGGCCAGCACATGGCGAACCACTGTTGCCAGCATTCTCGCAAAGAAGAGAACAGCTGTCAGTGTGCCGAGGAACCTTGATGTGTGGATCCAGAGTGGTGATTCCACCCAAACTCCAGGATAAAGTGCTAAAGGAGCTTCACGAGGGGCATCTGGGTGGAGTGAAAATAAAGAACCTAGCTAGGGCGTTTGTATGGTGGCCAGGTATCGATGGAGACATCGAAGACATGACCAAGAGCTGCCTAGGATGCCAGAAGGTCCAAAATGCTCCACCACAGGCCCCTCTACATCCATGGGAGTGGCCCTCATCTCCCTGACAAAGGGTGCACATCGACTTTGCTGGTCCATTTATGGACTCAATGTTCTTAATCGCAGTTGATGCACACTCCAAGTGGCCGGAGGTAATAAAGATGTCCTCCACCACCACGGAAAAAACCATCACAGTATTAAGGACCATATTTGCCAGGAATGGGCTGCCGGAACAGATATGTTCTGATAATGGACCGCAATTTGTGTCCGAAGAATTCAGAAAGTTCTTAAAGAACAATGGGGTAAAGCACTACACGTCCGCCCCATACCATCCCGCCACCAATGGATTGGCTGAAAGGTTTGTCCAGACCTTTAAGAAGGCCATAAAGGCCATGGGTAATGAAGACATAAAACTTCAGCACAAGGTGGATAACTTCTTATTTGCATGTAGGAATGCAACACATATGGTTACAAACCAAACTCCCGCCATGATGTTCTACAATAGAAACCTAAGATGCCGGCTGGATTTGGTCAAACCCAACATCCGAAGGGATGTGGAGAACCGGCAGTTTCAGGGCATGAATGAAAGGCCAACTAGGGCCTTCCAGATAGGCCAACCGGTTTTGGCCCGGGACTACCGTACCGAGAAATGGCAGCCTGGAACTATCTGCACACGACTAGGACCACTGATGTATACCGTGGACATTGGAGACAGCATAATAAGGCGCCATGCTGACCAAATCATCAAGTCATCCGAAAAGGGACAACCTACACCACCACGCTATACATCTAACGATGAAGTAGAGATACCCATATCTACCTCCGATCCGGTGATACTGGAACCCGATGAACCCGACACTGGCCTTCAAGCCGAATCAGCCTTGCCAGAAGAACCTACTACACCACCAGAAACTACTACACCCCCGAGGCGTTATCCGGACCGAGTCAGGAAGCCTCCTGAGAGACTAACTTATAATTAATTAATACAGCAATGTATATTATTTTGCATATAACATGTAATTAATAATTACTTAAAATATGATGTACTAGTTAGCTGGAAGGGGAGGAATTGTGGTGTATGTGCCTTTAAGAGCAATTGTGGTGTATGTGCCTTTAAGAGCCCCAGGTGTGCGTAATGCCGGTAATTGCCACTTGGGCTACATAAGCCTGTGTATTGTGTATATCCTTTCGAACCCCCCCCAGACTTGCTTAGTAAATACCTATGAACCAACTCCTGTCTTCAGTGTCTTTATCTACACACGGACACTACACCGTGTTTGTCTTCTGAGGAGGTCTATGCGATTTTTTGCTGTGGCCCGTCGGAACTGTCGATCGACGAGTCGAGCGTCATATCCCGTTCTTACGAGGGCGTCTTTCAGCGTCTGTAGGTGTCCATTGCGTTCCTCCTCGTCTGAGCAGATCCTGTGTATTTGCAGTGCTTGTCCATAGGTGATGGCTTCTTTAACCTGGTTAGTGTGGAAGCTGGAGAAGTGGAGCATCGTGAGGTTGTCCGTGGGCTTGCGGTAGAGTGAAGTGCCGAGGTCTTCTTTTTCAAGAGAAAACCGACCCAGCCTGTTCATCCTTTCCTGGTAGGTATACCCTTGCATTTCTGGTATCATCCTTGTAAATCTCTGCACTCTCTCCAGTGCCTCTATATCCTTTTTATAATATAGAGTCATAGAGTCATAGAGTAATACAGCACGGATAGAGGCCCTTCGGCCCATCGTGTCCGCGCCTGCCATCAAGCCCTGCCTAATCTAATCCCATATTCCAGCATTTGGCCCGTAGCCTTGTATGCTATGGCATTTCAAGTGCACATCCAAATGCTTCTTAAATGTTGTGAGGGTTTCTGCCTCCACAACCCTTTCAGGCAGTGAGTTCCAGACTCCAACCACCCTCTGGGTGAAAAAGTTCTTTCTCAAATCCCCTCTAAACCTCCCGCCCTTTACCTTGAATCTATGCCCCCTAGTTATTGACCCCTCTACTAAGGGAAAAAGCTCCTCAGCATCCATCCTATCTATGCCCCTCATAATTTTGTACACCTCAATCATGTCCCCCCTCAGCCTCCTCTGCTCCAAGGAAAACAAACCCAATCTGCCCAGTCTCTCCTCATAGCCGAAGCGCTCCAGCCCTGGTAACATCCTGGTGAACCTCCTCTGCACCCTCTCTAACGCGATCACATCCTTCCTGTAGTGTGGCGACCAGAACTGCACACAGTATTCCAGCTGTGGCCTAACCAGTGTTTTATACAGCTCCATCATAACCTCCTTGCTCTTATATTCAATGCCTCGGCTAATGAAGGCAAGTATCCCATATGCCTTTTTTACCACCTTATCCACCTGTTCCGCCGCCTTCAGGGATCTGTGTACTTGCACACCCAGATCCCTCTGACCCTCCGTCTTGCCTAGGGTCTTTCCATTCATTGTGTATTCTTTTGCCTTGTTAGTCCCCCCAAAGTGCATCACCTCGCACTTTTCCGGGTTAAATTCCATTTGCCACTGTTCCGCCCATCTGACCAACCCATCTATATCGTCCTGCAGACTGAGGCTACCCTCCTCGCTATTTACCACCCTACCAATTTTTGTATCATCCGCGAACTTACTGATCATACCCTTTACATTCATATCCAAGTCATTAATGTAGACCACAAACAGCAAGGGACCCAGCACCGATCCCTGTGGTACCCCACTGGCCACAGGCTTCCAGTCACAAAAACAACCTTCGACCATCACCCTCTGCCTTCTGCCACTAAGCCAGTTTTGTATCCAATGTGCCAAGGCACCCTGGATTCCATGGGCTCTTACCTTCTTGACCAGTCTCCTGTGCGGGACTTTATCGAAGGCCTTACTGAAATCCATGTATACCACATCCACTGCGTTACCCTCATCCACACACCTAGTCACCCCCTCAAAAAATTCAATCAAATTAGTCAGACATGATCTTCCCTTGACAAAGCCATGTTGACTATCCCTGATTAATCCTTGCCTCTCCAAGTGGAGACAAATTTTGTCCCTCAGGATTTTTTCCAATAATTTTCCTACCACTGATGTTAGGCTCACTGGCCTGTAGTTCCCCGGTTTTTCCCTACTACCCTTCTTGAATAATGGTACTACATTAGCGGTTCTCCAGTCCTCTGGCACATCCCCTGTGGCCAGAGAGGTCCTGAATATATGTGTTAGAGCCCCCGCAATCTCCTCCTTTGCCTCACACAGCAGCCTGGGATACATTTCATCCGGGCCTGGGGATTTATCCATTTTTAGGCCAGCTAAAACCGCCAATACCTCCTCCCTCTCGATGTTAATATGTTCGAGCATATCACAGTCCCCCCGCCCTATTTCTATGTCTACATCGTCCTTCTCCATAGTGAAAACAGATGCAAAAAATTCATTTAGAACCCCTCCTACATCTTCCGGCTCCACACACAGATTGCCACTTTTGTCCCTAATGGGCCCTATTTTTTCCCTAGTTATCCTCTTACCCTTAATATACTTATAAAACATCTTCGGATTTTCCTTTATTTTGCTCGCCAGTGTTATTTCATGGCCCCTCCTTGATCTCCTAATTTCTTTTTTAAGTATCCCCCTGCACTTTTTGTACTCTTCTAGGGCTTCCTCCGTCTTTAGCCTTTTGTATCTACCAAAAGCCCTCCTTTTTTTCCTAATCCATTCTCGTATATCCCCTGACATCCAAGGTTCCCTGTGGTTTTTGGAACCACCCTTGACCTTTACGGGAACATGTTGCCATTGTATGATCTCAATCTCCCTTCTGAAAGCCTCCCATTGCTCCGATGCGGATTTTCCTACAAGTAGCTGATCCCAGTCCATTTTGGCCAGATCCTGCCTTATCCTATTAAAATCGGCCTTCCCCCAATTTAGAACCTTTATTTCCGGCCCATCCCTGTCCTTTTCCATGACCACCTTAAATCTTACCATATTATGGTCACTATCACCAAAGTGCTCACCTACTAGCACTTTTTCCACTTGGCCGGCCACATTCCCTAGAATTAGGTCCAGTACCGCCCCCTCTCTTGTAGGACTTTCTACATGCTGGCTCAAAAAGCTCTCCTGGATGCACTTTAAGAATTCTACACCCTCTGAGCCTTTCACACTCTGACTATCCCAGTTAATATTGGGGAAGTTGAAATCCCCCATTATTATTACCCTATTATTTGCACATTTCTCTGAGATTTGCCTACATATCTGTTCCTCTATCTCCCCCTGACTGTTTGGAGGCCTATAGTACACTCCCAGCAAAGTGCTTGCCCCCTTTTTGTTTTTAAGCTCCACCCATATGGCCTCATTAGAGGACCCTGCTAATATATCATCCCTCCTTACTGCAGTAATTGACTCCTTAATTAATATTGCGACACCCCCTCCTCTTATACCTCCCCCTCTGTCTCGCCTGAAGATTCTGTCCCCCGGAATATTGAGCTGCCAATCTTGCCCTTCCCTCAACCAGAACAGTACACAGTACTCTAAGTGTGGTCTAACCAAGGTTCGATGCAGGATTAGCATAACTTCCCTACTTTTTGGTTGCATTTACTGTTGAGGGCAGTGAGATCAGGCAGTGGATGGGAAGCAGTGAGGTTGGTGTTGAAGTCAAGGGACAGCCAGATCAGCTATGAGGTCAAATGGCAGCAAGGGTGCAGCTGAAATAAATAAATAAGCACAGGAACATTGGAATTATTAGACAAAAGATGTCTATTTTATTTGCCCTCTACTATCCTGGTAGTGGCATGGTACCATGATAATGGAGTTGTTGACTAATCATAGCAATCAATCTCTATCAATGACTACTACAGACCCAGACATGAGGCGAGGGAAACTCCAGTGGTGGAGAGCTTTGGGAACCAGAGGTCCAAAGTCACCTGTTCCTCCCAATTATGGAACACTTACCACATGTCATGTCTCAAATTACTCCTGTATTGTATCCCAAAATGTTATTTTCTGAAAGAAATCTATCTAATTTACATTTGAATGCATCTGTACTAATGGCTTCCACCGGTTCTCTCAGGTGCCTGTTCCATAGATTGACCACTTTCTCACTGTTTCGCAGATAAGTTCTGAGTTTACTGCCCTTCAAGTGCGGGCCGTGTCTTCTGGTTCTACTGTTCTGGACAGGGTGAAATAAAGTCAGGAGTTTATACATGTTACAATTTCCTTATTGCGACTGCTAAGTTTGACAAACTCAGATAGCACTCCAGAGCAGGAGAGAACATTATAGTTTAATCAGTGCAGCTGCTATGCAGAATATGCAAAAAGGCCCATATTAGCCACGGACATATTCAGCTATTCCACTTCATCATAGTGCAGCTAACTTTATTTCCTCCCTCTGCCATACAGATTTCAGGAACAGATAAATAAATCTGGCCTGCAGACACTCCTTACCATTTATTTATTGCAACAGATAAGAGGGAGATTTTGACAGACATAAAAATGGCACCCTTCGCGTCACTAACTGATGTAGACCATGTCAGTGATGGGAAGTGTCATCAGGAATGCCCAGATAAACTTTAAATAGAACTGTTGCCTTGATGCTGAAGATAAAATGGCCAGGATTGTGCAGAGGAAAGTTGTGAAAGGATTCTCTCAGATATAATGGGTAGATTTTTGACTCATTCCTTTCAGGTTTTTTTGTGTGTGTATTATGTTGTAAAGTATCGGTGGTTGAATTTCCAAGAGTCCCACTCCACCAGCAGAATTTTGGCAGGGCAGAACCTACGGCTGCCCAGATTCTGTGATGTAGTAACCTGCATGGGTGAAGTGGGCCACAGGAAAGATGCATCTCGCCCCAATGGGATCCCAGCAGATCTTTCACCAGCTGTTAGGTAGCAAGCCCAGGAATTCCCCTCCACCAGAATTTCGGCCCATAAATTTTAGTTGTATAGAGTAGGTGGCTTGCAAAGCAACATGACCACTTGTCATGTTTGAATTGAAACACTAGGGCCTAGAAATTCAGTTGGTTGCGCCAGCCGGTAGCGCCTTAGGAGGAGTAGATGTCGGGCGCTAGGCGCCTAGCGGCCGGGCGCAGCGCGATCTGTGCCTCTCCCCAACTTCACTCACGATTTAGCGGCGGCGCAAAGTCTTTGCGCGCGCTCAGCTGCGCGCGCAGATCCTGACGTCATTTCCTCGTGCAGCGCCCTTTGTGTGCCCCAAACCGGAAATTCAGTCGCGACGCCCCATTGTGCGCCTGGCGCCCCTAGCGACTGGTAGTGTGGAACGGTGCTGAGTCGATGCGGGGCGCGGGGGGCGCAAATTAAAGGGCACTCCTCCTGCACTATAAAAGGCTGCCATTTCGCAGCACTCCTTCTTGAGAGACGGATCTTTGCAGAGAGACCAAGGTAGAGAGCTTTGTGCTTTGGCTCAACACTCGGACAGGTACTTGTGGCTTCAGGCCACAGCTTTCCACTTGTCTTTGCCTTCATTGACATATCATTGTTTGTTAGCATATTATGGGGGCTGCAATGGGTGCAAATGCTGGCTTTCTCCATTGCATCCAAAGGGCTCACAGACGCCGTGAGAGAGTGGCAGCCCTGGCTAGATGGAGAGGGGGCAACAGGCGTCGGGAAAGGAGGCCTTACCCACCCAGGGTATACCGCCAGCAGTTCTCCTATCTCAACATGTCTGAGGAGCAGTGTGTTCGGAGGCTGCGATTCCGAAGGGAGGTGGTCACAGAGATCTGCCACCTGCTTGGCGGTGATCTGCAGCCACAGCTGAGGAGCAGGACGTCTCTGTCGGTGGCAGTGAAGGTGACGGTGGCTCTCAACTTCTATGCCACAGGCTCCTTCCAATCCGCTACTGGGGACATTTCCAACATCTCCCAGTTCGCCGTGCATTGCTGCATCTGCCAGGTGACCAATGCCCTTTTCAAAAGGAGACGTCAGTTCATCTCCTTTTCCATGGCCCTTGCCAAGCAGCAACAGTGTGCAATGGGCTTTGCAGCATTCGCGGGCTTCCCCATGGTGCAGGGCGCCATTGACTGCACGCATGTGGCTTTGCGGGCACCTCTGGAGAATTCCGAGGATTACCGCAACCGGAAGGGCTACCATTCGCTCAACGTCCAGCTGGTGTGTGACCACAGGCAGCTCATCCTAGCTGTCAATGCCCGCTTTCCAGGCAGCAGCCACGATGCCTTCATCATAGAGCAAACAATCGGCATCCTGAAGCAACGGTTCCGCTGTCTGGATCGTTCCGGTGGAGCCCTACAATATTCGTGGTCGTTTGCTGCCTGCTGCACAACCTGGCTATCCGCAGGACTCAGCCACTGCCACCAGAGATTGGAGGACCACCTGAGGAGGAGGAGGAGGAGGACCAGCACAGGAGGGAGGCAGAAAGTGCAAGGGCCGCCCGTCGCCGGCTTATTGAACGTCGGTTCTAGGCCCCCTCTCAGGGAATGGCTTGTGCCAATGTCAGCAGATGAATGTAGCCGCTCCACAAGCCCTCAGCCGAGCAGAGCAACCAGGACTTGACAAAAAAAACATGCACAGTGCAATTTAAGAACATTAATTTATTGCAAACCTCTGCCCTTCCCACATTGCAACCTCATGTGGAGAAGCCCCCTCCAAAAACACAAATCTAACAGTCTCGGCCTTACAAAAACTAAAAAAGACACCAGTCTTGGCCTTACAAAAACCACAAACCATTTGTGCAGACCTTCTACTTTTTGCCCTGCGAGGGCGATGCCTTTCGCATCCTTGCCTGGCCCCTGCCCGCCCTGCAGCTCCTCCTCAATGGGAGCCCAGTGGCTGCAGCAAGGCTGGGGGAAGGCTGCTGAGGGTCAGATGGCGAGACGGCAGATGCCCTTGGGGGTCGGCCTGCACCAGCTCTGGCCCTCGAGGGGCCGGCTGCTGACTGCTGCAACTCTGCTTGGGCGGCAGCAGTCTGTCCAGCGGCTCGTGGCAGCTGCAATGGCGGAGTGGCAGTGTCGGCTGCAGGAATGGTGCCAACCTGACAGATTGCAGGTGCTCGCTGGTCGCCTGATACAGTGGCACTCGCACGGGCCAGCACTGCAGCATGTGCAGCAAACAGCTGAAGAACAGACTGCTGGGCTGCTGCTGCGCGGCGAGTGCCCTGGCGATGCCTGGCTGATCCAGCGAGGGTGGCAGCAGTTAGTGCCCGTGTGGCCCTGGTCTGTGTCCGCATGACAACAGCCAGTAAATGGACGGCACGACTGAGCACTTGGCTCGAAGCCGCCTGTGCTGCCGCGAAGTCCTGTAGACTCCTGGCCTGTGCTGCACTGAATTGATCCAGACTCCTGGCCTGTGCTGCTCCAAATTGCTGCACACTCCTTGACAAAGACTCAATGGAGTCAGGCATCCTTGCCACTGCAGCCATGAGCTCATTGTGCCTGCGCTCAGCCTGGACGGCCATTTCTTCCAGGAGCCGCACCTCCTCTGCGCTGACCGTCGCAGGACTGGAGGCCGCACTCACCCTCTGGGGAGAAGTCCGCCGAGCTTCCCCACCACTCCCACATTGCTGCAGGCCACTGGGCCCCGGAGCTTCACTCTCCTCCGACCCTTCCCCCCCGGCTCCCCTCCAGGGAAGACGTGTCCCCTTCATCGCCATGGGCTGGCGCGGCTGAGGGTGGCACTGATGGGCCGGCTTCCTCTTCCTCCTCCTCTAATTCGGAAGCGCTGACAGTGGCAGCTTGAGGGCCCGCGTCCTCACCTGGCGATTCACCATCTGAAAGCAGGAAGGCACAAGAGTAGCTTTAGAGTGAGGACAGGGCGGCAGCGAGGGAGGCATGAGTGGTGCCATTCACTGCATTGGTCGGACAGTGGCAAAGGATGCTGATCTGAGGCGCAAGTGGAACGAGAGAGGTCAAAAAGGTGATGCCCTTACCATTGGTGCCCAGAACAGGGTCGGCATCTCCACTGGCGATGGGGCCAATCAGCCGGCCTGCCATAATGCGCTCCACATGCTGTTCGAGGTCGGAGAGCTCTTTGACGTCAGGACGGCCTCCCCCGGTCTCAGTTCGTTTCCGCCGGTTGTGCGCCACCTTGGCCTGCAAGAGAAAGGACGGCCTCTAAGTACAGTGTGAAGCCCTGATCTTGTCTGCAATGCCTCCCATGGTCGAATAGCTTGTACAGTGTGTAAAGTGCTGAATGTGCAAGTGATTTTCATGCCAGTCCCATAGCTGCTGGATGAGGGCTGGCCATTAGGGCTTTCAGGTCCCTTTGCCCATAAAGTTAGGTGCACATGCAGGGATGAGGAGGACACTGGAAAGGGTACTCACCCTGACAACCCGAGTGAGGTCGTTGAACTTCTTCCGGCATTGCACAGGAGTCCTGGCAACCATGCTGTTGGAAGACACCCTGTTGGAGACCTCCCTCCAGGCTTTCCGGTAGGCGCTGGGCAGCGGCCTCTTGCCACCTTCTGGGAACAGAACATGGCGCCTGCGCTCCACTCCACCAACCAGCACCCTCAGGTCACCGTCGCTGAAGCACTGCGCTCTCTCCCTGGCCTTCTCCATAGCCCTGGGCGTTGTGCAGATGAAGCTGAAGTGGTCAGGCCTAGGTTGAGGGCTGCAGTGTGCAGGGTGTGGCAGGCAAACAAATCCACCCTCCCCCTTTCAGAGCTGACTGGCGCCAGAGTGTCTGCCGTCAATCAACAACTCGCCGCACCGGCGCTGCGCCCGGCCTCGGGGGTATCGCTCTGCTCCGCCGGCTTAGCGCCTAAAGATAGTTGTGCATCGCCTGTTTTAGCGCAGCAGCAACCTCTTGGGGCGATGCGACTGAATATCGGCGAAGGTGGCGCGACTTTGCGCCGGGCGCAAACTTTAGCGGCCGCCCGACTTTAGCGCCCCAAAAGTGGCTATACTGAATTTCTAGGCCTAGATGTTTTTTTGTGTTCAGCACCCCCTGTCATTCCTGAAAGTGGACCTCATGTCCTTTGTGATCTGGAGTACACTTTCTGCTACCCAATATCTAGTTAAACAATAGTAAAACTCAGAGATCATAATGGAGGACCTTTACTCTGTACACCGGCTAATCGAGTAGTCTCTACAAATGGTGGACTGGATGAACACTCTTACCAACTCAAGACATTGGCTTTGAACCATTATTTACTTATTTTTTAAATGTAAGTAAATGTAAACACAGTTTAACACAGGGGGATGTATATTTCCCTGCACTTCCCGATATATATAACTGTGGCAGAACCACTGAATTACTCTGGCTAACTGTATATAATTCTCTTTAACGATGTTCTAACACCAGCCAAAACCTGTACCATTGTGTTAGGCATTACTGTGTTTTGTATATAGAGTTTGCATGTACGGGGTGTGGCCCCTTTAAGAGCGCAGGAAAACGCAGGCAAACGCGATGAAGTCACGTCGCAAACCATGGGACTGCCCAGTCAGTCCTCGTGGCATCTCCGTTGAGTAAAGACCTGTTTAATTGTTCTCTGTTGTCGACCTCAGTTATTCGTAGGAATTCGTCAATTTCTACATTACTCGCTATGCCTGGGCTCGGGGACTCCAAGCCTTCAGAGTTGATGAGCCAAATGCCCACACTCCTGGGCTCAGAACGGAAATGTTTCCTATTCTGCGAGATTTTCCTTAGCCAACTGCCTGAACAGGTACAAACTGCCCTGGCCAGATCTGAATCTGAAGACTGCGCAACACTCGCTGCGGAGGCTGACAAAATTTTCGTTGTAACTCGACAGCATTGCGCCGCCACGAGGCACCCATCCCCCGCAGAGACCGCCCCAGCTCGTCCGCCTGCTGGGCTGTGTTTCTACCATGTGCAGTTCGGCGCGAAGGCGAAGCGTTGCCGCGCTCCCTGCAGTTTTCCCGAAAAAGACCAACGACTGACACTGCGACCACCGAGGAACGGGTCTAACGGGCACCCCGTGGCCACAATGGCGATTGGCAACGCGGGAAAATTGCTCTTCATCACTGATACTCTCTCCGGTTGTCATTTTCTGTGCGACACTGGAGCACAGTGCAGCATTTTACCCGCGTCCGCCCTCGATGTGCAGACGGGGAATCATGGCCCCGCCCTTGAAGCGGCCAATGACGGAACAATTTGGACCTTCGGCAGACGGCGAGTGGAGTTCCGCGGGGGCCAACGTTTTCACTGGGAGTTTGTTACGGCCAAAGTTTCCCAGCCCCTCCTCGGCGCGTATTTCCTGTGCGCCAACAGCCTACTGTTCGACGTTAGGAACCGGCGGCTGATCAACGCAGCAACTTTTAATTCTCTTCCGTGTTACCGCAGTAACACTACGTCACGCACCGTCTCCTGTGCGTTCCCGACTCCTGATGAGTTCGCTCGCCTGCTCAGTGAATTCCCCGACCTGACAAGACCCACGTTCTCCTCCACAGCCACGAAACATGGTGTGGAACACCACATCACCACCAACGATCTCCCGGTCTACGCGCGGGCCCGGCGCCTAGAACCTGGCCAGCTGGCGGTCGCAAAGGCGGAGTTCGCAACCATGGAATGGTTAGGGATTATTCGCCGGTCGAATAGTCCCTGGTCTTCACCCCTCCATATCGTCCCGAAGCCTGGCGGCGGATGGCGGCCATGCGGCGACTATCGACGACCAAACGACGCCACCACTCCTGATCGGTACCCGATCCCCCATATCCAGGATTTCTCTGCCCATTTGGCAGGGAACACCGTGTTCTCAAAAGTCGACCTTGTCCGGGGCTACCACCAGGTCCCAGTTCATCCACAAGATGTCCAGAAGACCGCAGTCATCACCCCATTCGGCCTCTTCGAATTTTTACGGATGCCATTTGGGTTAACGAATGCCGCCCAGGCTTTCCAATGCCTGATGGCCTCCGTGCTGCGGGACCTCAAGTTCCTCTTCGTCTACCTGGACGATATTCTAATTGCCAGTCCTACTAAGGAAGAACATACCTGTCACCTACGCACCCTTTTTCAACGCCTCAGCCAACACGGCCTGATTATCAACCTGGCCAAGTGTCAGTTTGGCCTGCACCAAATTGACTTCCTGTGGCATCGCATCGCCTCAGAGGGAGTGGTTCCTTTACCTTCGAAGGTAGAGTCGTTGACAACCTTTCCACGCCCGCAGAACATAAAGGCCCTGCAGGAATTCCTAGGCATGGTAAACTTTTACCACCGTTTCATGCCTAAGGCGGCACTACTCATGCAGCCCCTGTACGAGGCCCTGAAGGGCAAGACTGGCAAGAACCCGGTAGACTGGACAGATGACATGGCCCGAGCGTTTGCCAACACCAAAAGCGCCTTAGCCAACGCGACTATGCTGGTGCACCCGCTGCCAGGCGCCACCATCGCCCTCACCACCCACGTGTCGGACTACGCAGTCGGTGCCGTGCAACAGCAGTGGGTGAACGGGACGTGGCAGCCATTGGCATTCTTCAGCCGTCAACTGCGGCAGAACAAGAGAGCATACAGCACGTTCGACCGGGAGTTGCTCGCCCTTTTTCTGGCCATCCGCCATTTTCGGTTCCTTCTGGAAGGACGTCCTTTCACCGCTTTTGTGGACCATAAGCCGCTGACCTTTGCAATGCCCAAGACCACCAAACCGTGGTCAGCCTGACAGCAGCGTCAACTGACCTACATATCCGAATTCACCATGGATATACGGCATGTGGCCGGTAAGGACAACCTGGTGGCAGACTGCCCCTCCCGCGCGATCGTCAATGCGGTTCATTTGGGCATCGACTACGCCTCATGGCAGCGGACCAAGCCTCAGACCCGGACGTCCAAGCTTACTGAATGGCCATCACTGGCCTCAAGTTGGCCGACGTCAAGTTCCATTCGGCAGGTACCACACTGTTGTGTGACGTCTCCGTACAGGATCCTTGCCCTGTCATGCCGGTCGTCTGGCACCGCAAAGTGTTCGACGCCATACATGGGTTGTCACACCCTGGAATGAAGGCCTCTCAGAAACTGATGTCAGTGAAATTTGTCTGGCATGGCATGCATAAAGATGTCCGCGACTGGGCCAACACCTGCGTGGTCGGCCAAAAGGCCAAGGTACAGCGCCACATCAAAGCTCCGTTGGCCGCCTTCACAGTTCCGGTGCGACGTTTTGACCATGTCAACGTGGACCTGGTAGGACCACTCCCACCCTCCCATGGTTTTTCACACATCCTGACCATGGTTGACCGCACCACCAGATGGCCAGAGGCGGTCCCTCTGTCATCCACTACTTCGGCGGACGTGGCCAGGTCATTCATTTCCTCCTGGATCGCCCGTTTCGGAGTACCCGCCGATATTTTGTCGGACAGGGGACCGCAGTTTTCCTCCGAACTCTGGAATGCAGTGGCCCAAGGACTCGGTGTCAAATTACACCGCACCACAGCCTACCACCCACAGGTGAATGGCCTCTGTGAATGCTTCCACCGGTCAATGAAGGCTGCCCTGAGAGCCAGCCTCCAGGACGCTGGATGGGCAGACAAGCTACCGTGGGTCCTGTTGGGCCTTTGCACGGCCCCCAAATAAGACCTTCACTCTTCATCAGCGGAGCTTGTGTATGGTGAGCCGCTGCGGGTCCCAGGGGACTTCCTAACAACATCGACGGAGCAATGGTCCACGTCTGTCCAGCTGGCTAGTCACCAAGAGGCGGCCAGATGTTTTGCACCGGTGCCCACTTCGCACCACGGGCTGCAGAGGTCACACGTTCCCACGGAGCTTCACAAGGCTGAATACGTTTTTATTCACCATGACGCACATAGGGATCCGCTCAAGGCCCCATATACCGGTCCCTTCCGCGTGTTGGAAGCAGGGGACAAAACCTTCACGGTAGATGTCGGTGGTAAACCGGACCACATTTTGGTCGACCGCTTAAAGCTAGCACATTTGGACCTCGACCGCCCCGTCGACACTGCACAACCGCCTAGACGGGGTCGGCCACCCGTCGTCGTTACGGCAGACCAAGTGTGACCGCCCGCCAGACCACCAGCCGCCCAACAGCCTCCGCCTCGAGAGTACAGGAGTCGTTCTGACAGGCTTGTCAGACCTCCTCACCGTTTGACTTTGTCCGTTAAAGCGAATTCTGGGGGGGGCGCATGTGGCAGAACCACTGAATGACTCTGGCTAACTGTATGTAATTCTCTTTAACGATGTTCTAACACCAGCCTAAACCTGTACCATTGTGTTAGGCATTACTGTGTTTTGTATATAGAGTTTGCATGTATGGGGCATGGCCCCTTTAAGAGTGCGGGAAAACGTGGTCAAACGCAATGACGTCACGTCGCAAACCATGGGACTGCCCAGTCAGTCCTCGTGGCATCTCTGTTGAGTAAAGACCTGTTTAATTGTTCTCTGTTGTCGATCTCAGTTATTCGTAGGAATTCGTGAATTCCTACATAACAACAAAAACACAACTTGCTTTCTCTTTAAAGATAGTTTCCAACCATACATTCACTTACTATAACCTTAAGTTTGTTGGGCTTTGCTTCTCAGGCTAGCATGGAACTTAATAGCTGGTGATTGTATGCATCAAATACTCTGACTGCTCTCTCTGCCGATATAAACCTGTGAGAAGAAGCCACTGCCTACCAAGCTGTCAATCATAAAAGGGCTCCAGCCAATCAAAGCCCGACTTCTCTTCACATTTCTGCAAACACAGCCCAAGTTGGGAGGTATGCTTTGAACTGTGATTGGTGGGCTTCTCCTAATTTGGCAGGCTTTCTGCCATATTGGGCAAATTGAATAGAATGACACCTTAAGCAGCAAGATGCCCCATGGTAAAGATGGGCCAGTTTTGGCAATATCATAAGAGGTTTGGACCCCTGGGTTGATTAACCAATTCACATTTTAGGCCACCATTTTATGGACCAAAGCAAACTACCACCTTGAAAATAATCTTGCAGTCAAACCGTCTGTTCTGAGCTGATGGCATTCGTATGAGCAAAACATTTTGTGTCCTTAGGAGTTAACCTCTTGCATGCTGGTTAGAGCAATACAAAGATAGGAGTTAAACATTCAACACAGGCAAAAATCCATTTTGCCATGGCTGCCAAAAGAGTTGCAGAACATTTTTTGAATCATTTGATTAGTCCGTTTTCTCGTATTTGCTGGGTAATGAATGGTGGCTTTCAGAACAAATTTTGGTTGAGGGATAAATATTGTCCAGGACACCGATGCTGGCACTGTATGAAAGAAGACATGCCAGGGAGATCCGCAGCCATTGTATACTGATTGGCTGTCTCCATCAAAGTGCCACTAGCCATTCTGCAGCGCCCTGCACCTCAGCACATGGAAATAACCCTGGGGAATGTCTTGCTTGGAGCTGGGCCAGCAGAGAGGCAGATGCAGATCAGTGCCATCAGCTGCAAGGATACCAGCAGCTACAGTGCATCATATGGCTGGTACATCCTGTGTTTGCGACATCTTGCTATAGCCTCAGAGCATGCCTTCATCTCCTTGCAGGTATGCTGCGATGCTGCCCTATGGGTATTTGGCACTGAGGGTCATGATCCTCACAAACACCTCTACTTCAGGCAACCATCAAACATGGGTCATGCTGGTCTGCACCATCACTGGGCTTGGGGATTCCTTTTCATTTTTGCCTGTCACTTATTCACCTGCCTCTTATTCACTAGCCCATATCACTTAGCAAAGGACATCAATGAGTCATGATGCCTTTTGAGCCTCTCCAAAGACTTTTAGAAATCCTTGCAACATAATGTGACATTCCCCTTTTATATTGTCTCTATCTCCTTAGCTCCGACTTTAACCTAACATGCCCAGTGGTAATGGGGTGTGTTTGGGTCGAGCACCCATTTTACACCTCTTCCAATTTTACTCTCCATTGAAATCAATGAATGTCAGGCGGGGTGTAAACAAGCACCCAACCCAAACCTGACTCTTTCCCCCATTAGGTTAAAATCGGGGCTAAATTTGACTTGCACGAGAGCCATGCAAATCTGCCCCTGAAATTGCGCTAATGAGTTATCCCAAGAAAATTGGGGCAAACAGCCCACTTCCATTTCAGCCTGACTAAAACTCACCAATAACCCTTGGGGAGGGGGGTTAATAATGGAAAAAGAGGAAAACGCAGGCTGGAAAATGTGACCTTCAGAGTAATGGTAATGCCAGTTAAATTTATAAATTGAGTTTTTGAATCACTCTGCAATGCTTGACATAGGTCAGTTGAACTAATCTACCTGTCCTACATCTCCGCGGGCATCGCTTTGCAGATGGAGCTAACTGATTAGCTCTTTCCCAGTAAGTACTGCATCCTCTTGGTCCTTACCCTACTTTCCAGTTGTTGCACAGATCTCGCTGTGATTTGAATTAGTGTCAGTGCTATTCTCCAATCCATTTCTGCGAACAGAATAAAGGGCTGTGTCTCTGAGAGTGTGAGTGTGCTGGTGGTGTTGAGTCCTACTTCTTGCAGGGCTGTGACTGCCGGTGCCTGATGCCGCATTGTGTTGGAGAATTGTAACTGTCTCTAATTGTCCTCTGCAATGGCTTGTGGATTTAGCGCAAGCACCATCAGTCATGACTGCTGTTGCCCACACTGAGCTCAGAAACCTCAAGTGTTTCTTAAGCCTCCTATAGATACGATGGAGCAGTCAGTGGAGAATTCTGCATGTTTAGCCAACATATTTGGTGAGATTCATTGCAACGCAAGCTACCTGCATATTCAAAGAATTGCATGTGTTTTGATGGTGCTCGAACCTCATTCAGGGGAGGTGCATTGAGTTGCTGAGGAATTTGGCTGTGGTGTAATACTATTGGGGGCATTTTCTCCTTCATCACCTGGGCAGTAATCTCGTGGAGCAGATCAATTGCCTGTTGTCAGCCATGGTTCAGTGGGTAGCTCTCTCACCTCTGAGTCTAGAGGTTTGTGAGTTCAAGTCCCACTCCAGAGACATGAGCATATAATTCCAGGCTAACGTTCCAGTGCAGTACTGAGGAACTGTCAGAGATGCTGTTTTTTAAATAAGACATTAAACTGAGGCCTCATCTGCCCTCTCAGGTAAACGTAGAAGATCCCGCAGCATTATTTTGATGAAGAGCAGGGAAATTCTCCCCTGGTGTCCTGGCCAATATTTATCCCTCAACCAACATCAGTGAAACATATGATCTGGTCATTATCACATTGCTGTTTGTGGGATCATGCTGTGAACCATTTGGCTCCCACCTTTCCCTACATTAAAACATGACTGACATCAATTGGTGGATGAGTCAAAATTTCCTCCAACTGAATATTAAGCAGTCCATTTTGAGCACAGCAAGGTCCCACAAACAGCAATGAGATACATGACCAGATAATCTGTTTTCGAGATGTTGGTTGAGTGATAAATGTTGGCCCATTGGGTGGAACTGTACTGTTCTGCATGTGCTTTGACTAGTTAAAGTTATTGTCAATAAAACCCAGTAATATAGCTTGGTGTGTTGGTATAGCCTCTACCTGACAACTAGGAATGAAGTGAGGGTGTATGGTGCACTGGCGGTAAGTGGTAATGATATGTCTATGTAAAACCTTGATAAGATCTTAGTTAGAGTATCGTAGTACTGTGTACAGTATTGGGCTCCACACTAGAGGAAGGATATTGAGGCTTTAGAGAGGGTGAAATGCAGAATCACTAGGATGCTGCCTGTTATGAGGAAATACAAGTACGAGGAAAGACTTGATAATTAAGGGGGAAAAATTTGTCCCCTTAACACCTCCCATTAGTGCCAGCAAATGGTGCTATTGGTGTGCTGGCGTAGTATCGCGGGGGCCCACGCCCCCCTCCCATAGCGCCACCAGTAAGAGGTATTGCCGGGCACGTCAACACCAGGTGGATAGTGACATCAGTGAGTGTGCGACGCTCACTGACCGCCCGATCTGCTAAATTAATTCTCACCACTTACCTTAGCACCTGGAGTAAACACCGACAGGGAGAGCTGGCCTGAAGCACCAGGAAGCTGGCTCCAGGGACATTATGTAAAGGGATAATCGGTAATCACTCGCAGCTATCAGGTTAGTGCAGTTTCAGTGGTTTCTTGTCAGTTTCGCATACTCCAACAGTTTAATTCAGTCATTTCAAGGTTCTTTTGTATCAGGAGTCTTGTGGCAACTAAAAAGTAGCTACATTTATTCTTCAAAGAATCAAACTGCTGCACTTGGTAACATTAATGGGGGCTGTACTGGCAGCCGTCCTTGCCTTCCAGGATCTATGGCGGAGGGCGCGCAGACAGCGAGAAAGATGGGAACATGTGCACAGAGAGATGAGAAGGGACATCAGGGCTCTCACCAGGAGGCCTTATCCTCCGAGGGTATTCTGAGAGCACTTCTCTTACCTTCAATTAAGTGAGGAGCAGTGTATTAGATGGCTCCGCCTCACCAAGGAGGTGGTCACAGAACTCTGCCACCTCCTCCAAACAGAACTCCAACCTCACACCAGATGACTTAAAGCCCACATCCCCTTTGCTCACCACATCATTCCATCCCTCTTGCAGGCTGTTTCACACCACAAAGCTGAAATGACAGACACCACAAAAGAATGGCAAGTGAATTAATAAATTTATCAAAAATCAGTGAACACATATTTACACCAAAAGTATGAACTATTCACCCTTGTGCAATCTCTTAATGCTTCTCATTACTTTGCTTTTGCCTACTCTAGTGTTCCTACAAAGTGTTGGCCCAGAGGCTGCAGCAGGGCTGTTGGAAGGCTGCTGAGTGTCCATGCGGGAGACTTCAGATGGCCTTACAGGATGCCCTCGACCAACTCTGGACCAGCATGGGTGGCAGCAGTCTGGGCTGGCTGGATGACAGACAGTGACAAGGACAATGGCAGAGTGCCAGTGGTGGGAGCAGGAATGCTGTCACCCTGAGAGAGGACAGCAGGTTCTTGCTCCACTGACCCACTGCTACTCCCCCAGTGCAGCACCCCATCATCCCTAGCAATCTGTTGGAGTACAGATTGCTGGTCCGCTGCGCCACTGTGAAAGCTCCGGTCGACGGCAGTAGACCCAGCCATGATGGTAGCAGTCAGAGCTTTTGTGGCATCAAGCTGTGACTGCATGAGAGCAGTCTGAGATTGGATGTCACCAAGCATAGACTATATTATAGCACTAAGACATTGCGTCACTTCCGCTTGTGCTGCAATGGGAGCTGCCAGATCGTCCATTACACGCGGCATCAGGTCTGGTTCACCACAGTCTCTCTGGGAGTCTATCATCCTTTGCAGACTGGAAATGATGGGCTCCATGGTGTGTGCAGAGCTCTGTGCAATGTTGGAGGTGGACTCCTCCACGCTCCTTACCATTACCGAGAGGCTCTTGGGCACCCTTGCCATTGCACCTACACTTACCATCTCCGTGTGCATGCTCATCACCTTTCTTCTAAAGGCCTCCCCATCGAGGTCCACATCTGAGTCCTGTGCAGCTGAACTCACATGCGAGCTAGCCCCCGAGCTACCCTTTCCCCCTGGCCTTGCTGCAGCCCACTCATCCCCAGTGCCTCACCCTGTGCAGATCCCGTTACTACACTGGCCTCTAAAGAACATGTCGTGCCAGTACCTGAGCTGGTGCCTGCGGGTGAGACATGCAGTGACGCGGTGTCTTCTTCCTCCTCCTCTTCTCCCGCCTCGCTCTCTACAGTGACCTCAGGGACAGGCTACTCAGGTGCTTGCTCATTATCTGAAAGCATAAAGGCACAAGAGTTGGGTTAAGGTGAGGGGAGGAGGCAGGAAGGGAGAAATGCATGCATACAGCATGATTAGCTGGAAACTGCAAAACGCTTGTGGGGTGAGGGGGAAGTGGGATGTGAGAAGGAGTAGGGATGAACATACCATTGTTGTCCCCAAGAGGGTCAACGTCACCAGTGGCCACGGCGCCCACCACCTGGCGCCCAATGATCTGCAGCACTCGATTCTCCAGCGCAGACAGTGGTTGGGTGTCGGCTTGTCCCCCACCTGTGCGCTCCTGCTCCCTCCTGTTGTGAGCCACCTTGCCTGCAAGAGAAAGGAAAGTGTGTGAGTGAGTGTGGAGCAATGTGTTTGGGTGATGTGTCTGCCATAGTTGAATAGCTGTCATTGTGTGCAAGGTGTGAGATGTGGGCGTGGAGTGTTGGTAGGTGGAGATTATTTGTGGGTGAGTGCTGGGGGTGTGGTGCTTTGGGCAGTTTGTGAAAACTGTGGTTCAGGTGGTGGTATTGTGGTAAACCACGTTCACTATCGTATCACTGTTAGTAGTTAGCACTGTTCACCACTGTTCGTTATAACTGTATCACTGACCACTATTGTATCACGGTACGAGGTCGCCTCTTGCCACACTGCTATACCTGGGATGACCACTGCCGACTCCGCCTTGGCTCCACCCACCAGGCCAGGTATAAAGGTGAGCGACTGGCTGGTATTCCTCCTGCTTGGATCGGATCACCCACGAGAGTGGGCTGTTATTTAGTCAATAAAAACCTTTAGTCACCTTCGTAACTCTTCGCCTTTTATTGGAGGAATTGATAGGTATATCAATTTTATTGACTAAATTTAATGATGTCCAACAACGAGTCACAACCGGCGGAGGAGCCACCAGCGCAGCTCCCAGGAGCACAGCCACACCAGCCAGCTTGGCTGCGAGCCCTCAGACCGCCGTACCTGGACCTGAACCCACAAGCAGCAAACTCAGCCGCAGACTTTAAACACTGGCTGGTCTGCTTCGAATCATACCTGAGAGAATCCAGCGTCCCTCAGGCATCCAAACTAAGTGTCCTGCAGGCACAACTGAGCCCGAGAGTATACACTCTCATCGAGGACATGACTACCTACGAGACCGCCATCAACCTGCTGAAACAGAAGTACCGGACCCCGGTAAACTACATGTACGCTAGGCACCTCCTAAGATCACGGCCGCAACAGCCAGGAGAATCAGTAGCCGAATTCTCACAGGCGCTATATGCACTCGCCAGGAACTGTGACTTTAAATCGGTGTCGGCAGCCGAAAATACTGAAGATAATATCCGCGACGCATTCCTGAAAGGCCTACGGTCCGAGTACTCACGGCAAAGACTGCTGGAAGCTAAAGACCTCAGCATGGAAAAAGCTGAAGCCCTCGCTATCTCCCTGGAAGTGGCCCACCAAGATCAGGAAGCATTCACCAGGTACTGCTCGCGACCCTGGGACTCGGGCCCGACCCCTACCACAGCACCCTTCCCAGCGCCGCCCCCGGGACCTACCTCTGCGTCGGCGTCCCGGACCCGACCGGCCCCGCCACCCCCGGCACCGGCCCCGACATCGGGCATCCGCGATCGGGCCGCCGGCTGTTTTTTTTGTGGCCAGGAGAAGCACCCGAGGTTGCGCTGCCCAGCCAAGAACTCCATATGTAAAACCTGCCTGAAGAAAGGCCACTTCTCCAAGGCCTGTAGGAGCGGATCCTCAGAGGCCAGCAGTGCCGCATGCGAACTATGGGGGCGGCCATCTTCGTTTAGGGCAACTGAGGCCAGCATCCCCACACATGAGTCATGGGGGCGGCCATCTTTGTTTAGGGCAACTGAGGCCAGCATCCCCACACATGAGTCATGGGGGCGGCCATCTTTGATTAAGGCAACCGACCCCAATAGTGCCTCATGGGGCCCTACCTCGTGGGAGACGCCATTTTACTCACCACGCCCGACCGCCTCGCCCGCAGATGACAACGACTCGCTCAGCTACACACTAGCTTCCGTCACCCTGGACCAAGCCCGCCCGCACCATCTGTCCAAGTCAATGATGGACATCAAAGTGAACGGCCACGCCACGACCTGCCTGTTCGACAGCGGAAGCACGGAGAGCTTCATCCACCCAGACACGGTGAGCCACTACTCCCTCTCTGTCCTACCAATGCGCAGCCAAATCTCGATGGCATCGAGGTCCCACGCCACGGACATCAGCGGCTACTGTGTCGTGACCCTGTCGGTTAAGGGCACGGAGTATAAAAACTTTAAACTCCTCGTCCTCCCCCATCTCTGCGCTGCCGTCCTACTAGGGCTGGACTTCCAATCCCACCTCCAAAGCGTAACCCTAGCATACGGTGGACCCCTCCCCCCACTCACAGTCAACAACCAGCAAACGTTAAACCGCCCACCGCGTAACACCTGCAGCCTCTCCACCCTCAAGGTCCCGCCACCCTCTCTGTTTGCTAACCTTACCCCTGACTGCAAACCCGTCGCTACCAAAAGCAGGCGGTATAGCGCCGGGGACAGAGCCTTCATTAGCTCTGAGGTGCGGCGCCTCCTGAAAGAGGGCATTATCGAGGGGAGCAGCAGCCCCTGGCGTGCCCAGGTCGTAGTCGTAAAGACCGGCGATAAAAACCGCCTGGTCATCGACTACAGCCAGACCATAAACAGATATACCCAGCTGGACGCATACCCCCTCCCCCGCATATCTGACATGGTCAATCAGATTGCACAGTATAAAGTATTCTCGACCATCGACCTGAAGTCGGCCTACCACCAACTCCCTATCCACCCTGAGGACCGCCAGTATACCGCCTTCGAGGCGAATGGGCGCCTATACCACTTCCTTAGGGTCCCCTTCGGTGTCACTAATGGGGTCTCGGTCTTCCAAAGGGAGATGGACCAGATGGTTGACCAGAACGAACTGCAGGCTACATTCCCCTACCTAGATAACGTCACTATCTGCGGCCGCGACCAGCAGGAACATGACGCGAATCTGGAGAAATTCCTCCGTACGGCCCAACGGCTGAACCTCACCTACAATAAGGAGAAATGCGTGTTTAACACCACGCGCCTTGCCATCCTCGGCTGCGTAGTGGAGAACGGAATCATCGGCCCCGACCCAGAAAGAATGCGCCCCCTCATGGAGCTACCCCTCCCCCACTGCCCTAAAGCACTTAGGAGAACCCTGGGGCTTTTCGCCTACTATGCCCAATGGGTACCCAATTACGCGGACAAAGCCAGACCCCTCCTGAAAGCCACTTCCTTCCCCCTCACGGAGGAGGCGTGCGCGGCCTTCTCCCTCATTAAGGGAGACATAGCCAAGGCCACGATGCACGCAGTGGACGAGTCCATCCCCTTTCAGGTGGAGAGCGACGCATCCGACTTCGCCTTAGCTGCCACCCTAAACCAGGAGGGGAGGCCAGTGGCCTTCTTCTCAAGGACCCTACAGGGCCCCGAGATCCGACATTCGTCGGTCGAGAAAGAGGCCCAGGCGATCGTGGAGGCAGTACGGCGCTGGAGGCACTACCTGGCAGGCAAACGATTTACCCTCCTCACCGACCAGCGTTCGGTGGCTTTCATGTTTAATAACAAGCTGAAGGGCAAAATCAAGAATGACAAGATTTTGAGATGGAGAATCGAGCTCTCCACCTACGATTATGAGATCTTGTACCGGCCAGGCAAGCTGAACGAATCCCCTGATGCCCTTTCACGAATGACATGCGCCAGCGCGCATATCGATAGGCTTCAGACCCTCCACGACCAGCTCTGCCACCCCGGAGTCACCAGACTCTACCATTTCATTAAGGCCCGCAACCTGACCTACTCCATCGAGGAGGTCAGGACCATGACCAGGAACTGCCAGACCTGTGCGGAGTGCAAACCGCACTTCTATAGGCCGGACCGAGCAAGCCTGATCAAGGCCACCCGCCCCTTCGAGCGCCTGAGCATCGACTTTAAGGGGCCCCTCCCGTCCTCTGACCGTAATGTGTACTTCCTCAACATCGTTGATGAGTACTCCCGTTTCCCCTTTGCCTTCCCCTGCCCCGACATGACCAGTAGCACGGTCATTAAGTGCCTGAATGCCCTCTTCGCCTTGTTCGGGTTCCCGAACTATATACACAGCGACCGGGGCTCCTCCTTCATGAGCGAGGAACTCCGGCAATTCCTCCTAGAGAGAGGTATTGCAGCAAGCAGGACCACCAGCTACAACCCCAGAGGTAACGGTCAGGTGGAAAGAGAGAACGCGACGGTGTGGAAGGCCGTCCTCTTAGCCTTAAAGTCTAAGGGCCTCCCAACCTCCCGCTGGCAAGAAGTCCTCCCGACAGCGCTGCACTCCATCCGGTCATTACTTTGCACGGCCACTAACACCACCCCCCATGAACGAATGTTCGTTTTCCCCAGGAAGTCGACTACGGGAACCACTCTACCAACCTGGCTGACCGCCCCGGGGCCGGTCTGGCTGCGGAAACACGTGAGGACCCATAAAACGGACCCCCTGGTCGAGAGGGTGAACCTCCTGCACGCCAACCCCCAGTACGCCTACGTGGCGTACCCAGACGGGCGGGAGGACACTGTCTCCCTACGAGACCTCGCACCCTCAGCCGATCCGGAAACACCGCCACCACCCCCCCCAACCTCAGTCCAGGTAGACGGCATGCCGGAACCCCACGAGCCCTCGCCGACCACGCAAACACCAGCATCAACACCGGATAAGGCACCAGCACCGGATAAGGCAACACCACCACTGCGGCGATCAGAGAGGCTTACGAAGCCTCCGGACAGACTGACCTACCAGAATTGGTAGTACACTTCACCCCGCCGGACTTAATTCTAAACAAGGGGTGAATGTGGTAAACCACGTTCACTATCGTATCACTGTTAGTAGTTAGCACTGTTCACCACTGTTCGTTATAACTGTATCACTGACCACTATTGTATCACGGTACGAGGTCGCCTCTTGCCACACTGCTATACCTGGGATGACCACTGCCGACTCCGCCTTGGCTCCACCCACCAGGCCAGGTATAAAGGTGAGCGACTGGCTGGTATTCCTCCTGCTTGGATCGGATCACCCACGAGAGTGGGCTGTTATTTAGTCAATAAAAACCTTTAGTCACCTTCGTAACTCTTCGCCTTTTATTGGAGGAATTGATAGGTATATCAGGTATGTAGCATTTGTTGAAGCATTAACTCACCCTGACCACCCGAGTGAGGTCGTCAATATCTGCTTGGTGCTGAAGTCCTTGACGCGTAGCGGCGGTGCTGGAGGGGGCCGAATTTAGAGTGCGGCGCTGGATTTGCCTTACTGCGGCACTGTTGCCTCAGCACCCTGTTAACACCCCCGTCAGGTGTTAACTGGAGGTGCTAAGGTACTGAATTTCTCCCCCAAAAACTTGTATTAGGACTCCAATCTTTTTTTTGAGCAGAGAGCACAAATTTTGCGTGCAATCTAAAGCATTAGCGCCTGGTGCTAGTTCTCCAACTTTTCTACTGACACCATCCATTCCTTGGCTATAATGAATTTCTAGCCCTCGGTCATTTCTCATTAGAACAATAGAGACTACAGGATGATATAATAGAAGTGTCTAAAATTATGAAAGGATGGGACAGGGTAGATAGAAGTAGACTTTTTCCAGTAGTTGAGGGGTCAAGAATGAGGGATCACAGGTACAAGATTAAATGTAAGAGATTTAGAACAGAGAGAAACTTCTTCACACCAAGAGTTGCGAGGCTGTAGAATTCATTTCCAGGGTTAGTGGTTGAGGCAGAAACTATCAACATTCAAGATTAGATTGGATAGATGGATGAAGGAAAAAGGGGATGAAGGGATATTAGAACAGGGCGGGTAGATGTGATTAGAACTACTTGCTCATGGAGAGGATAAACGCCGACACTGTATGATTGAGCCAATTGGCCTGTTTCCTTGTTGTAATTTTCATGGTCAATGGCAACTTCATGGGAACTGTGTGAGTCCCAAGGGGACAAGGTCTCTGCAGGTAGAAGCAGCAATCCAAGATGATGCAGCTTCTGGATTGTTGGGAATGCAAGGTGCCCTCTGATGGGGAGTGCAGTGAAACCTCTGAAAACCTTGAACTGAGGGCGCCGTATGTAGAGGGCTGAAGACGGTGATGCAATGTCATGAAATTCTGGGGAGAAAAAACATTCCCAAAGTGATGTACAGAGGAAGTGGTTGGGTTTCAGATCTGAGGAAGACTTTGCCAGTAGTCTACCTGAGAAATGATTTGGACTGGGTTACAAAATAACGGAGCAGATTGCAGAAAAAAGCGCTCCCGTGCAGAGAGTTGTGTGATTTACTCTCTGCATTTCTTCAAGAGAGAGCTGGACTGGTTCCTGACTGGGGAAGAGATCACATCATTAGAAGGTATAGATAGCGCATGGTCCATGTGATCACCTGGACTCGTTTTGATTGCCTGAGGGGCTTGGAGATGTATTTTCCAGTGAATTTTTTCTCTTCTTGGCCCTGGGTTTTTCTCTCAGTTTTTGCTGCTCCCAGATTACATGGCTGTGGGGCAGGGGAGGGCAGAAGTAGTTAGTTCTGTTGCTCCAGCCACCATGGTGTGGGGCAAGCTGCAGGGACCAGCAGGTCTTTTACTGCTTGTCAATTTTTGTTTGTTCGTGTGTGATGGGAACATACTTCAGGAATTCAGGTGTGTGCCCAATGTGTTCTGCACCAGCTTACACCGATAATTTGTAAAATATCCTCCAGGTACAATGAAGCTGTTTATTTAATACTTTTTAGATTTTCTGCAGTTCATGCAGTAATTGAGAACAGATGGCAGTGTGCTAAAAACAAAACCTCCATAATCCAAAAGTCTTGGCATTGAAATGACATTCCAGTTTAAAATTAAAATTTACATTTGGATTTTTATCATTTTAAATACTTGTCTAAAGAGATAGTGTGATGAGGCACTTGGGGATGTGAGCAATATTCTACTCATGTACAGATTTAGGGGTAGGTTGACCATCTATGCTGTTGATCAGGAGACGCACCAACTAATCAGAAATTTGGACACAAGCTGCCCGTGTTTTTCCAAGTGCTATGATGCACTGCACTATGGAACAGTGAGCTAATGGACAGAGGGCTATGGGAGAGTGAGCTATGGAACGGTGTGCTAGGGACAGTGGGATATGGGACAGTGAGTTGTGGGACAGTGAGCTATGGGACAGTGAGCTATGGGACAGTGGGCTATGGGAGAGTGAGCTATGGAACAGTGAGCTATGGAATGGTGAGTTATGGGACAGTGGGCTATGGGACAGTGGGCTATGGGACACTTAGATATGGGACAGTGGGCTATGGGACAGTGAGCTATGCGACAGTGGGCTATGGGAAAGTGAGCTATGGGACGGTAAGCTATGGGACAGTGGGCTATGGGACAGTGGGCTATGGGACAGTGAGCTATGGGACGGTAAGCTTTGGGACAGTGAGCTATGGGAGAGTGGGCTATGGGACATGGGTTATGGGACAGTGAGCTATGGGACAGTGAACTATGGGACAGTGGGCTATAGGAGAGTGAGCTATGGGACAGTGGGCTATGGGACAGTGGGCTATGGGACAGTGGGCTATGGGGCAGTGGGATATGGGACAGTGAGCTATGGGACATTGGGCTATGGGACAATGAGCTATGGGATGGTCTGCTATGGGACACGGGCTATGGGAGAGTGAGCTATGGGACACAGGCTATGGGATATGTACTATGGGACAGTGGTCTATGGGACAGTGAGGTATGGGACACTGAGCAATGGGGCAGTGAGCTATGGGATGGTGGGATATAGGACATTTGCCTATGGGACAGTGAGCAATGGGACAAGGGATATGGGACAGTGAGCTATGGGACACTTAGATATGGGACAGTGGGCTATGGGACAGTGAGCTATGCGACAGTGGGCTATGGGAAAGTGAGCTATGGGACGGTAAGCTTTGGGACAGTGAGCTATGGGACAGTGGGCTATGGGACATGGGTTATGGGACAGTGAGCTATGGGACAGTGAACTATGGGACAGTGGGCTATAGGACAGTGAGCAATGGGACAGTGGGCTATGGGACAGTGGGCTATGGGACAGTGAGCAATGGGACAGTGAGCTATGGGGCAGTGAACTATGGCACACGGGCTATGGGACAGTGAGCGATGGGACACGGGTATGGGATGCGAGCTATGGGACAGTGGCCTATGGGACAGTGGGCAATGGGACACTGAGCTATGGGACAGTGAGCTATGGGACAGTGGGCTATAGGACAGTGGGCTATGAGACAGTGATCTATGGGACATAGGCTATGGGACAGTGAACTATTGGACTTGGGCTATGGTTCAGTGAGCTATGGGACAGTGAGCTATGGGACAGTGGGCTATAGGACAGTGGGCTATGGGACAGTAGGCTATGGGACAATGAGCTTGGGGCACGGGTTATGGGACACTGAGCTATGTGACAGTGAGCTATGGGACAGTGGGCTATAAGACAGTGGGCTATGAGACAGTGATCTATGGGACATAGGCTATGGGACAGTGAACTATTGGACTTGGGCTATGAGACAGTGATCTATGGGACATAGGCTATGGGACAGTGAACTATTGGACTTGGGCTATGGTTCAGTGAGCTATGGGACAGAGAGCCATGGGTCAGTGATCTATGGGACAGTGTGCAATGGGACAGTGAGCTATGGCTCAGTGAAATATGGGACACGAGCTCTGGGACAATGAGATATGGGACAGTGAGCAATGGGGCAGTGAGCTATGGGACAGTGAGCTATGGGACAGTGAGCTATGGGACACGGGCTATGGAACAGTGAGCTATGGGACACGGGCAATGGGATAGTGGGCTATGGGACATGGCAATGGGGCAGTGAGCTATGTAACATGGGCTATGGGATAGTGAGCAATGGGACAGTGAGCTATGGGACAGTGAGCTATGGGACAGTGGGCTATGGGACAGTGATCTATGGGACACCGTCTACGGAAATTGAACTATGGGACAGTGAGCAACGGGACATGGGCAATGGGACAGTGAGTTATGGGACAGTGAGCTATGAGGCAGTGAGCTATGGGAAAGTGAGCTATGGGACACGGGCTATGGGACAGTGAGCTTTGGGACAGTTGGCTATAGGACAGTGAACTATGGGACAGTGAGCTATGGGACACGGGCTATGGGACCGTGACCAAAGGGAAAATGAGCTATGAGACAGTGAACTATAGGACAGTGAGCAATGGGACAGTGGGCTATGGGACAGTGATCTATGGGACAGAGGGCTATGGGACAGTGGGATGTGGGACACTGAGCTATGGGACAGTGGACTATGGGACAATGAGCTACGGGATGGTCTGCTATGGGACACGGGCTATGGGACAGTGAGCTATGGGGCAGTGAGCTATGGGGCAGTGAGCTGTGGGGCAGTGAGCTATGGGACAGTGAGCTATGGGACAGTGAGCTAAGGGACAGTGAGCTAAGGGACAGTGAGCAATGGGACAGTGAGCTATTGGACAGTGAACTAAGGGATACGGGCTATTGGACAGTGTGCTATGGGACAGTGGACTATGGGACACTGAGCTATAGGAAAGTGAGCTATGGGACAGTGGGCTATAGGACAGTGGGCTATGAGACAGTAATCTATGGGACAGAGGCTATGGGACAGTGAGCTATGGGACACGGGTTATGGGACACTGAGCTATGGTACAGTGAGTTATCGGACAGTGATCTATGGGGCACTGTGCATGGGACAGTAAGCTATGGGACAGTGAGCTATGGGACAGTGAGCTATGGGGCAGTGAGCTATGGGACAGTGAGCAATGGGATAGTTAGCTATGGGACAGTGAGCTACAGGACAGTGGTTTATTGGACATTGCGCTATGGGACAGAGTACTATGGGACACGGGCTGTGGGACAGTGAGCTTTGGGATAGTGAACTATGGGACATTGGGCTATGTGACAGAGAGCTATGTGACAGTGGGCTATGGGACAGTGTGCTATGGGACATGGGCTATGGGACAGTTAACTATGGGACAGTGAGCTATGGGACAGAGAGCTATGGGACAGTTGGATATGCGACTTGGGCTATGGGACAGTGAGCTATGGGACAGTGAGCTAAGGGAAAGGGAGCTAAGGGACACAGGCTGTGGGACAGTTAGATTTGGGACAGTGGGCTCTGGGACAGAGATCTCTCGGACATTGAGCGATGGGACAGTGAGCTATGGGATGGTGGGATATAGGACATTTGCCTATGGGACAGTGAGCAATGGGACAAGGGATATGGGACAGTGAGCTATGGGACTGTGAGCTATGGGACAGTGAGCGATGGCACAGGAAGCTGTGGAACACGGGCTATATGACAGTGATCTATGGCACAGTGATATATGGGACAGTGGGCGATGGGACACGGGCTATGGGACAGTGAGCTATTGGACAGTGAGCTATGGGACATGGGCTACAGCACTGTGAGCTGTGGGACATTGAGCTATGGGACAGTGAACTATGGGACAGTGAGCTATAGGACAGTGAGCTATGGGATACAGGCTATGGGACACGTGCTATGGGGCAAGGGCTATGGGACAGTCAGCTATGGGACAGTGAGTTATGGGGCTGTGAGCTATGGGACACTAGCTATTGGACAGTGAGCTATGGAACACGGGCGATGGGACAGTGAGCTGTGGGACAGTGAGCTAAGGGTCGGGAAGCTGTGGGACACGGGCTATGGGACAGTGAGCTATTGGACAGTGAGCAATGGGACGCGGGCTACAGGAATATGAACTGTGGGACATTGAGCTATGGGACAGTGAGCTATGGGACAGTGAGCTATGGGACACGGGCTATGGGACACGTGCTATGGGGCATGGGCTATGGGACAGTGAGCTGTGGGACAGTGAGCTGTGTGTCAGTGAGCTGTGGGAAAATGGGCTATGGGACAGTGTGATATGGGCAGTGAGCGATGGGATAGTCGGCTATGGGACTGTGAGCTGTGGGACAGTGAGCTAAGGGACAGGAAGCTATGGGACACATGCTATGGGTCATTCAGCTATGGGACAGTGAGCTATGGGACAGTGGGCTACGGGACAGTGATCTATGGGACAGTGAGCTATGGGACAGTGAGCTATTGGACACGGGCTATGTGAAAGTGAGCTATGGAACAGTGAGCTACGGGACAGTAAGCTGTGGGACAATGGGCTATGGGACAGTGGAATTTGGGCAGTGAGCTATGGGATAGTGGGCTATGAGACACGAGCTATGGGACAGTGAGCTATGGGACAGTGAGGTGTGGGCCAGTGAGCTGTGGGACAGTTGGCTATGGGATAGTGGGCTATGAGATAGTGGGCTATGAGACAGCGAGCTATGGGACAGTGAGATATGGGACAGTGAGCTATGGGACTGTGAGCTATGGGACATTGAGCTAAGGGACAGGAAGCTGTGGGACATGGGCTATGGGACAGTGATCTATGGGACAGTGAGGTATGGGACAGTGGGCGATGGGACACGGGCTATGGGACAGTGAGCTATTGGACAGTGAGCTATGGGACATGGGCTACGGGACAGTGAGCTGTGGGACAGTGAGCTATGGGACAGTGAGCTGTATGACAGTGGGCTATTGTACAGTGGGCTATGGGCAGTGATCTCTGGGAAAGTGTGCTATGGGACAGTGGGCTATGAGACAGCGAGCTATGGGACAATGGGCTATGGGACGCTGAGCTATTGGACACAGGCTATGGGTCACGTGCTATGGGACAAGGGCTATGGGACAGTGAGCAATGGGACAGTGAGCAATGGGACAGTGAGCTATGGGACAGTGAGCTATGGGACAGTGAGCTACTGGACATGGGCTATGTGAGATTGAGGTATGTGACTGTGAGCAACGGGACAGTGAGCTATTGGACAATGGCTACGGGACACGGGCTATGGGACAGTCATCTATGGGACATTCAGCTATGGGCAGTGAGCTTTGGGACAGTGAGTTATGGAACACGGGCAACGGGATGGTGAGCTGTGGGACAGCGATGCATGGGACAGTGAGCTGTGGGACAACGGTCTATGGGACAGTGGGATATGGGTCAGTGAGCTGTGGGACATGGGGTACGGGACAGTGAGCTGTGGGCCAGTGAGCTGTGGGACAGTTGGCTATGGGACAGTGGGCTATGGGCAGTGAGCTATGGGATAGTGAGCTATGGGATAGTGGGCTATGAGACAGCGAGCTATGGGACAGTGGGCTAAGGGACAGGAAGCTGTGGGACACGTGCTATGGGACAGTGATCTATGGGACAGTGAGGTATGGGACAGTGGGCGATGGGACACGGGCTATGGGACACGGGCTATGGGACATGATCTATGGGACAGTGGGATATGGGACACAGTCTATCTGTCAGTGAGCTATGGGACAGTGAGCTTTGTGGCACGGGATATGGGACAGTGAGCTATGGGACAGTGAGCTATGGGACAGTTAGCTATGGGACAGTGAGCTATGGGACAGTGGAGTATGGGACTTGATCTAAGGGACAGTGAGCTATGGGACACGGCCTATGGGACATTGAGCCATGATAAAGTGAGCTATGGAACAGTGGGCTATGGGACATGGGCAATGGGACATTGAGGTATGGGACACGGGCAATGGGACAGTGAGCTATGGGACACGGGCTATGGGAGAGTGAGCTATGGGACAGTTTGCTATGGGACACGGGCTATGGGTCACGTGCTATGGGACAAGGGCTATGAGACAGTGAGCTATGGGACAGTGAGCTATGGGACAGTGAGCTATTGGACATGGGCTACGGGCTATGGGACAGTCATCTATGGGACATTGAGCTATGGGACAGTGAGCTATGAGACAGTGAGCTATGGGACAGTGAGCAATGGGGCACGGGCTATGGGACACGTGCTATGGGGCACGGGCTATGGGACAGTCAGCTGTGGGACAGTGAGTTTTGGGACTGTGAGCTATGGGACACTAGCTATTGGACATTGAGCTATGGAACACGGCATACGGGACAATGAGCTGTGGGACAGTGAGCTATGGGACAGTGGGATACGAACAGTGAGCTATGGGATAGTCGACTATGGGATAGTGAGCTATGAGACACGAACTATGGGACAGAGAGCTATGGGGCATGGGCTACGGGACAGAGAGCTATGGGTCAGTGAGCTGTGGGGCAGTTGGCTATGGGACAGTGCGCTATGGGCATTGAGCTATGGGATAGTTGGCTATGGGATAGTCGGCTATGAGACAGCGAGCTATGGGACAGTGGGATATGGGACAGTGAGCTATGGGACTGTGAGCTATGGGACAGTGAGCAAAGGACAGGAAGCTGTGGGACACGGGCTATGTGACAGTGATCTATGGCACAGTGAGGTATGGGACAGTGGGCGATGGGACACGAGCTATGGGACAGTGAGCTATTGGACACTGAGCTATGGGACATGGGCTACAGCACTGTGAGCTGTGGGACATTGAGCTATGGGACTGTGAGCTATGGGACAGTGAGCTATGGGACAGTAAGCTAAGGGATATGGGCTATGGGATACGTGCTATGGGCCAAGGGCTATGGGACAGTCAGCTATGGGACAGTGTATTATGGGACTGTGAGCTATGGGACACTAGCTATTGGACAGTGAGCTATGGAACACGGGCTACGGGACACTGAGCTGTGGGAAAGTGAGCTAAGGGACAGGAAGCTGTGGGACGCGGGCTATGGGACAGTGATCTATGGGACAGTGAGGTATGGGACAGTGGGCGATGGGACATGGGCTATGGGACACGTGCTATGCGGCATGGGCTATGGGACAGTCAGCTATGGGGCAGTGAGTTATGGGACTGTGAGCTATGGGACACTAGCTATTGGACAGTGAGCTATGGAACACAGGCTATGGGACAGTGAGCTGTGGGACAGTGAGCTATGGGTGAGTGAGCTGTGGGACAATGGCCTATGGGACAGTGGGATATGGGCAGTGAGCGATGGGATAATCAGCTTTGGGATAGTGGGCTATGAGACACGAGCTTTGGGACAGTGAGCTATGGGACACGGGCTACGGGACAGTGAGCCGTGGGCCAGTGAGCTGTGGGACAGTTGGCTTTGGGACATTTGGCTATGTGACAGTGAGCAATGGGACAGTGGGCTAAAGGGCAGTGAGCTATGGGACTGTGAGCTATTGGACACGGGATATGGGACACATGCTATGGGTACATTCAGCTATGGAACAGTGAGCTATGGGATAGTCATCTATGGGACAGTGACCTATGGGATACGGGCAATGTGATACTGAGCTATGGGACTGTGAGCTACGGGACAGTGAGCTATTGGACATGGGCTACGGGACACGGGCTATGGGACAGTCATCTAAGGGACATTGAGCTATGGGACAGTGAGCTATGGAAAGTGAGCTATGGGACATGGGCTATGGGACACGTGCTATGGGGCACGGGCTATGGGACAGTCAGCTATGGAACAGTGAGCTATGGGACTGTGAGCTATGGGACACTAGCTATTGGACAGTGAGCTATGGAACACCGGCCATGGGACATTGAGCTGTGAGACAGTGAGATATGGGACAGTGAGCTGTGGGACAATGGGCTATGGGAGCATGGGATATGGGCAGTGAGCTATGGGATAGTCGGCTATGGGATAGTGGGCTATGAGACATGAGCTATGGGACAGTAAGCTATGGGACATGGCTACGGGACAGTGAGCTCTTGACCAGTGAGCTGTGGGACAGTTGGCTACGGGGACAGTGGGCTATGGGCAGTGAGCTATGGGATAGTGGGCTATGGGAGAGTGGGCTATGAGACAGCGAGCTATGGGATAGTGGGCTATGGGACAATGGGCTATGGGACAGTGATCTATGGGATATTGAACTATGGGACAGTGAGCTATTGGACACAGGCTATGTGATAGTGAGCTTTTGGGACTGTGAGCTATGGGACAGTGAGCTATGGGACACGGGCAGTGGGACAGTGAGCTATGGGACATGGGCTATGGGACAGTCAGCTGTAGGACACGGGCTACGGGACAGTGAGCTGTGGGACGGTGAGCTATGGGACAGTGAGCTGTGGGACAGTGGGATATGGGCAGTGAGCTATGGGATTGTGGGCTATGGCATAGTGGGCTATGAGACAGCGAGCTATGGGACAATGAGCTATGGGACAGTGGGCTATGGTACTGTGAGCTATTGGACGGTGAGCTATGGGACATGGGCTACGGGACAGTAAGCTGTGGGATAGTGAGCTATGGGACACTGGGATATGGACAGTGAGCTATGGGACAGTGGGCTATGGGACAGTGGGCTATGCGACAACGAGCTATGGGACAGTGGGCTATGGGACACTGAGTTATGGGACTGTGAGTTTTGTGAATGTGAGCTGAGGGAATGGGAGCTAAGGGACACGGTCTATGGGGTAGTGATCTATTGGAGAGTGATCTATGGGACAGTGAGCTATTGGACACGAAAAATGGGACAGTGAGCTATGGCACAGTGAACTATGGGACAGTGAGCTAAGGACAGGGAGCTATGTGTCACTGGCAATGGGACAGTCATCTATGGGACAGTGATCTATGGGACAGTGGGCAATGGGTCAGTGAGCTGTGGGACACAGGCTGTGGGACACTGAGCTATGGGACATGGGCTATGGGACAGTGGGCTATGGGACACAGTCTATCTGTCAGTGAGCTATGGGACAGTGAGCTATGCGGCACGGGCTGTGGAACAGTGAGCTATGGGAGAGTTAGCTGTGATACAGTGAGCTATGGGACATGGGCAATGGGACATTGAGCTATGGGACACGGGCAATGGGACAGTGAGCTATGGGACACGGGCTATGGGAGAGTGAGCTATGGGAGAGTGAGCTATGGGACACGGGCTATGGATCACGAGCTATGGGACAGTGAGCCATGGGACAGTGAGCTATGGGACATTGAGCTTTGGGACAGTCGGCTATGTGACAGTGAGCAATGGGACAGTGGGCTATGGGACTGTGAGCTATGGGACTGTGAGCTATGGGACTGTGAGCTATGGGACACGGGCTATGGGACACGGGCTATGGGACACATGCTATGGGACATTAAGCTATGCGACAGTGAGCTATGGGACAGTGGGCTATGGGACAGAGATCTATGGGACAGTGAGCTATGGGACACGGGCTATGGGACACGTGCTATGGGGCACGAGCTACGGGACAGTCAGCTATGGGACAGTGAGTTATGGGACACTAGCTATTGGACAGTGAGCTATGGAACACGGGCTATTGGACACGGGCTATATGATAATGAGCTATGGGACTGTGAGCTATTGGACATGGGCTATGGGACAGTGAGCTATGGGACAGTAAGCTATGGGACACTGGCTATGGCACACGTGCTATGGGGCACGTGCTATGGGACAGTCAGCAATGGGACAGTGAATTATGGGACTGTGAGCTGTGGGACACTAGCTATTGGACAGTGAGCTATGGAACACGGGCTATGGGACAGTGAGCTTTGGGACAATGAGCTATGGGACAGTGAGCTGTGGGACAATGGGCTATGGGACAGTGGGATATGGGCAGTGAGCTATGGGATAGTCGGCTATGGGATAGTGGGCTATGAGACACGAGCTATGGGACAGTGATATATGGGACATGGGCTACAGGCCAGTGAGCTGTGGGCCAGTGAGCTGTGGGACAGTTGGCTATGGGACAGTGGGCTATGGGCAGTGAGCTATGGGATAGTGGGCTATGGGAAAGTGGGCTATGAGACAGCGAGCTATGGGATAGTGGGCTATGGGACAGTGAGCTGTGGGACTGTGAGCTATGGGACAGTGAGCTAATGGACAGGAAGCTGTGGGACATGGGCTATGGGACTGTGATCTATGGGACAGTGACGTATGGGACAGTGGGTGATGGGACACGGGCTATGGGGCAGTGAGCTATGGGCAGTGAGCTCTGGGGTAGTGTGCTATGGGATAGTGGGCTGTTAGACAGCGAGCTATGGGACACGTTCTATCTGTCAGTGAGCTGTGGGACAATGAGCTATGTGGTACGCGGTATGGAACAGTGAGCTATGGGACAGTTAGCTATGGCAGAGTGAACTATGGGACAGTGAGCTATGGCACAGTGGGCTATGGGACTTTGTCTATGGGACAGTAAGCTATGGGACGGTGAGCTATGGGACAGTGAGCTATGGGACATGGGCAATGGGACATTGAGCTATGGGACACGGGCTTTGGGACACTGAGCTATGGGACATGGGCTATGGGACAGTGGGCTATGGGACACAGTCTATCTGTCAGTGAGCTATGGGACAGTGAGCTATGTGGCACGGGCTATGGAACAGTGAGCTTTGGGACAGTTAGCTATGGACCAGTGAACTATGGGACAGTGAGCTATGGGACAGTGGACTATGTGGCTTGGGCTAAGTGACATTGAGCTATGGGACACTGCCTATGGGACAGTGAGCTATGGGACACGGGCTATGGGAGAGTGAGCTATGGGGCAGTGAGCTATGGGAAACGGGCTATGGGTCACGTGCTATGGGACACGGGCTATGGGACAGTAAGCTATGGGACAGTGAGCTATGGGACATTGAGCTTTGGGACATTGAGCTTTGGGACAGTCGGCTATGCAACAGTAAGCAATGGGACAGTGGGCAATGGGACAGTGAGCTATGGGACTGTGAGCTATGGGAGATGGGCTATGGGACACATGCTATGGGACATTCAGCTTTGGGACAGTGAGCTATGGGACAGTAGGCTATGGGACTGTTATCTATGGGACAGTCAGCTATTGGACACGGGCTATGTGAGATTGAGCTATGGGACTGTGAGCTACGGGACAGTGAGTGATTGGACATGGGTTACGGGACACGGGCTACGGGACAGACATCTATGGGACATTGAGCTATGGGACAGTGAGCTATGGGACAGTAAGCAATGGGACATGGGCTATGGGACACATGCTATGGGGCACGGGCTATGGGGCAGTCAGCTATGGGACAGTGAGTTTTGGGACTGTGAGCTGTGGGACACTAGCTATTGGACAGAGAGCTATGGAACACGGGCTACAGGACAGTGAGCTGTGGGACAGTGAGCTATGGGACTGAGATGTGGGACAATGGGCTATGGGACAATGGGATATGGGCAGTGAGCTATGCGATAGTCGGCTATGGGATAGTGAGCTATGAGACACGAGCTATGGGACAGTGAGCTACGGGGCACGGGCTACGGGACAGTGAGCTGTGGGCCAGTGAGCTGTGGGGCAGTTGGCTATGGGACAGTGGGCTATGGGCAGTGAGCTATGGGATAGTTGGCTATGGGATAGTTGGCTATGAGACAGCGAGCTATGTGACAGTGGGATATGGGACAGTAAGCTATGGGACTGTGAGCTATGGGACAGTGAGCTAAGGGACAGGAAGCTGTGGGACTCGGGCTATGTGAGAGTGACCTATGGCACAGTGAGGTATGGGACAGTGGGCGATGCGACACGGGCTATGGGACAGTGAGCTATTGGACACTGAGCTATGGGAGAGTGACCTATGGCACAGTGAGGTATGGGACAGTGGGCGATGCGACACGGGCTATGGGACAGTGAGCTATTGGACACTGAGCTATGGGACATGGGCTACAGCACTGTGAGCTGTGGGACATTGAGCTATGGGACAGTGAGCTATGGGACAGTGAGCTATGGGACAGTGAGCTATGGGATACGGGCTATGCGGCAAGGGCCATGCGACAGTCAGCAATGGGTCAGTGAGTTATGGAGCTGTGAGTTATGGGACACTAGCTATTGGACAGTGAGCTATGGAACACGGGCTACGGGACAGTGAGCTGTGGGACAGTGAGCTAAGGGACAGGAAGCTGTGGGACAGGGCTATGGGACAGTGACCTATGGGACAGTGAGGTATGGGACAGTGTGCAATGGGACACGAGCTATGGGACAGTGAGCTATGGGACAGTGAACAATGGGACAGTGTGCTATGGGACGCGGGCTATGGGACACGTGCTATGGGGCACAGGCTATGGGACACTCAGCTATGGGGCAGTGAATTATGGTACTGTGAGCTATGGGACACTAGCTATTGGACAGTGAGCTATGGAACACGGGCTACAGGACAGTGAGCTGTGGGTCAGTGAGCTATGGGTCAGTGAGCTGTGGGACTATGGCCTATGGGACAGTGGGATATGGGCAGTGAGCGATGGGATAGTCAGCTATGTGATAGCGGGCAATGAGACACGAGCTATGGGACAGTGAGCTATGGGACACGGGCTACGGGACAGTGAGCTGTGGGCCAGTGATCTGTGGGACATTTGGCTATGGGACAGTGGGCTATGGGCAGTGAGCTATGGGATAGTGGGCTAAAAGATAATGGGCTATGAGACAGCGAGCTATGGGACAGTGGGATATGGGACTGTGAGCTATGGGACTGTGAGCTATGGGACAGTGAGCTAAGGGACAGGAAGCTGTGGGACATGGACTATGGGACAGTGATCTATGGGACAGTGGGCGATGGGACACGGGCTATGGGACAGTGAGCGATTGGACAGTGAGCTATGGGACATGGGCTATGGGACAGTGAGCTGTGGGACAGTGAGCTATGGGACAGTGAGCTGTGTGACAGTGGGCTATGGTACAGTGGGCTATGGGCAGTGATCTCTGCGATAGTGTGCTATGGGATAGTGGGCTACGAGACAGCGATCTATGGGACAGTGGGCTATGGAACACTGAGCTATTGGACATGGGCTATGGGACAGTGGGCTATGGGACACGGTCTATCTGTCAGTGAGCTATGGGACAATGAGTTATGTGGCATGGTCTATGGAACAGTGAGCTATGGGACAGTTAGCTATGGGACTGTGAACTATGAGACAGTGAGCTATGGGACAGTGGACTTTGGGACTTGGGCTAAGGACTGTGAGCTATGGGACACGGCCTATGGCACATTGAACTATGATACAGTGAGCTATGGGACAGTGGTCTATGGGACATGGGCAATGGGTCATTGAGCTATGGGACACGGGCAATGGGACACGGGCAATGGGACAGTGAGCTATGGGACATTGAGCTATGGGACATTGAGCTTTGGGTCAGTCAGCTATGCAACAGTGAGCAATGGGACAGTGGGCTATGGGACACGGGCTACGGGACACATGCTATAGGACAGTGAGTTATGGAACACGGGCTATGGGACAGTGAGCTTTGGGACAGTGAGCTATGGGACAGTGAGCTGTGGGACAATGGGCTATGGGACAGTGGGATATGGGCAGTGAGCTACGGGACAGTCGGCTATGGGATAGTGGGCTATGAGACACGAGCTATGGGACAGTGATCTATGGGACACGGGCTACGGGACAGTGAGCTGTGGGCCAGTGAGCTGTGGGACAGTTGGCTATGGGACATTGGGCTATGGGCAGTGAGCTATGGGATAGTGGGCTATGGGAAAGTGGGCTATGAGACAGCGAGCTATGGGATATTGGACTATGGGACAGTGAGCTGTGGGACTGTGAGCTATGGGACAGTGCGTTATGGAACACGGGCTACGGGACAGTGAGCTATGGGAGAGTGAGCTGTGGGACAATGGGCTATGGGACATTGGGATATGGGTAGTAAGCTATGGGATAGTCAGCTATGGGATAGTGAGCTATGAGACATGAGCTACGGGTCAGTGTGCTGTGGGACACGTGCACGGGGCAGTGAGCTGTGGGCCAGTGAGCTGTGGGACAGTTGGCTATGGGACAGTGGGCTATGGGCAGTGAGCTATGGGATAGTAGGCTATGAGACAGCGAGCTATGGGACAGTGGGCTATTGGACAGTTAGCTATGGGACTGTGAACTATGGCACAGTGAGCTAAGGGACAGGAAGCTGTAGGACACGATCTATGGGACAGTGATTTATGGGCAGTGATGTATGGGAGAGTGGGCGATGGGACACGGGACATGGGCTATGGGACATGGGCTATGGGACAGTGGGATATGGGACACGGTCTATCTGTCAGTGAGCTATGGGACAGTGGGATATGGGACACGGTCTATCTGTCAGCGAGCTATTGGACAGTGAGCTATGTGGCACGGGCTAAGGAACAGTGAGCTATGGGACAGTTAGCTATGGGACAGTGAACTCTGGGACAGTGAGCTATGGGACAGTGGAGTATGGGACTTGCTATGGGACTGTGAACTATGGGACAGTGAGCTAAGGGACAGGAAGCTGTAGGACACGAACTATGGGACAGTGATTTATGGGCAGTGAGGTAAGGGACAGTGAGCTATGGGACACAGCCTGTGGGACATTGAGCCATGATAAAGTGAGCTATGGGACAGTGAGCTGTGGGACGGGCTATGGGAGAGTGAGCTATGGGACAGTGAGCTATGGGACATGGGCTATGGGTCACGTGCTATGGGACAAGGGCTATGGGACAGTGAGCTATGGGACATTGAGCTTTGGGACATTCGGCTATGCGACAGTGAGCAATGGGGCAGTGGGCTATGGGACTGTGAGCTATGGGACTGTGAGCTATGGGACTGTGAGCTATGGGACTGTGAGCTATGGGACACGGGCTATGAGACACATGCTATGGGACATTCAGCTATGGGACAGTGTTGCTATGGGAAAGTCATCTATGGGACAGTGAACTATGAGACACGGGCTATGTGATAGTGAGCTATGGGACTGTGATCTGCGGGACAGTGAGCTATTGGACATGGTCTATCTGTCAGTGAGCTGTGGGACAATGAGTTATGTGGCACGGTCTATGGAACATTGAGCTATGGGACAGTTAGCTATGGGACTGTGAACTATGAGACAGTGAGCTATGGGACAGTGGACTATGGGACTTGGGCTAAGGACTGTGAGCTATGGGACACGGCCTATGGCACATTAAGCTATGATACAGTGAGCTGTGGGACAGTGGACTATGGGACATGGGCAATGGGCCATTGAGCTATGGGACACGGGCAATGGGACAGTGAGCTATGGGACAGTGAGCTATGGGACATTGAGCTATGGGACATTGAGCTTTGGGTCAGTCGGCTATGCAACAGTGAGCAATGGGACAGTGGGCTATGGGTCACGGGCTACGGGACACATGTCATGGGACAGCCAGCTATGGGACAGTGAGCTATGGGGCAGTGGGCTATGGGACAGTGATCTATGGGACAGTGAGCAAATGGACATTGAGCTATTGGACACGGGCTATGTGATAGTGAACTATGGGACTGTGAGCTACGGGACAGTGAGCTATGGGATATTGATCTATGGGACAGTAAGCTATGGGACATGGGCTATGGTACATGTGCTATGGGGCACGTGCTATGGGACAGTCAGCTATGGGACAGTGAGTTATGGAACACGGGCTATGGGACAGTGAGCTTTGGGACAGTGAGCTATGGGACAGTGAGCTGTGGGACAATGGGCTCTGGGACAGTGGGATATGGGCAGTGAGCTATGGGATAGTCGGCTATGGGATAGTGGGCTATGAGACACGAGCTATGGGACAGCGATCTATGGGACACAGGCTACGGGACAGTGAGCTGTGGGCCAGTGAGCTGTGGGACAGTTGGCTACGGGACATTGGGCTATGGGCAGTGAGCTATGGGATAGTGGGCTACGGGACAGTGAGCTGTGGGACTGTGAACTATGGGACAGTGAGTTATGGAACACGGGCTACGGGACGGTGATCTGTGGGACAGTGAGCTATGGGAGAGTGAGCTGTGGGACAATGGGCTATGGGACAGTGCGATATGGGTAGTGAGCTATGGGATAGTCAGCTATGGGATAGTGGGCTATGAGACATGAGCTATGGGTCAGTGAGCTGTGGGACACGGGCACGGGGCAGTGAGCTGTGGGCCAGTGAGCTGTGGGACAGTTGGCTATGGGACAGTGGGGTATGGGCAGTGAGCTATGGGATAGTGGGCTATGAGACATTGAGCTATGGGACAGTGGGCTATTGGACCGTTAGCTATGGGACTGTCAACTATGGGACAGTGAGCTAAGGGACAGGAAGCTGTAGGACACGATCTATGGGACAGTGATTTATGGGCAGTGATGTATGGGAGAGTGGGCGATGGGGCACGGGCTATGGGACATGGGCTATGGGACATGGGCTATGGGAGAGTGGGATATGGGACACGGTCTATCTGTCAGTGAGCTATGGGACAGTGAGCTATGTGGCACGGGCTAAGGAACAGTTAGCTTTGGGACAGTGAACCATGGGTCAGTGAGCTATGGGACAGTGGAGTATGGGACTTGGGCTAAGGGACAGTGAGCTATGGGACATGGCCTATGGGACATTGAGCCATGATAAAGTGAGCTATGGGACAGTGGGCTATGGGACGGGCTATGGGAGAGTGAGCTATAGGACAGTGAGCTATGGGACACGGGCTATGGGTCACGTGCTATGGGACAGTGAGATATGGGACAGTCAGCTATGCGACAGTGAGCTATGGGACATTGAGCTTTGGGACATTCGGCTATGCGACAGTGAGCAATGGGGCAGTGGGCTATGGGACAGTGAGTTATGGGACTATGAGCTAAGGGACACGGGCTATGGGACACATGCTATGGGACATTCAGCTATGGGACATTGAGCTATGGGAAAGTCATCTATGGGACAGTGATCTATGGGACACGGGCTATGTGACTGAGCTATGGGACTGTGAGCTACGGGACAGTGAGCTATTGGACATGGGCTATGGGGCACGGGCTATGGGACAGTCATCTAAGGGACATTGAGCTATGGGACAGTGAGCTATGTGACAGTGAGCTATGGGACACGGGCTATGGGACACGGGCTATGGGACACTGGCTATGGGACACGTGCTATGGGGCACGGGCTATGGGACAGTCAGCTATGGGACAGTGAGTTATGGGACTGTGAGCTGTGGGACACTAGCTATTGGAGTGAGCTATGGAATACGGGCTACGGGACATTGAGCTGTGAGACAGTGAGATATGGGACAGTGAGCTGTGGGACAATTGGCTATGGGACCGTGGTTAATGGGCAGTGAGCTACGGGATAGTCAGCTATGGGATAGTGGGCTATGAGACACGAGCTATGGGACAGTGAGGCATGGGACACGGCTACGGGACAGTGAGCTGTTGACCATTGAGCTGTGGGACAGTTGGCTATGGGCAGTGAGCTATGGGATAGTGGGCTATGGTATAGTGCGATATGAGACAGCGAGCTTTGGGACAGTGGGCTATGGGACAGTGAGCTATGGGACTGTGAACTATGAGACAGTGAGCTAAGGGACAGGAAGCTGTGGGACATGGACGATGGGACAGTGGGCGATGGACAGGGCTATGGGAGAGTGAACTATTGGACAGTGAACTATGGGACACGGGCTACGGGACTATGAGCTGTGGAACAGTGGGCTATGGTACAGTGGGCTATGGGCAGTGAGCTTTGGGATAGAGTGCTATGGGATAGTGAGCTATGAGACAGCGAGCTATGGGAGAGTGGGCTATGGGACGCTGAGCTATGGGACATGGGCTATGGGAGAGTGGGCTATGCGACATGGTCTATCCGTCAGTGAGCTATGGGAGAATGAGCTATGTGGCACGGGCTATGGAACAGTGAGCTATGGGACAGTGAACTATGGGGCTGTGAGGTATGGGACAGTGGACTATGGGACTTGGGCTATGAGACAGTGAGCTATGCGACAGTGAGCTATGGGATAGTGAGGTATGGGACACAGCCTATGGGACATTGAGCTATGTTGCAGTGTGCTATGGGACAGTGAGCAATGGGACATGGGCAATGGGACATTGAGCTATGGGACACGGGCTATGGGACACTGAGCTATGGGATACAGGCTATGGGATAGTGAGCTATGGGCAGTGACTATGAGATAGTGTGCTATGGGATAGTGGGCTATGGGATAGTGGGCTATGAGACAGTGAGCTATGGGAAAGTGGGCTATGGGACACTGAGCTATGGGACATGAGCTATGGGACAGTGGGCTATGGGATACAGTCTATCTGTCAGTGAGCTATGGGCTAATGGGCTATGTGGCACAGGCTATGGAACAGTGAGCTATGGGACAGTTAGCTATGGGACTGTGAACTATGGGACAGTGAGCTATGGGACAGTGGACTATGGGACTTGGGCTAAGGACTGTGAGCTATGGGACACGGCCTATGGCACATTAAGCTATGATACAGTGAGCTGTGGGACAGTGGTCTATGGGACATGGGCAATGGGTCATTGAGCTATGGGACACGGGCAATGGGACAGTGAGCTATGGGACATTGAGCTATGGGACATTGAGCCATGATAAAGTGAGCTATGGGACAGGGGCTATGGGTCACGTGCTATGGGACAAGGGCTATGGGACAATGAGCTATGGGACAGTGAGCTATGGGACAGTGAGCTATGGGACTATGAGCTAAGGGACGCGGGCTATGGGACACATGCTATGGGACATTCAGCTATGGGACAGTGAGCTATGGGAAAGTCATCTATGGGACAGTGATCTATGGGACATGGGCTATGTGACAGTGAGCTATGTGACAGTGAGCTATGGACAGTGAGCTATGGGACACGTGCTATGGGGCACGGGCTATGGGACTGTCAGCTATGGGACAGTGAGTTATGGGACTGTGAGCTATGGGACACTAGCTATTGGACAGTGAGCTATGGAATACAGGCTACGGGACATTGAGCTGTGAGACAGTGAGATATGGGACAGTGAGCTGTGGGACAATTGGCTATGGGACCATGGTTAATGGGCAGTGAGCTATGGGATAGTCAGCTATGCGATAGTGGGCTATGAGACACGAGCTATGGGACAGTGAGGCATGGGACACGGCTACGGGACAGTGAGCTGTTGACCATTGAGCTGTGGGACAGTTGGCTATGGGCAGTGAGCTATTGGGATAGTGGGCTATGGTATAGTGCGATATGAGACAGCGAGCTTTGGGACAGTGGGCTATGGGACAGTGAGATATGGGACTGTGAACTATGAGACAGTGAGCTAAGGGACAGGAAGCTGTGGGACATGGACGATGGGACAGTGATCTGTGGGACAGTGAGGTATGGGACAGTGGGCGGTGGACAGGGCTATGGGGCAGTGAGCTATTGGAGAGTGAACTATGGGACACGGGCTACGGGACTATGAGCTGTGGAACAGTGGACTATGGTTCAGTGGGCTTTGGGCAGTGAGCTTTGGGATAGTGTGCTATGGGATAGTGGGCTATGAGACAGCGAGCTATGGGAGAGTGGGCTATGGGACATGGGCTATGGGAGAGTGGGCTATGCGACATGGTCTATCTGTCAGTGAGCTATGGGAGAATGAGCTATGTGGCACGGGCTATGGAACAGTGAGCTATGGGACAGTTAGCTGTGGGACAGTGAACTATGGGGCAGTGAGCTATGCGACAGTGGACTATGGGACTTGGGCTATGGGACAATGAGCTATGGGACACGGGCTATAGGACCCTAAGCTATGGGACATGGGCTATGGGACATTGGGCTATGAGACTCGGTCTATGTGTCAGTTAGCTATGGGACAGTGAGCTATGTGGCACGGGCTATGGAACAGTGAGCTATGGGACAGTTAGCTATGGGACAGTGAAATATGGGACAGTGAGCTATGGGACAGTGGACTATGGGACTTGATCTAAGGGACAGTGAGTTATGGGACACGGCCTATGGGACATTGAGCCATGATAAAGTGAGCTATGGAACAATGGGCTATGGGACATGGGAAATGGGATATTGAGGCATGGGACATGGGCAATGGGACAGTGAGCTATGTGACACGGGCTATGGGAGAGTGAGCTATGGGACAGTGAGCTATGTGACACGGGCTATGGGAGAGTGAGCTATGGGACAGTGAACTATGGGACACGGCCTATGGGACATTGAGCTATGATACAGTGAGCTATGGGACAGTGGGCTATGGGACATTGAGCAATGGGACATTGAGCAATGGGACTTGGGCAATGGGACAGTGAGCTATGGGACACGGCTATAGGAGAGTGAGCTATGGGACAGTGGGCTATGGGACACGGGCTATGGGTCACGTGCTATGGGACAGTGAGCTATGTGACAGTGAGCTATGGGGCATTGTGCTTTGGGACAGTTGGCTATGCAACACTGAGCACTGGGACAGTGAGCTGTGGGACTGTGAGCTATGGGACTGTGAGCTATGGGACACGGGCTATGGGACACTTGCTAAGAGACATTAAGCTATGGGACAGTGAGCCAAGGGACAGTGGGCTCTGGGACAGTGATCTATTGGGACAGTGAGCTATGGGACAGTGAGCTATTGGACACGGGCTATGTGATAGTGAGCTATGGGACTGTGAGCTACAGGACAGTGAGCTATTGGACATGGACTATGGGACCTGGGCTATGGGACTGTCATCTATGTGATATTGAGCTATCGGACAGTGAGCTATGGTACAGTGAGCTATGGGACAGTGAGCTACGGGACACGGGCTATGGGACATGTGCTATGGGGCACGGGCTATGGGACAGTCAGCTATGGGACAGTGATTTATAGGACTGTGAGCTATGGGACACTAGCTATTGGACAGTGAGCTATGGAACACGTGTTATGTGACAGTGAGCTGTGGGACAGTGAGCTGTGGGACAATGGGCTATGGGACAGTGGGATATGGGCAGTGAGCTATGCGATATTGGGCTATGAGACACAAGCTATGGGACAGTGAGCTACGGGACAGTGAGCTGTGGGCCAGTGAACTGTGGGACAGTTGGTTATGGGATAGTGGGCTATGGGCAGTGAGCTATGGGCTAGTGGGCTATGGGATACTGGGCTATGAGACAGTGAGCTATGGGACACGGGCTATGGGACAGTGACCTGTGGGCCAGTGAGCTGTGGGACAGTTGGCTATAGGACAGTGGGCTATGGGACAGTGAGCTATGGGATAGTGGGGTATGGGATAGTGGGCTATGAGACAGCAACCTATGGGACAGTGAAGTATGGGACAGTGGGCGATGGGACACGGGCTATGGGACAGTGAGCTATTCGACAGTGAGCTATGGGACAGTGGGCGATGGGACACGGGCTATGGAACAGTCAGCTATTGGACAGTGAGCTATGGGACACGGTGTACGGGACTATGAGCTGTGGGACCGTGAGCTATGGGACAGTGAGCTGTGGGACAGTGGGCTATGGTACAGTGGGCTATGTGCAGTGAGCTCTGGGTTTGTGTGCTATGGGATATTGGGCTATGAGACAGCGAGCTATGGGACAGTGGGCTATTGGACACTGAGCTATGGGACATGGGCAATGGGACAGTAGGCTATGGGACAGTTAGCTATGGGCCAGTGAACTATGGGACAGTGAGCTATGGGACAGTGATCTATGGGACAGTGAGCCATGGGACAGTGAGCTATTGGACACGGCTATGTGTTTGTGAGCTATGGGACAGTGAGCTACGGGACAGTGAGCTACGGGACAGTGAGCTATTGGACAGTGAGCTTTGGGACAGTGAGCTAAGGGACATGCGCTATGGGACCCGTGCTATGGGACATTAAGCTATGGGACAGTGAGATATGGGACAGTGAGCTATGGGACACGGGCAGTTGGACAGTGAGCTATGGCGCACGGGCTATGGGACAGTGGGCTATGGGACAGTTAGCTATGGGCCAGTGAACTATGGGACAGTGAGCTATGGGACAGTGGACTATGGGACTGGCTAAGAGAGATTGAGCTATGGGACACGGCCTATGGGACATTGAGCTATGATACAGTGAGCTATGGAACAGTGGGCTATGGGTCATGGGCAATGGGACAGTGAGGTATATGACACAGGCTATGGGAGAGTGAGCTATGGGACAGTGAGCTATGGGACACGGGCTAGGTGTCACGGGCTATGGGACACGGGCTATGGGACAGTGAGCTATGGGACAGAGAGCTATGGGACATTGAGCTTTGCGACAGTTGGCTATGCGACAGTGAGCAATGGGTCAATGGGCTATGGGACATTGAGCTATGGGACTGTGAGCTATGGGACACGGGCCATGGGACAGTGATCTATGGGACAGTGAGCTATTGGACACGGCTATGTGTTTGTGAGCTATGGGACAGTGAGCTATGGGACACGGGCAGTGGGACAGTGAGCTATGGGGCACGTGCTATGGGACAGTCAGCTATGGGACAGTGAGTTATGGGACTGTGAGCTATGGGACACTAGCTATTGGACAGTGAGCTATGGAACACGGGCTACGGGACAGTGAGCTGTGGGACAGTGAGCTATGGGACAGTGAGCTGTGGGACAGTGGGCTATGGGACAGTGGGCTATGGGCAATGAACTATGGGATAGTCGGCTATGGGATAGTGGGCTATGAGACAGCGAGCTATGGGACACTGAGCTATGGGACTTGGGTTATGTGACAGTGGGCTATGGGACACTGTCTATCTGTCAGTGAGCTTTGGGACAGTGAGCTATGTGGCACGGGCTATGGATCAGTGAGCTATGGGACAGTTAGATATGGGATGTGAACTATGGGGCAGTGAGCTATGGGACAGTGGACTATGTGTCTTGGGCTATCGGACAGTGAGCTATCGGACAGTGAGCTATGGGACACGGCGTATGGGACATTGAGCTATGATACATTGAGCTATGGGACAGTTAGCAATGGGCATGGGCAATGGGAGAGTGAGCTGTGGGACAGTGAGCTGTGGGACACGGGCTATGGGAGAGTGAGCTGTGGGACAGTGAGCTGTGGGACAGTGGGCTATGGGACAGTGGGATATGGGCAGTGAGCTGTGGGATAGTGAGCTATGGGATAGTGGGCTATGAGACAGCGAGCTATGGGACAGTGAGCTATGGCACACGGGCTACAGGACAATGAGCTGTGGGCCAGTGAATTGTGGGAGAGTTGGCTGTGGGCTATGGGCAGTGAGCTATGGGATAGTGGGCTATGGGACAGTGAGCTATGGGACTGTGAGCTATGGGACTGTGAGCTATGGGACAGTGAGCTAAGGGATAGGGAGCTATGGGACACGGGCTATGGTACAGTGAGCTATGGGACACGGGCTACAGGACTGTGAGCTGTGGGGCATGGGCTATGGGACAGTCAGCTATGAGACAGTGAGTTATGGGACTGTGAGCTATGGGACACTAGCTATTGGACCGTGAGCTATGGAACACAGGCTACGGGACAGTGAGCTGTGGGACAGTGAGCTGTGGGACAGTGGTTTATGGGACAGTGGGATATGGGCATTGAGCTATGGGATAGTCGGCTATGGGATAGTGGGCTATGAGACAGCGAGCTATGGGACACTGAGCTATGGGACATGGGCTATGTGACAGTGAGCTATGGGACATGGTCTATCTGTCACTGAGCTATGTAGCACGGGCTATGGATCAGTGAGCTATGGAACTGTTGGATATGGGATGTGAACTATATGACAGTGAGCTATGGGACAGTGGACTATGTATCTTGGGCTATGGGACAGTGAGCGATTGGACAGTGAGCTATGGGACACTGCCTATGGGACATTAAGCTATGATACAGTGAGCTATGGGACAGTTAGCAATGGGACATGGGCAATGGGACATTGAGCTATGGGACACGGGCTATGGGACATTGGGCTATGGGACCCTGAGCTATGGGACATGGGCTATGGGACAGTGGGCTATGGGACATGGTCTATCTGTCAGTGAGCTATGGGACAGTGAGCTATGTGGCACGGGCTATGGAAAAATGAGCTATGTGTAGGAATGTCTAGTTCCTATCCAAAAGACTGAGGCCCACTCAGGCGATCAAATAAACGAGGTTTAATGAAAACTAACAGAGTTTAACAGATAACTGCAGGAGAACATCGAATATAGGTCTAGTCAGTTCGGAGGCTCCACGAGGACTGCTTGGGTGGTCCCGTGGCTGACGTCATGACGTCATCACGTTTTTCCCGCCGGTGGGGATCACGTCATGCACGGCGTGACGTCATCGCGTTTACCCGTGCTATTAAAGTGATAACGCTCTGTACATGTAAACAGTGAAAACAAAGATACAGACTCAGGCTGTAGCTAACATATTGTTAAAGGGAATTATATACAATTGATCGGAGTCCCTTAGTGGCACCGCCACATGCGCCCCCCCAGAATTGTCTTTAATAGCAAAAGTAAAACAGCAAGGAGGCCTGACAAGCCTGTCAGATCGACTTCTGTAGCCTTGAAGTGCAAGCTGATGGACGGCGGGCGAGCTGGCGGGCGGTTGCGTTTGATCTGGCACGGCGACTGTGGGCGGTCGGCCACGTTTCGGCGGTTGTGCGATCTCGACTGGGCGGTCAAGGTCCAAGTGAGCCGGCTCCAACCGGTCAACCGAAATGTGGTGCGGTTTTCCTCCGACATCGACCGAAAAAGTTTTGTGTCCCGGCTCTATCACGCGGAAAGGACCAGTGTGAGGAGGTTTGAGCGGATCCCGATGAGCGTCGTGGCGGATAAACACATAGTTGACATTGTTCAGCTCAGCTGGGACGTGGGAGCTCTGCAAGCCGTGATGTGACGTAGGCACTGGAGCGAAACTTCTGGTCGCCTCCTGGTGGCTGATGAGCTGCTGGGATATGGACCATGGCTCTGTTGGAGTCGGAAGGAAATCCCCTGGTACGCGTAGCGGCTGGCCATATACGAGCTCCGCCGAGGACGATTGAAGATCTGCTTTAGGCACCGTACGAAGACTTAAAAGGACCCATGGAAGCCTGTCCACCCAGCCCGCGCCTTGAAGGCTGGCTCGCAGTGCGGCTTTGAGCGACCTGTGGAATCGTTCGCACAGGCCGTTCGCCTGTGGATGGTAGTCAGTGGTGCGATGTAGCCTGACGCCGAGCCCCTGAGACACAGCGTTCCAGAGCTCCGAAGAAAACTGCGGCCCACGATCAGACGAGATGTCCGCCGGTACCCCGAAACGGGCGACCCAAGAGGAGATGAATGCCCTGGCGACGTCTGCGGAAGCAGTGGATGACAAAGGAACCACCTCCAGCCATCGAGTGGTGCGGTCCACCATTGTAAGAAGATGAGTAAACCCGTGCGAAGGCGGAAGTGGCCCCACCAGGTCCACATGCACATGATCAAACCTACGTTCTGGAACAGCGAAAGTGGCCAATGGAGCCTTGACGTGATGCTGCACCTTGGCCTTTTGGCAGACCACGCAGGTGTTGGCTCAGTCGCGAACATCCATGTGCATGCCCCGCCACATGAATTTGGACAACATCAGCCGTTGCGAGGCCTTCATGCCAGGGTGCGACAAAAACTTTTCGGCGCCAGGCGATCGACACGATAGGGTGAGGATCTCCTACGGAGACGTCGCAGAGTAGCATAGTGCCCGCGACATGGAATTTGATGTCGGCCGCTTGGAGGCTAGAGGTGTTGGTTCCGTAAGACTGGACTTCTGGATCCGAGGCTTGATCCGCAGCCATGAGGGCACAGTCGATGCCGAGCTGGACTGCATGAACGGTCGCGCGGGAGAGGCAATCTGCCACCAGGTTGTCTTTACCGGACACATGCTGAATGTCAATGGTGAATTCTGCGATAAACGTCAACTGACGTTGTTGCCGAGCTGACCACGGTTCGGCGGTCTTGGCCATAGTGAACGTTAGTGGCTTATGGTCCACAAAAGCCATGAACGGACGTCCCTCTAGCAAGAACCGGAAATGGTGGATGGCCAGAAAAAGGGCAAGCAACTCCCGGTCGAACGTGCTGTACTTCCGTTTGTTTTGCCGTAGTTGACGGCTGAAAAATGCCAGCGGTTGCCACGTCCCATGCACCCACTGTTCCTGCACTGCACCGATGGCGTAGTCTGATGCGTCGGTGGTAAGGGCGATGGTGGCACCTGGCAGCGGGTGCGCCAGCATGGTTGCATTGGCTAAGGCGCCTTTGGTGTCGACGAACGCCTGGTCCATGTCGACCGTCCAGCTAATCGGATCCTTGCCGGACTTTCCCTTGAGGGCCTCGTACAGGGGCTGCATGAGCAGAGCTGCATTAGGCACGAACCAGTGATAAAAGTTTACCATCCCTAGGAACTCCTGCAGGGCCTTGATGGTCTGCGGGTGCGGGAACGAAGTAACTGCCTCTACCTTCGTTTGCAGGGGAGTTGCGCCATCTGATGTGATGCGATGGCCTAGAAAATCAATCTGCTGCAGGCCGAACTGGCACTTGGCCAGGTTGATGATCAAGCCGTGTTGACTGAGGCGTCTAAAGAGGATGCACAAATGGCAGATGTGCTCCGCTTTATTAGGGCTGGCGATGAGGATGTCGTCAAGGTAGACGAATTGAAACTTGAGGTCCCGAAGCACGGAGTCCATCAAGCTCTGGAAAGCCTGTGCAGCGTTCTTCAATCCAAACGGCATCCGCAGAAATTCAAACAGGCCGAATGGGGTGATGACTGCGGTTTTTGGGACGTCTTGCGGGTGTACGAGGTCCTGGTGGTAGCCACGGATAAGGTCGACTTTTGAACAAATGGTATTTCCCGCCAAATGGGCAGAGAAATCCTGAATATGAGGGATCGGGTACCGATCAGAAGTAGTGGCATCATTCAGGCGTCTGTAGTCGCCGCAAGGCCGCCATCCACCGCCAGGTTTCGGAACAATGCGGAGAGGCGAAGACCAGGGACTATTCGACCGGCGAATAATCCCTAGCTGCTCCATCATGTCGAACTCCGCTTTTGCAGCTGCGAGCTTGCCAGGTTCAAGGCGCCGGGCCCGTGCGTAGACCGGGGAGCCAGTAGTGGTGATGTGATGTTCAACACCATGTTTTGTGGCCGTGGAAGAGAAAGTGGGTCTGGTCAGGTCTGGGAAATCTCCGAGGAGGCAAGTGAAGTCATCCGGAGGTGGGAACGCACAGGAGACAGTGCGCGACACGGTGTTACTGCGGTGGCACGGGATGGAGTGAAAAGTGGCCGCATTGATCAACCGGCGGTGCCGTATATCCACCAGGAGGCCGTTGGCGCACAAAAAATCCGCCCGAGGATGGCTTGAAAGACTTTGGCCGTGATGGAATCCCAGTAAAACCGCTGGCCGCCGAAGCACACCTGGACCCGGCGTCTTCCGAAGGTCCGAATGGCCCCGCCATTAGCCGCCTCGAGGGAGGGGCTGTGCTCCCCGGCTTGTAGATCCAGAATTGACACGGGTAGGATGCTACACTGTGCCCCGGTGTCGCAGAGGAAACGTCGACCAGATAGGGAGTCGGTGATGAAGAGGAGTTTTCCCGAATTACCGATTGCCATTGCAGCCGCGGGGCGCTCGTTATAACCGGTCCTCTTTCGGCAGGGTGGCTGCTGTTTTTGTTTTTTGAGCAAAAAGCTGCAGGGAGGGCAGCAGTATTTTGCTTTCACGCCAAAACAGGCGTGGTAGAAGCACAACCCCTCAGGTTGAGGGGCTGGAGCAGCGTCTGTGGGGGATGGGCACCTCGTGGCAGCGCAGTACTGCTGTGCCACCGCGAAGATCTTGTCCGCATCGGCAGCCAGCTCTGCGCAGTCTGTGACTTCAGACCTGGCTAGGGCAGCCTGAACTTGCTCCGGTAGCTGGCTGAGGAACAGCTCCCTGAAGAGGAAGCATTCCGGTTCGGAGCCCAGGAGCGTGAGCATTTGGCTCATGAGCTCGGACGGCTTGGAGTCCCCGAGGCCGGGCATAGCGAGCAGCCGGCGGGCGCGCTCCGACTTCGTGACCCCGAAGACCTGTAACAACCGCGCCTTTATCGTTTCATACTTGCGATCTTCTGGTGGATTACCAAGCAGGCTGACGATCCGCGAGGCTGTGGCACTGTCGAGGGCAGAGACCACGTAATAGTAACGGGTCTGATCCGCAGCAATGTTCCTGATTGCGAACTGGGCTTCCGCCTGGATGAACCACGAGGCTGGCTGTTGCTCCCAGAACTGTGGTAGCTTCAAAGCAATGGCGTTCGATTCCATGTTCAGTAACTTCTGCGAAAACCGTTCGCAAAAGTCGGGGTCACCAATGTAGGAATGTTTAGTTCCTATCCAAACGACTGAGGCCCACTCAGGTGATCAAATAAACGAGGTTTAATGAAAACTAACAGAGTTTAATGGATAACTACAGGAGAACATCGAATATAAGTCTAATCAGTTCGGAGGCTCCACGAGGACTGCTTGGGAGGTCCCGTGGCTGACGTCATGACGTCATCACATTTTTCCCGCCGGTGGGGGACCACGTGATGAACGGCGTGACGTCATCACATTTACCCGCGCTATTAAATTGATAACGCTCTGTATATGTAAACAGTGAAAACAAAGATACAGACTCAGGCTGTAGCTAACATATTATTAAAGGGAATTATATACAATTGATCGGAGTCCCTTAGTGGCTCCACCACAATGGGACAGTTAGCTATGGGACAGTGAACTATGGGACAATTAGCTATGGGACAGTGGACTATGGGACTTGGGCTATGGGACAGTGAGCTATGGGACACGGCCTATGGGAGATTGAGCTATGATACAGTGAGCTATGGGACAGTGAGCTATGGGACATGGGCAGTGGGACATTGAGCTATAGGACATGGGCAATGGGACAGTGAGCTATGGGACACGGGCTATGGGTCACGTGCTATGGGATACGGGCTATGGGACAGTGAGCTATGGGACAGTTGGCTATGGGACAGTGGACTATGGGACAGTGCAGTGATCTATGGGAGAGTGAGCTATGGGACAGTGAGCTATTGGACACGGGCTCTGTGATAGTGAGCTATGGAATTGTGAGCTACAGGAGAGTGATCTATTGGACATGGGCTATGGGACACGGGCTATTGGACAGTGATCTATGGAACATTGAGCTATGGGACAGTGAGCTATGGGACAGTGAGCTATGGGACACGGGCTATGGGACACGGGCTATGGGACATTAAGCTATAGGACAGTGTGCTATGGGATAGTGGGCTATGAGACAGCGAGCTATGGGACTGTGAGCTATGGGACACGGGCTACGGGACAGCGAGCTTTGGGACAGTGAGCTATGGGACAGTGAGCTGTGGGATAGTGGGCTATGGGACAGTGGGCTATGGGCAGTGAGCTATGGGATAGTGGGCTATGTGATAGTTGGTTAAGAGACAGCAATCTATGGGGCAGTGGGCTATGGGACAGTGAGCTATGGGACAGTCAGCTAAGGGATAGTGAGCTATGGGACATGGGCTATGGGACAGTGAGCTATGTGACAGTGAGCTATGGGAGAGGGAGCTATGGGAGAGTGAGGTATGGGACAGTCGTCTATGGGACAGTGATCAATGGGACAGTGAACTATGGGACAGTGAACTATGGGACACGGGCTATGAGACAGTGAGCATCCTCCTCACAGCACACACACCAACCCAGCTTTGTGTCATCTGCAAACTTGGAGATATTACATCTAGTTCGCTCGTCTAGATCATTTATATATATTGTGAATAGCTGGGGCCTCGCACCGATCCCTGCGGTACCCCACTAGTCACTGCCTGCCACTCAGTAAAAGACCCGTTTATTCCAACTCTTTGCTTCCTATCTGCCAACCAGTTCTCTATGCAAGTCAGTACCTTACCCCCAATCCCATATGCTTTAACTTTGAACGCTAATCTCTTATGCGGGACCTTATCGGAAGCCTTCTGAATGTCTAAATACACCACATCCACTGGTTCTCCCTTATCTATTCTACCAGTCACGTCCTCAAAAAATTCCAGTAGATTAGTCAAGCATGATTTACCTTTTGTAAATCCATGTTGACTTTGTCCGATCCAGTCGCTGTTTTCCAAGTGCTCTGCTATTACATCTTTTAAAATGGACACCAGCATTTTCCCCACTACCGATGTCAAGCTTACCAGTCTATAAATCCCCGTTTTCTCTCTACCACCATTTTTAAATAGTGGGTTTACATTAGCTACCCTCCAATCCATGGGAACTGTTCCAGAGTCTATAGAATTTTGGAAGATGACTAGCAATGCATCTACTATTTCTAGGGCCACTTCCTTAAGTACCCTAGGATGTAGATTATCAGGCCCTGGGAATTTATTGGCCTTCAATCCCATCAATTTCCCTGACACCATTTCCCTACAAATACTGATTTCATTCAGTTCCACCCTTTCATCAGACCCTATGTTCCCCGGCATCTCTGATAGGTTATTTGTGTCCTCCTTTGTGAAGACAGAACCAAAGTATGTATTTAATTGGCCTGCCATTTCTTTGTTCCCCATTATAAATTCCCCTGATTCTGACTGCAAGGGACTTACGCTTGACTTCATCAATCTTTTTCTCTTTACATATCTATAGAAGCTTTTACAGTCAGTTTTTGTATTCCCTGCTAGCTTACTCTCATACTCTATTTTCCCCTTCTTAATTAATCCCTTTAACCTCCTTTGCTGAATCCTAAACTGCTCCCAACCCTCAGGTTTGCTGCTTTTTCTGGCCAATTTATATCTCCTCTCCTTGGATCTTATGCTATCCCTAATTTCCCTTGTTAGTCACGGTTGAGTCACCTTTTTTGTTTTATGTTTATGCCAAACAGGGATGAACAAATTCTGTAGTTCATCCATGCAATCTTTAAATGTTTGCCATTGCCAATCCACCATCAACCCTTTAAGTAATGTTTCCCAATCCATCCAAGCCAATTCATGCCTAATACCATCGTAGTTTCCTTTATTTAAATTCAGGACCCTAGACTCTGAGTCAACTACTTCACTCTCCATCTTAATGAAGAATTCTATCATATTATGATTGCTCCTCCCCAAGGGGCCTCGCACAAGAAGATTGCCAATTAATTGTTTCTCATTACATAATACCCAGTCTAAGATGGCCTGATCTCTAGTTCGTTCCTCAACATATTGGTCCAGGAAACCATCCCATATACACTCTAGGAATTCCTCCTCCACGGTATTGTTATTAATTTGGTTAGCCCACTCTATATGCAGATTAAAGTCACCCATGATAACTGCTGTGCCCTTATGGAAACATAGAAATATAGAAGATAGGAGCAGGAGTAGGCCATTCAGCCCCTCGAGCCTGCTCCGCCATTCAATGAGATCATGGCTGATCATCCAAATTCAGTACCCTGTCCCTGCCTTCTCCCCATATCCCTTGATCCCTTTAGCCTTAAGAACTATATCTAACTCCCTCTTGAATATGTTTAATGAATTGGCCTCCACTGCCTTGTGTGGTAGAGAATTCCACAGGTTCACCACTCTCTGGGTGAAGAAATTCCTCCTCATCTCTGTCCTAAATGGCTTACCCCTTATCCTTAGACTGTGACCCCTGGTTCTGGACTCCCCGGCCATCGGGAACATCCTTCCTGCATCTAGTCTGTCTAGTCCTGTTAGAATTTTATAAGTTTCAATGAGATCCCCTCTCATTCTTCTAAACTCCAGTGAGTATAAGCCTAATCGACCCAATCTTTCCTCATACGTCATTCCTGCCATCCCAGGTATCAGTCTGGTGAATCTTTGCTGCGCTCCCTCCACGGCAAGAACATCCTTCCTCAGATAAGGCGACCAAAACTGCACACAATACTCAAGGATTTGTCTCACCAAGGCCCTGCACAACTGCAGCAAGACATCCTTGTTCTTGTACTCGGACCCTTTCGCTACGAAGGCCAACATACCATTTGCCTTCTTAACCGCCTGCTGCACCTGCATGCTTGCCTTCAGCGACTGGTGCACAAGGACACCCAGGTCTAGTTGCACTTCCCCTTCTCCCAATCTATTGCCGTTCAGATAATAATCTGCCTTCTTGTTTTTGCCACCAAAGTGGATAACCTCACATTTATCCACATTTAACTGCATCTGCCATGCTTATGCCCAATCACCCAACCTGTCCAAATCGCATTGGAGTTTCTCGGCATCCTCCTCACAGCACACAAGCCCACCCAGCTTTGTGTCATCTGCAAACTTGGAGTTATTACATCTAGTTCCCTCGTCTAGATCATTTATATATATTGTGAATAGCCGGGGCCCTGGGACCGATCCCTGCGGTACCCCATTAGTCATTGCCTGCCACTCGGAAAAAGATCCGTTTATTCCAACTCTTTGCTTCCTCTCTGCCAACCAGTTCTCTATCCAAGTCAGTTCCTTGCCCCAAATCCCATGTGCCTTAAATTTACATGCTAATCTCTTATGCAGGAGCTTATCGAAAGCCTTCTGAAAGTCCAAATACACCACATCCACTGGTTCTCCCTTATCTATTCTAACAGTTACATCCTCAACAAATTCCAATAGATTAGTCAAGCACGATTTACATTTTGTAAATCCATGTTGACTTTGTCCGATCCTGTCACTGTTTTCCAAGTGCTCTGCTATTACATCTTTTACTAGCTGGAGTGCCCGGTGGTGCCGAGAGTTTTTTGAGGGCATGTTGTTGTTGGAAGAGAGAGAGAGAGAGACTGGGGGGTGAAGAGAGAGACTGGGGGGAGAAGAGAGAGGCGGGGGGAAGAGAGAGAGAGAGACTGCTGGATTTCGTTTGGGATTAGCTTGGAGAGAGAGGGGGTGAAGGAATGCCTCAGGCCTGGCCCGATCGACCCCTGCGAAGGAAGGAAGGAAGGAAGGAAGAAGGCGAGCTCTCCCTCCCTGTCCCACCCCCTCACTCTTTCCCTCCCTCACCCTCTCTCTCTCTCACTCCCCCTGTCTCTCCCTGCTTTACTCTCTCTCCCTCACACCCCTCTCCTCTCCCTCCCTGCCCCTCTCCTCACCCTCCCTCCCCCTCTCCTCTCCCTCCCTCCCCCTCTCCTCACCCTCCCTCCCCCTCTCCTCTCACTCCCTCCCCCTCTCCTCTCCCTCCCTCTCCCTCCCCCTCTCCTCTCTCCCTCTCCTCTCTCCCTCCCTCATCTCCCGCCCCCCTCCTCTCCTCTCCCTCCCCCCTCTCCTCTCCCTCCCCCCCTCCTCCCCCTCCCTCCCCCCTCCTCTCCCTCCCCCCCACTCTCCATCCCCCTCCCCCTCCTCTCCCACCCCCCTCCTCTCCCTCCCCCCCTCTCCTCTCCCTCCCCCTCTCTCCTCTCCCTCCCCCTCTCTCCTCTCCCTGCCCCTCCCCCCCTCTCCTCTCCCTCCCCCTGTCTCTCCCTGATTTCCTCTCTGTCCCTCCCTCCCCCTCTCTGTCTGCCTGTCCTCAGAGTCCGGCCGCGGTGAGCCGTAGCCCCCGTGTGCGGATCAGCGCCTCAGGGCCGGCCGGTGCGCGGCCTAGCTGAGGCTGCACTCCGGGCCGCTACCGATGTTGACGCGCGCGCTGACTCCCGCCCCGCCAGCCTTTACTAAGATGGCGGCGATGGCTACGCTCAGCTCAGCTCAGTCCCGCGCCACCAGCCTTTACCAAGATGGCGGCGATCGCGGGGTGGGCCCAGCGGGACGGGCGGTGCCTAGCTCGGGCGTGGCTGGTGAGGAGAGGCCGAGGCTTCGAGGCCTGCAGGTGGGGTAACCCTCCAAGGTTGCGGCACCCGGCGGAGGCAGCGAGTCAAGAGGAAAAAAAAGGGTGAAAGGTAGGAAAATTAATCAGCTTAGAAAAAATATTTAGAAATGAATTTACTTTTTTTAAAAACAATTTCCCCTCCACACACACAGAAAGTGGGAAAAATAAACACACAGAAAGTGGGAAAAATAAATCAATAGTTAGAAATCAAGATGGCGGCCACTCACCTCAGCTCAGATGGATTAGGCCCACCCACACACACAATGAAACCCCCCGCCTTGATGCACCGATTGGTCATCCATCACGTCACTCAACACTAATGAGCGGAATTTTGCCCTTTTTTGAAACTTTTTTGTACACTGTCGGAACAATTTTTGTCTGACCAAAAAGTAAATACGCCTATTAGACTCCCCTAATGATAAGCTTTCTTTTGATGTGGTACGCTGTATAACTTTTGAGTGTATAGCGGACAGACAGTCAGACAAACAGACAGACAAACAGACAAACAGAGAGACAAACCACTTTATATATATAGATAGAAGATAGATAGATAAAGGACTCTAGCATTTTCCCTACGACCGATGTAATTCCCCGTTTTCTCACTACCACCTTTTTTGAATAATGGGGTAACATTAGCTACCATCCAATCGATGGGAACTGTTCCAGAGTCCATCGAATTTTGGAAGATGACCAGCAATGCATCCACTATTTCTAGGGCCACTTCCTTAAGTACCCGAGGATGTAGATGATCAGGCCCTTGGGATTTATCGGCCTTCAATACTGTCAATTTCCCTAACACTATTTCCCTACAAATACTGATTTCCTTCAGTTCCTCACTCTCATTAGACCCTATGGGGGAGAAATTCGGTATCGCTCCATTTGGGGCGCAATTCTCGGCCGGAGCGCGAAGTTTTGCGCCCAGCGCAAATTATCGCCACCTACTGAGAAATTGGTCTGTTTCGCCCCGGAGCTGATTGCAGCGCTAAATCAGGAGCTACACGACTCTCTTAAGCCGCTAAGCCGGAGGAGCGAGGTGCTAATTCAGAGGGCGTGCGCAGCACTGGTGCTGTCAGTTAGCGATTACACACAGACACGCTGGCGCCGGTCAGTTCTTAAAGGGGAGGGTCGATCTTGATTTGCAGCCGCACCCTGCGCATCGGAGCCCTGAATCTCGGCCTGGACAGACCTGTTGCCAAATCCTCCAGCCAAGGACCATGGAGAGGGCCAGGGAGCGAGCACAGCATTTTCAACGAGGGGGCCTTTGAGGCTCTGGTTGCCGCGGTGGAGCGCAGGCGATCTCTCCTGTACCTGGAGAGTGGCAGGAGGCCTCTTCCCAGCGAGTACCGAAAAGGCTGGAGGGAGGTGGCTCACAGAGTGACCTCCAGCAGCATGGTGCCTAGGACCCCTGTGCAATGCAGGAAGAAGTTCAACGACCCCACTCGGGTCGTCAGGGTGAGTGCCTTTTTCAGAAACCTCTTCATCCCTCCATCTCGACCTCGCTTTATGGCCAAAGGGTCTTGAAAGCCCCAATGCCCAGCACTCCTCCAACACCTTTGGCCCTTTCAGGAAACTCACATGCACATTCAGCACTTTGCATACAGTAAGGGCTATTCGACCATGGGAGGCATTTCAGCCAAGATCATGACTGCACACAGAAAGGGCTATTCCATCATGGGAGGCATTTCAGCCAAGATCATGGCTGCACCTTTATTCAGACCCCGCCCTTTTTCTTGCAGGCAAGCTGGCGCATAATGGGAGACAGCAGCAATGGACCGGGGGAGGCCTGCCTCACCTTCAAGCCCTGACCGATCTGGAGCAGCGCGAGTCCACCAGATTGTGGCAAGCCGGATGCTTGGCCCCGTCGCCACTGGAGACGCCGACCACGTTCTGGCCAGCAATGGTAAGGTCATCACCTTTTTGACCTCTCTCCTTCCACTTGTTCCTCACAACAGCATCCTTTGACAATCTCGCTCCAAATCAGTACATCGCTGCACTCATTCCTCCCTTGCTGCCACCCTGTCCTCACACTAAAGCCACTCTTCTACCTCCCTGCTTTCAGATGCTGATTCATCAGGTGAGGAGGTGGGCCCTCAAGCTGCCACTGGGAGTGAATCTGAAGGCGAGGAGGAAGAGGAAGCCGGACCATCAGCGCAACCCTCTGCCGACGCAGCCCATGGCCATACTGGGGACACGCCTTCCCTGGAGGGGAGCGGGGGGGGATGGTCTGATGAGGGTAAAGCTCCAGGACCAAGTGTGCTACAGCAACGCGAGGGGGGTAGTGAAGCTCGGGGGCCTTCTCCCCGAAGGGAGAGTATGGCCTCGAGTCCTGCTACAGTGAGCGCAGAAGAGGTGCGGCTCCTCGCTGAAATGAGCGCCCAGGTGGAGCAAAGGCACACGGAGCTCATGGCTGCAGTGGCAAGGATGCCCGAATCCATTGAGTTAATGGCAAGGAGTGTCCAGGACTTCGGTGCAGCACAGGCATCTGCCACGCAAATGCTAAGTGCTGCAATGCGGTCAGTGGCTGGTCTCATGCAGATGAAGATTGAGGCCACGCGAGCACTAACTGATGTCACCCTCGCTGGATCGGGCAGGTTTCCCCGGGGCCCTCCCCGCGCCGCAGCAGGCCAGCAATCTGTGCTCCCGCAGATTGCTGCGCATGCTGAAGTGCTGCCCCGTGGGAGTGCCAGTGTGTCGGTTGAGCGGGGAGTTGCTGTCCTCTCTCAGGATGACAGCATTCCTGCTGCCAGCACTGTCACTTCGCCACTGCAGTTGCCACCACCTGTAGGACAGACTGCTGCCGCCCATGCAGAGTTGGAGCAGTCAGCAGCCGGCCCTCCAGGCCCAGAGCTGGTCCAGGCCGTCCCTCAAGGGCATCTGCAGTCTCAGTTTCTGACACTCAGCAGGCTTCCCCCAGCCTTGCTGCAGCCACTGGGGTCCCAGTGCGGAGGAGCTGCAGGGTGGGAAGGGGGCAATTTCGCAAGGGAAGCAGATCACCCTCAAAGGGCAAAAAGTAGAAGGTGTGGCAAAATGTGGTTCATTGTTTTTTTGAAGGCCGAGGATCATGGTCATATTTTTGTTACTGTTTTGGACATTGTCTCCAGGTTGTGAGAGTCAGTTATGTGATTGACTGTTCCTTTGTGTGTTTCTTTCTATTACTTTGTCATGCGGGAAGGATACACAGTTTTGTTAATAAAGAAGTGTCTTAATTCAAAATGTGCATGTTTGCTCTTTGCACTCATTGTTGCCTTGTCCGGCTTAGGGGTTGAGGCATGGTTCCATTCAGGTTCTTTGAATGGCAGAAGCCATTTCCTCAGAGGGGGCCTAGAAGCGACCTGCTATAAGCCCTTGACGGACGGCCTTGCACTTTGTGCCTCCCTCCTGTCTTGGAGCTGCTGCTCCTCCTCCTCCTCCTCCTCCTCCTCTGCTTGTGCTCCAAGGCCCGCTGGCATTGGCTGGGTCCTGAGGATTGCCAGGTTATGCAGCATGCAGCAGACAACAACGAAGTGGGAGACTCACTCAAGCGAGTACTGCAGGGCTCCTCCAGAGTGGTCCAGACAGTGGAACCATTGCTTGAGCTTGCCGATTGTGTGCTCAACGATGTTCCTGGTAGCTTGATGGCTCTCGTTGTATCGTTCTTCTGCATGGGTGCTGGGCGAACGGAGCGGTGTCATCAGCCAGGTGCACAGAGGATAGCCCTTGTCCCCGAGAAGCCAGCCTCCTGGGTGAAGCAGGGCCTCAAAAAGTTCTGCCACAGAAGTCTGGCGCAGGATGAAGGCATTGTGGCTGCTGCCTGGAAAGTGGGCATTGACAGCGAGTATCAGCTGTCTGTGGTCACAGACCAGCTGGATGTTCAAGGAATGGAAGCCCTTTGTTGCAGAAATCCTCGGCATTCTCTTGCGGCACCCGCAAAGCCACATGGGTGCAGTCAATGGCACCCTGCACCATGGGGAAGCCCGCAAATCTTGCAAAGCCCGCTGCGCGATCTTGTTGCTTGTCCGGGGTCATCGGGAAAGAGATGTACTCTTGTCTCCATTTAAAGAGGGCATTTGTGACTTGACGGATGCAGCAATGCACCGCGAACTGGGAGATATTGGCAATGTCCCCAGTAGCAGATTGAAAGGAGCCGGTGGCATGAAAGTTGAGTGCTACTGTTACCTTCACTGCCACTGACAGAGATGTCCTGCTCCTCAGTTGAGGTTGCAGATCTGGCTGGAGGAGGTGGCAGAGCTCAGTGACCACCTCCTTGCTGAATCGCAGCCTTCGCAAACACTGCTCCTCAGACATTCTGATGTATGAGAACTGTTGTCGAAAAACCCTGGGACGGTAAGGTCTCCTGTACCGACGCCTGTTGGCCCTCCTCCGTCTGGCCATGAATGCCACTCTATCTCTGCGTCTCTGTGCCCTCTCAATGTGGTGGAGAAGCACGACGTTCCCATCCATTGCAGGCCCAATAATATGTGGGCAATCAAAGTTATGCCGTGAAAAAGCAAAGCAACTACAAAGTTATGGGCAGAAGCCAAAACTACCTCAGACAGCGTTGACTCAATGCAGAAATCTCTCTTTCTCCCTTTGACTCTCTGCAAATCTCTCTCTCTCTCTCAGAACGAGTGGTCCAAAAATGGCTATCACACAGAAGACAGGAAGAGCCCCCTTTAAATAGCGCCGGCCCAGCCCCACAGCGACTGGGAAGCATTCCAGTCAACCTGTCGGTAGCAACAGGCAGAAAGGAGGGGGTTGCCACTGAATTTCCGGTCCGGGGCGCCCCAAGGGCGTTGCACTCTGGAATGACATCAAGATCTGTGTGCGCAGGAGAGCGGGCTGTAGGGCTTAGCGCCGCCGCTAAATGTCCGCTCAATTTCGCGAGAGGCGCAGGTCTTGCCGCGCCCGGGCGCTAGTTGGTTAGCGCCCCACTTATCGCCCTCTTAAGGCGCTAACGGGTGGTGCTCACAACTGAATTTCTCCCCCTATGTTCCCCGACATCTCTGGGAATTTATCGGCCTTCAATCCCATCAATTTCCCTAACACCATTTCCCTACATATACTGATTTCTATCAGTTCCTCCCTCTCATTAGACCCTATGTTCCCCGACATCTTTGAGAGGTTATTTGTGTCCTCCTTTGTGAAGACAGAACCAAAGTATGTATTTAATTGGTCTGCCATTTCTTTGTTACCCATTATAAATTCCCCTGATCCTGACTGCAAGGGACCTACGCTTGACTTCACCAATCTTTTTCTCTTCACATATCTATAAAAGCTTTTACAGTCAGTTTTTAGATTCCCTGCAAGCTTACTCTCATACTTTATTTTCCCCCTCTTAATTAATCCCTTTGTCCTCCTTTGCTGAATCCTAAACTGCTCCCAATCCTCAAGTTTGCTGCTTTTTCTGGCCAATTTATATGACCTCTCCTTGGATCTTATGCTATCCCTAATTTCCCTTGTTAGTCACGGTTGAGTCACCTTTTTTGTTTTATTGTTATTGCACGCGTCTCTAATTTCCCATTTAATGCCATCCCCAACCTCAGCATTATGTTTTGGGGTCTGTATACCATGCGCACTAATGTTTTCTGCCCCTTGGTATTTCTCAGCTCTACCCATACAGATTCCACATCATCAGAGCTAATATACTTCCTTACTATTGTTAATCTCCTCTTTAACCAGCAATGCTACCCCAACTACTTTTCCTTTTTGCCTGTCCTTCCTGGATATTGAATACCCCTGGATGTTGAATTCCCAGCCTTGGTCACCCAGGAGTCATATCTACGTAATCCCAAATATACCATATCCGTTTACATCTATTTGCGCAGCTAATTCATCCAACTTATTACGAATGCTCCTCACATTAAGACACAAAACCTTCTGGCTTCTTTTTTTAACACTCAGTCCTTATAAAATTATTATTTACTGTGGCCCTGGGACAGTTAGCTATGGGACAGTGAGCTATGGGACAGTGGGCTATGAGATAGTGAGCTGTGGGAAAATGATTTATGGGAAACAGAGCTGTGGGAAATGGGCTATTGGACAGTGAGCTATGGGATCTGGGCTATGGGACAGTGAGCAATGAGACACGGGCTATGGGACAGTGAGCTACGGGACAGTGAGATACGGGACAGTGATCTATGGGACAGTGGGCTATGGGATGGTGAGTTATGGGACAGTGGGCTATGGGACAGTGAGCTATGGGACACTGAGCTCTGGGACACATGCTATTGGAAAGTGAGCTATGGGACACGTTTATGGGACAGTGCGCTATGGGACACGGGCAATGGGACAGTGAGCTATGGGACAGTGACCTATGGGAGAGTCAGATATGTGACAGTGCGCTATGCGGCTGTGAGCTATGAGACAGTGGGCTATGGGACAGTGATCTATGGGACAGTGGGCTATGGGACAGTGGGCTATGGGACAGTGAGCTATGGGACAGTGAGCTAAGGGATAGTGGATATGGGACAGTGGGCTATGGGAGAGTGAGATATGGGATGGTGAGTTATGGGACGGTAGGCTATGGGACAGTGAGCTATGGAATAGTGAGCTATGGGACAGTGAGCTATGGGAGACTGAATTGTGGGACATGGGCTATTGGAAAGTGAGTTATGGGATGGTAGGCTATGGGACAGTGAGCTATGGAATGGTGAGCTATGGGACAGTGAGCTATGGGAGAGTGAATTGTGGGACATGGGCTATTGGAAAGTGAGCTATGGGACATGGGCTATGGGACAGTGAGCTAGGGACAGTGAGCTATGGGACAGTGGACTATTGGACAGTGAGCTATGGGACAGTGAATTATCCAACAGTGCGCTATGGGATAGTGGGCTACAGGACAGTGGGCTCCAGAAAATTGAGCAATGTGAGAGTGAGCTATCGGACAGTGAGCTATAGGATGGTGAGTTATGGGACAGTGGTCTATGGGACAGTGAGCAATGGGATGGTGAGCTATGGGACATTGATCTATGGGACAGTGGGCTCTGGAACACGGGCTATCGGACACGGGCTATGGGACAGTGAGTTATGGGACAGTGTGGTATGGGACAGTGAGATATGGGACAGTGAGCTATGGGACTCGGGCTATTGGACAGTGAGCTATGGGAGAGTGAGCTATGGGACAGTGGGCTATGGGACATGGGCTACGGGACAGTGGGCTATGGGACAGTGAGCTGTGGGACAGTGGGCTATGGGACAGTGAGCTATGGGGCAGTGGGCTATGGGAAAGTGGGCTATGAGAGAGCGAGCTATGGGACAGTGGGCTATGGGAGAGTGAGCAATGGGGCAGTGGGCTATGGGACAGTGAGCTATGGGACAGCGGGCTATAGGACAGTGGGCTATGAGACAGCGAGCTATGGGACACGGGCTATGGGACAGTGAGCTACTGGAAAATTAGATGTGGGACAGAGCTGTGGGACATGGTGTATTAGAAAGTGGGCTATGGGACATTGAGCCATGGGACAGTGAGCTATGGGATATTGGATATGGGACAGTGGGCTATGGGAGAGTGATATATGGGATGGTGAGATATGGGACAGCGGGCTATGGGACAGTGATCTATGGAATGGTGAGCTATGGGACAGTGTGCTTTGGGACATTGAGCTGTGGGACAGTGGGCTATGTGACAGTGAGCTATGGGGCAGTGAGCTATGGGATAGTGAGCATTGGGACAGTGGGCTGTGGGACAGTGAGCTATTGGCCAGTGAGCTATGGGACAGTGAGCTATGGGATAGCGGGCTATGGGCCAGTGGGCTCAGGGGGAGTGAGATATGGGACAGTGAGCTGTGGGACAGTGGGCTATGGGAGAGTGAGATATGGGATGGTGAGTTATGGGGCAGTAGGCTATGGGACAGTGAGCTATGGAACAGTGAGCTATGGGACAGTGAGCTATGGGAGACTGAGTTATGGGACATGGGCTATTGGAAAAATGAGCTATGGGACACGGGCTATGGGACAGTGAGCTAGGGGCAGTGAGCTATGGGACAGTGGGCTATTGGACAGTGAGCTATGGGACAGTGAGTTTTGGGACAGTGAGCTACGGGAGAGTGGGCTCCAGGAAATTGAGCAATGGGAGAGTGAGCTATGGGACAGTGAGCTATAGGATGGTGAGTTATGGGACAGCAGGCTATGGGACAGTGAGCTATGGAACGGTGAGCTATGGGACAGTGAGCTATGGGAGACTGAGTTATGGGACATGGGCTATTGGAAAAATGAGCTATGGGACATGAGCTATGGGAAAGTGAGTTATGGGACAGTGGTCTATGGGACAGTGAGCAATGGGAATGTGAGCTATAGGACATTGAGCTATGGGACACAGTGTATGGGACAGTGAGCTATGGGCCAGTCAGCTATGGGACACGGGCTATGGAAAATGAGCTATGGGACAGTGAGCTATGGGACACGGGCTATCGGTCAGTGAGCTATGGGACAGTGAGCTATGGGACAGTGGATTATTGGGCAGTGAGCAATGGGAAAGTGAGCTATTGGACATTGAGCTATTGGACACGGCATATGGGACATTGAGCTATAAGACAGTGAGCTATGGGACAGTGGACTATTTGACAGTGGGCTATGGGACAGTTAGCAAAGGGACAGTGGGCTATGGGTCAGTGGGCTATGAGACAGCGGGCTATGGAACAGTGCACTATGGGACAGTGAGCTATGGGGCAGTGAGCTATGGGACAGGGAACTATGGGAGATTGACTATGCAACAGTAATCTATGGGAGAGTGAGCTATGGGACACGGTCAATGGGACACGGTCTATGACGCCGTGAGCTATGGGATAGTGAGCTATGGGAGAGAGCGAGCTACAGGATAGTGCTTTGTGGGACAGAGAGCAATGGGACACTGGCTATGGGACTGTGAGCTTTGGGACAGTGATCTATGCGTCGGTGAGCTACGGGACATGGGCTTTGGGACAGTGGGCGATGGGGCAGTGACTATGGGACATGGGTTATGCGATAGTGAGCTATGGGACCCGTGTTATGGGACAGTGAGCTATGAGACATTGGGATGTGCGACAGTGGGCTATGGGACAGTCAGCTATGGGACAGTGAGCTATGGGACAGTGAGCTTTGAGACACTGGGATATGCGACAGTGGGCTATGGGACAGTCAGCTATGGGACAGTGTGCTATGGGACAGTGAGCTATGGGACACAGGCTATGGGACAGTGAGCTATGGGACAGTAAGCGGTGCCAGATTGAGCAATGGGACAGTGAGCTACGGGACTGTAAGCTATTGGGCAGTGAGATATGGGAAAGTGGGCTGTGGGACAGTGAGCTATGGGACAGTGAACTATACGACAGTGAGCTATGGGACACGGTCTGTGGGACAGTGAGCTATGTGACAGTGAGCTATGGGACAGTGAGCTATGGGACATTGATCTATGCAACAGTGAACAATGTGACAGTGTGCTATAGGAATGTGACTAATGGTAGTGTGAGCTATGGGACAGTGACCCATGCGACAGTGGGCTATGGGACAGTGAGCTATGGGACACGGGTTATGGGACAGTGGGCTATGGGATGGTGGTCTAAAGGGCAGTGAGCTGAGGGATAGTAAGCTATGGGACACGGGCTATGAGACAGTGGCCTACGTGACAGTGAGCTATTTGACAGTGAGCTATGTGACAGTGAGCTTTATAACAGTGAGCTATGTGACAGTGAGCTATGTGAGAGTGAGCTATGAGACGATGAGCTATGGGACAGTGAGCTATGGGACTCGGTTTATTGGACACAGTCTATGGGACAGTGAGCTATGACACACAGGCTACGGGTCAGTGAGCTATGGGACAGTGAGCTATGGGACATGGGCTATGTGACTGAGCTTTGGGATAGTGAGCTATGAAGCACGGGCTATGGGACAGTGGGGTATGGGTCAGTTAGCTATGGGACAGTGAGCTACAGGACAGTGAGCTATAGGAGAGTGAGCTGTGGGTCATTGAATTTTGGGACAGTAGGTTATGTGACAGTGAGCCATGGGACAATGAGCTATGGAAAAGTGGGCTGTGGGATTGTGAGCTATGGGACGGTGAGCTATGGGACAGTGGGCTATCAGACCGTGAGCTATGGGACATTGAGCTATGGGGCAGTGAGCTATGGAACACGTGCTATGGGACAGTGGGCAATTGGACAGTAGCTATGGGTCAGTGGGCTATGGGACAGTCGGCTATGGGACAGTGAGCTATGGAACACGTGCTATGGGACAGTGGGCAATTGGACAGTAGCTATGGGTCAGTGGGCTATGGGACAGTCGGCTATGGGACAGTGAGCTATGTGGCACGGGCTATGGGACATGGGATATGCGACAGTGAGCTATGGTACAGTGAGCTACGGGACAGTGAGCTATGGGACATGGCTATGGGACAGTGAGCTATGGGACAGTGGGCTATGGGACAGTGAGCTATGGGACAGTGTGCTATGGGACAGGGAGCTATGGAAGCGTGAGCTATGGGACTGTGAGCTATGGGACACGGGCTACGGGGCAGTGGGTATGGGACATTTAGCTATGGGACACGGGCTATGGGACCGTGAGCTATGGGACAGTGTGCTATAGGATGTTGGCTGTGGGACAGTGGGCTATGGGACAGTGAGCTATGGGATATTGGGCTGTGGGACAGTGAGCTATGGGACAGTGAGCTATGGGACAGTGGCCTATGGGACGGTGAGCTATGGGTCAGAGAGCTATGGGACAGTGATCAATGGGACAGTGAGCTATGGGACATTGATCTATGGAACAGTGAACAATGTGACAGTGAGCTATAGGACTGTGGCTAATGGTTGTGTGAGCTATGGGACAGTGACCTATGCGACAGTTGGCTATGGGACAGTGTGCTATGGGACAGTGAGCTATGGTACAGTGGGCTATGGGATAGTGAGCTATGGGACACGGGTTATGGGACAGTGGGCTATGGGATGGTGGTCTAAAGGACAGTGAGCTGAGGGATAGTAATCTATGGGACACGGACTATGAGTCAGTGGGTTATGTGAAAGTGAGCTATGTGGCAGTGAGCTTTATAACAGTGAGCTATTTGAGAGTGAGCTATGTGACAGTGAGCTATGTGATAGTGAGCAATGAGACGATGAGCTATGGGACAGTGAGCTATGGGACTCGGTTTATGGGACACGGTCTATGGGACAGTGAGCTATGACACACAGGCTATGGGACAGTGAGCTGTGGGACAGTGAGCTATGGGACACGAGCTATGTGACAGTGAGCTATGGGATAGCGAGCTATGAAGCACGGGCTATGGGACAGTGGGGTATGGGTCAGTTAGCTATGGGACAGTGAGCTACAGGACAGTGAGCTATAGGAGAGTGAGCTGTGGGTCATTGAATTTTGGGACAGTATGTTATGTGACAGTGAGCTATGGGACAGTGAGGTATGGAACAGTGGGCTGTGGGATCATGAGCTATGGGACGGTGTGCTATGGGACAGTGGGCTATCGGACAGTGAGCTATGGGACATTGAGCCATGGGGCAGTGAGCTATGGGACACGTGCTGTGGGCAATGGGAAAGTAGCTATGGGACAGTGGGATATGGGACAGTCTGGTATGGGACAGTGAGCTATGTGACACGGGCTATGGGACATGGAATATGCGACAGTGAGCTATGGTACAGTGAGCTATGGGACAGTGTGCTATAGGACAGTGAGCTATGGAAGAGTGAGCTATGGAAGAGTGAGCTATGGAAGAGTGAGCTATGGAAGAGTGAGCTATGGAAGAGTGAGCTATGGGACAGTGAGCTATGGGACAGTGAGCTATGGGACAGTGAGCTATGGGACAGTGAGCTATGGGACAGTGAGCTATGGGACATGGGCTACGGGGCAGTGGGTATGGGACATTTAGCTATGGGACACGGGCTATGGGACAGTGAGCTATGGGACAGTGAGCTGTGGGACAGTGAGCAATGGGACTGTGAGCTATAGGACGATGAGCAGTGGGACAGTGAGCATGGGACAGTGAGCTATGGGACAGTGAGATATAGGACAGTGAGATATAGGACAGTGAGCTGTGGGACAGTGAGCAATGGGACTGTGAGCTATAGGACGATGAGCAGTGGGACAGTGAGCTATGGGACAGTGAGATATAGGACAGTGAGGTATGGGACTGTGAGCTATAGGACGATGAGCAGTCGGACAGTGAGCTATGGGACTGTGGGTAATGGGACAGTTAGCTATGGGGCAGTGAGCTATGGGATAGTGGGATATGGGACAGTGTTCTTTGGGAAAGTGCACGATGGGACTTTGAGCTACGGGACACAGGATATGGTCACTGGGCTATGGGTCAGTGAGATATAGGACAGTGTGCTGTGGGATAGTAAGTTATGGGACAGGGGCTATGGGACGGTGGCCTAGGTGACAGTGAGCTATGTGACAGTGCGCTATAGGACAGTGAGCTATGTGACGGTGAGCTATGGGAGAGTGGGCTATGGGACAGTGAAATGTGGGACACATTCAATGCTACAGTGAGCAATGGGACAGTGAGCTGTCCGACAGCAAGCTATGGGACAGTGGGCTACGGGACAGTGAGCTACAGGACAGTGAGCTACAGGACAGTGAGCTACGGGACAGTGAGCTACGGGACAGTGAGCTACGGGACAGTGAGCTACAGGACAGCGAGCTACAGGACAGTGAGCTACAGGACAGTGAGCTACGGGACATTGAGCTATGCGACAGTGAGCTATTGGACAGTGGGCTACAGGACAGTGAGCTACGGGTCAGTGAGCTATGGGACACGGGCTATACAACAGTGACCTATGGGACAGTGAGCTATGGGAGAGGGGGCAATGTGACAGTGAGCTATGGGACTGTGTGCTATGGGACAGTCAGCTATGGGGCAGTGAGCTATGGGAATCGGGCAATTGGTCAGTGAGCTATGAGACGCGGGCTATGGGACAGTGAGCTATGGGTCAGTGGGCTATGGGACATTGAGCTTTGGGGCAGTGGGCTAGGAGAAAGTGAGCTATGGGATCGTGAGCTATGGGACAATTACCTATGGGACAGTGGGCTATGGGAGTAATCTATGGGATGGTGAGCAATTGGACAGTGAACTATGGGACATTGAGCTGTGGGACAGTGATCTATGGGTCACGGGCTATGGGACACGGGCTATGCAACAGTGAGCTATTGGGCAGTGAGCTATGGGATAATGAGCTATGGGACAGTGGACTAAGGGACAGTGATCTATGGGACATGGGTTATGGGATAGTGGGCTCTGGGACAGTGAGCTATAGGAGAGTGTGCTGTGGGACAGTAAGTTATGTGACACGGGCAATGGGACAGTGGACTATGTGACAGTGAGCTATTGGACAGTGAGCTATGGGACACGGGCTATATGACAGTGAGCTATGGGACAGTGAGCTAAGAGAGAGGGGGCAATGTGACAGTGAGCTATGGCACAGTGTGCTATGGGACAGTGAACTATTGGACAGTGAGCTATGAGACAGTGGGCTATGGGACACTGAGCTATCTGGCAGTGGGCTCGGAGACAGTGAGCTATGGGATTGTAAGCTATGGGACAGTGAGCTATGGGACAGTGGACTATGGGACAAATCTATGGGACGGTGAGCAATGGGAAAGTGAACTATGGGACATTGAGCTATGGGGCAGTGATTTATGGGACACGGGCTATGAAACAGTGAGCTATTTGACAGTGACCTATGGAACAGTGAGCAATGTGACAGTGAGCTATGGGACGGTGAGCTATGGGATGGTGAGCTATGGGACAGTCAGCTATGTGACTGTGAGATATGGGACAGTGAGCTATGGGGCGGTGAGCTATGGGACAGTGAGCTATGTGACAGTGAGATAAGGGACAGTGTACTACGGCACAGTGAGCTATGCGATGGTGGGCTATGGGACAGTGAGCTATGCAACAGTGAACTGTGGGACAGTGAGATATGGGACAGTGAGTTATAGGACAGTGAGCTGCGGGACAGTGAGCTATGGGGCAGCGAACTATGGGGCTGTGTGGAATGGGACAGTGAACTATGGGGAAGTGAGCTGTGGGACAGTGGGCTATGGGACAGTGTGCTATGCAACAGCTGGCTATGGGACAGTGGGCTATGGGACGTGAGCTACCAGACAGTGAGCTATGGGACAGTGGACTAAGGGACAGTGATCTGTTGGACATGGGTTATGGCACAGTGGGCTCTGGGACGGTGAGCTATAGGATGGTGAGCTATGGGTCAGTGAGCTATGGGACACGGGCTATATGACAGTGAGCTATGGGACAGTGAGCTATGGGAGAGGGGGCAATGTGTCAGTGAGCTATGGGACAGTGTGCTATGCAACAGCTGGCTATGGGACAGTGGGCTATGGGACGTGAGCTACCAGACAGTGAGCTATGGGACAGTGGACTAAGGGACAGTGATCTGTTGGACATGGGTTATGGCACAGTGGGCTCTGGGACGGTGAGCTATAGGATGGTGAGCTATGGGTCAGTGAGCTATGGGACACGGGCTATATGACAGTGAGCTATGGGACAGTGAGCTATGGGAGAGGGGGCAATGTGTCAGTGAGCTATGGGACAGTGTGCTATGGGACAGTGAGCTATGGGACAGTGAGCAATGGGACAGTGCGCTATTGGACATGGGTTATGGGACACGGGAAATTGGACAGTGTGCTATGAGACTTGGTCTATGCAACAGTAAGGTATTGGACAGTGAGCTATTGGACAGTGAGCTATGGATCAGTGAGCTATGTGACACTGTGCTATGGGACGGTGAGCTATGGGACAGTGAACTATGGGACCTTGAGCTCTGGGACAGTGATCATTGGGACACGGGCTATGGGACATGGGCTATGCAACAGTGAACTATTGGACAGTGAGCTATGGGACAGTGAGCTATGGGACGGTGAGCTATGGGACAGTGCAATATGGGACAGTGAGCTACGGGGCACTGAGCTATGGGACGGTGAGCTATGTGACAGTGAGATATGGGACAGTGACCTACGGCACAGTCAGCTATGGGATGGTGGGCTATGGGACAGTGAGCTATGCAACAGTGAGCTATGGGACAGTGAGATATGGGACAGTGAGCTATGGGGCAGTGAGCTATGGGGCTGTGGGGAATGGGACAGTGAACTATGTGGAAGTGAGCTGTGGGACAGTGGGCTATGGGACAGTTTGCTATGGGACAGAGGGCTATGGGACGTGAACTACAAGACAGTGAGCTATGGGACAGTGGACTAAGGGACAGTTATCTATGGGACATGGGTTATTGAATAGTGGGCTCTGGGATGGTGAGCTATAGGACAGTGTGCTGTTGGACAGTAAGCTATGTGACACGGGCTATGGGACAGTGGGCTATTGGACAGTGGGCGATAGGACAGTGAGCTATGGGACAGTGAGCTATGTGAGAGGGGGCAATGTGACAGTGAGCTATGTGGCAGTGTGCTATGGGACAGTGAGCTATGGGACAGTGAGCTATGGGGCAGTGAGCTATGGGGCTGTGGGGAATGGGACAGTGAACTATGTGGAAGTGAGCTGTGGGACAGTGGGCTATGGGACAGTTTGCTATGGGACAGAGGGCTATGGGACGTGAACTACAAGACAGTGAGCTATGGGACAGTGGACTAAGGGACAGTTATCTATGGGACATGGGTTATTGAATAGTGGGCTCTGGGATGGTGAGCTATAGGACAGTGTGCTGTTGGACAGTAAGCTATGTGACACGGGCTATGGGACAGTGGGCTATTGGACAGTGGGCGATAGGACAGTGAGCTATGGGACAGTGAGCTATGTGAGAGGGGGCAATGTGACAGTGAGCTATGTGGCAGTGTGCTATGGGACAGTGAGCTATGGGACAGTGAGCTATGGGACAATGAACTATTGGGCATGGGTTATGCGACACAGGCAATTGGACAGTGAGCTCTGAGACGCGGGCTATGGGAGAGTGAGCTATGGGACAGTGGTCTATGGGAAATTGCGCTATGGGGCAGTGGGGTAGGAGACAGTGAGCTATGGGATCATGAGCTATGGGACACTGAGCTATCGGACAGTGGGCTATGGGACAAATCTATGGGATGGTGAGCAATGGAAACGTGAACTATGGGACATTGAGCTATGGGACAGAGATCTATGGGACAAGGGCTATGCAACAGTGAGCTATTGTACAGTGAGCTATGGGACAGTGAGCTATGTGACAGTGAGATTTGGGACGGTGAGCTATAGGACAGTCAGCTGTGTGACAGTGAGATATGGGGCGGTGAGCTATGGGGCGGTGAGCTTTGGGACAGTGAGCTATGGGACAGTGAGATATGGGACAGAGACCAACGGCACAGTGAGCTATGGGATGGTGGGCTAGGGGACAGTGAGCTATGCAACAGTGAGCTATGGGACAGTGGGCTATGTGAAAGTGGGCTATGTGACAGTGAGCTATGGGACAGTGAGCTATCGGACAGTAAGCTATGGGAAAGTGACCTTTGGGACAGTGAGCAATGGGACAGTGAGATATGGGACAGTGAGTTATAGGACAGTGAGCTGCGGGACAGTGAGCTATGGGGCAGTGAGCCATGGGGCTGTGGGGAATGGGACAGTGAACTATGCGGAAGTGATCTGTGGGACAGTGCACTATGGGAGTGTGTGCTATGGGACAGTGGGCTATGGGACAGTGGGCTATGGGACAGTGGGCTATGGGATGTGAGCTACAAGACAGAGAGCTATGGGACAGTGGACTAAGGGACAGTGATCTATGGGACATGGTTTATGGAATAGTGGGCTCTGGGACGGTGAGCTATAGGACAGTGCTTTTGGACAGTAAGCTATGTGACATGGGCTATGGGACAGTGAGCTATTGGACAGTGGGCTACAGGACATTGGGCTACAGGACAGTGAGCTACAGGTCAGTGAGCTATGGGACAGTGTGCTATGTGACAGTGTGCTATGGGACAGTGAGCTATGGGACAGTGAGCTATAGGAGAGTCTGCTATGGGAGACGGGGCAATGTGACAGTGAGCTAATGGACAGTGTGCTATGGGACAGTGAGCTATGGTGCAGTGAGCTATGGGACAGTGAGCTATGGTACAGTGGGGTTTGGGACACGGGCTATGGGGCAGTGAGCTATGGGGCAGTGGCTATTTGACAGTGAGCTATGTGACAGTGAGCAATAAGAGAGTGAGCTATTTGACATTGAGCTATGTAATAGTGGGCTATGGGACACTGAACTATGGGACGGTGAGCTATGGGACAGTGAGCAGTGGGACAGCGAGCTATGGGACTGTGGTCCATGGGACAGTGAGCTATGGGACAGTGAGCTGTGCGACAGCGTGCTATGGGACAGCGGGCTATGGGACAGTTAGCTATGGGACAGTGAGCTATGGGACAGTGAGCTATGGGACAGTGAGCTATGGGGCAGTGAGCTGTGGGACAGTGAGCTATGGGACAGTGAGCTGTGCGACAGCGTGCTATGGGACAGCGGGCTATGGGACAGTTAGCTATGGGACAGTGAGCTATGGGACAGTGAGCTATGGGACAGTGAGCTATGGGACAGTGAGCTATGGGGCAGTGAGCTGTGGGACAGTGAGCTATGGGACAGTGAGCTATGGGACAGTGTGCAGTGGGACAGCGAGCTATGGGACTGTGGGCCATGGGACAGTGAGCTATAGGACAGTGAGCTGTGCGACAGCGTGCTATGGGTAGGCGGGCTATGGGACAGTTAGCTATGGGACAGTGAGCTATGGGACATTGAACTATGGGGGAGTAGGCTCGGAGAAAGTGAGCAATGGGACAGTGAACTATGGGACATTGAGCTATTGGCCAATGATCTTTGGGACACGAGCTATGCAACAGTGAGCTATTGGACAGTGATGTATGGGACAGTGAGCTATGTGACAGTGTGCTATGGGACGGTGAGCTATGGGACAGTCAGCTATTAGACAGTGAGATATGGGACAGTGAGCTATAGGATGGTGAGCTGTTGGAGGGTGGGCTATGGGACAGAGAGATGTGAGTTATGGCCTATGGGACAGTGAGCTATGGGACAGTGAGCTAAGGGACAGTTAGCAATGGGGCAGAGAGCTATGGGACAGTGTGCTATGGGACAGTGAGCTATGGGACAGTGAGCTATGGGTCTGTGTTTTATCAGACAGTGTGCTTTGGGAGATAGAGCTATGGGGCAGTGAGCTATGGGACAGTGAGCTATGGGTCACTGAACTATTTGACAGTGGGCTATGGGACAGCGAGCTATTGGATAGTGAGCTATTGGACAGTGAGCTATGGTACACGGGGTATGGGACAGTGAGCTATGGGACAGTGTGCTATGGGACAGTGGGCTATGGGGCAGTGAGCTATCGGACAGTCAGCTATGGGACAGTGAGCAATGGGACAGTGAGCTATAGGACAGTGAGCTGTGCGACACTGAATATGGGACAGTGAGTTATGGGACAGTGAGCTATGCGAGAGTGAGCTGTAGGACTTTGAGCTATGGGACAGTAATCTACGGGACAGTGAGTTATGGGTCAGTGGGTTAATTGAAAGTGGGCTACGGGAGAGTGAAATATGGGACAGTGGGCTGTGGGACACATGTTATTGGTCAGTGAGCTATGGGACATTCAGCACTGGGACAGTGGGCTATGGGACCATGGGCTATGGGACAGTGAGGTATGGGACATGGGCTATGGGACAGTTGGCTATGGGACAGTTAGCTGTGGGACAGTGAGCTATGGTACACTGGGCTATTCAGAGAGCTATGGGACAGTGGGCTATGGGACAGTGAGGTATGGGACAGTGAGCTATGGGCGGCGGAGCTTTGGGACAGTGAGATATGGGAGAGTGAGCTATGGGACATGGGCTATGGGACAGTGTTCTATGGACACGGTCTATGGGACAGTGGGCTATGCGAAAGTAAGCAATGGGACAGTGAGCTATGGGACAGTGAGATATACAACAGTCAGCTATGGGCAGTGAGCTATGGCACGGTGACCTATGGCATACGGGCTATGGGGCTGTGGGCTATGGGACACGGGATACAGAAGAGTGGGCTATGCGACAGTTAGCAATGGGACAGTGAGCTATGGGAAAGTGAGCTGTGGGACAGTGGGCTATGGGACCCGAGTTATAGTACAGTGAGCTATGAGACATTGGCTATGGGCCAGTGCACTATGAGACATTGGGCTATGGGACAGTGAGCTATGGGACAGTGAGCTATGGGACATGTGCTATGGGACAGTGGGCAATGGGACCGTGAGCTAAGGGACACGGGCAATGGGACAGCGGGCTATGGGACCCGTGTTATGGGACAGTGAGCTATGAGACATTGGCAGCAGGCGGTTAAGAAGGCAAATTGTATGTTGGCCTTCATAGCAAGAGGGTTCGAGTACAGGAACAAGGATATCTTGGTACAGTTGTACAGGGCCTTGGTGAGACCGCCCCTTGAATATTGTGTGTAGTTTTGTTCGCCTTACCTGAGTAAGGACGTACTTGCCATGGAAGGAGTGCAGCGAAGATTCACCAGGCTGATACCTGGGTTGGCAGGAATGACGTATGAGGAGAGATTGTGTCCATTGGGCATATACTCACTGGAGTTCAGAAGATTGAGAGGGGATCTCATCGAAACCTATAAAATTCTGTCAGGCTTGGACAGACTAGATGCAGGAAGGATGTTTTTGATATCCGGGGAGTCCAGAACCAGGGGTCATAGTCTAAGGACAAGGGGTAAGCCATTTAGGACTGAAATGAGGAGGAATTTCTTCACCCAGAGAGTGGTGAACCTGTGGAATTCTCTGCCACAGAGGGCAGTGGAGGCCAGTTGATTAAATATATTCAAGAAAGAGTTGGATATATTTCTTAAGGCCAAAGTGATCAAGGGATATGGGGAGAAGGCGGGGACAGGGTACTGAATTTGAATGATCAGCCATGATCTCATTGAATGGCGGAGCAGGCTCGAAGGGCCAAATGGCCTACTCCTGCTCCTATCTTCTATGTTTCTATGTCTGTTTCTATGTGACAGTGTACAGTACTATGGGAGAGAGAGCTATGGCACAGTGAGCTATGGCACAGTGAGCTATGGGACAGTGGGCTATGGGACACAGGCTATGGGTCAGAGAGCTATGGGACTGTGAGCTATCGGATAGTGAGCTATGGGACTATAAGCTGTGGGACAGTGATCTATGGGACAGTGTACTATGGGAGAGAGAGCTGTGTGAAAGTGAGGTATGGCACAGTGAGCTATGGGTCAATGAGGTGTTACTGCCGAATTGGAGCCTGAACGGACCCAGTGATATATAGGGTTGACGTATACCCAACTTCGACTTATAGAGCAATAAACTCAGACTACTGCGGACCTTGCTGGAATGTGTGAGTACACTTTTATTTACTGAGCGCTCTGGGAGAAGTGCTAAACACCCCCTTGGTGCAATCGCCAGCTTCTCAGCTTTACAATAGCAGCCGCGCTCCTTTTATACAATTTAAAAACAGCAAAGATACCATATTACATTAATTCCTTGGCCAATCTGGTACTTTAGCATCCTTTAACTTTGGCCAATCCGATACCTTAGCAACCCTTAATCACATTCTCTCAAAAACAAGTTGATTATATTATTATACCGTTAGCAAACAACTTAATTATATTACTGTTCTGTACAAGTGACATCACACGTTTGGTGTAAGGAGATCAAGTCAGCTGTCTGTTATGCCAGTGTCTGCAAAATGTTAATGAATGTCAAGTATTTCAGCAGGCACAGCGGTGCCATTTTAAAATTTCCTCCAACAGAGGTATAAGACAGTTGGCTATGGGACAGTGAGCTATGGGACACGGGCTATGGTACAGTGAGTTTTGGGACAGTTTGCTATGGGACAGTGGGCTATGGGACAGTGAGCTATGGGACAGTCAGCTATGGGACGGTGAGCAATGGGAAAGTGAGTTATAGGACAGTGAGCTGTGGGACACAGGACTATGAGACAGGGAACTATGGGACTGTGAGCAATGGGAGAGTGAGCAATGGGAGAGTGGGCTATGGGACAGTGGGCTATGGGACAGTGGGCTATGGGACAGTGGGCTATTGGACAGTGAGCTATGGGACAGTGGACTATGGGAGAGTGAGTTATGGGACACGCGCTATGGGGCAGTAGGCTAAGGGACATTTAGCAAAGGGACTCGGGCTATGGGACAGTGTGCTATGGGACAGTGAGCCATGGGACAGTGAGCAATGGGACACTGGTTATGGGAGAGTGGGCGATGTGACAGTGAGCTATGGAACACAGGCTATGGGACCGTGGTCTATGGGACCGTGGTCTATGGGACAGTGAGCTATGGGACAGTGAGCTATAGGTCAGTGAGCTATGGGACAGGGAGCTATGGAAGAGTGAGCTATGGGACAGTGAGCTTTGGGACACGGGCTATGGGACAGTGAGCTATGGGACAGTGAGGTATGATGCACGAGTTATGGGCCAGTGGTCTATGGGACAGTGAGCTATGGGGCAGTGAGCTACAGGACAGTGGGCAATAGGACTGTGAGCTCTCGGATGCTGAATGATGGGACAGTGAGCTATGGGACAGTGTGCAATGGGAGAGTGACCCGTAAGACCATGAGCCATTGGACTGCGGGCTATGGGTCAGTGAGAAATGGGACAGTGGGCTATATGACAGTGTGTGACGGGACAGTGTGCTATGGGACATTGGGCTTTGGGATAGAGAGCTATATGACAGTGAGCTATTGGACAATGTACTATGGGATAGTGAGCTATGGGACACGGGCTATGGGACATTTAGCTTTGGGACACGGGCTATGGGACAGTCAGTTATGGGATGGTGCGCTATTGGACACGGGCTATGTGATGGTGAGCTATGGGACAGTGAGCTATGAGGCACGGTCTATGAGACAGTGGGCTATGGGACAGTGAGATATGGGACAGTGTGCTACAGTGAAGTGAGTTGTGGAACAGAGAGCAATTGGACACTAGCTATGGGATAGTGAACAATGGGACAGTGAGATATGGGACAATGAGATATGGCACACGGGCTATGGGACAGTGGGTGATGGGACAGTGACCTATGGAACAGTGAGCTATGGGACATGGGCTATGGGACAGTGGGCAATGGGACCGTGAGCTATGGGACACGGGCAATGGGACAGCAGGCTATGGGATCCGTGTTATGGGACAGTGAGCTACGAGATATTGGCTATGGGACAGTGCGCTATGAGACATTGGGATATGCAACAGTGGGCTATGGGATAGTGAGCTATGGGACAGTGAGCTATGGGTCACGGGCTATGGGTCAGTGAGCTATGGGACATGGACTATGGGACAGTGGGTGATGGGACTGTTGGTTATGAGACACGTGCAATGGGACAGTGTTCTATGGGACCCGTGTTATGAGACAGTGAGATCGGAGACATTGGCTATGGGACAGTGAGCTATGAGCCAGTGAGCTATGGGACAGTGAGCTATGGGACAGTGAGGTATGGGACAGTGGGCTATGGGACAAGGCCTATGGGTCAGAGCGCTATGGCACTGTGAGCTATGGGATAGTGAGATATGGGGCTGTCAGCTATGGAACAGTGATCTATGGAACGCTGTGCTATGGGAGAGAGAGCTATGTGACAGTGAGCTATGGAAAATTAAGTTATGGGACACTGAGCTATGTGACAGTGGGCTATGGGACATTGAGCTACAGGACAGTGGGCTATGGGACCCGAGTTATAGGACAGTGAGCTATGAGACATTGGCTATGGGACAGTGCGCTATGAGACATTGGGATATGTGACAGTGGGCTATGGGATAGTGAGCTATGGGACAGTGAGCTATCGGTCACGGGCTATGGGACAGTGGGCAATGGGACAGTGAGCTATGGGACATGGGCTATGGGACAGTGAGCTATTGGACAGTCAGCTATGGGACATGGGCTATGGGACAGTGGGCAATGGGACCATGAGCTATGGGACACGGGCAATGGGACAGTGGGCTATGGGACCCATGTTATGGGGCAGTGAGCTATGAGACATTGGCTATGGGACAGTGCGCTATGAGACTTTGGGATATGCAACAGTTGGCTATGGGATAGTGAGCTATGGGACAGTGAGCTATGGGTCACGGGCTATGGGACAGTGGGCAATGGGACAGTGAGCTATGGGTCACGGGCTATGGGACAGTGGGCTACGCGACAGTGAGCTATGTGAAAGTGAGTTATGGGACAGTGAGCTAGGGGACAGTGAGCTATAGGTCTGTAAGCAATAGGACACGGGCTATGGGACAGTGTGCAATGGGACACAGGCTAGGGGACAGTGTGCTATAGGACAGTGGCCTATCAGACAGTGAGCTATGGGAAAGTGGGCTATGGGACCTGAGTTATAGGACAGTGAGCTATGAGACATTGGCTATGGGACAGTGCGCTATGAGACATTGGGATATGTGACAATGGGCTATGGGATAGAGAGCTATGGGACAGTGAGCTATCGGACATGGACTATGGGACAGTGGACGATGGGACCGTTGGTTATGGGACACGGGCAGTGGGCTATGGGCCCCTTGTTATGAGACAGTGAGATATGAGACATTGGCTATGGTACAGTGAGCTATGAGACATTGGGATATGCGACACTGGCCTGTGGGACAGTGAGCTATGGGACAGTGAGCTATGGGACAGTGGGCTATGGGACAGTGGGCTATGGGTCAGAGAGCTATGGGACTGTGAGCTATGGGACAGTGAGATTAGCGTGCAAAATTAAGGCACATAAGATTGGGGGCAAGGTATTGACTTGGATAGAGAACTGGTTGGCGGACAGAAAGCAAAGAGTTGGAATAAACGGGTCGTTTTCCGAGTGGCAGGCAGTGACTAGTGGGGTACCGCAAGTATCGGTCCTAGGACCCCAGCTGTTCGCAATATATATTAATGATCTGGACGAGAGAATCGGATGTAATATCTCCAAATTTGCTGATGACACAAAGCTGGGTGGGAGGGTATGCTGTGAGGAGGCTATCATGAAACTCCAGTACAATTTGGACAGGTTGGGTGATTGGGCAGAAACATGGCAAATGCAATATAATGTGGATAAATGTGAGGTTATCCACATTGGTGGCAAAAACAGGAAGGCAGATTATTATTTGAATGGCAATAGATTGGGAGAAGGGGAAGTGCAAAGAGACCTGGGTGTTCTTGTGCACCAGTCGCTGAAGGTAAGCATGCAGGTGTAGCAGGCGATTAAGAAGGCAAATGGTATGTTGGCCTTCGTAGCAAGAGGGTTCGAGTACAGGAACAAGGATGTCTTGCTACAGTTGTACAGGGCCTTGGAGAGACCGCACCTTGAATATTGTGTGCAGTTTTGGTCGCCTTACCTGAGGAAGGACGTTCTTGCCATGGAAGGAGTGCAGCGAAGATTCACCAGGCTGATACTGGGAGGGCAGGAATGACGTATGAGGAGAGATTGTGTCGATTGGGCTTATACTCACTGGAGTTTAGAAGATTGAGAGGGGATCTCATCGAAACGTATAAAATTCTGTCAGGCCTGGACAGCCTAGATTCAGGAAGGATGTTTCTGATGGCCGGGCAGTCCAGAACCAGGGGTCATTGTCTAAGGATAAGGGGTAAGCCATTTAGGACTGAAATGAGGAGGAATTTCTTCACCCAGAGAGTGGTGAACCTGTGGAATTCTCTGCCACAGAGGGCAGTGGAGGCCAGTTGATTAAATATATTCAAGAAAGAGTTGGATATATTTCTTAAGGCTAAAGGGATCAAGGGATATGGGGAGAAGGCAGTGACAGGGTACTGAACTTGGATGATCAGCCATGATCTCATTGAATGGCAGAGCAGGCTCGAAGGGCCGAATGGCCTACTCCTGCTCCTATCTTCTATGTTTCTATGTATATTTCTATGGGACCGTGTACTGTACTATGGGAGAGAGTGCTATGTCACAGTGAGCTATGGCACAGTGAGCTATGGGACAGTGGGCTATGGGACACAGGCTATGGGTCAGAGAGCTATGGGACTGTGAGCTATCTGATAGTGAGCTATGGGACTGTGAGCTATGGGACAGTGATCTATGGGACAGTGTACTATGGGAGAGAGAGCTATGTGACAGTGAGCTATGGCACAGTGAGCTATGGGTCAATGAGGTATGAGACAGTTGGCTATGGGACAGTGAGCTATGGGAAACGGGCTATGGGACAGTGAGTTTTGGGACAGTGTGCTATGGGACAGTGGGCTATGGACAGTGAGCTATGGGACAGTCAGCTATGGGATGGTGAGCAATGGGAAAGTGAGCTATAGGACAGTGATCTGTGGGACACAGGACTATGAGACAGGGAGCTATGGGACCGTGAGCAATGGGAGAGTGAGCTATGGGAACGTGGGCTATGGGACAGTGGGCTATTGGACAGTGAGCTATGGGACAGTGGACTATGGGACCGTGAGTTATGGGACACGCGCTATGGGGCAGTAGGCTAATGGACGTTCAGCAATGGGACTCGGGCTATGGGACAGTGAGCTATGGGACAGTGAGCGATGGGACACTGGTTATGGGAGAGTGGGCGATGGGACAGTGAGCTATGGGACAGTGGGCAATGGGACACTGGGCTATGGAACAGCGAGCTATGGGACAGTGAGATATAGGTCAGTGAGCTATGGGACAGGGAGCTATGGAAGAGTGAGCTATGGGACAGTGAGCTATGGGACACGAGCTATGGCACAGTGAGCTATGGGACATTGAGCTATAATGCACGAGTTATGGGTCAGTGGTCTATGGGACAGTGAGCTATGGGGAAGTGAGCTATGATGCACGAGTTATGGGTCAGTGGTCTATGGGACAGTGAGCTATGGGGCAGTGGGCTACAGGGCAGTGAGCTATAGGACTGTCAGCTCTCGGATGTTGAACTATGGGACAGTGAGCTATGGGACAGTGTGCAATGGGAGAGTGAGCCATAAGACAGTGAGCCATTGGACTGTGGGCTATGGGACAGTGAGCTATGGGACAGTGGGCTATGTGACAGTGTGCGATGGGACAGTGTGCTATGGGACATTGGGCTTTGGGACAGAGAGCTATATGACAGTGATCTATTGGACAATGTATTATGGGATAGTGAGCTATGGGACACGGGCTATGGGACATTTAGCTATGGGACACGGGCTATGGGACAGTCAGCTATGGGATAGTACGCTATGGGACACGGGCTATGGAACGGTGAGCTATGGGACAGTGAGCTATGAGGCACAGGCTATGAGACACTGGGCTATGGGACAGTGAGATATGGGACAGTGTGCTACAGGGGAATGAGTTGTGGAACAGAGAGCAATTGGACACTGGCTATGGGATAGTGAACAATGGGAGAGTGAGATATGGGACAGTGAGATATGGCACACGGGCAATGGGACAGTGGGTGATGGGACAGTGGGCTATGGGACACGGGCTATGGGACAGTGTGCTATTGGACCTCTTTTATGGGACAGTGAGGTATGAGACATTGTCTGAGGGACAGTGAGCTATGAGACATTCGGATATGCAACAGTGGGCTATGGGACAGTGAGCTATGGGACAGTGAGCTATGGGACAGTGAGCTATGGGACAGTGAGCTATTGGACAGTGAGCTATTGGACAGTGAGCTATGGGACAGTGATCTATGGGATAGTGAGCTATGGGTCATTGAGCTGTGGGACACGGGCTATGAGACAGTGAGCTATGGTACAGTGTGCTTTCGGACAGTGGACTATGGGACAGTCAGCTATGGGACAGTCAGCAATGGGACAGTGAGCAATGGGACAGTGAGCTACAGGACAGTGAGCTGTGGGACACTGAAATATGGGACAGTGAGTTATGGGACAGTCAGCAATGGGGCAGTGAGCAATGGGAGAATGAGCAATAGGACAGTGAGCTATGGGGCAGTGTGCTATGGGGCAGTGTGCTATGGGACAGTGGGCTATGGGACAGTGGCCTATGCGACAGTCAGCCATGGGACAGTCAGCAATGGGACAGTCAGCAATGGGACAGTCAGCAATGGGAGAGTGAGCTATGGTACAGTGTGCTTTCGGACAGTTGACTATGGGACAGTCAGCTATGGGACAGTCAGCAATGGGACAGTGAGCAATGGGAGAATGAGCTATAGGCAAGTGAGCTATGGGACAGTGGGCTATGGGACATTTAGCTATCAGAATCGGACTATGGGACAGTGAGGAATGGGACAGTGAGCTGTGGGACACGGGCTATGTGGCACTGAGCTATGGGACAGTGAGCTATGGTGCACGGGCTCTGGGACAGTGAGCTATGGGACACTGAGATCCAGGACAGTGAGTTATGGGACAGAGTGCTAAGGGACCCTGGCTATGGGACAGTGAGCTATGGGAGGGTGGGCTATGTGACACGTGTTATGAGACAGTGGACAATGCGACAGTGTGCGATGGGACAGTGAGCTATGGGACAGTGAGCTATGGGAAAGGGAGCTATGGGACACTGTGCGATGTGACTGTGGGCTATGGGACTGGGCTTTGGGACATTGAGCTATGGGACAACGTGTATGGGACAGTGAGCTATGGGACACGGGCTATGGGACATTTAGCTATGTGACAGTGAGCTATGAGGCACGGGCTATGGGACAGAGAGCTATGGGACAGGGTACTATGGGACAGTGTGCGATGGGACTGTGGGCTATGGGACTGGGCTTTGGGACATTGAGCTATGGGACAACGTCTATGGGACAGTGAGCTATGGGACACGGGCTATGGGACATTTAGCTATGTGACAGTGAGCTATGAGGCACGGGCTATGAGACAGCGGGCTATGGGACAGTGAGATATTGGACAATGAGCTACAGGAAAGTGAGATGTGGAACAGAGAGCAATTGGACACTGGCTATGGGATAGTAAACAATGGGACAGCGAGATATGGGAATGTGAGCTTTGGCACACGGGCTATGGGACATTGTGCTATGGGACCCGTGTTATGGGATCGTGAGCTTTGCGACAGTGAGCGTTGGGACAGTGAGCTATGGGACAGTGAGCTCTGGAACAGTGAGCTACAAGACAGTGAGCTATAGGACTGTGAGCTCTCAGATGCTGAACTATGGGACAGTGAGCTATGGAAAAGTGAGCTACGAGACAGTGAGCTATAGGACTGTGAGCTCTCGGATGCTGAACTATGGGACAGTGAGCTGTGGGACAGTGTGCAATGGGAGAGTGAGCCATAGGACAGTGAGCCATTGGATTGTGGGCTATGGGACAGTGAGCTATGGGACAGTGGACTATGTGACATTGAGCTATGGGACATGGGCTATGGGACAGTGGGCTATGGGAACTTTAGCTATCGGAATCAGGCTATGGGACAGTGAGGAATGGGACAGTGAGCTATGGGACAGGGGCTATGTGGCACTGAGCTATGGGACAGTGAGCTATGCGACACTGAGCTACAGGACAGTGAGTTGTGGGACAGAGAGCTATGGGACCCTGGCTATGCGGCAGTGAGCTATGGGACAGTGAGCTATGGGACAGTGAGCTATGGGGAAGAGAGCTATGATGCACGAGTTATGGGTCAGTGGTCTATGGGACAGTGAGCTATGGGGCAGTGGGCTACAGGGCAGTGAGCTATAGGACTGTCAGCTCTCGGATGTTGAACTATGGGACAGTGAGCTATGGGACAGTGTGCAATGGGAGAGTGAGCCATAAGACAGTGAGCCATTGGACTGTGGGCTATGGGACAGTGAGCTATGGGACAGTGGGCTATGTGACAGTGTGCGATGGGACAGTGTGCTATGGGACATTGGGCTTTGGGACAGAGAGCTATATGACAGTGATCTATTGGACAATGTATTATGGGATAGTGAGCTATGGGACACGGGCTATGGGACATTTAGCTATGGGACACGGGCTATGGGACAGTCAGCTATGGGATAGTACGCTATGGGACACGGGCTATGGAACGGTGAGCTATGGGACAGTGAGCTATGAGGCACAGGCTATGAGACACTGGGCTATGGGACAGTGAGATATGGGACAGTGTGCTACAGGGGAGTGAGTTGTGGAACAGAGAGCAATTGGACACTGGCTATGGGATAGTGAACAATGGGAGAGTGAGATATGGGACAGTGAGATATGGCACACGGGCTATGGGACAGTGGGTGATGGGACAGTGGGCTATGGGACACGGGCTATGGGACATTGTGCTATGGGACCCGTGTTATGGGATCGTGAGCTTTGCGACAGTGAGCATTGGGACAGTGAGCTATGGGACAGTGAGCTATGGGACAGTGAGCTCTGGAACAGTGAGCTACAAGACAGTGAGCTATAGGACTGTGAGCTCTCAGATGCTGAACTATGGGACAGTGAGCTATGGAAAAGTGAGCTACGAGACAGTGAGCTATAGGACTGTGAGCTCTCGGATGCTGAACTATGGGACAGTGAGCTGTGGGACAGTGTGCAATGGGAGAGTGAGCCATAGGACAGTGAGCCATTGGATTGTGGGCTATGGGACAGTGAGCTATGGGACAGTGGACTATGTGACATTGAGCTATGGGACATGGGCTATGGGACAGTGGGCTATGGGAACTTTAGCTATCGGAATCGGGCTATGGGACAGTGAGGAATGGGACAGTGAGCTATGGGACAGGGGCTATGTGGCACTGAGCTATGGGACAGTGAGCTATGCGACACTGAGCTACAGGACAGTGAGTTGTGGGACAGAGAGCTATGGGACCCTGGCTATGCGGCAGTGAGCTATGGGACAGTGAGCTATGGGACAGTGAGGTATGGGACAGTGTGCGATGGGACTGTGGGCTAAGGGACTGGGCTTTGGGACATTGAGCTATAGGACAGTGAGCTATGGGACAATGTCTATGGGACAGTGAGCTATGGGACACGGGCTATGGGACAGTGAGCTATGGGACAGTGAACTATGAGGCACGGGCTATTAGACAGTGGGCTGCGGGACAGTGAGATGTGGGACAATGAGCTACAGAAAAGTGAGATGTGGAACAGAGAGCAATTGGACACTCACTATGGGATAGTGAACAATGGGACAGCGAGATTTGGGACAGTGAGCCTTGGCACACAGTCTATGGGACAGTGTGCGATGGGACAGTGAGCTAAGGGACACGGGCTATGTGACGTTCTGCTATGGGACCCATGTTATGGGACAGTGAGCTCTGTGACAGTGGGTGTTCGGACAGTGAGCTATGGGACAGTGATCATAGGGACAGTGAGCAATGGGACAGTGAACTATAGGACTGTGAGCTTTCGCATGCTGGACAATGGGACAGTGAGCTATGGGACAGTGTGCAATGGGAGAGTGAGCCATACGACAGTGAGCCATTGGACTGTGGGCTGTGGGACAGTGAGCTATGGGACAGTGGGCTATGGGACAGTCTGCAATGGGACAGTGTGCTGTGGGACATTGGGCTTTGGGACAGAGAGCTATAGGACAGTGAGCTTTTGGACAATGGACTATGGGAAAGTTAGCTATGGGACACGGGCTATGGGACATTTAGCTGTGGGACACGTGATATGGGACAGTCAGCTATTGGACAGTGCGCTATGGGACAGTGAGCTATGAGGCACTGGCTATAAGACAGTGGGCTATTGGACAGTGAGATATGGGACAGTGTGCAACAGGAAAGTGAGTTGTGGAACAGAGAGCAATTGGACACTGGCTATGGGATAGTGAAAAATGGGACAGTGAGATATGGGATAATGAGATATGGCACATGACCTATGGGACAGTGGGCGATGGGTCAGTGAGCTATGGGACGGTGGCTATGGGCCCTGTGTAATGGGACAGTGAGCTATGAGACATTGGCTAAGGGACAGTGAGCTATGGGATAGTGAGCTATGGGACATTGATCTATGGCATAGTGAGCTATGGGACATTGAGCTATGGGACACGTGCTATGAGACACTGAGCTATGGTACAGTGTGCTTTCAGACAGTGCACTATGGGACAGTCAGCTATGGGGCAGTGAGCAATGGGAGAATGAACTATAGGACAGTGAGCTATGGGACTGTGGGCTATGGGACAGTGAGCTATAGGAAAGTGAGCTATGGGACAGTGGACTATATGAAAGTGAGCGATGAGACATTTAGCTATCGGAATCGGGCTATGGGACAGTGAGCAATTGGACAGTGATCTATGGGACACGGGCAATGTGGCAGTGAGTTATGGGACAGTGAGCTATGGGGCATGGGCTCTGGGACAGTGGGCTATGGGACAGTGAGCTATGGGACACTGAGCTACAGGACAGTGAGTTGTGGGACAGAGGGCTATGGGACACTGGCTATGGGACAGTGAGCTATGGGACAGTGAGCTATGGGAGGTTGGGCTATGCAACAGGAAGCTATGTGACAGTGTGCGATGGGACAGTGGGCTATGGGATATTGGGCTTTGCAACAGTGAGCATTAGGACAGTGAGCTATGGGACAATGGACTATGGGACAGTGAGCTATGGGACATGGGCTATGGGGCATTTAGCTATGAGACACGGGCTATGGGACAGCCAGCAAGGGGCGGTGCGCTATGGGACACGGGCGATGGGACAGTGAACTATGGGACAGTGAGCTATGAGGCACGGGCTATGAGACAGTGGGCTATGGGACAGTGAGATATGGGAAAATGACCAACAGGAAAGTGAGATGTGGAACAGAGAGCAATTGGACACTGGCTATGGGATACTGAAAAATGGGACAGTGAGCTATGGCACACAGGCTATGGGACAGTAGACTATGGGACCCATGTTATTGGACATTGAGCTATGCAACAGCGGGCTATGGGGCAGTGAGCTATGGGACAGTGAGCTAACTGACAGTGAGCTATGGGATGGTGAGCTATGGGATAGTGGGCTATTGGACAGAGGCTATGGGACAGTGAGCTATTGGACATTGAGCTATGGGTCAGTGAGCTATGGGACAGTGAGTTATGGGGCAGTGATGTTTGGGATAGTGAGCTATGGGACATTGAGCTATGGGACACTGAGCTATTCTACAGTGTGCTATGGGACAGTGGACTATGGGACAGTCAGCTATGGGACAGTCAGCAATGGGAAAGTCAGCAATGAGACAGTGAGCTTTAGGACAGTGAGCTGTGGGACTGTGGGCTATGGGACAGTTAGCTATGGGACTGTGGGCTATGGAGCAGTGTGCTATGCAACAGTGGGCTATGGGACAGTGAGCAATAGGAAAGTGAGCTATGGAACAGTGGACTATGGGACATTGAGCTATGGAACACGGGCTATGGGACAGTGGACTATGCTACAGTCTGCTATGGGACAGTGGGCTGTGGGTCAGTCAGCTATGGGATAGTCAGCAATGGGGCAGTGAGCAACGGGACAGTGAGCTATAGGACAGTGAGCTTTAGGACAGTGAGCTATGGGACAGTGGGCTATGGAGCAGTTTACTATGTGACAGTGGGCTATGGGACAGTGAGCAATGTGAAAGTGAGCTATGGAACAGTGGACTATGGGACATTGAGCTAAGGGAAACGAGCTATGGGACAGTGGGCTATGCGAAAGTGAGCTATGGGACAGTGAGCTATAGGAGAGTTAGCTATGGGACAGGGAGCTATGGTACACAGAGCTATGGGGCACGGGCTATGGGATAGTCAGCAATGGGACAGTGAGCTATGGGGCAGTGAGCTATAGGACAGTGAACTATAGGACAGGGAGCTATGGAAGAGTGAGCTATGGGACATGGGCAATGGGACACTGAGCTATAGGACACGGTCTATGAGACAGTGAGCTATGGGACAGTGAGCTATGGATACGGGCTATGGAACAGTGGCATATGCGACAGTGAGCTATGGGACAGTGAGCAGCAGGACAGTGAGCTATGGGACAGTGGACTATGGGACAGTGAGTTATGGGACATGCGCTATGGGGCAGTGGGCTATGGGACATTTGCAATTGGGCTTGGGCTATGGGACAGTATGCTATGGGGCAGTGAGCTATTGGACATTGGCTAGGGTCAGTGAGCTATGGGACAGTGAGCTATGGGACAATGCGCAATGGGGCACAGGCTATGGGACAGTGGGCGATGAGACAGTGAGCTATGGGACTTGGGCTATGGGACAGTGGGCTATGGGACTGTGAGCTATGGGGCAGTGAGCTACAGGACAGTGAGTTGTGGGACAGAGAGCTATGGGACATTGGCTATGAGACTGTGAGCTATGGGACAGTGAGCTATGGGAGGGTGGGCTATGGGACACGGGCTATGGGACAGTGGGTTATGCGACAGTTAGCTATGGGGCAGTGAGCTATGGGACATTTAGCAATTGGGCTTGGGCTATGGGACAGTGAGCTATGGGACAGTGAGCTATGGGTCAGTGAGATATGGGACAGTGAGCTATGGGACAGTGAGCTATGGGATAGTGAGCTATGGGACATTGAGCTATGGGACACGGGCTATGGGACAGTGAGCTATGCTACAGTGTGCTATGGGACTGTGGGCTATGGGACAGTTAGCTATGTGACAGTGGGCTATGGGGCAGTGTGCTATGCAACAGTGGGCTATGGGACAGTGAGCAATAGGAAAGTGAGCTATGGAAAAGTGGACTATGGGACATTGAGCTATGGGACAGGGCTATGGGACAGTGGGCTATGCTACAGTGTGCTATGGGACAGTGGGCTGTGGGACAGTCAGCTATGGGACAGTCAGCAATGGGACAGTCAGCAATGGGACAGTGAGCTTTAGGACAGTGAGCTATGGGACAGTGGGCTATGGAGCAGTGTGCTATGTGACAGTGGGCTATGGGACAGTGAGCAATAGGAAAATGAGCTATGGAACAGTGGACTATGGGAAAGTGAGCTATGGGACAGTGAGCTATAGGAGAGTTAGCTATGGGACAGGGAGCTATGGTACACTGATCTATGGGGCACGGGCTATGGGGCAGTGAGCTATGGGTCATGGGTCATGGGCAAAGGGACAGTGGGCTATGGGACAGTGAGCTATTGGGCAGTGAGCTACAGGACAGTGAGCTATGGGACAGGGAGCTATGGAAGAGTGAGCTATGGGACACGGGCTATGGGACAGTGAGCTATGGGACACGGTCTATGGGACAGTGAGCTATGGGACGGTGAGCTACGGATACAGGCCATGGAACAGTAGCATATGCGACAGTGAGCTATGGGACAGTGAGCAGCAGGACAGTGAGCAATGGGACAGTGCACTATGGGGCAGTGAGTTATGGGACACGCGCTATGGCGAAGTGGGCTATGTGACATTTAGCAATGGGTCTCGGGCTATGGGACAGTATGCTATGGGACCGTGAGCAATGGGACAGTGTGCTACAGGACAGTGAGTTGTGGGACAGTGAGCTATGGGACATTGGCTAGGGGACAGTGAGCTATGGGACAGTGAGCTGTGGGACAATGCGCAATGGGACACAGGCTATGGGACAGTGGGTGATGGGACAGTGAGCTATGGGACTCGGGCTATGGGACAGTGGCCTATGGGACTGTCAGCTACGGGGCAGTGAGCTATAGGGCAGTGATTTATGGGACAGGGAGCTATGGGACAGTCAGCTATGGGACACTGGTTACGGGAGAGTGGGCTATGAGACAGTGAGCTATGGGAGAGGGAGCTATGGAAGAATGAGCTATGGGACACGGGCTATGGGACCGTGGGCTATGATACACGGGCTATGGCACAGTGAGCTATGGGACAGTGAGCTATGGGTCACTGGGCTATGGGAGAGTGATCTTTGGGCCAGTGGGCTGAGGGACACGGCGATGGGAGAGTGAGCTATGGGACACGTGCTATGGGCCAGTGGGCTATGGGACTGTGAGCTATGGGGCAGTGAGCTATAGGACAGTGAGCTATGGAACAGTGGACTATGGGACATTGAGCTATGGAACACGGGCTATGGGACATTGTCTATGCTACAGTGTGCTATGGGACAGTGGGCTGTGGGTCAGTCAGCTATGGGATAGTCAGCAATGGGGCAGTGAGCAATGGGACAGTGAGCTATAGGACAGTGAGCTTTAGGACAGTGAGCTATGGGACAGTGGGCTATGGAACAGTGTGCTATGCGACAGTGGGCTATGGGACAGTGAGCAATATGAAAGTGAGCTATGGAACAGTGGACAATGGGACATTGAGCTAAGGGAAACGAGCTATGGGACAGTGGGCTATGCGAAAGTGAGCTATGGGACAGTGAGCTATAGGAGAGTTAGCTATGGGACAGGGAGCTATGGTACACAGAGCTATGGGGCACGTGCTATGGGAGAGTGTGCAATGGGTCAGTGAGCTATGGGCTACTGACAAAGGGGCAGTGAGCTATGGGGCAGTGAACTATAGGACAGTGAGCTATAGGACAGGGAGCTATGGAAGGTTGAGCTATGGGACATGGGCAATGGGACAGTGAGCTATAGGACACAGTCTATGAGACAGTGAGCTATGGGACAGTGAGCTATGGATACGGGCTATGGAACAGTGGCATATGCAACAGTGAGCTATGGGACAGTGAGCAGCAGGACAGTGAGCTATGGGACAGTGGACTATGGGACAGTGAGTTATGGGACACGCGCTATGGGGCAGTGGGCTATGGGACATTTGCAATTGGGCTTGGTCTATGGGACAGTATGCTATGGGGCAGTGAGCTATTGGACATTGGCTAGGGGACAGTGAGCTATGGGACAGTGAGCTATGGGACAATGCGCAATGGGGCACAGGCTATGGGACAGTGGGCGATGAGACAGTGAGCTATGGGACTTGGGCTATGGGACAGTGGGCTATGGGACTGTGAACTATGGGGCAGTGAGCTACAGGGCAGTGAGTTGTGGGACAGAGAGCTATGGGACATTGGCTATGAGACTGTGAGCTATGGGACAGTGAGCTAGGGGACAGTGAGCTAAGGGACAGTGAGCTATGGGACAATGCGCAATGGGGCACATGCTATGGGACAGTGGGCGATGAGACAGTGAGCTATGGGACTTGGGCTATGGGACAGTGGGCTATGGGACAGTGAGCTAAGGGACAGTGAGCTATGGGACAATGCGCAATGGGGCACATGCTATGGGACAGTGGGCGATGAGACAGTGAGCTATGGGACTTGGGCTATGGGACAGTGGGCTATGGGACTGTGAGCTATGGTAAAGTGTGCGATGGGACAGTGGGTTATGCAACAGTGAGCTATGGGACAGTGAGCAGCAGGACCGTGAGCTATGGGACAGTGGACTATGGGACAGTGAGATATGGGACACGCGCTATGGGGCAGTGGGCTAGGGGACATTTAGCAATTGGGCTTGGGCTATGGGACAGTATGCTATGGGGCAGTGAGCTATTGGACATTGGCTAGGGGACAGTGAGCTAAGGGACAGTGAGCTATGGGACAATGCGCAATGGGGCACATGCTATGGGACAGTGGGCGATGAGACAGTGAGCTATGGGACTTGGGCTATGGGACAGTGGGCTATGGGACTGTGAGCTATGGGACAGTGAGCTATGGGAGGGTGGGCTATGGGACACGGGCTGTGGGACAGTGGGCTATGCGACAGTGTGCTATGGGACAGTGAGCTAATGGACAGTGAGCTATGGGACAGGGAGCTATGGTAAAGTGTGCGATGGGACAGTGGGTTATGGGACAGTGAGCTATGGGACAGTGAGCTATGGGACAGTGAGCTATGGGACAGTGAGCTATGGGACAGTGATCTATGGGATAGTGAGCTATGGGACATTGAGCTATGGGACCCGGGCTATGGGACAGTGAGCTATGCTACAGTGTGCTATGGGACTGTGGGCTATGGGGCAGTGAGCTACAGGACAGTGGGCAATAGGACTGTGAGCTCTCGGATGCTGAATGATGGGACAGTGAGCTATGGGACAGTCTGCAATGGGAGAGTGACCCGTAAGACCATGAGCCATTGGACTGCGGGCTATGGGTCAGTGAGAAATGGGACAGTGGGCTATATGACAGTGTGTGACGGGACAGTGTGCTATGGGACATTGGGCTTTGGGATAGAGAGCTATATGACAGTGAGCTATTGGACAATGTACTATGGGATAGTGAGCTATGGGACACGGGCTATGGGACATTTAGCTTTGGGACACGGGCTATGGGACAGTCAGTTATGGGATGGTGCGCTATTGGACACGGGCTATGTGATGGTGAGCTATGGGACAGTGAGCTATGAGGCACGGTCTATGAGACAGTGGGCTATGGGACAGTGAGATATGGGACAGTGTGCTACAGTGAAGTGAGTTGTGGAACAGAGAGCAATTGGACACTAGCTATGGGATAGTGAACAATGGGACAGTGAGATATGGGACAATGAGATATGGCACACGGGCTATGGGACAGTGGGTGATGGGACAGTGACCTATGGAACAGTGAGCTATGGGACATGGGCTATGGGACAGTGGGCAATGGGACCGTGAGCTATGGGACACGGGCAATGGGACAGCAGGCTATGGGATCCGTGTTATGGGACAGTGAGCTACGAGATATTGGCTATGGGACAGTGCGCTATGAGACATTGGGATATGCAACAGTGGGCTATGGGATAGTGAGCTATGGGACAGTGAGCTATGGGTCACGGGCTATGGGTCAGTGAGCTATGGGACATGGACTATGGGACAGTGGGTGATGGGACTGTTGGTTATGAGACACGTGCAATGGGACAGTGTTCTATGGGACCCGTGTTATGAGACAGTGAGATCGGAGACATTGGCTATGGGACAGTGAGCTATGAGCCAGTGAGCTATGGGACAGTGAGCTATGGGACAGTGAGGTATGGGACAGTGGGCTATGGGACAAGGCCTATGGGTCAGAGCGCTATGGCACTGTGAGCTATGGGATAGTGAGATATGGGGCTGTCAGCTATGGAACAGTGATCTATGGAACGCTGTGCTATGGGAGAGAGAGCTATGTGACAGTGAGCTATGGAAAATTAAGTTATGGGACACTGAGCTATGTGACAGTGGGCTATGGGACATTGAGCTACAGGACAGTGGGCTATGGGACCCGAGTTATAGGACAGTGAGCTATGAGACATTGGCTATGGGACAGTGCGCTATGAGACATTGGGATATGTGACAGTGGGCTATGGGATAGTGAGCTATGGGACAGTGAGCTATCGGTCACGGGCTATGGGACAGTGGGCAATGGGACAGTGAGCTATGGGACACGGGCTATGGGACAGTGAGCTATTGGACAGTCAGCTATGGGACATGGGCTATGGGACAGTGGGCAATGGGACCATGAGCTATGGGACACGGGCAATGGGACAGTGGGCTATGGGACCCATGTTATGGGGCAGTGAGCTATGAGACATTGGCTATGGGACAGTGCGCTATGAGACTTTGGGATATGCAACAGTTGGCTATGGGATAGTGAGCTATGGGACAGTGAGCTATGGGTCACGGGCTATGGGACAGTGGGCAATGGGACAGTGAGCTATGGGTCACGGGCTATGGGACAGTGGGCTACGCGACAGTGAGCTATGTGAAAGTGAGTTATGGGACAGTGAGCTAGGGGACAGTGAGCTATAGGTCTGTAAGCAATAGGACACGGGCTATGGGACAGTGCGCAATGGGACACAGGCTAGGGGACAGTGTGCTATAGGACAGTGGCCTATCAGACAGTGAGCTATGGGAAAGTGGGCTATGGGACAGTGAGCTATGGGACAGTGGGCTATGGGACCTGAGTTATAGGACAGTGAGCTATGAGACATTGGCTATGGGACAGTGCGCTATGAGACATTGGGATATGTGACAATGGGCTATGGGATAGAGAGCTATGGGACAGTGAGCTATCGGACATGGACTATGGGACAGTGGACGATGGGACCGTTGGTTATGGGACACGGGCAGTGGGCTATGGGCCCCTTGTTATGAGACAGTGAGATATGAGACATTGGCTATGGTACAGTGAGCTATGAGACATTGGGATATGCGACACTGGCCTGTGGGACAGTGAGCTATGGGACAGTGAGCTATGGGACAGTGAGCTATGGGACAGTGGGCTATGGGACAGTGGGCTATGGGTCAGAGAGCTATGGGACTGTGAGCTATCGGATAGTGAGCTATGGGACTGTGAGCTATGGGACAGTGAGATTAGCGTGCAAAATTAAGGCACATAAGATTGGGGGCAAGGTATTGACTTGGATAGAGAACTGGTTGGCGGACAGAAAGCAAAGAGTTGGAATAAACGGGTCGTTTTCCGAGTGGCAGGCAGTGACTAGTGGGGTACCGCAAGTATCGGTCCTAGGACCCCAGCTGTTCGCAATATATATTAATGATCTGGACGAGAGAATCGGATGTAATATCTCCAAATTTGCTGATGACACAAAGCTGGGTGGGAGGGTATGCTGTGAGGAGGCTATCATGAAACTCCAGTACAATTTGGACAGGTTGGGTGATTGGGCAGAAACATGGCAAATGCAATATAATGTGGATAAATGTGAGGTTATCCACATTGGTGGCAAAAACAGGAAGGCAGATTATTATTTGAATGGCAATAGATTGGGAGAAGGGGAAGTGCAAAGAGACCTGGGTGTTCTTGTGCACCAGTCGCTGAAGGTAAGCATGCAGGTGTAGCAGGCGATTAAGAAGGCAAATGGTATGTTGGCCTTCGTAGCAAGAGGGTTCGAGTACAGGAACAAGGATGTCTTGCTACAGTTGTACAGGGCCTTGGAGAGACCGCACCTTGAATATTGTGTGCAGTTTTGGTCGCCTTACCTGAGGAAGGACGTTCTTGCCATGGAAGGAGTGCAGCGAAGATTCACCAGGCTGATACCTGGGAGGGCAGGAATGACGTATGAGGAGAGATTGTGTCGATTGGGCTTATACTCACTGGAGTTTAGAAGATTGAGAGGGGATCTCATCGAAACGTATAAAATTCTGTCAGGCCTGGACAGCCTAGATTCAGGAAGGATGTTTCTGATGGCCGGGCAGTCCAGAACCAGGGGTCATTGTCTAAGGATAAGGGGTAAGCCATTTAGGACTGAAATGAGGAGGAATTACTTCACCCAGAGAGTGGTGAACCTGTGGAATTATCTGCCACAGAGGGCGGTGGAGGCCAGTTGATTAAATATATTCAAGAAAGAGTTGGATATATTTCTTAAGGCTAAAGGGATCAAGGGATATGGGGAGAAGGCAGTGACAGGGTACTGAACTTGGATGATCAGCCATGATCTCATTGAATGGCAGAGCAGGCTCGAAGGGCCGAATGGCCTACTCCTGCTCCTATCTTCTATGTTTCTATGTATATTTCTATGGGACCGTGTACTGTACTATGGGAGAGAGTGCTATGTCACAGTGAGCTATGGCACAGTGAGCTATGGGACAGTGGGCTATGGGACACAGGCTATGGGTCAGAGAGCTATGGGACTGTGAGCTATCTGATAGTGAGCTATGGGACTGTGAGCTATGGGACAGTGATCTATGGGACAGTGTACTATGGGAGAGAGAGCTATGTGACAGTGAGCTATGGCACAGTGAGCTATGGGTCAATGAGGTATGAGACAGTTGGCTATGGGACAGTGAGCTATGGGAAACGGGCTATGGGACAGTGAGTTTTGGGACAGTGTGCTATGGGACAGTGGGCTATGGACAGTGAGCTATGGGACAGTCAGCTATGGGATGGTGAGCAATGGGAAAGTGAGCTATAGGACAGTGATCTGTGGGACACAGGACTATGAGACAGGGAGCTATGGGACCGTGAGCAATGGGAGAGTGAGCTATGGGAACGTGGGCTATGGGACAGTGGGCTATTGGACAGTGAGCTATGGGACAGTGGACTATGGGACCGTGAGTTATGGGACACGCGCTATGGGGCAGTAGGCTAATGGACGTTCAGCAATGGGACTCGGGCTATGGGACAGTGAGCTATGGGACAGTGAGCGATGGGACACTGGTTATGGGAGAGTGGGCGATGGGACAGTGAGCTATGGGACAGTGGGCAATGGGACACTGGGCTATGGAACAGCGAGCTATGGGACAGTGAGATATAGGTCAGTGAGCTATGGGACAGGGAGCTATGGAAGAGTGAGCTATGGGACAGTGAGCTATGGGACACGAGCTATGGCACAGTGAGCTATGGGACATTGAGCTATAATGCACGAGTTATGGGTCAGTGGTCTATGGGACAGTGAGCTATGGGGAAGTGAGCTATGATGCACGAGTTATGGGTCAGTGGTCTATGGGACAGTGAGCTATGGGGCAGTGGGCTACAGGGCAGTGAGCTATAGGACTGTCAGCTCTCGGATGTTGAACTATGGGACAGTGAGCTATGGGACAGTGTGCAATGGGAGAGTGAGCCATAAGACAGTGAGCCATTGGACTGTGGGCTATGGGACAGTGAGCTATGGGACAGTGGGCTATGTGACAGTGTGCGATGGGACAGTGTGCTATGGGACATTGGGCTTTGGGACAGAGAGCTATATGACAGTGATCTATTGGACAATGTATTATGGGATAGTGAGCTATGGGACACGGGCTATGGGACATTTAGCTATGGGACACGGGCTATGGGACAGTCAGCTATGGGATAGTACGCTATGGGACACGGGCTATGGAACGGTGAGCTATGGGACAGTGAGCTATGAGGCACAGGCTATGAGACACTGGGCTATGGGACAGTGAGATATGGGACAGTGTGCTACAGGGGAATGAGTTGTGGAACAGAGAGCAATTGGACACTGGCTATGGGATAGTGAACAATGGGAGAGTGAGATATGGGACAGTGAGATATGGCACACGGGCAATGGGACAGTGGGTGATGGGACAGTGGGCTATGGGACACGGGCTATGGGACAGTGTGCTATTGGACCTCTTTTATGGGACAGTGAGGTATGAGACATTGTCTGAGGGACAGTGAGCTATGAGACATTCGGATATGCAACAGTGGGCTATGGGACAGTGAGCTATGGGACAGTGAGCTATGGGACAGTGAGCTATGGGACAGTGAGCTATTGGACAGTGAGCTATTGGACAGTGAGCTATGGGACAGTGATCTATGGGATAGTGAGCTATGGGTCATTGAGCTGTGGGACACGGGCTATGAGACAGTGAGCTATGGTACAGTGTGCTTTCGGACAGTGGACTATGGGACAGTCAGCTATGGGACAGTCAGCAATGGGACAGTGAGCAATGGGACAGTGAGCTACAGGACAGTGAGCTGTGGGACACTGAAATATGGGACAGTGAGTTATGGGACAGTCAGCAATGGGGCAGTGAGCAATGGGAGAATGAGCAAAAGGACAGTGAGCTATGGGACTGTGGGCTATGGGGCAGTGTGCTATGGGACAGTGGGCTATGGGACAGTGGCCTATGCGACAGTCAGCCATGGGACAGTCAGCAATGGGACAGTCAGCAATGGGACAGTCAGCAATGGGAGAGTGAGCTATGGTACAGTGTGCTTTCGGACAGTTGACTATGGGACAGTCAGCTATGGGACAGTCAGCAATGGGACAGTGAGCAATGGGAGAATGAGCTATAGGCAAGTGAGCTATGGGACAGTGGGCTATGGGACATTTAGCTATCAGAATCGGACTATGGGACAGTGAGGAATGGGACAGTGAGCTGTGGGACACGGGCTATGTGGCACTGAGCTATGGGACAGTGAGCTATGGTGCACGGGCTCTGGGACAGTGAGCTATGGGACACTGAGATCCAGGACAGTGAGTTATGGGACAGAGTGCTAAGGGACCCTGGCTATGGGACAGTGAGCTATGGGAGGGTGGGCTATGTGACACGTGTTATGAGACAGTGGACAATGCGACAGTGTGCGATGGGACAGTGAGCTATGGGACAGTGAGCTATGGGAAAGGGAGCTATGGGACACTGTGCGATGTGACTGTGGGCTATGGGACTGGGCTTTGGGACATTGAGCTATGGGACAACGTCTATGGGACAGTGAGCTATGGGACACGGGCTATGGGACATTTAGCTATGTGACAGTGAGCTATGAGGCACGGGCTATGAGACAGCGGGCTATGGGACAGTGAGATATTGGACAATGAGCTACAGGAAAGTGAGATGTGGAACAGAGAGCAATTGGACACTGGCTATGGGATAGTAAACAATGGGACAGCGAGATATGGGAATGTGAGCTTTGGCACACGGGCTATGGGACATTGTGCTATGGGACCCGTGTTATGGGATCATGAGCTTTGCGACAGTGAGCGTTGGGACAGTGAGCTATGGGACAGTGAGCTCTGGAACAGTGAGCTACAAGACAGTGAGCTATAGGACTGTGAGCTCTCAGATGCTGAACTATGGGACAGTGAGCTATGGAAAAGTGAGCTACGAGACAGTGAGCTATAGGACTGTGAGCTCTCGGATGCTGAACTATGGGACAGTGAGCTGTGGGACAGTGTGCAATGGGAGAGTGAGCCATAGGACAGTGAGCCATTGGATTGTGGGCTATGGGACAGTGAGCTATGGGACAGTGGACTATGTGACATTGAGCTATGGGACATGGGCTATGGGACAGTGGGCTATGGGAACTTTAGCTATCGGAATCGGGCTATGGGACAGTGAGGAATGGGACAGTGAGCTATGGGACAGGGGCTATGTGGCACTGAGCTATGGGACAGTGAGCTATGCGACACTGAGCTACAGGACAGTGAGTTGTGGGACAGAGAGCTATGGGACCCTGGCTATGCGGCAGTGAGCTATGGGACAGTGAGCTATGGGACAGTGAGGTATGGGACAGTGTGCGATGGGACTGTGGGCTAAGGGACTGGGCTTTGGGACATTGAGCTATAGGACAGTGAGCTATGGGACAATGTCTATGGGACAGTGAGCTATGGGACACGGGCTATGGGACAGTGAGCTATGGGACAGTGAACTATGAGGCACGGGCTATTAGACAGTGGGCTGCGGGACAGTGAGATGTGGGACAATGAGCTACAGAAAAGTGAGATGTGGAACAGAGAGCAATTGGACACTCACTATGGGATAGTGAACAATGGGACAGCGAGATTTGGGACAGTGAGCCTTGGCACACAGTCTATGGGACAGTGTGCGATGGGACAGTGAGCTAAGGGACACGGGCTATGTGACGTTCTGCTATGGGACCCATGTTATGGGACAGTGAGCTCTGTGACAGTGGGTGTTCGGACAGTGAGCTATGGGACAGTGATCATAGGGACAGTGAGCGATGGGACAGTGAACTATAGGACTGTGAGCTTTCGCATGCTGGACTATGGGACAGTGAGCTATGGGACAGTGTGCAATGGGAGAGTGAGCCATACGACAGTGAGCCATTGGACTGTGGGCTGTGGGACAGTGAGCTATGGGACAGTGGGCTATGGGACAGTCTGCAATGGGACAGTGTGCTGTGGGACATTGGGCTTTGGGACAGAGAGCTATAGGACAGTGAGCTTTTGGACAATGGACTATGGGAAAGTTAGCTATGGGACACGGGCTATGGGACATTTAGCTGTGGGACACGTGATATGGGACAGTCAGCTATTGGACAGTGCGCTATGGGACAGTGAGCTATGAGGCACTGGCTATAAGACAGTGGGCTATTGGACAGTGAGATATGGGACAGTGTGCAACAGGAAAGTGAGTTGTGGAACAGAGAGCAATTGGACACTGGCTATGGGATAGTGAAAAATGGGACAGTGAGATATGGGATAATGAGATATGGCACATGACCTATGGGACAGTGGGCGATGGGTCAGTGAGCTATGGGACAGTGGCTATGGGCCCCGTGTAATGGGACAGTGAGCTATGAGACATTGGCTAAGGGACAGTGAGCTATGGGATAGTGAGCTATGGGACATTGATCTATGGCATAGTGAGCTATGGGACATTGAGCTATGGGACACGTGCTATGAGACACTGAGCTATGGTACAGTGTGCTTTCGGACAGTGCACTATGGGACAGTCAGCTATGGGGCAGTGAGCAATGGGAGAATGAACTATAGGACAGTGAGCTATGGGACTGTGGGCTATGGGACAGTGAGCTATAGGAAAGTGAGCTATGGGACAGTGGACTATATGAAAGTGAGCGATGAGACATTTAGCTATCGGAATCGGGCTATGGGACAGTGAGCAATTGGACAGTGATCTATGGGACACGGGCAATGTGGCAGTGAGTTATGGGACAGTGAGCTATGGGGCATGGGCTCTGGGACAGTGGGCTATGGGACAGTGAGCTATGGGACACTGAGCTACAGGACAGTGAGTTGTGGGACAGAGGGCTATGGGACACTGGCTATGGGACAGTGAGCTATGGGACAGTGAGCTATGGGAGGTTGGGCTATGCAACAGGAAGCTATGTGACAGTGAGCTATGGGACATGGGCTATGGGGCATTTAGCTATGAGACACGGGCTATGGGACAGCCAGCAAGGGGCGGTGCGCTATGGGACACGGGCTATGGGACAGTGAACTATGGGACAGTGAGCTATGAGGCACGGGCTATGAGACAGTGGGCTATGGGACAGTGAGATATGGGAAAATGACCTACAGGAAAGTGAGATGTGGAACAGAGAGCAATTGGACACTGACTATGGGATACTGAAAAATGGGGCAGTGGGCGATGGGACAGTGAGCTATGGCACACAGGCTATGGGACAGTAGACTATGGGACCCATGTTATTGGACATTGAGCTATGCAACAGCGGGCTATGGGGCAGTGAGCTATGGGACAGTGAGCTAACTGACAGAGGCTATGGGACAGTGAGCTATTGGACATTGAGCTATGGGTCAGTGAGCTATGGGACAGTGAGTTATGGGGCAGTGATGTTTGGGATAGTGAGCTATGGGACATTGAGCTATGGGACACGGGCTATGGGACACTGAGCTATTCTACAGTGTGCTATGGGACAGTGGACTATGGGACAGTCAGCTATGGGACAGTCAGCAATGGGAAAGTCAGCAATGAGACAGTGAGCTTTAGGACAGTGAGCTGTGGGACTGTGGGCTATGGGACAGTTAGCTATGGGACAGTGGGCTATGGAGCAGTGTGCTATGCAACAGTGGGCTATGGGACAGTGAGCAATAGGAAAGTGAGCTATGGAACAGTGGACTATGGGACATTGAGCTATGGAACACGGGCTATGGGACAGTGGACTATGCGACAGTCTGCTATGGGACAGTGGGCTGTGGGTCAGTCAGCTATGGGATAGTCAGCAATGGGGCAGTGAGCAACGGGACAGTGAGCTATAGGACAGTGAGCTTTAGGACAGTGAGCTATGGGACAGTGGGCTATGGAGCAGTTTACTATGTGACAGTGGGCTATGGGACAGTGAGCAATGTGAAAGTGAGCTATGGAACAGTGGACTATGGGACATTGAGCTAAGGGAAACGAGCTATGGGACAGTGGGCTATGCGAAAGTGAGCTATGGGACAGTGAGCTATAGGAGAGTTAGCTATGGGACAGGGAGCTATGGTACACAGAGCTATGGGGCACGGGCTATGGGAGAGTGTGCAATGGGTCAGTGAGCTATGGGTTACTGACAAATGGACAGTGGGCTATGGGACAGTGAGCTATGGGGCAGTGAGCTATAGGACAGTGAACTATAGGACAGGGAGCTATGGAAGAGTGAGCTATGGGACATGGGCAATGGGACACTGAGCTATAGGACACGGTCTATGAGACAGTGAGCTATGGGACAGTGAGCTATGGATACGGGCTATGGAACAGTGGCATATGCGACAGTGAGCTATGGGACAGTGAGCAGCAGGACAGTGAGCTATGGGACAGTGGACTATGGGACAGTGAGCTATGGGACACGCGCTATGGGGCAGTGGGCTATGGGACATTTGCAATTGGGCTTGGGCTATGGGACAGTATGCTATGGGGCAGTGAGCTATTGGACATTGGCTAGGGTCAGTGAGCTATGGGACAGTGAGCTATGGGACAATGCGCAATGGGGCACAGGCTATGGGACAGTGGGCGATGAGACAGTGAGCTATGGGACTTGGGCTATGGGACAGTGGGCTATGGGACTGTGAGCTATGGGGCAGTGAGCTACAGGACAGTGAGTTGTGGGACAGAGAGCTATGGGACATTGGCTATGAGACTGTGAGCTATGGGACAGTGAGCTATGGGAGGGTGGGCTATGGGACACGGGCTATGGGACAGTGGGTTATGCGACAGTTAGCTATGGGGCAGTGAGCTATGGGACATTTAGCAATTGGGCTTGGGCTATGGGACAGTGAGCTATGGGACAGTGAGCTATGGGTCAGTGAGATATGGGACAGTGAGCTATGGGACAGTGAGCTATGGGATAGTGAGCTATGGGACATTGAGCTATGGGACACGGGCTATGGGACAGTGAGCTATGCTACAGTGTGCTATGGGACTGTGGGCTATGGGACAGTTAGCTATGTGACAGTGGGCTATGGGGCAGTGTGCTATGCAACAGTGGGCTATGGGACAGTGAGCAATAGGAAAGTGAGCTATGGAAAAGCGCACTATGGGACATTGAGCTATGGGACAGGGCTATGGGACAGTGGGCTATGCTACAGTGTGCTATGGGACAGTGGGCTGTGGGACAGTCAGCTATGGGACAGTCAGCAATGGGACAGTCAGCAATGGGACAGTGAGCTTTAGGACAGTGAGCTATGGGACAGTGGGCTATGGAGCAGTGTGCTATGTGACAGTGGGCTATGGGACAGTGAGCAATAGAAAAATGAGCTATGGAACAGTGGACTATGGGAAAGTGAGCTATGGAACATTGAGCTATAGGAGAGTTAGCTATGGGACAGGGAGCTATGGTACACTGATCTATGGGGCACGGGCTATGGGGCAGTGAGCTATGGGTCATGGGTCATGGGCAAAGGGACAGTGGGCTATGGGACAGTGAGCTATTGGGCAGTGAGCTACAGGACAGTGAGCTATGGGACAGGGAGCTATGGAAGAGTGAGCTATGGGACACGGGCTATGGGACAGCGAGCTATGGGACACGGTCTATGGGACAGTGAGCTATGGGACGGTGAGCTACGGATACAGGCCATGGAACAGTAGCATATGCGACAGTGAGCTATGGGACAGTGAGCAGCAGGACAGTGAGCAATGGGACAGTGCACTATGGGGCAGTGAGTTATGGGACACGCGCTATGGCGAAGTGGGCTATGTGACATTTAGCAATGGGTCTCGGGCTATGGGACAGTATGCTATGGGACCGTGAGCTATGGGACAGTGTGCTACAGGACAGTGAGTTGTGGGACAGTGAGCTATGGGACATTGGCTAGGGGACAGTGAGCTATGGGACAGTGAGCTGTGGGACAATGCGCAATGGGACACAGGCTATGGGACAGTGGGTGATGGGACAGTGAGCTATGGGACTCGGGCTATGGGACAGTGGCCTATGGGACTGTCAGCTACGGGGCAGTGAGCTATAGGGCAGTGATTTATGGGACAGGGAGCTATGGGACAGTCAGCTATGGGACACTGGTTACGGGAGAGTGGGCGATGGGACAGTGAGCCATGGGACACGGGCTATGGGAGAGTGGGCTATGAGACAGTGAGCTATGGGACAGGGAGCTATGGAAGAATGAGCTATGGGACACGGGCTATGGGACCGTGGGCTATGATACACGGGCTATGGCACAGTGAGCTATGGGACAGTGAGCTATGGGTCACTGGGCTATGGGAGAGTGATCTTTGGGCCAGTGGGCTGAGGGACACGGCGATGGGAGAGTGAGCTATGGGACACGTGCTATGGGCCAGTGGGCTATGCGACAGTGTGCTATGGGACAGTGAGCTAATGGACAGTGAGCTATGGGACAGGGAGCTATGGTAAAGTGTGCGATGGGACAGTGGGTTATGGGACAGTGAGCTATGGGACAGTGAGCTATGGGACAGTGATCTATGGGATAGTGAGCTATGGAACATTGAGCTATGGGACCTGGGCTATGGGACAGTGAGCTATGCTACAGTGTGCTATGGGACTGTGGGCTATGGGACAGTTAGCTATGCGACAGTGGGCTATGGAGCAGTGTGCTATGCAACAGTGGGCTATGGGACAGTGAGCAATAGGAAAGTGAGCTATGGAAAAGTGGACTATGGGACATTGAGCTATGGGACACGGCTATGGGACAGTTGGCTATGCTACAGTGTGCTATGGGACAGTGGGCTGTGGGACAGTCAGCTATGGGACAGTCAGCAATGGGACAGTCAGCAATGGGACAGTGAGCTATAGGACAGTAAGCTTTCGGACAGTGAGCTATGGGACAGTGGGCTATGGAGCAGTGTGCTATGTGACAGTGGGCTATGGGACAGTGAGCAATAGGAAAATGAGCTATGAAACAGTGGACTATGGGACCTTGAGCTATGGGACACGGGCTATTGGACAGTGAGCTATGGGACAGTGAGCTATCGGAGAGTTAGCTATGGGACAGGGAGCTATGGTACACTGATCTATGGGGCACGGGCTATGGGAGAGTGTGCAATGGGGCAGTGAGCTATGGGTCATGGGCAAAGGGACAGTGGGCTATGGGACAGTGAGCTATTGGGCAGTGAGCTACAGGACAGTGAGCTATGGGACAGGGAGCTATGGAAGAGTGAGCTATGGGACACGGGCTATGGGACAGTGAGCTATGGGACACGGTCTATGGGACAGTGAGCTATGGGATGGTGAGCTATGGATACGGGCTATGGAACAGTAGCATATGTGACAGTGAGCTATGGGACAGTGAGCAGCAGGACAGTGAGCAATGGGACAGTGCACTATGGGGCAGTGAGTTGTGGGACACGCGCTATGGCGAAGTGGGCTATGTGACATTTAGCAATGGGTCTCGGGCTATGGGACAGTATGCTATGGGACAGTGAGCTATGGGACATTGGCTAGGGGACAGTGAGCTATGGGACAATGCGCAATGGGACACAGGCTATGGGACAGTGGGCGATGGGACAGTGAGCTATGGGAGTCGGGCTATGGGACAGTGGGCTATGAGAAAGTGAGCTATGGGACAGTGAGCTATTGGACAGTGAGCTATGGGACAGGGAGCTATGGAAGAATGAGCTATGGGACACGGGCTATGGGACCGTGGGCTATGATACACGGGCTATGGCACAGTGAGCTATGGGACAGTGAGCTATGGGTCAGTGGGCTATGGGACACTGGGCTTTGGGACAGTGAGCTACGGGACATTGAGCTATGGGACAGCGAACTTTGGGAGAGTGGGCTTTAGGAAAGTGAGCTATGGGATGGTGAGCTGTGGGGCAGTGAGCAATGGGATATTGAGCTATGCCACAGTGAGCTATGGGATGCTGAGCTATGTGACAGTGAGGCATGGGACAGTGTCCTACGTGAAAGTGAACTACGGGACATGGGCTATAGGACAGTGGGTTTTGGGACAGTTAGCTATGGGACTGTGAGCTTTGTGACAGTGAGCTTTGTGACAGTGAGCTTTGTGACAGTGAGCTTTGTGACAGTGAGCTTTGTGACAGTGAGCTTTGGGACAGTGAGCTTTGGGACAGTGTGTTATGAGACAGTGGGCTATGGGACACGGGCTATGGGACACGGGCTATGGGACAGTGGTCTATGGGACAGTGAGCTATGGGAATATGCGCTATGGGACAGTGAGCTATGGGACAGTGAACTGTGAGACAGGGGCTGTGGGACAGTGAGCTTTGGGACAGTGAGCTATGGGGCATTGGGCTATGGGACAGTTATCTATGGGTCAGTGGGCTAAGGGCCACTGGCTATGGGACAGTGAGCTAAGGGACAGTGAGCTAAGGGACAGTGAGCTATGGGACAGTGGGCTATGCGACAGTGGGTTAAGGGACAGTGAGCTATGGGACATTGAGCTATGTGACAGTGAGCTATGCGACAGTGAGCTATGGGACGGTAAGCTATGGGACAGTGAGCTATGGGAAAGTGAGTTTTGCGTCAGTGAGCTATGGGATACTGAGCTATGTGACAGTGAGCTATGTGACAGTGAGCTATGGGAAACGAGCTGTGGGACAGTGAGCTATGGGCCAGTGAGCAATCGGACAGTGAGCTATGGGACAATGAGCTATGGTACAGTGGGCTATGGGACAGTGAGCTATGGGACACGGACTATGTGACTTTTAGCTAGGGGACAGTGAACTATGGGACAGTGAGCTATGAGCCAGTGAGCTATGAGACAGTGAGCTATGGGACAGTGAGCTATGGAACAGTGGATATGCGGCAGTGGGTTAATGGACAGTGGGCCTTTGGAGAGTGAACTGTGGGACAGTGGGCTATGGGACAAAGGCTATGGGACGGTCAGCTATGGGACAGTGAGCTCTGGGACAGTGGGCTATGAGACAGTGGGCTATGGGTCAGTGAGCGATGGGACTCCCACTATGGGACAGTGAGCTATGGGACAGTGACCTAGGGACGTGTGCTATGGGACAGTGGGCTGTGTGACAGTGAGCTATGGGACAGTGAGCTATGAGACACGGCTATGAGACATTGAGCTATGCAACAGTGAGCTATGGGAGAGTGGGCAATGGGACAGTGAATGATGTGACAGTGAGCTATGGGACAGTGATCTATGGTACAGTGAGCTATGGGACACATGTTATGTGACAAGGGCATTGGGGCAGTGAGCTATGGGGCAGTGGCCAACAGGACATTGAAATATTTGACATGGTTTATGCGACACTGAGCTATGGGACATTGAGCTATGGGACTCCATCTATGGGACAGTGAGTTATGGGACATGGGCTATGGGACAGATAGCTATAGTACAGTGAGCTATGGGATGCAGTCTAAGGGACAGATAGCTTTGGGACAGTAAGCTATGGTCAGTTAACTGTGGAACAGTTTGCTATAGGACACGGGCAATGGGACAGTTAGCCATGGGACAGTGAGCTGTGGGGCAATGGGCTGTGGGACAGTCAGTTATGGGAAAGTGAGCTATGGGACAGTGAGCTATGCGATAGTTGGCTTTGGGATAGTGAGCTATGGGACACGGGCTATTGGACATTTTGCTATGGGACCGTGAGCTACGGGGCACGGGCTATGTGACATTTAGCTATGGGACATTGAGCTATGGGACGGTGAGCTATGGGACATTGATTGATGGCACTGTGAGCTATGCGATAGTGAGCTATGGCACTCTGAGCTATGGGTAAGTGAGCTATGTGAAAGTGGGCTATGGGACATTGGGCTATGGTACAGTGAGCTATGGGACAGTGAGCAATGGGACACGGGCTATGGGCGAGTGAGCTATGGGAAAGTGAGCTATGGGACAGTGGCATACGGCACAGTGAACTATGGGACACGCACTATGGGACAGAGAGCTTTGAGGCTGTGAGCTATGGGACAGTGAGCTATGGGACAGTGGGCTATGGGTCCCGTGTTATGGGACAGTGAGTTATCAGACATTGGCTATGGGAAAGTGAGCTATGAGACATTGGGATATGTGCCAGTGAGCTATAGGGCAATGAGCTAACAGACAGTGAGCTATGGGATAGTTAGCTATGGGACAGTGAGCTATGGGACAGTGGGCTATAGGACACGGGCTATGGCACTCTGAGCTATGGGAAAGGGAGCTATGTGACAGTGGGCTATGGGACATTGAGCTATGGTAGAGTGAGCTATGGGGCAGTGAGCAATGGGACACGGGCTATGGGAGAGTGATCTATGGGACAGTGAGCTATGGGACAGTCGATATGGGTCAGTGGGCTAATGGACAGTGGGCTATGGGAGAGTGAACTATGGGACATTGGGCTATTGGACACGGGCTATGGGACAGTGAGCTCTGGAACAGTGAGCTATGGGATGGTGGGCTATGGGACATTTGGCTATGGGACAGTGAGATATGGGATGCGGGCTATGGGAAAGTGAGCTATGGGACAGTGGGCTATTGGACACGGGCTATGGGACAGTGAGCTCTGGGACAGTGAGCTCAGGGATGGTGGGCTATGGGACAGTGGGCTATGCGACAGTGATCTACGGGACAGTGCGCTATGGGACGGTGAGCTATGGGACATTGATCTATGGCACCGTGAGTTTGCGATAGTGATCTATGAAACTCTGAGCTATTCTACAGTGAGCTATGGGACAGTGGGCTATGGGACCCGTGCTATGGGACAGTGAGCAATGGGCCATTGGCTATGGGACAGTGAGCTAAGAGACGTTGGTATATGCGACTGTGAGCTATAGGGCACTGAACTATGGGACAATGAGCTATGGGATAGTGAGCTATGGGACAGTGGGCTATAGTCACGGGATATGGGACAGTGAGCTATTGGACAGTGAGCTATGGGACAGTGAGCAATGCGACAGTGAGGTGTGGGACACTGGGCTAAGGGACACTGATCTGTGGGACAGTGCGCTATGGGAGACGGGCAATGGGACAGTGAGCTCTGGGACTTTGAGCTATGGGAGAGTGAGCTATGGCAATGTGAGCTATGGTACACGGGCTATGGGACAGTGGGCTATGGGACAGTGAGCTATGGGATGGGCCATGGGACAGTGAGCTAAGGGACAGTGAGCTATGGGACACGGGCTACAGGCCACTGAGCTATGGGATAGTGGGCTATGAGACAGGGAGCTATAGGACAGTGAGCTATAGGACAGTGAGCGATGGGACAGTGGGCTTCGGGATAGTGGGCTGTGGGACAGTGAGCTATGGGATATTGAGCAATGGGTTTCATTGAGTGTATTAGGGATGGGTTTCTTGAGCAGTATGTAAATGAACCGATCAGGGGGCAAGCAACCTTAGATCTGGTCCTGTGTAATGAGAGAGGATTAATTAAAAATGTCCCAGTAAAGGATCCCCTTGGAATGAGTGACCATAACATGGTTGAATTCCATATTCAATTAGAGGGTGAGAAGGTTGGATCTCAAACAAGCATGATAAGCTTGAATAAAGGAGACTATGAAGGTATGAGAGCGGAATTGAGTAGAGTGGATTGGAAAAATAGATTAAAGGGTAAGACGATACATGATCAGTGGTGTACATTTAAGGAGTTATTTTACAACTTCCAAAAAATATATATTCCACTGAGAAGAAAAGGGTGTAAAAGAAAAACAGCCATCCATGGCTAAGTAAAGAAATTAAAGATAATATTCAAATAAAAACAAGGGCATATAAGGTAGCCAAATCTAGTGGGAGGATAGAGGATTGGGAAAACTTTAAAAGACAGCAAAAAATAACAAAAAGATTGATTAAGAAAGGGAAGATAGATTATGAAAGTAAATTAGCAAAAAATATAAAAACAGATAGTAAGAGTTTTTATAGTTATATAAAAAGAAAAAGGGTGGCTAAAGTAAATGTTGGTCCCTTAGAGGATGAGACCGGGAAATTAATGGTGAGAAATATGGAGATGGCAAAAACACTGAATGAATATTTTATATCAGTCTTTACAGTAGAAGACACTAAGAATATCCCAACACTGGACAAACAGGGGGCTAAAGGGGGGAGGAGCTAAACACGATCAAAATCACTAACGAAGTGGTACTCGGTAAAATAATGGGACTCAAGGCAGATAAATCACCTGGACCTGATGGCTTACATCCTAGGGTCTTGAGGGAAGTGACGGTAGGGATTGTGGATGCATTGGTAATAACTTTCCAAAACTCCGTGGACTCAGCAAAGGTCCCGGCAGACTGGAAAACTGCTAATGTAACACCCTTATTTAAAAAGGGCAGTAGACAGAAGGTTGGAAACTATAGACCGGTTAGCCTAACATGTGTGATAGGTAAAATTTTGGAGTCCATTATTAAGGAGACAGTAACAGGACATTTGGATAATCATAATTTAATAGGACAAAGTCAGCATGGTTTTATGAAGGGGAAGTCATGTTTGACAAATTTGCTGGAGTTCTTTGAGGAAGTAACATATAGGGTGGAAAAAGGGGAACCAGTGGACGTAGTGTATTTAGACTTCCAAAAGGCATTTGACAAGGTGCCACACAAAAGGTTATTGCTTAAGATAAAAAATCACAGGATGGGGGTAATATTCTGGCATGGATAGAGGATTGGCTATCTAACAGAAGGCAGAGAGTTGGGATAAATGGTTCATTCTCAGACTGGCAATCAGTAACAAGTGGTGCTCCGCAGGGGTCAGTGCTGGGTCCCCAACTCTTTACAATCTATATTAACGATTTGGAGGAGGGGACCGAGTGTAACATATCAAAGTTTGCAGATGATACTTAGATGGGAGGGAAAGTAGTGAGTGAGGAGGACATAAAAAACCTGCAAGGGGACATAGACAGGCTAAGTAAGTGGGCAGAGACTTGGCAGATGGAATACAATACTGGAAAGTGTGAGGTTATGCACTTTGGCAGGAAAAATCGTTGAGCAAGTTATTATCTTAATGGCAAGAAACTGGAAAGTACTGAAGTACAAAGGGATCTGGGGGTCCGGGTGCACGAAACTCAAAAGGTTGGTATGCAGGTGCAGCAAGTGATTAAGAAGGCCAATGGAATGTTGGCTTTCATTGCTAGGGGGATAGAATATAAAAATAGGGAGGTATTGCTTCAGTTGTACAAGGTATTGGTGAGACCGCACCTGGAATACTGCGTACAGTTTTGGTGTACACACTTAAGAAAGGACATACTTGCTCTCGAGTCAGTACAAAGAAGGTTCACTCGGTTAATCCCGGGGATGAGGGGATGGACATATGAGGAGAGGTTGAGTAGATTGGGACTCTACTCATTGGAGTTCAGAAGAATGAGAGGCGATCTTATTGAAACATATAAGATTGTGAAGGGTTTGAATCGGGTGGATGTGGGGAGGATGTTCCCGATGATGGGTGAAACTAGAACTAGGGGGCATAGTCTTAGAATAAGGGGCTGCTCTTTCAAAACTGAGATGAGGAGGAACTACTTCACTCAGAGGGTGGTAGGTCCATGGAATATGCTGCCCCAAAAAGCTTGTAGAAGCTACATCATTACATAAATTTAAAACAGAAATAGGCAGTTTCCTAGAAGTAAAGGGAATTAAGGGTTACGGGGAGCGGGCAGGAATTTGGACATGTGTCTAGGTTTGGATCGGTCATGGCCCTGTGGGTAGCGGAGCGGGCCCAGGGGCCGTGTAGCCTGCTCCTGCTCCTATTTCATGTGTCTAATTCTGTTAGATTCAGGAGATGGTTCTGTGATAGTAGATTGGCGGTTAGGATCAGATCAGCCATGATCTTGTTGAATGGCGGAGCAGGCTCGAGCGGCCGATTGGCCTACTCCTGCTCCTATTTCTTATGTTCTTATGTTCTTATGGGACAGTGAGCTATGGGATAGTGGGCTTTGGGACAGTGATCCGTGGGAAACGGGCTATGGTCAGTTAACTATGGGACAGTTCGGTATGGGACATGGGCTATGGGACAGTTCGCCATGGGACAGTGAGCTATGATGCAATGGGATATGGGGCAGTCAGTTATGGGAAAGTGAGCTATGGCACAGTGAGCTATGTGATAGTTGGCTTTGGGATAGTGAGCTATGGGACACGGGCTATGGGACACTTAGCTTTGAGACAGCGAGGTACGGGGCACGGGCTATGGGACATTTAGCTATGGGACATTGAGCTATGAGACAGTGAGGTATGGTACATTGGGTTATGGGACAGTGAGCTATGGGACGGTGAGCTATGGGACATTGATCGATGGCACTGTGAGCTATGCGATAGTGAGCTATGGCACTCTGAGCTATGGGAAAGGGAGTTATGTGACAGTGGGCTGTGGGACATTGAGCAATGGGGCACGGGCTATGGGAGAGTGAGCTATGCGACAGTGAGTTTTGGGACAGTGGATATGGGTCAGTGGGCTAATGGACAGTGGGCTATGGGAGAGTGAACTATGGGACAGTGGGCTATTGGACACGGGCTATGGGACAGTGAGCTTTGGGACAGTGAGCCCTCGGACAGTGGGCTATGGGACAGTGAGATATGGGATGCAGGCTGTGGGACAGTGAGCTATGCGACAGTGAGCTATGGGATGCTGAGCCATGGTACAGTGAGCTATGTGACAGTGAGCTTTGGGAAATGGGCTGTGGGAGAGTGAGCTGTGAGACAGTGAGCTATGGGACAGTGAGCTTTGGGACACGGGCTGTGAGATAGTGGGCTTTGGGACAGTGAGCTATGGGACAGTGAGCTATGGGACTGTGAGCTATAGGACATTGAGCAATGGGACAGTGGGCTATGGGCCAGTGAGCAATCGGACAGTGAGCTATGGGACAGTGAGCTATGGGATAGTGGGCAATGGGACAGTGAGCTCTGGGACACAGGCTATGTGACATTTAGCTATGGGACAGTGAACTATGGGACAGTGAGCTATGAGACAGTGAGCGATGGGACAGTGAGCTATGGAACAGTGGATATGCGGCAGTGGGCTAATGGACAGTGGGCATTTGGACAGTGAACTGTGGGACAGTGGGCTATGGGTCAAAGGCTATGGGATGGTCAGCTATGGGACAGTGAGCTCTGAGACAGTGGGCTGTGAGAGAGTGGGCTATGGGACAGTGAGCTATGGGACTCCGGCTATGGGACAGTGAGCTATGGACACGGGCTATGGGACAGTGGGCTATGCGACAGTGAGCTATTGGACAGTGATCTACAGGACAGTGAGCTATGGGACAGAGAGTTATGAGACACGGGTATGAGACATTGAGCGATGCAACAGTGAGCTATGGGAGAGTGGGCAATGGGACAGTGAGCAATGTGACAGTGAGCTATGGGACATTGAGCTATGGTACAGTGAGCTTTGGGACACTGGCTTTGGGACAAGAGCATTGGTGCAGTGGCCTACGGGACATTGAAATATGTGACACGGTTTATGCGACAGTGAGCTATGGGACAGTGTGTTATGGGACTCCGTCTATAGGACAGTGAGCTATGGGACATGGGCTATGGGACAGATAGCTATGGGACGGTGAGCTATGGGATGCAGTCTAAGGGACAGATAGCTTTGGGACAGTTAGCTATGGTCAGCTAACTATGGGACAGTTCACTATGGGACACGGGCTATGGGACAGTTCGCCATGGGACAGTGAGCTATGGGGCAATGAGCTATGGGACAGTCAGCTATGGGATAGTGAGATATGGGACAGTGAGCTATACGATAGTTGGCTTTGGGATAGTGAGCTATGGGACATGGGCTATTGGACACTTAGCTATGGGACAGTGAGCTACGGGGCACGGGCTATGGGACATTTAGCTATGGGACAGTGAGCTATGGGACGGTGAGCTATGGGACATTGAGCTATGGTACAGTGAGCTATGGGACAGTGAGCAATGGGACATGGGCTATGGGCGAGTGAGCTATGGGAAAGTGAGCTATGGATCAGTGGCATACGGCACAGTGAACTATGGGACACGGACTATGGGACAGTGAGCTATGGGACTATGAGCTATGGGACAGTGAGCTATGGGCCAGTGGGTTATGGGTCCGGTGTTATGGGACAGTGAGCTATGAAACATTGGCTATGAGACAGTAAGCTATGAGACATTGGGATATGTGACACTGAGCTATAGGGCAGTGAGCGAACAGACAGTGTGCTATGGGATAGTTAGCTATGGGACAGTGAGCTATGGGACAGTGGGCTATAGGACACGGGCTATGGCACTCTGAACTATGGGAAAGGGAGCAATGTGACAGTGGGCTATGGGACATTGAGCTATGGTACAGTGAGCTATGGGACAGTGAGCAATGGGACACGGGCTATGGGAGAGTGAGCTATGGGACAGTGAGCTATGGGACAGTGAGCTATGGGTCAGTGGGCTAATGGACAGTGGGCTATGGGAGAGTGAACCTTGTGACCGTGGGCTACTGGACACAGGCTATGGGACAGTGAGCTCTAGGATAGTGAGCTATGGGACGGTGGGCTATGGGACAGTTGGCTAAGGGACAGTGAGATATGGGATGCGGTCTATGGGACAGTGAGCTATGGGACAGTGGGCTATGGGATGGTGGGCTATGGGAAAGTGGGCTATGTGACAGTGATCTATGGGTCATTGAGATATGGGAGAGTGAGCTGTGGTGCATTGGGTTATGGGACAGTGGGCTATGGGACCCGTGCTTTGGGACAGTGAGCTATGAACCATTGTTTATGGGACAGTGAGCTATGAGACATTGGTATATGCGACTGTGAGCTATAGGGCACTGAGCTATGGGACAGTGAGCTATGGCAATGTGAGCTATGGGAAACAGGCTATGGGATAGTGGGCCATGGGACAGTGAGCTATGGGACGGGTCATGGGACAGTGAGCTATGGGACAGTGAGCTATGGGACACGGGCTACAGGACACTGAGCTATGGGGCAGTGAGCTATGGCAAGGCGAGCTATGGGATAGTGGGCTATGGGACAGGGAGCTATGGGACAGTGAGCGATGGGACAGTGGGCTGTGGGAAACGGGGTATGGTCAGTTAACTATGGGAAGGTTCGCTGTGGGCTACGGACTATGGGACAGTTCGCCATGGGACAGTGAGCTATGGTGCAATGGGATATGGGGCAGTCAGCTATGGGAAAGTGAGCTATGGGACAGTGAGCTATGCGAAAGTTGGCTTTGGGATAGTGAGCTATGGCACACGGGCTATGGGACACTTAGCCATGGGACAGCGAGCTGCAGGGCATGGGCTATGGGACATTTAGCTATGGGACATTGAGCTATGGGACAGTGAGCTATGGTACATTGGGTTATGGGACAGTGAGCTATGGGGTGGTGAGCTATGGGACATTGATCGATGGCACCGTGAGCTATGCAATAGTGAGCTATGGCACTCTGAGCTACGGGAAATCGAGCTATGTGACAGTGGGCTATGGGACATTGAGCAATGGGGCATGGGCTATGGGAGAGTGAGCAATGGGACAGTGAGCTATGGGACAGTGGATATCGGTCAGTGGGGCAATGGACAGTGGGCTATGGGAGAGTGAACTACGGGACAGTGGGCTATTGGACACGGGCTATGGGACTGTGAGCTTTGGGACAGTGAGCTCTCGGACCGTGGGCTATGGGACAGTTGGCTATGGGACAGTGAGATATGGGATGCGGGCTATGGGACAGTGAGCTATGGGGCAGTGAGCTATGGGATATTGGGTTATGGGATAGTGAGCTATGGGATGATGAGCTATAGGACAGTGAACTATGGGACACGGGCAATGGGAAAGTTAGCTATGGTTCAGTGAGCTATGGGACACGTGCTATGTGATGTTTAGCTATGGGACAGTGAGGTATGGGACAGTGAACTACGGGCGACTGAGCTATGAGACAGTGAGCTATGGCACAGTGAGATATGCGCCCGTGGATATGGGTCAGTGGGCTAATGGACAGTGGGCTATGGGAGAGTGAACTATGGGACAGTGGGTTATAGGACACGGGCTATTGGACAGTGAGCTATGGGACAGCGAGCTATGGGGCACAGGCTATGGGGCAGTTCGCTATGGGAAAGTGAGCTATGGGACAGTGAGCTATGTGATAGTTGGCTTTGGGATAGTGAGCTTTGGGACACGGGCTATGGGACACTTTGCTATGGGACAGCGAGCTATGGGGCACAGGCTATGGGACATTTAGCTATGGGACATTGAGCTATGGGCCAGTGAGCTATGGTACATTGGGTTATGGGACAGTAAGCTATGGGACGGTGAGCTATGGGACATTGATTGTTGGCACCGTGAGCTACGTGATAGTGAGCTATGGCACTCTGAGCTATGGGAAACGGAGCTATGTGACAGTGTGCTATGGGACATTGAGCAATGAGGCACGGGCTATGGGAGAGTGAGCTATGGGACAGTGAGCTTTGGGACAGTGGATATGGGGCAGTGGGCTAATGGACAGTGGGCTACGGGAGACTGAACTATGGGACAGTGGGCTATTGGACACGGGGTAATGCACAGTGAGCTTTGGGACAGTGAGGTCTCGGACAGTGGGCTATGGTACAGTTGGCTATGTGACAGTGAGATATGGGATGTGGGCTATGGGACAGTGAGCTGTGGGACAGTGAGCTATGGGATATTGGGTAATGGGACAGTGAGCTATGGGATGGTGAGCTATAGGACAGTGAACTATGGGACACGGGCTAAGGGAAAGTTAGCTCTGGTTCAGTGAGCTTTGGGACACGTGCTATCTGACGTTTATCACAGAATCACAGAATCACAGAAACCCCACAGTGCAGATAGAGGCCATTTCGGCCCATCGAGCCTGCACCGACACATATCCCACCCGATCCCTGTAACCCCTACACCAACACATATCCCACCCTATCCCCGTAACCCCACGTATTTAATCCCCTAATGGGACAGTGAGGTATGGGAGAGTGAACTACGGGCCAGTGAGCTCTGATACAGTGAGCTATGGGACAGTGAGATATGTGACTATGGATATGGGTCAGTGGGCTAATGAACAGTGGGCTATGGGAGAGTGATCTATGGGAAACTGGGCTATAAGACACGGGCTATGGGACAGTGAGCTATGGGACAGTGAGCTATAGGACAGTGAGCTATGGGACACGGGCTACAGGACACTGAGCTTTGGGGCAGTGAGCTATGGCAAGGCGAGCTATGGGAAATGAGCTATGGGATAGTGGGCTATGTGACAGGGAGCTATAGGACAGTGAGCGATGGGACAGTGGGCTGTGGGAAACGGGGTATGGTCAGTTAACTATGGGAAGATTCGCTGTGGGATACGGGCTATGGGACAATTCACCATGGGACAGTGAGCTATGGTGCAATGGGATATGGGGCAGTCAGCTATGGGCATGTGAGCTATGGGACAGTGAGCTATGCGATAGTTGGCTTTGGGATAGTGAGCTATGGCACACGGGCTATGGGACACTAAGCCATGGGACAGCGAGCTGCAGGGCATGGGCTATGGGACATTTAGCTATGGGACATTGAGCTATGGGACATTGAGCTATGGTACATTGGGTTATGGGACAGTGAGCTATGGGATGGTGAGCTATGGGACATTGATCGATGGCACCGTGAGCTATGCAATAGTGAGCTATGGCACTCTGAGCTATGGGAAATGGAGCTATGTGACAGAGGGCTATGGGACATTGAGCAATGGGGCACGGGCTATGGGAGAGTGAGCAATGGGACAGTGAGCTATGGGACAGTGGATATCGGTCAATGGGGCAATGGACAGTGGGCTATGGGAGAGTGAACTACGGGACAGTGGGCTATTGGACACGGGCTATGGGACTGTGAGCTTTGGGACAGTGAGCTCTCGGACCGTGGGCTATGGGACAGTTGGCTATGGGACAGTGAGATATGGGATGCGGGCTCTGGGACAATGAGCTATGGGACAGTGAGCTATGGGATATTGGGTTATGGGACAGTGAGCTATGGGATGATGAGCTATAGGACAGTGAACTATGGGACACGGGCAATGGGAAAGTTAGCTATGGTTCAGTGAGCTATGGGACACGTGCTATGTGATGCTTAGCTATGGGACAGTGAGGTATGGGACAGTGAACTATGGGCGACTGAGCTATGAGACAGTGAGCTATGGCACAGTGAGATATGCGCCCGTGGATATGGGTCAGTGGGCTAATGGACAGTGGGCTATGGGAGAGTGAACTATGGGACAGTGGGTTATAGGACACGGGCTATTGGACAGTGAGCTATGGGACAGTGAGCTCTGGGACAGTGACCTATGTGATGCAGGCTATGGGACAGTGAGCTATGCGACAGTGGGCTATGGGACATTAGCTATGGGGCAGAGAGCTCAGGGACAGTGAGCAATGCGACGGTGGGCTATGGGTCAGTGGGCTATGGGACAGTGAGCTATGGGACATTGAGCCATGGGACAGTGATCTATGGTGCAATGGGATATGGGGCAGTTAGCTATGCGAAAGTGAGCTATGGGACAGTGAGCTATGCGATAGTTGGCTTTGGGATAGTGAGCTTTGGGACACGGGCTATGGGACACATTGCTATGGGACAGCGAGCTATGGGGCACAGGCTATGGGACATTTAGCTATGGGACATTGAGCTATGGGAAACGGAGCTATGTGACAGTGTGCTATGGGACATTGAGCAATGGGGCACGGGCTATGAGAGAGTGAGCTATGGGACACTGAGCTTTGGGACAGTGGATATGGATCAGTGGGCTAATGGACAGTGGGCTACGGGAGAGTGAACTATGGGACAGTGGGCTATTGGACACGGGGTAATGCACAGTGAGTTTTGGGACAGTGAGGTCTCGGACAGTGGAATATGGGACAGTTGGCTATGTGACAGTGAGATATGGGATGTGGGCTATGGGACAGTGAGCTATGGGACAGTGAGCTATGGGATGGTGAGCTATAAGACAGTGAACTATGGGACACGGGCTAAGGGAAAGTTAGCTCTGGTTCAGTGAGCTATGGGACACGTGCTATCTGACGTTTAGCTATGGGACAGTGAGGTATGGGAGTGTGAACTACGGGCCAGTGAGCTCTGATGCAGTGAGCTATGGGACAGTGAGATATGTGACTATGGATATGGGTCAGTGGGCTAATGAACAGTGGGCTATGGGAGAGTGATCTATGGGACACTGGGCTATAGGACACGGGCTATTGGACAGTGAGCTATGGGACAGTGAGCTATGGGATAGTGAGCTATGGGACAGTGAGCTATGGGACACGGGCTACAGGACACTGAGCTATGGGGCAGTGAGCTATGGCAAGGCGAGCTATGGGAAACGGGCTATGGGATAGTGGGCTATGGGACAGGGAGCTATAGGACAGTGAGCGATGGGACAGTGGGCTATGGGAAATGGGGTATGGTCAGTTAACTATGGGAAGGTTCGCTGTGGGATACGGGCTATGGGACAGTGAGCTCTGGGACAGTGAGGTATGTGATGCAAGCTATGGGACAGTGAGCTATGTGACAGTGGGCTAGGGGACATCAGCTATGGGGCAGAGAGCTGAGGGACATTGAGCTATGGGACAGTAAGCTATGGGACATTGTGTTATTGGACAGTGAGCTATGGGACCTGTGATCTATGGGACATTGAGATATGAGACATTGGGTTATGTGATAGTGAGCTTTGGGACAGAGATCTATGGCACAGTGGGCTATAGGACAAAGGCTATGGGACAGTGAGCTTTTGGACAGTGAGCTATGGGACAGTGAGCTATGGGACAATGAGCTATGGGCCACTTGGCTATGGGACAGTGATCTGAGGGACAGTGGGCTATGGGAAACGGGGTATGGTCAGTTAACTATGGGAAGGTTCGCTGTGGGATTCGGGATATGGGACAGTTCGCCATGGGACAGTGAGCTATGGTACAATGGGATATAGGGCAGTCAGCTATGGGACAGTGAGCTATGCGATAGTTGGCTTTGGGATAGTGAGCTATGGCACACGGGCTATGGGACACTTAGCCATGGGACAGCGAGCTGCAGGGCATGGGCTATGGGACATTTAGCTATGGGACATTGAGCTATGGGACAGTGAGCTATGGTACATTGGGTTATGGGACAGTGAGCTATGGGATGGTGAGCTATGGGACATTGATCGATGGCACCGTGAGCTATGCAATAGTGAGCTATGGCATTCTGAGCTATGGGAAATGGAGCTATGTGACAGTGGGCTATGGGACATTGAGCAATGGGGCACGGGCTATGGGAGAGTGAGCAATGGGACAGTGAGCGATGGGACAGTGGATATCGGTCAGCGGGGCAATGGACAGTGGGCTATGGGAGAGTGAACTACGTGACAGTGGGCTATTGGACACGGGCTATGGGACTGTGAGCTTTGGGACAGTGAGCTCTCGGACTGTGGGCTATGGGACAGTTGGCTATGGGACAGTGAGATATGGGATGCGGGCTCTGGGACAGTGAGCTATGGGACAGTGAGCTATGGGATATTGGGTTATGGGACAGTGATCTATGGGACACGGGCAATGGGAAAGTTAGCTATGGTTCAGTGAGCTATGGGACACGTGCTATGTGATGTTTAGCTATGGGACAGTGAGGTATGGGACAGTGAACTATGGGCGACTGAGCTATGAGACAGTGAGCTATGGCACAGTGAGATATGCGCCCGTGGATATGGGTCATTGGGCTAATGGACAGTGGGCTATGGGAGAGTGAACTATGGGACAGTGGGTTATAGGACACGGGCTATTGGACAGTGAGCTCTGGGACAGTGACCTATGTGATGCAGGCTATGGGACAGTGAGCTATGCGACAGTGGGCTATGGGACATCAGCTATGTGGCAGAGAGCTCAGGGACAGTGAGCAATGCGACGGTGGGCTATGGGTCAGTGAGCTATGGGACATTGAGCTATGGGAGAGTTCGCCATGGGACAGTGATCTGTGGTGCAATGGGATATGGGGCAGTTAGCTATGGGAAAGTGAGCAGTGGGACAGTGAGCTGTGCGATAGTTGGCTTTGGGATAGTGAGCTTTGGGACACGGGCTATGGGACACTTTGCTATGGGACAGCGAGCTATGGGGCACAGGCTATGGGACATTGAGCTATGGGAAATGGAGCAATGTGACAGTGTGCTATGGGACATTGAGCAATGGGGCACGGGCTATGGGAGAGTGAGCTATGGGACAGTGAGCTTTGGGACAGTGGATATGGATCAGTGGGCTAATGGACAGTGGGCTACGGGAGAGTGAACTATGGGACAGTGGGCTATTGGACACGGGGTAAGGCACAGTGAGCTTTGGGACAGTGAGGTCTCGGACAGTGGACTATGGGACAGTTGGCTATGTGACAGTGAGATATGGGATGTGGGCTATGGGACAGTGAGCTATGGGATATTGGGTTATGGGACAGTGAGCTATGGGATGGTGAGCTATAGGACAGTGAACTATGGGACACGGGCTAAGGGAAAGTTAGCTCTGGTTCAGTGAGCTATGGGACACGTGCTATCTGACGTTTAGCTATGGGACAGTGAGTCATGGGAGAGTGAACTGCGGGCCAGTGAGATCTGATACAGTGAGCTATGGGACAGTGAGATATGTGACTGGATATGGGTCAGTGGGCTAATGAACAGTGGGCTATGGGAGAGTGATCTATGGGACACTGGGCTATAGGTCACGGGCTATTGGACAGTGAGCTATGGGACAGTGAGCTATGGCAAGGCGAGCTATGGGAAACAGGCTACGGGATAGTGGGCTATGGGACAGGGAGCTATAGGACAGTGAGCGATGGGACAGTGGGCTATGGGAAATGGGGTATGGTCAGTTAACTATGGGAAGGTTCACTGTGGGATACGGGCTATGGGACAGTGACCTCTGGGACAGTGAGGTATGTGATGAAAGCTATGGGACAGTGAGCTATGTGACAGTGGGCTAGGGGACATCAGCTATGGGGCAGAGAGCTCAGGGACATTGAGCTATGGGACAGTAAGCTATGGGACATTGTGTTATTGGACAGTGAGCTATGGGACCTGTGATCTATGGGACATTGATCTATAGCACCGTGAGCTATGGGATAGTGAGCTATGGCACTCTGTGCTATGGTACAGTGAGCTATGGGACAGTGGGCTATGGGATCCGTGTTATGGGACAGTGAGCTATGAGACATTTGCTATGGAACACTGAGATATGAGACATTGGGTTATGTGATAGTGAGCTATAGGGCAATGTGCTATGGGACAGTGAGCTATGGGACAGTGAGCTATGGCACAGTGAGCTACGATTCAGTGAACTATGAGACAGTGAGCTATGGGACAGTGAACTATGTGACTGTGAGCTATGTGAAAGTGAGTTATGGGACAGTGATAAATGGGACGGTGAGCAATGGGTCAGTGAGCTATGAGACAGTGAGGTATGGGACTGTGAACTATTCAACAGTGGGCTACGGGACAGTGAGCTGCGGGACCGTGAGCTATGAAAAAGTGAGCTATGTGACTGTGAGCTATGGCACAGTGCGCTATGGGACAGTGAGCTATGTGGCAGAGAGCAACGGGAAAGTGAGCTACAGGACAGTGAGCTATGAGACAGTGAACTATGAGATAGGGTGCTATGGGACAGTGATGTTTGAGACAGTGGGCTTTGGGACTGCGAGCTATGGGACAGTGAGATATGTGACAGTGGACTACGGGACAGTGAGCTATGAGACAGTGAGCTTTGGGACACTCAGCTATGGGACAGTGGGCTAAGTGAGAGGGAGCTATGAGACAGTGAACTATGGGACAGTGAGCTTTGGCACAGTGAGCTATGAGACAGTGGGCTCGGAGACAGTGAGCTATGAGACATTGAGCTATGGGACAGTGAGCTATCGGACAGTGAGCTACAGGATAGTGAGCTACGGGACAGTGAGCTACGGGACAGTGAGCTACGGGACAGTGAGCTACGGGACAGTGAGCTACGGGACAGTGAGCTACGGGACAGTGAGCTATGAGAAATTGAGCTGTGAGACAGTGGGATATGGGAAAGTGAGCTATGAGACAGTGACTATGGGACAGTGAGCTATGGCACAGTGAGCTATGGCACAGTGAGCTACGTGACAGTGAGCTATGACACATTCAGCTATTGGACAGTGAGCTATCAGACAGTGAGCTATGGGACAGTGAACTATATGACAGTGAGCTATGGGACAGTCAGCTATGGCACAGTGAGCTTTGGGACAGTGAGCTACGGGACAGTGAGCTATGGGACAGTGCGCTCCGGGACAGTGAGCTACGCGGCAGTGGGCTATGGGACAGAAAGCTATGGGACAGTGAGCTATGGCACAGTGAGCTCTGCGACAGTCAGCTATGGGACTGTGAATTATGAGACAGTGGGCTATGTGACTGTGAATTATGAGACAGTGGGCTATGGGACAGTGAGCTATGGGACAGTGAGAATTGGGACGGCGAACTATTCGACAGTGACCTACGTGACAGTGAGCTGCGGGACCGTGAGCTATGACAAAGTGTGCTGTATGACTGAGCTATGTCACAGTGCGCTGTGGGACAGTGAGCTATGGGAAGGAGAGCTACTGGACAATGAGCTACAGGACAGTGAGCTATGAGACAGTGAACTATGAGATAGGGCACTATGGGACAGTGATGTTTGATACAGTGGGCTTTGGGACTGTGAGCTATGGGACAGTGAGATACGTGACAGTGGACTACGGAACAGTGAGCTTTGAGACAGTGGGCTTTGGGACACTTAGCTATGGGACAGTGGGCTAAGTGAGAGGAAGCTATGAGACAGTGAGCTATGGGACAGTGAGCTTTGGCACAGTGAGCTATGAGACAGTGGGCTAGGATACTTTGAGCTATGAAACATTGAGCTATGGGACAGTGAGCTATCGGACAGTGTGCTACGGGATAGTGAGCTACTGGACAATGAGCTAATGGATAATGAGCTACGAGACAGTGAGCTATGAGACAGTGAGCTATGGGACAGTGAGCTATCGGACAGTGAGCTACGGGACAGTGAGCTATGAGACAGTGAGCTGTGAGACAGAGGGCGAAGGGATAGTGAGCTATGAGACATGTGAGCTACGGGACAGTGAGCTACGGGACAGTGAGCTACGGGACAGTGAGTTACGGGACAGTGAGTTACGGGACAGTGAGCTACGGGACAGTGAGCTACGGGACAGTGAGCTATGGGACAGTGAGCTACGGGACAGTGAGCTACGGGACAGTGAGCTACGGGACAGTGAGCTACGGGACAGTGAGCTACGAGACAGTGAACTACGAGATAGTGAACTATGGGACAGTGAGCTATTAGACAGCGGGCTATTGGCAAGTGAGCTATGAGACAGCGGGCTGTGGCAGTGAGTTGTGGCACAGTGAACTATGGGAAAGTGAGCCACGGGAGAGTGAGCTATGGGAAGTTGGGCTATGAAACTGTGAGCTATGGGACAGTGAGCTATGGGACAGTGAGCTACGGGACAGTGGGCTACGAGACATTGAGCTATGAGACAATGAGCTATTGGACAGTGATGTATGAGACAGTGGGCTATGGGGAAGCGAGCTATGGGACAGTGTGCTATGGGAGAGTGAGCTGTGGGACAGTGAGCTATGGGACAGTGAGCTACGGGACAGTGAGCTATGGGACAGTGAGCTATGGGACAGTGAGCTACGGGACAGTGAGCTATGACACAGTGAGCTATGAGACATTGAGCTATGAAACAATGAGCTATGAGACTGTGGGCTATGCGAAAGTGATCTATGAGACAGTGGGCTATGAGACAATGAGCTATGGGACAGTGATCTATGAGACAGTGAGCTATGATATAGTGAGCTATGGGACATTGAGCTCTGGGACAGTGAGCTTTGAGACAATGATCTATGGGACCGTGAGCTATGGGACAGTGAGCTATAGGACCGTGAGCTATAGGACGGTATGCTTTGGGACAGTGAGCTACGGGAGAGTGATCTATGGGACACGGGCTATGGGCCAGTGAGCTATGTCACAGTGAGCAATTGGACAGTGAGCTATGGGACATTCAGCTATGGGATAGTGGGCAATGGGACAGTGAGCTACGGGACAGTGAGCTACGGGACAGTGAGCTACGGGACAGTGAGCTATGGGACAGTGAGCTATGGGACAGTGAGCTATGCGACAGGGGATATGGGACAGTGAGCTATGGGACTGTGAGCTTCCGTAAAGTGAGCTATGGGACAGTGAGCTATGGGACAGTGAGCTATGGGACAGTGAGCTATTGGACAATGAGCTATGGGACAGTGAGCCTTGGGACAGTAAGCTATGGGACATGGGCTATGGGACAGTGAAGTATGGCACAGTGAGCTATTGGACAGTGAGCAATGGGACATTGAGTTATTAGACAGTGAGCTATGGGACAGTCACCTATGGGATGGTGGGCTCTGGGACAGTGAGCTACGGGACAGTGAACTCTGGGACAGAGAGCTATGTGACAGGGGCTATGGGACAGTGAGTGACTGGAAAGTGAGCTATTGGGCACTGAGCTATGGGACAGTGAGCTATGGGACACGGGCTATGGGACAGTGAGCTATGGGACAGTGTGCTATAGGACTGTGAGATATGGGACAGTGAGCTATAGGCTGATGGGCTACAGGAACGTGAGATATTGAAAAGTGAGCTCTGACAAAGTGAGCTATTGGACAATGGGCTATGGACAGTGATCTATGGGACACGGGCGATGGGAGAGTGAGCTCTGGGACATTGAGTTACGGGACAGTGAGATATGGGATAGTGAGCTATGAGAAAGTGAGCTTTGGGACAGTGAGCTATGGGATACGGATTATGAGACAGTGAGATACGGGAGAGTGAAATATTGGACAGTGCGTACTGGCACAGTGAACGATGGGACAGTGGGCTATGGGAGAATGAGCTATGGAACACGGGCTATGGGACACAGGCTATGGGACAATGAGCTACGGGACAGTGAACTTTTGGACAGGGAGCTATGGCAATGTGAGCTATGGGATCGTGGGCTATGTGACAGTGGGCTATGGGACACGGGCTATGGGACAGTGAGCTATGGCACAAGAGCAATGGGACAGTGAGCTACAGGACAGTGAACTATAGGACAGTGAGCTACAGGACGGTAGGCTTTGGGACAGTAAGCTACGGGACAGTGATCAATGGGACACGGGCTATGGGCCAGTGAGATATGTCAGAGTGAGCAATTGGACAGTGAGCTATGGGACAGTGAGCTACAGGACAGTGAGCTATGGGACATTGAGCTATGGAACGGTGGGCAATGGGACAGTGAGCTACAGGACATTGAGCTATGTGACAGTGAGCTATGGGGCAGTGAGTTATTGGACAATGAGCTATGGGACAGTGAGTCTTGGGACAGTGTGATATGGGACATGGGCTATGAGAAAGTGAGCTATGGCACAGTGAGCTGTTGGACAGTGAGCTATGGGACAGTGAGTTATTGGACAGTGAGCTATGGGACAGTCACCTATGGGATGGTGGGCTATGGGACAGTGAACTCTGGGACAGTGAGCTATGCGACAGGGGCTATGGGACAGTGAGCTATGGGACAGTGAGCTATAGGACAGTGAGATATGGGTCAGTGAGATATAGGATGGAGGGCTACAGGAAAGTGAGATATTAAAAAGTGAGCTCTGACAAAGTTAGCTATGGGACAATGGGCTATGGACAGTGATCTATGGGACACGGGTGATGGGACAGTGAGCTATGGGACATTGAGTTACGGGACAGTGAGATATGGGACAGTGAGCTATGAGACAGTGATCTATGGGACAGTGAGCTATGGGATACGGAATATGGGACAGTGAGATACGGGACAGTTAGATGTTGGACAGTGGGCTCTGGCACTGTGAGCTATGGGACAGTGGGCTATGGGTCAGTGAGCTATGGGGCACGGGCTATGGGACACGGGCTATGGGACACTGGCGATGGGACAGTGAGCTATGGCACAGTGAGCAATTGGACAGTGAGCTATGGGACACTGAGCTATGGGACACTGAGCTATGGGAAACCGGCTATGGGACACAGGCAATGGGACAGTCAGCTACGGGACAGTGAGCTATTGGACAGTGAGCAATTGCACTGTGAGCTATGAGACAGTGGGCTATGGGACAGTTAGCTATGGGACACGTGCTATGGGATAGTGAGCTATGGGATAGTGAGGTTTGGGACAGTGAGCTACGGGACAGTCATCTATGGGACTGTGAGCTATGGCACAGTGAGCAATTGGACAGTGAGCAATGGGACAGTGAGCTAGGACAGTCAGGTATGGGACGATGGGCTATGGGACAGTGAGCTACGGGACAGTGAGCTATCAGACATTGAGCTATAGGACAGTGAGCTATGCGACAGGGGCTATGGGACAGTAAGCAATGGGACAGTGAGCTACAGGATAGTGAGCTATGGGACAGTGAGCCATGGGACACTGAGCTATGGGACAGTGAGCTAAGGGAAATGGGCTATGGGTCAGTGAGCTGTGGGACAGTGAGCTATTGGCCAGTGAGCTATGGGACAGTCGGCTATGGGACGGTGGGCTATGGGAGAGTGAGCTGCGGGACAGTGAACTCTGGGCAAGTGTGCTATGGGACAGTGAGCTACGCGACAAGGGTTATCGGTCAGTGAGCTATGGGACAGTGAGCTACTGGAAAGTGAGCTACGGGACAATGAGCTGTGAGACAGTTAGCTATGGGACAAGGGCTATGGGACAGTGAGCTATGGGACTGAGCTATGGGACAGTGAGGTATGGGACAGTGAGCTATAGGACGGAGGGCTATGGGGAACAGGCTATGGGACAGTGATATACTGGACAGTGAGCTATTGGACAGTGAGCTCTGGCACAGTGAGCTATGGGACAGAGCCATGGGAAACGGTCTATGGGAAAGTGAGATATGGGACAGTGAGATATTGGACAGTGAGCACTGGCACAGTGAGCGATGGGACAGTGGGTTATGGGAGACTGAGCTGTGGGACACGGGCTACGGGATACAGGCTATGGGACAATGAGCTACAGGACAGTGAGCTTTTGGACAGTGAGCTATGGCACTGTGAGCTATGGGACAGTGGGCTATGTGACAGTGGGCTATGGGACACGGGCAATGGGACAGTGAGCTATGGGACAAGAGCAATGGGACAGTGACCTATGCAACGGGGCTATGGGACAGAGAGCTATGGGACTTTGACCTACGGGAAAGTGAGCTTTGAGACAGTGAGCTATGGGACAGTGAGCTATGGGACAGTGAGCTATTGGCCAGTGAGCTATGGGACAGTGAACTCGGGAAAGTGAGCTATGGGACAGTGAGCTATGTGACAGGGGCTAAGGGACATTCGCTATGGGACAGTGAGCTACTGGAAAGTTAGCTATGGGACAGAGAGCTATGGGACAGTGAGCTGTGGGACACGGGCTATGGGAGAGTGTGCTATGGGACAGTCAGCTATGGGACAGTGCGATATGGGACAGTGAGTTGTAAGATAGTGTGCTATGGGAAACGGTCTAAGGGACAGTGATATACGGGACATTGAGATATTGGACAGTGAGCTCTGGCACAGTGAGTTACGGGACAGTGAGATATGGGACAGTGATCTATGAGACAGTGAGTTATGGGACAGTGAGCTATGGGATACAGGCTATGTGACATTGAGATACGGTACAGTTAGATATTGGAAAGTGAGCTCTGGCACCGTGAGCTATGGGACAGTGGGCTATGGGACAGTGAGCTATGGGACAAGGGCTATGGGAAACAGGCTATGGGACAGTGAGATATGGGACAGTGAGCTATTGCACTGTGAGCTATGGGACAGTGGGCTATGGGACACAGGCTACGGGATAGTGAGATATGGGACAGTGAGCTACGGGACATTCAGCTAAGGGATGGTGGGCTATGGGACAGTTGAGCTCCGGGGCAGTGAGCTATGGGACAGTGAGCTATGCAACAGGGGCTATGGGACAGAGAGCTAGGGGACAGTGATCTACGGGAAAGTGAGCTATGGAACAGTGAGCTATGGGACACGAGCTGTGGGACAGTGGGCTATGGGACAGTGAACAATCAGACACGGGATTTCGGACAGTGAGCTATGTGTAATGAGATATGGGACAGTGAGCTACGGGACAGTCAGCTATTGGACAGTGAGCTATGGGACACGGGCTATGGGACAGTGAGCAATTGGATAGTGAGCTATAGGCCAGTGAGTTATGGGACAGTCAGCTATGGCACAGTGGGCTATGGGACAGTTAGCTACGGGACAGTGAGCTTTGGGACAGTGAGCTAAGGGACAGTGAGCTAGGAAACATGGGCTATGGGACAGGGAGCTATGGGAGAGTGACCTTCGGGAAAGTGAGCTACGGGACAGTGATGTATGGGACACGAACAATGGGACAATAAGCTATGGGACAATGATCTACCGGACAGTGAGATATGGGACAGTGAGCTATGAGACAATCAGCTATGGGACAGAGAGCTATGGGACACGGGCTATGGGACAAAGAGCTACGGGAGAGTCAACTATTGGACAATGAGCTATGGCACAGTGAGCTAGGGGACAGTGGGCTATGGGACAGTGGGCCATGGGACACGGGCTATGGGCCAGTGAGCTATGTCACAGTGAGCAATTGGACAGTGAGCTATGGGACATTTAGCTATGGGATAGTGGGCAATGGGACAGTGAGCTATGGGACAGTGAGCTATGGGACAGTGAGCTATGGGACAGTGAGCTATGCGACAGGGGATATGGGACAGTGAGCTATGGGACTGTGATCTTCCGTAAAGTGAGCTATGGGACAGTGAGCTATGGGACAGTGAGCTATTGGACAATGAGCTATGGGACAGTGAGCCTTGGGACAGTGAGCTATGGGACATGGGCTATGGGACAGTGAAGTATGGCACAGTGAGCTATTAGACAGTGAGCTATGGGACAGTCACCTATGGGATGGTGGGCTCTGGGACAGTGAGCTATGGGACAGTGAACTCTGGGACAGAGAGCTATGTGACAGCGGCTATGGGACAGTGAGCAATGGGACAGTGAGTGACTGGAAAGTGAGCTATTGGACACTGAGCTCTGGGACAGTGAGCTATGGGACACGGGCTATGGGACAGTGAGCTATGGGACAGTGTGCTATAGGACTGAGATATGGGACAGTGAGCTATAGGATGATGGGCTACAGGAACGTGAGATATTGAAAAGTGAGCTCTGACAAAGTGAGCTATGGGACAATGGGCTATGGACAGTGATCTATGGGACACGGGCGATGGGAGAGTGAGCTCTGGGATATTGAGTTACGAGACAGTGAGATATGGGATAGTGAGCTATGAGACAGTGAGCTTTGGGACAGTGAGCTATGGGATACGGATTATGGGACAGTGAGATACGGGAGAGTGAAATATTGGACAGTGAGTACTGGCACAGTGAACGATGGGACAGTGGGCTATGGGAGAATGAGCTATGGAACACGGGCTATGGGACACAGGCTATGGGACAATGAGCTACGGGACAGTGAACTTTTGGACAGGGAGCTATGGCAATGTGAGCTATGGGATCGTGGGCTATGTGACAGTGGGCTATGGGACACGGGCTATGGGACAGTGAGCTATGGCACAAGAGCAATGGGACAGTGAGCTACGGGACAGTGAACTATAGGACAGTGAGCTACAGGACGGTAGGCTTTGGGACAGTAAGCTACGGGACAGTGATCTATGGGACACGGGCTATGGGCCAGTGAGATATGTCAGAGTGAGCAATTGGACAGTGAGCTATGGGACAGTGAGCTACAGGACAGTGAGCTATGGGACATTGAGCTATGGAACGGTGGGCAATGGGAAAGTGAGCTACGGGACATTGAGCTATGTGACAGTGAGCTATGGGGCAGTGAGCATTTGGACAATGAGCTATGGGACAGTGAGTCTTGGGACAGTGTGCTGTGGGACATGGGCTATGACAAAGTGAGCTATGGCACAGTGAGCTGTTGGACAGTGAGCTATGGGACAGTGAGTTATTGGACAGTGAGCTATGGGACAGTCAGCTATGGGATGGTGGGCTATGGGACAGTGAACTCTGGGACAGTGAGCTATGCGACAGGGGCTATGCGACAGTGAGCTATGGGACAGTGAGCGACTGGAAAGTGAGCTATGGGACACTGAGCTATGGGACAGTGAGCTATGTGACACGGGCTATGGGACAGTGAGATATGGGTCAGTGAGATATAGGATGGAGGGCTACAGGAAAGTGAGATATTAAAAAGTGAGCTCTGACAAAGTTAGCTATGGGACAATGGGCTATGGAGAGTGATCTATGGGACACGGGTGATGGGACAGTGAGCTATGGGACATTGAGTTACGGGACAGTGAGATATGGGACAGTGAGCTATGAGACAGTGACCTATGGGACAGTGAGCTATGGGATACGGAATATGGGACAGTGAGATATGGGACAGTTAGATATTGGACAGTGGGCTCTGGCAGTGTGAGCTATGGGACAGTGGGCTATGGGTCAGTGAGCTATGGGACACGGGCTATGGGACACTGGCGATGGGACAGTGAGCTATGGCACAGTGAGCAATTGGACACTGAGCTATGGGACACCGGCTATGGGACACAGGCAATGGGACAGTCAGCTACGGGACAGTGAGCTATTGGACAGTGAGCAATTGCACTGTGAGCTATGAGACAGTGGGCTATGGGACAGTTAGCTATGGGACACGTGCTATGGGATAGTGAGCTATGGGATAGTGAGGTTTGGGACAGTGAGCTACGGGACAGTCATCTATGGGACTGTGAGCTATGGCACAGTGAGCAATTGGACAGTGAGCAATGGGACAGTGAGCTAGGACAGTCAGGTATGGGACGATGGGCTATGGGACAGTGAGCTACGGGACAGTGAGCTATCAGACATTGAGCTATAGGACAGTGAGCTGTGCGACAGGGGCTATGGGAAAGTAAGCAATGGGACAGTGAGCTATAGGATAGTGAGCTATGCGACACTGTGCTAAGGGAGAGGGAGATATTGGACAGTGAGCTATTGGACACTGAGCTATGGGACAGTGAGCTAAGGGAAATGGGCTATGGGTCAGTGAGCTATTGGACAGTGAGCTGTGGGACAGTGAGCTATTGGCCAGTGAGCTATGGGACAGTCAGCTATGGGATGGTGGGCTATGGGATAGTGAGCTACAGTACAGTGATCGATTGAACAGTGAGCTATGGCAAAGTGAGCTATGGGACAGTGGGCTATGGGACACGGGCTATGGGATGGTGAGATTTGGGACAGTGAACTATCAGATACGGGCTATGGGACAGTGAGATATGTGATAGTGAGCTATGGGACAGTGAGCTATGGTACAGTGAGCTATGGGAATGTGACCTACGGTACAGTGTGCTATGGGACAGTGAGCTATGGGACATGGGCTATTGGACAGTGATTTATGGCACAGTGAGTTATTGAACACTGAGCTTTGGGACAGTGAGCTTTGGGACGGTGGGCTATGGGACAGTGAGCTACGGGACAGTGAACTCTGAGAAAGTAAGCTGTGGGACAGTGAGCTTCTGGAAAGTGAGCTTTGGGAAAGTGAGCTCTGGGACAGTGAGCTGTGGGACACGGGCTATGCTACAGTGAGCTATGGGGCAGTGAAATATAAGACACAGGATATGGGACAGTGAGCTATGGGACATGGGCTATTGGACAGTGATTTATGGCACAGTGAGCTATTGGACACTGAGCTATGGGACAGTGAGCTATTGGACAGAGAGCTATGGGACAGTCAGCTTTGGGACAGTGGGCTATGGGACAGTGAGCTACGGGACAGTGAACTCTGAGAAAGTGAGCTGTGGGACAGACAGCTATGGGACGGTGGGCTACGGGACAGTGATCTATTGGACAATGAGCTGTGGTGCAGTGAGCTAAGGGAGAGCGGGGTATGGGTGAGTGGGCTATGGGACACGGGCTATGGAACAGTGAGCAATGGGGCAGTGAACTATCAGACACGGGCTATGGGAAAGTGAGATATGGGAAGTGAGATATGGGAGAGTGAACTATGGTAAAGTGAGCTATGGGACAGTGAGCTATGGGACATGGGCTATGGGACAGTGAGCTCTGGCACAGTGAGCTATGGGACAGTGAGCTATGGTAAAGTGAGCTATGGGACAGTGAGCTATGGGACATGGGCTATGGGACAGTGAGCTCTGGCACAGTGAGCTATGGGACAGTGAGCTATGGGACAGTGAGCTATGGGACAGTGAGCTATGGGACAGTGAGCTATTGGACAGTGGGCTATGGGACGGTGGGCTATGGGAGAGTGAGCTGCGGGACAGTGAACTCTGGGAAAGTGTGCTATGGGACAGTGAGCTACGCGACAGGGGGTATCGGTCAGTGAGCTATGGGACAGTGAGCTACTGGAAAGTGAGCTACGGGACAATGAGCTATGAGACAGTTAGCTATGGGACAAGGGCTATGGGACAGTGAGCTATGGGACTGTTCTATGGGACAGTGAGGTATGGGACAGTGAGCTATAGGGCGGAGGGCTATGGGGAACGGGCTATGGGACAGTGATATACTGGACAGTGAGCTATTGGACAGTGAGCTCTGGCACAGTGAGCTATGGGACAGAGCCATGGGAAACGGTCTATGGGAAAGTGAGATACGGGACAGTGAGATATTGGACAGTGAGCACTGGCACAGTGAGCAATGGGACAGTGGGTTATGGGAGACTGAGCTGTGGGACACGGGCTTCGGGACACAGGCTATGGGACAATGAGCTACAGGACAGTGAGCTTTTGGACAGTGAGCTATGGCACTGTGAGCTATGGGACAGTGGGCTATGTGACAGTGGGCTATGGGACACGGGCAATGGGACAGTGAGCTATGGGACAAGAGCAATGGGACAGTGACCGATGCAACGGGGCTATGGGACAGAGAGCTATGGGACTTTGACCTATGGGAAAGTGAGCTTTGAGACAGAGAGCTATGGGACAGTGAGCTATGGGACAGTGAGCTATTGGCCAGTGAGCTATGGGACAGTGAACTCGGGAAAGTGAGCTATGGGACAGTGAGCTATGTGACAGGGGCTAAGGGACATTCGCTATGGGACAGTGAGCTACTGGAAAGTTAGCTATGGGACAGAGAGCTATGGGACAGTGAGCTGTGGGACACGGGCTATGGGAGAGTGTGCTATGGGACAGTCAGCTATGGGACAGTGCGATATGGGACAGTAAGTTGTAGGACAGTGGGCTATGGGAAACGGTCTAAGGGACAGTGACATACGGGACATTGAGATATTGGACAGTGAGCTCTGGCACAGTGAGTTACGGGACAGTGAGATATGGGACAGTGAGCTATGAGACAGTGAGTTATGGGACAGTGAGCTATGGGATACGGGCTATGCGACATTGAGATACGGTACAGTTAGATATTGGAAAGTGAGCTCTGGCACCGTGAGCTATGGGACAGTGGGCTATGGGACAGTGAGCTATGGGACAAGGGCTATGGGAAACAGGCTATGGGACAGTGAGGTACGGGACAGTGAGCTATTGCACTGTGAGCTATGGGACAGTGGGCTATGGGACACAGGCTACGGGATAGTGAGATATGGGACGGTGAGCTACGGGACATTCAGCTAAGGGATGGTGGGCTATGGGACAGTTGAGCTCCGGGGCAGTGAGCTATGGGACAGTGAGCTATGCAACAGGGGCTATGGGACAGAGAGCTAGGGGACAGTGACCTACAGGAAAGTGAGCTATGGGACAGTGAGCTACGGGACAGTGAGCTATGGGACAGTGAGCTATGGGACACGAGCTGTGGGACAGTGAGCTATGGGACAGTGAGCTATAGGATGGAGGGCTATGGGACAGCGAGCTATGGGACAGTGATCTATTGGAAACGGGTTATGGGACAATATGCTGTGGGACGGTGAGCTACCGGACCGTGAGATATGGGACAGTGAGCTATAAGACAATGACCTATGGGTCCGTGAGCTATGGGACACTGGCTATGGGACAGTGAGCTACGGGACAGTGAGCTATTGGACATGGGCTATGAGACAGTGAGCTATGGGACATTGAGATGTAGGACAGTGAGCTACGGGCCAGTGAGCTGTGTGTCAAAGAGCTATGGGACAGAGAGCTATGGGACAGTGACCTATGGGATATGTGTTATGGGACAGTGAGCTATGGGACAGTGGGCTATGGGACAGTGAGCTATGGGACACGGGCTATGGGACACAGGCTATGGGACTGTGAGCTACAGGACAGTGAGCTATTGGACAGTGAGCTATGTGACACGGGCTATGGGAAAGTTAGCTATGGGAAAGTGAGATATGGGACACTGTCTATGGGACATTGCACTATGGGGCCGTAAGCTATGGCACATTGAGCAATTGGACAGTGAGCTATGGGACTGTGAGCTATTGGCCAGTGAGCTATGGGACAGTCAGCTATGGGACAGGGGCTGTGGGACAGTGACCTATAGGACGGTGGTCTAGGGGAAACTGGCTATGGGAAAGTGAGATACGGGACAGTGAGTTACGGGACAGTGAGATATGGGAGAGTTAGCTATGAGACAGTAAGCTATGGTATAGTGAGCTATGGGATACAGGCTATGGGGCAGTGAGATATGAGACAGGTAGATATTGGACAGTGAGCTCTGGCACAGTGAGCTATGGGACAGTGGGCTATGGGACAGTGAGCTATGGGACACAGCCTATGGGACACGGGCTATGGGACAGTGAGCTACGGGACAGTGAGCAATGGGACAGTGAGCTATTGCACTGTGAGCTATGCGACAGTGGGCTATGGGACAGTGGGCTATGGGACACGGGCTATGGGAGAGTGAGCTATGGGACAGTGAACTATCAGACACGGGATATGGGACAGTGAGATATGGGATAGTGAGATATGAAACAGTGAGCTACGGGACAGTCAGCTATTGGACAGTGAGCTATGTGACACGGGCTTTGGGAAAGTGAGCTATGGGACAGTGAGATATGGGACACTGTCTATGGACATTGCACTATGGGACCGTAAGCTATGGCACATTGAGCAATTGGACAGTGAGCTATGGGACTGTGAGTTATTGGCCAGTGAGCTATGGGACAGTCAGCTATGGGACGGTGGGCTGTGGGACAGTGAGCTATAGGACGGTGTCTAGGGGAAACTGGCTATGGGACAGTGAGATACGGGACAGTGAGATATGGGAGAGTTAGCTATGAGACCGTAAGCCATGGGACAGTGAGCTATGGGATACGGGCTATGGGACAGTGAGATACGGGACACGGGCTATGGGAGAGTGAGCTATGGACAGTGAAATATCAGACACGGGATATGGGACCGTGAGATATGGAATAGTGAGATATGGACACGGGCTATGGGACACTGAGCTTTGGCACAGTGAGAAATTGGACAGTGAGCTATGTGACAGTGAGCTATAGGACAGTGAGTTATGGGACAGGCAGCTATGGGATGGTGGGCTACGGGACAATGAGCTATGGGACAGTGAGCTATGGGAAAGTGAACTATGGGACAGTGAGGTATGGGACAGTGAGCTATGCAACAGGGCCTATGGGACAGAAAGCTATCGGACAGTGACGTCTGGGACAGTGAGCTATGTGACTCTGAGCTATGGGACAGTGAGCTATTGGAGAGTGAGCTATAGGACGGAGGGCTATGGGACAGCAAGCTATGGGACAGTGATCTATGGGAAACAGGCTATGGGACAATAAGCTATGGGACAGTGAGCTATGGGACAGTGAGCTATGGGACATTGAGATATGGGACATTGAGATATGGGACAGTGAGCTATGCAACAGGGGCTATGGTACAGGAAACTATCAGATAGTGATGTATGGGAAAGTGAGCTATGGGACACTGAGCTATGAGACAGTGAGCTATGGGACATGAGCTATGGGACAGTGAGCTATGGGACAGTGAGCTATAGGATGGAGGGCTATGGGACAGCGAGCTATGGGACAGTGATCTATGGGAAACGGGTTATGGGACAATATGCTGTGGGACGGTGAGCTACCGGACCGTGAGATATGGGACAGTGAGCTATAAGACAATGACCTATGGGTCCGTGAGCTATGGGACACTGGCTATGGGACAGTGAGCTACGGGACAGTGAGCTATTGGACATGGGCTATGAGACAGTGAGCTATGGGACATTGAGATGTAGGACAGTGAGCTACGGGCCAGTGAGCTTTGTGTCAAAGAGCTATGGGACAGAGAGCTATGGGACAGTGACCTATGGGATATGTGTTATGGGACAGTGAGCTATGGGACAGTGGGCTATGGGACAGTGAGCTATGGGACACGGGCTATGGGACACAGGCTATGGGACTGTGAGCTACAGGACAGTGAGCTATTGGACAGTGAGTTATGTGACACGGGCTATGGGAAAGTTAGCTATGGGAAAGTGAGATATGGGACACTGTCTATGGGACATTGCACTATGGGGCCGTAAGCTATGGCACATTGAGCAATTGGACAGTGAGCTATGGGACTGTGAGCTATTGGCCAGTGAGCTATGGGACAGTCAGCTACGGGACAGGGGCTGTGGGACAGTGACCTATAGGACGGTGGTCTAGGGGAAACTGGCTATGGGAAAGTGAGATATGGGACAGTGAGTTACGGGACAGTGAGATATGGGAGAGTTAGCTATGAGACAGTAAGCTATGGTATAGTGAGCTATGGGATACAGGCTATGGGGCAGTGAGATATGAGACAGGTAGATATTGGACAGTGAGCTCTGGCACAGTGAGCTATGGGACAGTGGGCTATGGGACAGTGAGCTATGGGACACGGGCTATGGGACACGGGCTATGGGACAGTGAGCTACGGGACAGTGAGCAATGGGACAGTGAGCTATTGCACTGTGAGCTATGCGACAGTGGGCTATGGGACAGTGGGCTATGGGACACGGGCTATGGGAGAGTGAGCTATGGGACAGTGAACTATCAGACACGGGATATGGGACAGTGAGATATGGGATAGTGAGATATGAAACAGTGAGCTACGGGACAGTCAGCTATTGGACAGTGAGCTATGTGACACGGGCTTTGGGAAAGTGAGCTATGGGACAGTGAGATATGGGACACTGTCTATGGACATTGCACTATGGGACCGTAAGCTATGGCACATTGAGCAATTGGACAGTGAGCTATGGGACTGTGAGTTATTGGCCAGTGAGCTATGGGACAGTCAGCTATGGGACGGTGGGCTGTGGGACAGTGAGCTATAGGACGGTGTCTAGGGGAAACTGGCTATGGGACAGTGAGATACGGGACAGTGAGATATGGGAGAGTTAGCTATGAGACCGTAAGCCATGGGACAGTGAGCTATGGGATACGGGCTATGGGACAGTGAGATACGGGACACGGGCTATGGGAGAGTGAGCTATGGACAGTGAAATATCAGACACGGGATATGGGACCGTGAGATATGGAATAGTGAGATATGGACACGGGCTATGGGACACTGAGCTTTGGCACAGTGAGAAATTGGACAGTGAGCTATGTGACAGTGAGCTATAGGACAGTGAGTTATGGGACAGGCAGCTATGGGATGGTGGGCTACGGGACAGTGAGCTATGGGAAAGTGAACTATGGGACAGTGAGGTATGGGACAGTGAGCTATGCAACAGGGCCTATGGGACAGAAAGCTATCGGACAGTGACGTCTGGGACAGTGAGCTATGTGACTCTGAGCTATGGGACAGTGAGCTATTGGAGAGTGAGCTATAGGACGGAGGGCTATGGGACAGCAAGCTATGGGACAGTGATCTATGGGAAACAGGCTATGGGACAATAAGCTATGGGACAGTGAGCTACCGGACAGTGAGATATGGGGCTGTGAGCTATAAGACAATGAACTATGGGACCGTGAGCAATGGGACATGGGCTATGGGACAGTGAGCTACGGGAGAGTGAGCTATTGGACAATGAGCTATGGCACAGTGATCTATGGGACAGTGGGCTATGAGACAGTGAGCTATGGGACTTTGAGATATGGGACAGTGAGCTGCGGAACAGTGAGCATTGAACAGTGAGCTATGGGACATCGGCTATGGGACAGTGAGCTACAGGCCAGTGAGCTATGTGTCAAAGAGCTATGGGACAGGGAGCTATTGGACAGTGACCTATGGGATATGTGCTATTGGACAGTGATCTACTGGACGGTGAGGTATGGGACAGTGAGCTATGGGACAGTGAGCAATGGACAACGGGCTATGGGACAGTGACCTATGGGACACTGAGCTATGGGGCACTGAGATACGGGACCGTGACCTATGGGGCTGTGAGCTATGGGACAGTGAGCTATGGGATAGTGAGCTATGGGATACAAGCTATGGGGCAGTGAGATTCGGGACAGTTAGATATTGGACAGTGAGCTCTGGCTCAGTGAGCTATCGGATAGTAGGGACACGGGCTATGGGACACAGGCTATGGAACAGTGAGCTATGGGACAGTGAGCTATTGGCCAGTGAGCTATGGAACTGTCAGCTATGGGATGGTGGGCTGTGGGACAGTGACCTATAGGACGTTGGGCTAGGGGAAACGGGCTATGGGACAGTCAGATGTGGGAAAGTGAGTTATGGGACAGTGAGATATGGGAGAGTTAGCTATGAGACAGTGAGCCATGGGACAGTGAGCTATGGGATACGGGCTATGGGACAGTGAGATACGGGACAGTTAGATATTGGACAGTGAGCTCTGGCACAGTGAGCTATGGGACAGTGGGCTATGGGAAAGTGAGCTATGGGACACAGGCTATGGGACAGCGAGCTACGGGACAGTGAGCTATTGGACAGTGAGCTATGGGACAGTGGGCTATAGGACAGTGGTCTGTGGGACACGGGCTATGGGAGAGTGAGCTATGGGACAGTGAACTATCAGACACGGGATATGGGACAGTGAGATATGGAATAGTGAGATATGGGACAGTGAGATATGGGACAGTGAGCTATGGGACAGTCAGCTATGGGACAGTGAGCTATGCAACAGGGGCTATGGGACAGAAAGCTATCGGACAGTGACGTATGGGACAGTGAGCTATGGGAAACGAGCTATGGGATAGTGAGCTATGGGCCAGTGAGGTTTGGGACAGTGAGCTATAGGACGGAGGGCTATGGGACAGCGAGCTATGGGACAGTGATCTATGGGAAACAGGCTATGGGACAATAAGATATGGGACAGTGAGCTACCGGACAGTGAGATATGGTACAGTGAGCTTTAAGACAATGAACTATGGGACCGTGAGCGATGGGACACGGGCTATGGGACAGTGAGCTATGGGACAGTGAGCTATTGGACAATAAGCTATGGCACAGTGATCTATGGGACAGTGGGCTATGGGACAGTGGGCTATGGGACACGGGCTATGAGACAGTGAGCTATGGGACATTGAGATATGGGACAGTGAGCTACGGGACAGTGAGCATTGAACAGTGAGCTATGGGACATGGGCTATGGGACAGTGAGCTACGGGCCAGCGAGCTATGTGTCAAAGAGCTATAGGACAGTGAACTACAGGACGGTAGGCTTTGGGACAGTAAGCTACGGGACAGTGATCAATGGGACACGGGCTATGGGCCAGTGAGATATGTCAGAGTGAGCAATTGGACAGTGAGCTATGGGACAGTGAGCTACAGGACAGTGAGCTATGGGACATTGAGCTATGGAACGGTGGGCAATGGGACAGTGAGCTACAGGACATTGAGCTATGTGACAGTGAGCTATGGGGCAGTGAGTTATTGGACAATGAGCTATGGGACAGTGAGTCTTGGGACAGTGTGATATGGGACATGGGCTATGAGAAAGTGAGCTATGGCACAGTGAGCTGTTGGACAGTGAGCTATGGGACAGTGAGTTATTGGACAGTGAGCTATGGGACAGTCACCTATGGGATGGTGGGCTATGGGACAGTGAACTCTGGGACAGTGAGCTATGCGACAGGGGCTATGGGACAGTGAGCTATGGGACAGTGAGCTATAGGACAGTGAGATATGGGTCAGTGAGATATAGGATGGAGGGCTACAGGAAAGTGAGATATTAAAAAGTGAGCTCTGACAAAGTTAGCTATGGGACAATGGGCTATGGACAGTGATCTATGGGACACGGGTGATGGGACAGTGAGCTATGGGACATTGAGTTACAGGACAGTGAGATATGGGACAGTGAGCTATGAGACAGTGATCTATGGGACAGTGAGCTATGGGATACGGAATATGGGACAGTGAGATACGGGACAGTTAGATGTTGGACAGTGGGCTCTGGCACTGTGAGCTATGGGACAGTGGGCTATGGGTCAGTGAGCTATGGGACACGGGCTATGGGACACTGAGCTATGGGACACTGGCGATGGGACAGTGAGCTATGGCACAGTGAGCAATTGGACAGTGAGCTATGGGACACTGAGCTATGGGACACTGAGCTATGGGACACCGGCTATGGGACACAGGCAATGGGACAGTCAGCTACGGGACAGTGAGCTATTGGACAGTGAGCAATTGCACTGTGAGCTATGAGACAGTGGGCTATGGGACAGTTAGCTATGGGACACGTGCTATGGGATAGTGAGCTATGGGATAGTGAGGTTTGGGACAGTGAGCTACGGGACAGTCATCTATGGGACTGTGAGCTATGGCACAGTGAGCAATTGGACAGTGAGCAATGGGACAGTGAGCTAGGACAGTCAGGTATGGGACGATGGGCTATGGGACAGTGAGCTATGGGACAGTGAGCTATTGGCCAGTAAGCTATGGGACAGTGAACTCGGGAAAGTGAGCTATGGGACAGTGAGCTATGTGACAGGGGCTAAGGGACATTCGCTATGGGACAGTGAGCTACTGGAAAGTTAGCTATGGGACAGAGAGCTATGGGACAGTGAGCTGTGGGACACGGGCTATGGGAGAGTGTGCTATGGGACAGTCAGCTATGGGACAGTGCGATATGGGACAGTGAGTTGTAGGATAGTGTGCTATGGGAAACGGTCTAAGGGACAGTGATATACGGGACATTGAGATATTGGACAGTGAGCTCTGGCACAGTGAGTTACGGGACAGTGAGATATGGGACAGTGAGCTATGAGACAGTGAGTTATGGGACAGTGAGCTATGGGATACGGGCTATGCGACATTGAGATACGGTACAGTTAGATATTGGAAAGTGAGCTCTGGCACCGTGAGCTATGGGACAGTGGGCTATGGGACAGTGAGCTATGGGACAAGGGCTATGGGAAACAGGCTATGGGACAGTGAGGTACGGGACAGTGAGCTATTGCACTGTGAGCTATGGGACAGTGGGCTATGGGACACAGGCTACGGGATAGTGAGATATGGGACAGTGAGCTACGGGACATTCAGCTAAGGAATGGTGGGCTATGGGACAGTTGAGCTCCGGGGCAGTGAGCTATGGGACAGTGAGCTATGCAACAGGGGCCATGGGACAGAGAGCTAGGGGACAGTGACCTACGGGAAAGTGAGCTATGGGACAGTGAGCTACGGGACAGTGAGCTATGGGACAGTGAGCTATGGGACACGAGCTGTGGGACAGTGGGCTATGGGACAGTGAACAATCAGACACGGGATTTCGGACAGTGAGCTATGTGTAATGAGATATGGGACAGTGAGCTACGGGACAGTCAGCTATTGGACAGTGAGCTATGGGACACGGGCTATGGGACAGTGAGCTATTGCACAGTGAGCAATTGGATAGTGAGCTATAGGCCAGTGAGTTATGGGACAGTCAGCTATGGCACAGTGGGCTATGGGACAGTTAGCTACGGGACAGTGAGCTTTGGGACAGTGAGCTAAGGGACAGTGAGCTAGGAAACATGGGCTATGGGACAGGGAGCTATGGGAGAGTGACCTTCGGGAAAGTGAGCTACAGGACAGTGATGTATGGGACACGAACAATGGGACAATAAGCTATGGGACAATGATCTACCGGACAGTGAGATATGGGACAGTGAGCTATGAGACAATCAGCTATGGGACAGAGAGCTATGGGACACGGGCTATGGGACAAAGAGCTACGGGAGAGTCAACTATTGGACAATGAGCTATGGCACAGTGAGCTAGGGGACAGTGGGCTATGGGACAGTGGGCCATGGGACACGGGCTATGGGCCAGTGAGCTATGTCACAGTGAGCAATTGGACAGTGAGCTATGGGACATTTAGCTATGGGATAGTGGGCAATGGGACAGTGAGCTACGGGACAGTGAGCTATGGGACAGTGAGCTATGGGACAGTGAGCTATGCGACAGGGGATATGGGACAGTGAGCTATGGGACTGTGATCTTCCGTAAAGTGAGCTATGGGACAGTGAGCTATGGGACAGTGAGCTATTGGACAATGAGCTATGGGACAGTGAGCCTTGGGACAGTGAGCTATGGGACATGGGCTATGGGACAGTGAAGTATGGCACAGTGAGCTATTGGACAGTGAGCTATGGGACAGTCACCTATGGGATGGTGGGCTCTGGGACAGTGAGCTACGGGACAGAGAGCTATGTGACAGCGGCTATGGGACAGTGAGCTATGGGACAGTGAGTGACTGGAAAGTGAGCTATTGGACACTGAGCTATGGGACAGTGAGCTATGGGACACGGGCTATGGGACAGTGAGCTATGGGACAGTGTGCTATAGGACTGTGAGATATGGGACAGTGAGCTATAGGATGATGGGCTACAGGAACGTGAGATATTGAAAAGTGAGCTCTGACAAAGTGAGCTATGGGACAATGGGCTATGGACAGTGATCTATGGGACACGGGCGATGGGAGAGTGAGCTCTGGGATATTGAGTTACGAGACAGTGAGATATGGGATAGTGAGCTATGAGACAGTGAGCTTTGGGACAGTGAGCTATGGGATACGGATTATGGGACAGTGAGATACGGGAGAGTGAAATGTTGGACAGTGAGTACTGGCACAGTGAACGATGGGACAGTGGGCTATGGGAGAATGAGCTATGGAACACGGGCTATGGGACACAGGCTATGGGACAACGAGCTACGGGACAGTGAACTTTTGGACAGGGAGCTATGGCAATGTGAGCTATGGGATCGTGGGCTATGTGACAGTGGGCTATGGGACACGGGCTATGGGACAGTGAGCTATGGCACAAGAGCAATGGGACAGTGAGCTACGGGACAGTGAACTATAGGACAGTGAGCTACAGGACGGTAGGCTTTGGGACAGTAAGCTACGGGACAGTGATCTATGGGACACGGGCTATGGGCCAGTGAGATATGTCAGAGTGAGCAATTGGACAGTGAGCTATGGGACAGTGAGCTACAGGACAGTGAGCTATGGGACATTGAGCTATGGAACGGTGGGCAATGGGAAAGTGAGCTACGGGACATTGAGCTATGTGACAGTGAGCTATGGGGCAGTGAGCTATTGGACAATGAGCTATGGGACAGTGAGTCTTGGGACAGTGTGCTATGGGACATGGGCTATGAGAAAGTGAGCTATGGCACAGTGAGCTGTTGGACAGTGAGCTATGGGACAGTGAGTTATTGGACAGTGAGCTATGGGACAGTGAGCTATGGGACAGTGAGCTATGGGACAGTGAGCTATGGGACAGTGAGCTACGGGACAGTGAGCTATTGGACAGTGAGCTATGGACAGTGAGCAATGGGACACGGTATTGGGACAGTGAGCTGTGGGACACGGGCTATGGGTCAGTGCGCTATGGTACAGTGAGCTATGGGACAGTGAGCAACGGGACAGTGAGCTATGGGGCACGGGATATGGGATAGTGATCTATGGGATTGTGGGCTACTGGACAGTGAGCTATGGGACAGTGAGCTATGGGACACGGGCTATAGGACAGTGATTTATGGGACAGTGAGCTATGGGACAGTTAGCTATGGGGGAGTGAGCTACGGAAGGTGTGCTGTGGGACAGTGGGCTATAGGATAGTGAGCTACAGGACATTGAGCTATGGGACAGTGAGCTATGGGACACGGGCTATGGTTACACGGGCTATGGGACAGTGAGCTATGGGACAGTGGGCTATGGTACAGCAGGCTATGGGACAGTGGGATATGGGACAGTGGGCTATGGGGCAGTGAGCTATGGCTCAAAGAGCTCCAGGACAGTGAGCTATGAAGCAGTGAGCTATGGGACATTACGCTATAGGACAGTGAGCTATGGGAAAGGGAGCTATGGAACATTTGGTTAAGTGTCAGTGAGCTATGGAAAAGCGAGCTATAGGACAGTGAGCTATGGGACAGTACGATATGGGACAATGAGCTATGGGACAAGGGCAATGGAACAGTGAGCTATGGGGCAGTGAACTATGGGACACGGGCTATGGGACAGTGGGCTATCAGACTGTGAGCTATGGGACAGTGAGCTATGGGACAGTGGGCTGTGGGTCAGTGAGCTATGGGGCAGTGAGCTATGAGCCACGGGCTATGGGACAGTGTGCTATGGGACAGTGAGATATGGGACAGTGTGCTATGGGACATTCGGCTATGGGAGAGTGTGCTATGGGACAGGGAGCTATGGGATAATGAGCAATGTGAAACGGGCTAGTGGACAGTGGGTTATGGGACAGCGATCTATAGGACATGAGCTATGGGACAGTGGGCTATGGGACAGTGAGCTATGGGTCAGTGAGCTATGTGTCAGTGAGCTATGGGACACGGGATTTGGGCCAGTGGGCTACTGGGCCAGTGAGCTATGGGACAGTGGGCGATGGGACAGTGAGCTATGGGGCAGTGAGCGATGGGAAAGTGATCTATGGCAAAGTTGGCTATGGAATTTGTGCTATGGGACAATGAGTTACGGGACAGTGGGCTATGGGACAGTGAGCTATTGGACAGTTAGCTATGGGACTCGGGTTATGGGACAGTGAGCTATGGGACATTGGGCTATGGGACAGTGATCTATGGAACATTGTGCTGTGGGACTCGGGTTATGGGACAGTGAGCTATGGGACAGTGAGCGATGGGAAAGTGAGCTATGGCAAAGTTGGCTATGGAATTCGTGCTATTGGACAATGAGCTACGGGACAGTTGGCTATGGGAAAGTGAGCTATTGGACAGTGAGCTATGGGACTCGGGATATGGGACAGTGAGCTATGTGACAGTGGGCTATGGGACAGTAAGCTATGGGACTGCGGGCTATGGGACAGCGAGCTATGGGACACCGGTTATGGGTCAGTGGGCTATGGGACAGTCAGCTATGTGACAGGGAGCTGTGGGACAGTGAGCTATGGGACAGTGAGCTATGGCACATGGGCAATGGGACAGTGAGCTATGGGACACAAGCTATGGGACAGTGAGCTATGGGACAGTGAGCTATGTGACAGTGGGCTATGTGACAGTGAGCTATGTAACAGTGGGCAATGGGACGGTGATCTATGGGTCAGGGAGTTGTGGGACAGTGGGCTATGGGACAGTGAGCTACGGGACAGTGAGCTATGGGAGAGTGAACTATGGGACAGTGTGCTATGGGATAGTGAGCTATGGGACATTGAGCTACGGGACACGGGCAATGGGACACAAGCTTTGGGATAGTGAGCTATGGTACAGTGAGCTACGGGGTGGTGAGTTATGGGACAGTGAGTTAATGGACAGTGAGCTATGAGACAGTGGGCAATTGGACACAGGCTATGGGAGAGTGGGCTCCGGGACAGTGAGCTATGGGACATGGGTTATGGGACAGTGAGCTATGGGACACGGCCTATGGGACACGGGCTATGGGACAGTGGGCTATGTGACAGTGAGCTATGTGACAGTGAGCTATGTGACAGTGAGCTATGGGACAGTGAGCTATAGGACAGTGAGCTATGCAAAACGGAGCTATGGGACAATGAGCTATGGGACAGTGAACTATGGGTCTCGGGCTATGGGAAAGTGAGCTATGGAACACGGGTTTATGTGACAGTGGGCTATGGGACAGTGAGCTAATGGGCAATGAGCTGTGGGACAGTGAGCTATGGGACAGAGAGCTATGGCACATTGGCTATGTTAGAGTGAACTATGGGACACGAGCTATGGGAAAGTGAGCTATGGGACAGCGAGCTATGGGACAGTGGGCTATGGGACAGCAAGCTATCAGACAGCGAGCTATGGGACAGTCAGCTATGGGACATTGAGCTATTGGACAGTGAGCTATGCGCCAGGGAGCTATGGGAGGGTGAGCTATGTGATTGTGAGCTATGGGACATTGAGCTATGTGGTGGTGAATTATGGGACAGTGAGCTATGGGATAGTGAGCTATGGGACAGTGAGCTATGAGGTGGTGAATTATGGGACAGTGAGCTATGGGGCAGTGAAGTATGAGACAGTGGGCTATGGGACACGGGCTATGGGACATTGGGCTATGGGACAGTTAACTATGGGACACGTGCTGTGGGACGGTGAGCTATAAGACACGGGCTATGGGACACAAGCTATGGGACAGTGGTCTATGGGACATTGTACTATAGGCCAGTGAGCAATGGGACAGTGAGCTACGGAGCGGTGAGCAATGGGACATTTGGTTATGTGTCAGTGAGCTATGGAAAAGCGAGCTATAGGACACAGAGCTATGGGACAGTGGGCTATGGGACAGTGAGCTATGGGACATTGGGCTGTTGGACTCGGGTTATGGGACAGTGAGCTACGGGACAGTGGGCTATGGGACAGTGATCTATTGGACAGTGAGCTATGGGACTCATGTTATGGGACAGTGAGCTATGGGACAGTTAGCTATGGGACAGTGGGCTATGGGACAGTGAGCTGTGGGACAGTGAGCTATTCGACAGTGAGATAGCGGACACGGGTTATTGGACCGTTTGCTATGGGACATTGAGCTAAGGGACAGGGAGCTATGGGACAGTGAGCTATGGGACACGGGCTATGGGACAGAGAGCTATGGGACAGTGAGCGATGGGACAGTGAGCTATGGCAAAGTTGGCTATGGAACTCGGGCTATGGGACAGTGAGCTACGGGGCAGTGGGCTATGGGACAGTGAGCTATTGGACATTGAGTTATGGGATCGGTTTATGGGACAGTGATTTATGGGACAGTGAGTTATGAGGCAGTGAGATATTGGCAGTGACCTATGGGAATGTGAGCTATGAGAGAGTGGGCTTTGGGAAACGGGCTATTGGACACGGGCTATTGGACAGTGAGCTATCGGACAGTGGGATATGGGACTGTGAAACGTGGGACAGTGTGCTATGGGACAGTGAGCTATGGGACAGTGGGCTATGGGAGACGGGCTGTGGGACACGGGATAAGGGACAGTGAGCTACGGGACAGTGGAATATGGGAAAGTGAGCTATGGGACAGCGACCTATGGGGCAGCGAGCTATGAGAAATCGATCCATGGGACACGGGCAATTGGATATGGGCTATGTGATAGTGAGCTATGGGACAGTGAGCTATGGGGCGGTGAATTATGGGAATGTGAGCTATGGGGCAGAGAGCTATGTAACAGTGAGCTAAGGGACATTGCGCTATAGTACAGTGAGCTATGGGACAGGGACTATAGGACATTTGGTTATGTGTCAATGAGCTATGGAAAAGCGAGCTATAGGACAGTGAGCTATGGGACAGTGGGCTATGGGACAATGAGCTATGGGACACGGGCTATGGTAAAGGGAGCTATGGGACACTGAGCTATGATTCACGGGCTATGGGACAGTGCACTATGGGACAGTGAGCTATGGGACAGTGAGCTATGAGTCACGGGATATGGGACAGTGCATTTTGGGACAGTGAGCTATGGAGCAGTGAGCTATGGCTCAAAGAGGTCCAAGAGAGTGAGCTATGGGACAGAGTGCTATGTAACAGTGAGCTATGGGACATTGCACTATAGGACAGTGAGGTCTGGGACTGGGAGCTATGGGATATTTGGTTATGTGTCAGTGAGCTATGGAAAAACAGTGAGCTATGTGACAGTGGGCTATGGGACAATGAGCTATAGGACAAGGGCTATGGAACAGTGAGCTATGGGGCACTGAGCTATGAGCCACGAGCTATGGGACAGTACACTATGGGACAGTGAGCTATGGGACAGTGAGCTATGGGATAGTGAGCTATGGGACATTGAGCTATGGGAAACGGGCAATGGTACACAAGCTTTGGGATAGTGAGCTATGGGACAGTGAGCTATGGGGTGGTGAGTTATGGGACAGTGAGTTAATGGACAGTGACCTATGAGACAGTGGGCAATTCAACACGGGCTATGGGAGAGTGGGCTCCGGGACAGTGAGCTATGGGACACGGGTTATGTGACAGTGAGCTATGGGACACGGCCTATGGGACACGGGTTATGGGACAGTGGGCTATGTGACAGTGAACTATGTGACAGGGAGCTATGGGACAGTGAGCTATGTGACAGTGAGCTATGGCACTGTGAGCTATGGGACAGTGAGCTATGGGACAGTGAGCTATGCAAAACGGAGCTATGGGACAGTGAGCTATGAGACAGTGAACTATGGGTCTCGGGCTATGGGAAAGTGAGCTATGGGACAGTGTGCTTTGAGACAGTGAGCTATGGGACACGGGTAATGGGGCAGTGGGCTATGGGACAGTGAGCTAATGAACAGTGTGCTGTGGGACAGTGAGCTATGGCACATGGGCTATGTGAGAGTGAGCTATGGACACGGGCTATGAGAAAGTGAGGTATGGGACAGCGAGCCATGGGACAGTGGGCTATGGGACAGCAAGCTATCGGACAGTGAGCTATGGGACAGTCAGCTATGGGACATTGAGCTATTGGACAGTGAGCTATGCGCCAGTGAGCTATGGGACAGTGAGCTATGGGATAGTGAGCAATGGGATAGTGAACTATTGGGTGGTGAATTATGGGACTGTGAGCTATGGGACAGTGAACTATGAGACAGTGGGCTATGGGGCATGGGCTATTGGACATTGGGCTTTGGGACAGTTAGCTATGGGACGGTGAGCTATGAGACATGGGCTATGGGACAGTGGTCGATGGGACAGTGTACTATGGGCCAGTGAGCAATGGGACACTGAGCTACGGAGCAGTGAGCAATGGGACATTTGGTTATGTGTCAGTGAGCTATGGAAAAGCGAGCTATAGGACAGTGAGCTATGGGACAGTGGGCTATCGGACAATGAGCTATGGGACAGCGAGCTATGGGACACGGGCTATAGGACAGTGAGCAATTGGACAGTGAGCTATGGGACAGTGAGCTATGGGACAGTGAGCTATGGAACAGTGAGCTACGGGACAGTGAGCTATTGGACAGTGAGCTATGGACAGTGAGCGATGGGACACGGTATTGGGACAGTGAGCTATGGGACATGGGCTATGGGTCAGTGCGCTATGGTACAGTGAGCTATGGGACAGTGAGCAACGGGACAGTGAGCTATGGGGCACGGGATATGGGATAGTGATCTATGGGATTGTGGGCTACTGGACAGTGAGCTATGGGACAGTGAGCTATGGGACACGGGCTATAGGACAGTGAGCTATAGGACAGTGATTTATGGGACAGTGAGCTATGGGACAGTGAGCTATGGGACAGTTAGCTATGGGGGAGTGAGCTACGGAAAGGTGTGCTATGGGACAGTGGGCTATAGGATAGTGAGCTACAGGACATTGAGCTATGGGACAGTGAGCTATGGGACACGGGCTATGGTTACACGGGCTATGGGACAGTGAGCTATGGGACAGTGGGCTATGGTACAGCAGGCTATGGGACAGTGGGATATGGGACAGTGGGCTATGGGACAGTGTGCTATGGGGCAGTGAGCTATGGCTCAAAGAGCTCCAGGACAGTGAGCTATGAAGCAGTGAGCTATGGGACATTACGCTATAGGACAGTGAGCTATGGGAAAGGGAGCTATGGAACATTTGGTTAAGTGTCAGTGAGCTATGGAAAAGCGAGCTATAGGACAGTGAGCTATGGGACAGTACGATATGGGACAATGAGCTATGGGACAAGGGCAATGAAACAGTGAGCTATGGGGCAGTGAACTATGGGACACGGGCTATGGGACAGTGGGCTATCAGACTGTGAGCTATGGGACAGTGAGCTATGGGACAGTGGGCTGTGGGTCAGTGAGCTATGGGGCAGTGAGCTATGAGCCACGGGCTATGGGACAGTGTGCTATGGGACAGTGAGATATGGGACAGTGAGCTATGGGACAGTGTGCTATGGGACATTCGGCTATGGGAGAGTGTGCTATGGGACAGGGAGCTATGGGATAATGAGCAATGTGAAACGGGCTAGTGGACAGTGGGTTATGGGACAGCGATCTATAGGACATGAGCTATGGGACAGTGGGCTATGGGACAGTGAGCTATTGGACAGTTAGCTATGGGACTCGGGTTATGGGACAGTGAGCTATGGGACATTGGGCTATGGGACAGTGATCTATGGAACATTGTGCTGTGGGACTCGGGTTATGGGACAGTGAGCTATGGGACAGTGAGCGATGGGAAAGTGAGCTATGGCAAAGTTGGCTATGGAATTCGTGCCATTGGACAATGAGCTACGGGACAGTTGGCTATGGGAAAGTGAGCTATTGGACAGTGAGCTATGGGACAGTGGGCTATGGGACAGTGAGCTATAGGACAGTGGGCTATGGGACAGTGAGCTGTGGGACAGTGAGCTATTCGACAGTGAGATGTCGGACACGGGTTATTGGACAGTGCACTATGGGACATTGAGCTAAGGGACAGCGAGCTGTGGGACAGTGAGCTATGGGACAGTGAGCTATGGGACACCGGTTATGGGTCAGTGGGCTATGGGACAGTCAGCTATGTGACAGGGAGCTGTGGGACAGTGAGCTATGGGACAGTGAGCTATGGCACATGGGCAATGGGACAGTGAGCTATGGGACACAAGCTATGGGACAGTGAGCTATGGGACAGTGAGCTATGTGACAGTGGGCTATGTGACAGTGAGCTATGTAACAGTGGGCAATGGGACGGTGATCTATGGGTCAGGGAGTTGTGGGACAGTGGGCTATGGGACAGTGAGCTACGGGACAGTGAGCTATGGGAGAGTGAACTATGGGACAGTGTGCTATGGGATAGTGAGCTATGGGACATTGAGCTACGGGACACGGGCAATGGGACACAAGCTTTGGGATAGTGAGCTATGGTACAGTGAGCTACGGGGTGGTGAGTTATGGGACAGTGAGTTAATGGACAGTGAGCTATGAGACAGTGGGCAATTGGACACAGGCTATGGGAGAGTGGGCTCCGGGACAGTGAGCTATGGGACATGGGTTATGGGACAGTGAGCTATGGGACACGGCCTATGGGACACGGGCTATGGGACAGTGGGCTATGTGACAGTGAGCTATGTGACAGTGAGCTATGTGACAGTGAGCTATGGGACAGTGAGCTATAGGACAGTGAGCTATGCAAAACGGAGCTATGGGACAATGAGCTATGGGACAGTGAACTATGGGTCTCGGGCTATGGGAAAGTGAGCTATGGAACACGGGTTTATGTGACAGTGGGCTATGGGACAGTGAGCTAATGGGCAATGAGCTGTGGGACAGTGAGCTATGGGACAGAGAGCTATGGCACATTGGCTATGTTAGAGTGAACTATGGGACACGAGCTATGGGAAAGTGAGCTATGGGACAGCGAGCTATGGGACAGTGGGCTATGGGACAGCAAGCTATCAGACAGCGAGCTATGGGACAGTCAGCTATGGGACATTGAGCTATTGGACAGTGAGCTATGCGCCAGGGAGCTATGGGAGGGTGAGCTATGTGATTGTGAGCTATGGGACATTGAGCTATGTGGTGGTGAATTATGGGACAGTGAGCTATGGGATAGTGAGCTATGGGACAGTGAGCTATGAGGTGGTGAATTATGGGACAGTGAGCTATGGGGCAGTGAAGTATGAGACAGTGGGCTATGGGACACGGGCTATGGGACATTGGGCTATGGGACAGTTAACTATGGGACACGTGCTGTGGGACGGTGAGCTATAAGACACGGGCTATGGGAAAGGGAGCTATGGAACATTTGGTTAAGTGTCAGTGAGCTATGGAAAAGCGAGCTATAGGACAGTGAGCTATGGGACAGTACGATATGGGACAATGAGCTATGGGACAAGGGCAATGAAACAGTGAGCTATGGGGCAGTGAACTATGGGACACGGGCTATGGGACAGTGGGCTATCAGACTGTGAGCTATGGGACAGTGAGCTATGGGACAGTGGGCTGTGGGTCAGTGAGCTATGGGGCAGTGAGCTATGAGCCACGGGCTATGGGACAGTGTGCTATGGGACAGTGAGATATGGGACAGTGAGCTATGGGACAGTGTGCTATGGGACATTCGGCTATGGGAGAGTGTGCTATGGGACAGGGAGCTATGGGATAATGAGCAATGTGAAACGGGCTAGTGGACAGTGGGTTATGGGACAGCGATCTATAGGACATGAGCTATGGGACAGTGGGCTATGGGACAGTGAGCTATTGGACAGTTAGCTATGGGACTCGGGTTATGGGACAGTGAGCTATGGGACATTGGGCTATGGGACAGTGATCTATGGAACATTATGCTGTGGGACTCGGGTTATGGGACAGTGAGCTATGGGACAGTGAGCGATGGGAAAGTGAGCTATGGCAAAGTTGGCTATGGAATTCGTGCCATTGGACAATGAGCTACGGGACAGTTGGCTATGGGAAAGTGAGCTATTGGACAGTGAGCTATGGGACAGTGGGCTATGGGACAGTGAGCTATAGGACAGTGGGCTATGGGACAGTGAGCTGTGGGACAGTGAGCTATTCGACAGTGAGATGTCGGACACGGGTTATTGGACAGTGCACTATGGGACATTGAGCTAAGGGACAGCGAGCTGTGGGACAGTGAGCTATGGGACAGTGAGCTATGGCACATGGGCTATGGGACAGTGACATATGGGACACGGTCTATGGGACAGAGCACTTTGGGACAGTAAGCTATGCGAAAGTGAGCGATGGGACAGTGAGCTATTGGACATTCAGCTATGGGATCGGGTTATGGGACAGTGAGCTATGGGACAGTGGGCTATTGGACAGTGAGCTATTGGACATTCAGCTATGGGATCGGGTTATGGGACAGTGAGCTTTGGGAGAGTGAGCTATTCGACAGTGAGCTATGGGACACGGGTTATTGGACAGTGGGCTATGTGACAGTTACCTATGCGACAGGGAGCTGTGGGACAGTGAGCTATGGGACAGTGAGCTATGGCACATGGGCTATGGGACAGAGAGCTATGGGACAGTGAGCTATGGGACAGTGGGTTATGGGACAATGAGCTATGGGACAGTGAGCTATGGGACAGTGAACTATGGGACAGTGAGCTATGTGACAGTGAGCTATGAGACCGGGAGCTAAGGGAATGTGAGCTATGGGACATTGAGCTATGGGACATTGAGCTATGGGACACGGGCTATGGGACACAGGCAATGGGAAAGCGAGCTATGGGACAAGGGCAATCGGACAATGAGCTATGGGGCAGTGGGCTGTGCAACAGTGAGCTATGGGCCTCGGGCTATGGCAGGGTGAGCTATGGGACACGGGTTATGGGACATTGAGCTATGGGACAGTGAGCTATCGGACTTGGGCTATGGTACAGTGAGATATAGGACTCGGGCTATGGGTCAGTGAGCTTTGCGGCAGTGAGCTATTGGACCGTGAACTACGGGACAGTGAGCTATGGGACAGTGAGCTGTGGGACAGTGAGCTATGGGACACTGGCTATGGGACAGTGCGCTGTTACAGTGAGCTATTGGACAGTGATCATCGGAACAGTGTGCTATGGGACAGGGTGCATGGGACAGTGATCTATGGGATGGTGGGCTACTGGAGAGTGAGCTTTGTAACAGTTAGCTATGGGACACGGTCTATGGGACAGTGAGCTATAGGACAGTGAGTTATGGAACAGTGAGCTATGGGACAGTTAGCTATGGGGCTGAGAGCTATGGAAAAGTGTGCTATGGGACAGTGGGCCATAGGATAGTGAGTTACGGGACATTGAGCTAAGGGACAGTGAGCTATGGGACAGTGAGCAATGGGACAGTGTGTTATGAGGCAGTGAGATATTGGACAGTGAGCTATGGGAATGTGAGCTTTGGGAGAGTGGGCTTTGGGACACGGGCTATTGGACACGAGCTATTGGACAGTGAGCTATGGGACCGTAGGATATGGGACAGTGAAATGTGGGACAGTGTGCTATGGGACATTGATCCATGGGACACGGGCAATTGGACATGGGCTATGGGATAGTGAGCTATGGGAAAGTGAGCTGTGGGGCCGTGAATTATGGGAATGTGAGCTATGGGACAGTGCACTATGGGCCAGTGAGCAATGGGACAGTGGGCTATGGAGCGGTGAGCAATGGGACAGTGGCCTATGTGGCAGAGATCAATGTAACAGTGAGCTATGGGACATTGCACTATAGGACAGTGAGCTATGAGACAGGGAGCTATGGGACATTTGGTTATGTGTCAGGGAGCTATGGAAAAGCGCACTATAGGACAGTGAGCTATGGGACAGTGGGCTATGGGACAATGAGCTATGGGACACGGGCTATGGGACAGTGGGATATCAGACTGTGAGCTATGGGACAGTGAGCTATGGGAGAGTGGGCTATGGGTCAGTGAGCTATGGGACAGCGAGCTCTGGGAAAGCGAGCTATGGGACAGTCAGCTATGAGCCACGGGCTATGGGACAGTATGCTATGGGACAGTGAGATATCAAACAGTGAGGTATGGGACAGTGAGCTATGGGACAGTCGGCTATGGGAGTGTGCTATGGGATAATGAACAATGTGACACCGGCTAGGGGACAGTAGGTTATGGGACTGCGATCTATGGGACATGGTCTATGGGACAGTGGGCTATGGGACAGTGAGCTATGGGGCAGTGATCTATGTGTCAGTGAGCTATGGGACACGGGATATGGGACAGTGCGATATGGGACAGTGAGTGATGGGAATGTTTGCTATAGCAAAGTTGGCTATGGAATTCGTGCTATGGGACAATGAGGTGCGGGACAGTGGGCTATGGGACAGTGAGCTATGGGACAGTGAGCTATGGGGCAGGGGGCTATGAGAGAGTGAGCTTTGAGGGACGGAGCTATGGGGCGGTGGGTATGAGACTGAGCTATGGGAGAGTGGGCTATGGGAGAGTGGGCTATGGGAGAGTGAGCTATGCGACACAGACTATGGGACAGCGAGATATGGGACAGTGAGCTATGGGACCACGAGCTATGAGACAGTGAGCTATGAGTAAGTGAGCTATGGGACGCGGGCTATAGGACATTGGGCGATGTGACAGTGGACTATGGGTCAGTGGGCTATAGGACAGGGAGCTAATGGACAGAGGGCTATTGGACAGTGAGCTATGGGGCAGTGGGTATTGAGACAGTGATCTAACGAACAGAGGTCTATTGGACAGTGAGCTATGGGACAGTGAGCTATGCGGCAGTGGACTATGAGACAGTGGGCTATGAGACTGAGCTATGGGACAGTGGGCTGTGAGAAAATGAGCTATGGGACACAGGCTATGGGACAGTGGGCTATGAGACAGTGAGCTATGGGGCACAAGCTATGGGACAGTGAGCTATGCGACAGTGGGCTATGGGACTGTGAGCTGTGGGACATCAGCTATGGGACACGGGCTATGGATTAGTGAGCTATGGGACAGTGCAGTATGGGACACGGGCTACAGGACATGGGCTATGGGACACGGGCTATGAGACAGTAAACTATGGGACTGTGAGCTATGGGACAGTAGGCTATGGGACAGTGGGCTATGAGAAATGGAGCTATGGGACAGTGAGCTATGGGTCGGTGATCTATGTGTCAGTGAGCTATGGGACACGGGATATGGGACAGTGGGATATGGGCCAGTGTGCTATGGGACAGTGGGCGATGGGACAGTGAGCTATGGGACAGTGAGCGATGGGAAAATTTGCTATGGCAAAGTTGGCTATGGAATTCGTGCTACGGGACAATGAGCTACGGGACAGTGGGCTATGGGACAGTGGGGTATGGGACAGTGAGCTATGGGGCAGTTGGCTATGAGCGAGTGAGCTTTGGGAGACGGAGCTATGGGGCGGTGGGTAAGAGACTGAGCTATGGGAGAGTGGGCTATGTGAGAGTGAGCTTTGCGACACAGACTATGGGACAGCGAGAAATGGGACAGTGAGCTATGGGACCACGAGCTATGAGACAGTGAGCTATGAGTCAGTGAGCTATGGGACACGGGCTATGGGACATTGGGCGATGCGACTGTGGACTATGGGTCAGTGGGCTATAGGACAGGGAGCTAATGGACAGAGGGCTATTGGACAGTGAGCTATGGGACAGTGGGTATTGAGACAGTGATCTAATGAACAGAGGGCTATTGGACAGTGAGCTATGGGACAGTGAGCTATGCGGCAGTGGACTATGAGACAGTGAGCTTTAGGACATTGAGCTATGGGACAGTGGGCAATGGGACAGTGTGCTATGGGTCAGTGGGCTATGAGACTGAGCTATGGGACAGTGGGCTGTGAGAAAATGAGCTATGGGACAATGGGCTATGAGACATTGAGCTATGGGACACAGGCTATGGGACAGTGGGCTATGAGACAGTGAGCTATGGGACACAAGCTATGGGACAGTGAGCTATGCGACAGTGGGCTATGGGACTGTGAGCTGTGGGACATCAGCTATGGGACACGGGCTATGGATTAGTGAGCTATGGGACAGTGCAGTATGGGACACGGGCTACAGGACATGGGCTATGGGACACGGGCTATGAGACAGTAAACTATGGGACTGTGAGCTATGGGACAGTAAGCTATGGGACAGTGGGCTATGAGAAATGGAGCTATGGGACAGTGAGCTATGGGTCGGTGATCTATGTGTCAGTGAGCTATGGGACACGGGATATGGGACAGTGGGTTATGGGCCAGTGTGCTATGGGACAGTGGGCGATGGGACAGTGAGCTATGGCACAGTGAGCGATGGGAAAATTTGCTATGGCAAAGTTGGCTATGGAATTCGTGCTATGGGACAATGAGCTACGGGACAGTGGGCTATGGGACAGTGGGCTATGGGACAGTGGGGTATGGGACAGTGAGCTATGGGGCAGTGGGCTATGAGCGAGTGAGCTTTGGGAGACGGAGCTATGGAGCGGTGGGTAAGAGACTGAGCTATGGGAGAGTGGGCTATGTGAGAGTGAGCTTTGCGACACAGACTATGGGACAGCGAGAAATGGGACCGCGAGCTATGAGACAGTGAGCTATGAGTCAGTGAGCTATGGGACACGGGCTATGGGACATTGGGCGATGTGACAGTGGACTATGGGTCAGTGGGCTATAGGACAGGGAGCTAATGGACAGAGGGCTAATGGACAGTGAGCTATGGGACAGTGGGTATTGAGACAGTGATCTAACGAACAGAGGGCTATTGGACAGTGAGCTATGGGACAGTGAGATATGGGGCAGTGGACTATGACACAGTGAGCTTTAGGACATTGAGCTATGGGACAGTGGGCAATGGGACAGTGTGCTATGGGTCACTGGGCTATGAGACTGAGCTATGGGACAGTGGGCTGTGAGAAAATGAGCTATGGGGCAATGGGCTATGAGACTGTGAGCTATGGGACACAGGCTATGGGACAGTGGGCTATGAGACAGTGAGCTATGGGACACAAGCTATGGGACAGTGAGCTATGGGACAGTGGGCTATGAGAAAGTGAGCTATGGGACAGTGGGCTATGGGACAGTGAGCTACGGGAAACTGGCTATCGGACAGTGGGCTATGAGACAGTAAGCTATGGGCCAGTGAGCTATAGGACACGTGCTTTGGGACGGGGGCTATCTGACAGTGGGCTATGAGACAGTGAGCTATGGGACACAGGCTATGGGACAGTGAGCTATGGGACATCGGCTATGGGACACGGGCTATGGGTTAGTGAGCTATGGGACAGTGATGTATGGGACACGGGCTATGGGACAAGGGCTATGGGACACAGGCTATGACACAGTAAATTATGGGACAGTGAGCTATGGGACAGTGAGCTTTGGGACAGTGAGCTATGGGACACGAGCTATGGGACAGTGAGCTATGTGACACGGGCTATGCGACAGTGGGCTAAGAGATAGTGTGCTATGGGACAGGGGCTGTGGAATAGAGAGCTATGGAACAGTGGGCTCTGGGACAGTGAGCTATGGCACAGTGAGCTATGGGACAGTAAGCTATGGGACAGTGGTCTATGGGAAAGTGAGTTATGGGACACGACCTATGAGACAGGGAGCTATGGGGCTGTGAGCTATGGGACAGTGGGCTATGGGACTGTGAAGTATGGGACAGTGGGCTATGGGACAGTGAGCTATGGGACATAAGCTATGGGACACGGAGCTAGGGGAATGTGAGCTATGGGAAAGTGAGCTATGGGACAGTGAGCTATGGGACAGTGGGCTGTGGGGCAATGAGCTATAGTACAGTGGGCTATGGGACAGTGGGCTATTGGACAATGGGCTATGGGACAGTGGGCTATGGAACAGTGAGCTAAGGGACAGTTGGCTATGGGACAGTGAGCTATGGGGCACGTGCTCTGGGACAGTGAGCTATGGGATAGTTGGATATGGGACAGTGAGTTATGGGACAGTGGTCTATGGGAGTGTGAGCTTTGGGAATGTGAGCTTTGGGACAGTGAGCTGTGGGACAGTGGGCAATGGGACATGGACTATGGGACAGTGAGCTAAGGAACAGTAAGCTATGGGACACGAGCTATGGGACAAGGGAGCTGTGGAACAGTGGGCTATGGGACAGTGATCTATCGGATTTTGATTAATGGGAAAATGGGCTATTGGACACCGACTATGGGACAGTGAGCTAAGGGACAGTGAGCTATGGGATACGAGCTATTGGACAGTGTGTTGTCGGACATTGTGCTATGGGACAGTGAGCTATGGGATATTGAGCTATGGGACAATGGGTTTTGGGACACGGACTATGGGACACTGAGCTATCGGACAGTGAGCTATGGGACACGGGCTATGGGACAGTGAGCTCTGGGACATTGAGCTATGGGATAGTGATATATGGAGCACAAGCCAAGGGACAGTGAGCTATGGGACAGTCGGTTATCGGACAGTGGGCTATGGGACAGTGAGCTATGGGACAGTGGACTATGAGAGTGTGAGCTTTGGGACACTGAGCTATGGGGCAGTGAGCTATGAGACTGGGCTATGGGAGAGTGAGCTATGGGACACGGGCTATGAGACAGTAAACTATGGAACTGTGAGCTATGGGACAGTAAGCTATGGGACAGTGGGCTATGAGAAATTGAGCTATGGGACAGTGAGCTATGGGTCGGTGATCTATGTGTCAGTGAGCTATGGGACACGGGATATGGGACAGTGGGATATGGGCCACTGTGCTATGGAACAGTGGGCTCTGGGACAGTGAGCTATGGCACAGTGAGCTATGTGACACGGGCTATGCGACAGTGGGCTAAGAGATAGTGTGCTATGGGACAGGGGCTGTGGAATAGAGAGCTATGGAACAGTGGGCTCTGGGACAGTGAGCTATGGCACAGTGAGCTATGGCACAGTGAGCTATGGCACAGTGAGCTATGGGACAGTGAGCTATGGGACAGTGGTCTATGGGAAAGTGAGCTATGGGACACGACCTATGAGACAGGGAGCTATGGGACTGTGAGCTATGGTACAGTGGGCTATGGGACTGTGAACTATGGGACAGTGGGCTAAGGGACAGTGAGCTATGGGACATGAGTTATGGGACAGGGAGCTAGGGGAATGTGAGCTATGGGAAAGTAAGCTATGGGACAGTGAGCTATGGGACAGTGGGCTGTGGGGCAGTGAGCTATGGGACAGTGGGCTATGGGACAGTGGGCTATTGGACAATGGGCTATGGGACAGTGGGCTATGGAACAGTGAGCTAAGGGACAGTTGGCTATGGGACAGTGAGCTATGGGACACGTGCTCTGGGACAGTGAGCTATGGGATAGTCGGATATGGGACAGTGAGTTATGGGACAGTGGTCTATGGGAGTGTGAGCTTTGGGAATGTGAGCTTTGGGACAGTGGGCTATGGGACACGGACTATGGGACAGTGAGCTAAGGAAAAGTAAGCTATGGGACACAAGTTATGGGACAAGGGATCTGTGGAACAGTGGGCTATGGGACAGTGATCTATCGGATTTTGAGTTATGGGAAAAGGGGTTATGGGACACCGACTATGGGACAGTGAGCTAAGGGACAGTGAGCTATGGGATACGAGCTATTGGACAGTGTGTTGTTGGACATTGTGCTATGGGACAGTGAGCTATGGGATATTGAGCTATGGGACAATGGGCTATGGGACACAGACTATGGGACACTGAGCTATCGGACAGTGAGCTATGGGACACGGGCTATGGGACAGTGAGCTCTGGGACTTTGAGCTATGGGATAGTGATATATGGGGCACAAGCCAAGGGACAGTGAGCTATGGGACAGTGGGCTATGGGACAGTGGGCTATGGGAGAGTGAGCTATGGGACAGTGGGCTATGTGAAAGTGAGCTATGAGAAAGTGGGCTATGGGACAGTGAGCTACGGGACACAGACTATCGGACGATGGGCTATGAGACAGTGACCTATGGGTCAGTGATCTATGGGACACGCACTATGGGACAGTGAGCTTTGGGACAGGGGCTATGTGACAGTGGGCTATGAGACAGTGAGCTATGGGACACAGACTATGAGACAGTGAGCTACGGGACATCGGCTATGGGACACGGGCTATGGATTGGTGAGCTATGGGACAGTGATGTATGGGACACGGGCTATGGGACAAGGGCTATGGGACACAGGCTATGAGACAGTAAATTATGGAACTGTGAGCTATGGGACAGTTGGCGATTGGGACAGTGAGCTATGGGACATGAGCTATGCAACAGTGAGCTATGGGATAGTCGGATATGGGACAGTGAGTTATGGGACAGTGGTCTATGGGAGTGTGAGCTTTGGGAATGTGAGCTTTGGACAGTGGGCTATGGGACACAAATTATGAGACAGTGAGCTACGGGACATCGGCTATGGGACACGGGCTATGGATTGGTGAGCTATGGGACAGTGATGTATGGGACACGGGCTATGGGACAAGGGCTATGGGACACAGGCTATGAGACAGTAAATTATGGAACTTTGAGCTATGGGACAGTTGGCTATGGGACAGTGAGCTATGGGACACGAGCTATGCAACAGTGAGCTATGGGATAGTCGGATATGGGACAGTGAGTTATGGGACAGTGGTCTATGGGAGTGTGAGCTTTGGGAATGTGAGCTTTGGGACAGTGGGCTATGGGACACGGACTATGGGACAGTGAGCTAAGGAAAAGTAAGCTATGGGACACGAGTTATGGGACAAGGGATCTGTGGAACAGTGGGCTATGGGACAGTGATCTATCGGATTTTGAGTTATGGGAAAAGGGGCTATGGGACACCGACTATGGGACAGTGAGCTAAGGGACAGTGAGCTATGGGATACGAGCTATTGGACAGTGTGTTGTTGGACATTGTGCTATGGGACAGTGAGCTATGGGATATTGAGCTATGGGACAATGGGCTATGGGACACGGACTATGGGACACTGAGCTATCGGACAGTGAGCTATGGGACACGGGCTATGTGACAGTGAGCTCTGGGACATTGAGCTATGGGATAGTGATATATGGGGCACAAGCCAAGGGACAGTGGGCTATGGGACAGTGGGCTATGGGAGCGTGAGCTATGGGACAGTGGGCTATGAGAAAGTGAGCTATGAGAAAGTGGGCTATGGGACAGTTAGCTACGGGACACAGACTATCGGACGATGGGCTATGAGACAGTGACCTATGGGTCAGTGATCTATGCGACACGCACTATGGGACAGTGAGCTTTGGGACAGGGGCTATGTGACAGTGGGCTATGAGACATCAGCTATGAGACACGGGCTATGGATTAGTGAGCTATGGGACAGTGATGTATGGGACACGGGCTATGGGACAAGGGCTATGGGACACAGGCTATGAGACAGTAAATTATGGAACTGTGAGCTATGGGACAGTGAGCTATGGGACAGTGAGCTATGGGACACGAGCTATGCAACAGTGAACTATGGGACAGTCAGCTATGCGACATGGGCTATGGGACAGTGGGCTAAGAGATAGTGTGCTATGGGACAGGGGCTGTGGAAATGTGTGCTATGGAACAGTGGGCTCTGGGACAGTGAGCTATGGTACAGTGAGCTATGGTACAGTGAGCTATGGTACAGTGAGCTATGGTACAGTGAGCTATGGGACAGTGAGCTATGGGACAGTGGTCTATGGGAAAGTGAGCTATGGGACATGACCTATGAGACAGGGAGCTATGGAACTGTGAGCTATGGGACAGTGGGCTATGGGACTGTGAACTATGGGACAGTGGGCTATGGGACAGTGAGCTATGGGACATGAGCTTTGGGACAGGGAGCTGTGGGACAGTGGGCTATGGGACACGGACTATGGGACAGTGAGCTAAGGAACAGTAAGCTATGGGACACGAGCTATGGGACAAGGGAGCTGTGGAACATTGGGCTATGGGACAGTGATCTATCGGATTTTGAGTTATGGGACAATGGGCTATGGGACACGGACTATGGGACAGTGAGCTAAGGGACAGTGAGCTATGGGATATTGAGCTATGGGTCAATGGGCTATGGGACACAGACTATGGGACACTGAGCCATGGGACAGTGAGCTTTGGGACACGGTCTATGGGACAGTGAGCTCTGGGACATTGAGCTATGGGATAGTGGTATATGGGGCACGAGCCAAGGGACAGTGAGCTATGGGACAGTGGGCTATGGGACAGTGGGCTTTGGGACAGTGGGCTATGGGACAGGGAGCTATGGGACAGTGGGCTATGAGAAAGTGAGCTATGAAACAGTGAGCTATTGGTCACTGAGCTATGGGACATGCTCTATGGTACAGTGAGCTTTGGGGCAGGGGCTATGTGACAGTGGACTATGAGACAGTGAGCTATGGGACACAGGCAATGGGACAGTGAGCTACGGGACATCGGCTATGGGACACGGGCTATAGATTAGTGAGCAATGGGACAGTGAAGTATGGGACACGGGTTATGGGACACGGGCTATGGGACACAGGCTATGACACAGTAAATTATGGGACTGTGAGCTATGGGACAGTGAGCTAAGTGACAGTGAGCTATGGGACACGAGCTATGCGACAGTGAGCTATGGGACAGTGAGCTATGGGACAGTGAGCTATGCAACACGTGCTATGGGACAGTGGGGTAAGAGACAGTGATCTATGGAACAGGGGCTGTGGAAAAGTGAGCTATGGGACAGTGGGCTATGCGACAGTGAGCTATGGCACAGTGAGCTATGTGAGAGTGGGCTATGAGACAGTGAGCTTTGAGAGACGGAGCTATGGGGCGGTGGGTATCAGACTGAGCTATGGGAGAGTGGGCTACTGGAGAGTGAGCTATGCGACACAGACTATGGGACAGCGAGATATGGGACCGTGAGCTATGGGACCACGAGCTATGAGACAGTGAGCTATGTGTCAGTGAGCTATGGGACACGGGCTATGGGACATTGGGCGATGTGACAGTGGACTATGGGTCGGTGGGCTATATGACAGGGAGCTAATGGACAGAGGGCTATTGGACAGTGAGCTATGGGACAGTGAGCTATGGGGCAGTGGACTATGAGACAGTGAGCTTTAGCACATTGAGCTATGGGACAGTGGGCAATGGGACAGTGTGCTATGGGTCAGTGGGCTATGAGACTGAGCTATGGGACAGTGGGCTGTGAGAAAATGAGCTATGGGACAATGGGCTATGAGACAGTGGGCTATGAGACAGTGAGCTCTGGGACACAAGCTATGGGACAGTGAGCTATGCGACAGTGGGCTATTGGGCTGTGAGCTATGGGACATCAGCTATGGGACACGGGCTATGGATTAGTGAGCTATGGGACAGTGCGGTATGGGACACGGGCTACAGGACATGGGCTATGGGACACAGGCTAAGAGACAGTAATCTATGGGACTGTGAGCTATGGGACAGTGAGCTATGGGACAGTGGGCTATGAGAAATTGAGCTATGGGACAGTGAGCTATGGGTCGGTGATCTAAGTGTCAGTGAGCTATGGGACACGGGGTATGGGACAGTGGGATATGGGCCAGTGTGCTATGGGACAGTGGGCGATGGGACAGTGAGCTATGGGACAGTGAGTGATGGGAAAATTTGCTATGGCAAAGTTGGCTATGGAATTCGTGCTATGGGACAATGAGCTACGGGACAGTGGGCTATGGGACAGTGAGGTATGGGACAGTGAGCTATGGGGCAGTGGGCTATGAGAGAGTGAGCTTTGGGAGACGAAGCTATGGGGCAGTGGGTATGAGACTGAGCTATGGGAGAGTGGGCTATGGGAGAGTGAGCAATGCGACACAGACTATGGGACAATGTGCTATGAGACTGTGAGCTATGGGACACAGGCTATGGGACAGTGGGCTATGAGACAGTGAGCTATGGGACACAAGCTATGGGACAGTGAGCTATGGGACAGTGGGCTATGAGAAAGTGAGCTATGGGACAGTGGGCTATGGGACAGTGAGCTACGGGAAACAGGCTATCGAACAGTGGGCTATGAGACAGTAAGCTATGGGTCAGTGAGCTATGGGACACGTGCTATGGGACAGTGAGCTTAGGGACGGGGGCTATCTGACAGTGGGCTATAAGACAGTGAGCTACGGGACACAGGCTATGAGACAGTGAGCTACGGGACATCGGCTGTGGGACCCGGGCTATGGATTAGTGAGCTATGGGACAGTGATGTATGGGGCATGGGCTATGGGACAAGAGCTATGAGACACAGGCTATGAGACAGTAAATTATGGGACTGTGAGCTATGGGACAGTGAGCTATGGGACAGTGAGCTAAAGGACACGAGCTATGTGACAGTGAGCTATGGGACAGTGAGCTATGCGACATTGGCTATGGGACAGTGGGCTAAGAGATAGTTTACTATGGGACAGGGGCAGTGGAAAAGTCAGCTATGGAACAGTGGGCTCTGGGACAGTGAGCTATGGCACAGTGAGCTATGGGACAGTGAGCTATGGGACAGTGAGCTATGGGACAGTGAGCTATGGGACAGTGAGCTATGGGACAGTGGTCTATGGGAAAGTGAGCTATGGGACACGACCTATGAGACAGGGAGCTATGGGACTGTGAGCTATGGGACAGTGGGCTATGGGACTGTGAACTATGGGACAGTGGGCTATGGGACAGTGAGCTATGGGACATGAGCTATGGGACAGGGAGCTAGGGGACTGTGAGCTATGGGAAAGTGAGCTATTGGACAATGGGCTATGGGACAGTGGGCTATGGAACAGTGAGGTAAGGGACAGTTGGCTATGGGACAGTGAGCTATGGGACACGTGCTCTGGGACAGTGAGCTATGGGATAGTCGGATATGGGACAGTGAGTTATGGGACAGTGGGCTATGGGAGAGTGAGCTTTGGGAATGTGAGCTATGGGACAGTGAGCTGTGGGACAGTGGGCTATGGGACACGGACTATGGGACAGTGAGCTAAGGAACAGTAAGCTATGGGACACGAGCTATGGGACAAGGGAGCTGTGGAACATTGGGCTATGGGACAGTGATCTATCGGATTTTGAGTTATGGGAGAAGGGGCTATGGGACACGGACTATGGGACAATGAGCTAAGGGACAGTGAGCTATGGGATACGGGCTATTGGACAGTGTGTTGCCGGACATTGTGCTATGGGACAGTGAGCTATGGGATATTGAGCTATGGGACAATGGGCTATGGGATACGGACTATGAGACACTGTGCTATGGGACAGTGAACTATGGGACACGGGCTATGGGACAGTGAGATCTGGGACATTGAGCTATGGGATAATGGTATATGGGGCACGAGCCAAGGGACAGTGGGCTATGGGACAGTGGGCTATGGGACAGTGGGCTATGGGACAGTGAGCTATGGGACAGTGGAGTATGAGAGAGTGAGCTTTGGGACACTGAGCTATGGGGCAGTGGGCTATGAGACTGGGCTATGGGAGAGTGAGCTACGGGACAGTGGGCTATGAGAAAGTGAGCTATGAGACAGTGGGCTATGTGACAGTGAGCTACGGGACACAGGCTATCGGACAGTGGGCTATGAGACAGTGAGCTATCGGTCAGTGAGCTATGGGACACGCTCTATGGGACAGTGAGCTCTGGGACACAAGCTATGGGACAGTGAGCTATGCAACAGTGGGCTATTGGGCTGTGAGCTATGGGACATCAGCTATGGGACACGGGCTATGGATTAGTGAGCTATGGGACAGTGCGGTATGGGACACGGGCTACAGGACATGGGCTATGGGACACAGGCTAAGATACAGTAATCTATGGGACTGTGAGCTATGGGACAGTGAGCTATGGGACAGTGGGCTATGAGAAATTGAGCTATGGGACAGTGAGCTATGGGTCGGTGATCTAAGTGTCAGTGAGCTATGGGACACGGGGTATGGGACAGTGGGATATGGGCCAGTGTGCTATGGGACAGTGGGCGATGGGACAGTGAGCTATGGGACAGTGAGTGATGGGAAAATTTGCTATGGCAAAGTTGGCTATGGAATTCGTGCTATGGGACAATGAGCTACGGGACAGTGGGCTATGGGACAGTGGGCTATGGGACAGTGGGCTATGGGACAGTGAGGTATGGGACAGTGAGCTATGGGGCAGTGGGCTATGAGAGAGTGAGCTTTGGGAGACGAAGCTATGGGGCAGTGGGTATGAGACTGAGCTATGGGAGAGTGGGCTATGGGAGAGTGAGCAATGCGACACAGACTATGGGACAATGTGCTATGAGACTGTGAGCTATGGGACACAGGCTATGGGACAGTGGGCTATGAGACAGTGAGCTATGGGACACAAGCTATGGGACAGTGAGCTATGGGACAGTGGGCTATGAGAAAGTGAGCTATGGGACAGTGGGCTATGGGACAGTGAGCTACGGGAAACAGGCTATCGAACAGTGGGCTATGAGACAGTAAGCTATGGGTCAGTGAGCTATGGGACACGTGCTATGGGACAGTGAGCTTAGGGACGGGGGCTATCTGACAGTGGGCTATAAGACAGTGAGCTACGGGACACAGGCTATGAGACAGTGAGCTACGGGACATCGGCTGTGGGACCCGGGCTATGGATTAGTGAGCTATGGGACAGTGATGTATGGGGCATGGGCTATGGGACAAGAGCTATGAGACACAGGCTATGAGACAGTAAATTATGGGACTGTGAGCTATGGGACAGTGAGCTATGGGACAGTGAGCTAAAGGACACGAGCTATGTGACAGTGAGCTATGGGACAGTGAGCTATGCGACATTGGCTATGGGACAGTGGGCTAAGAGATAGTTTACTATGGGACAGGGGCAGTGGAAAAGTCAGCTATGGAACAGTGGGCTCTGGGACAGTGAGCTATGGCACAGTGAGCTATGGGACAGTGAGCTATGGGACAGTGAGCTATGGGACAGTGGTCTATGGGAAAGTGAGCTATGGGACACGACCTATGAGACAGGGAGCTATGGGACTGTGAGCTATGGGACAGTGGGCTATGGGACTGTGAACTATGGGACAGTGGGCTATGGGACAGTGAGCTATGGGACATGAGCTATGGGACAGGGAGCTAGGGGACTGTGAGCTATGGGAAAGTGAGCTATTGGACAATGGGCTATGGGACAGTGGGCTATGGAACAGTGAGGTAAGGGACAGTTGGCTATGGGACAGTGAGCTATGGGACACGTGCTCTGGGACAGTGAGCTATGGGATAGTCGGATATGGGACAGTGAGTTATGGGACAGTGGGCTATGGGAGAGTGAGCTTTGGGAATGTGAGCTATGGGACAGTGAGCTGTGGGATAGTGGGCTATGGGACACGGACTATGGGACAGTGAGCTAAGGAACAGTAAGCTATGGGACACGAGCTATGGGACAAGGGAGCTGTGGAACATTGGGCTATGGGACAGTGATCTATCGGATTTTGAGTTATGGGAGAAGGGGCTATGGGACACGGACTATGGGACAATGAGCTAAGGGACAGTGAGCTATGGGATACGGGCTATTGGACAGTGTGTTGCCGGACATTGTGCTATGGGACAGTGAGCTATGGGATATTGAGCTATGGGACAATGGGCTATGGGATACGGACTATGGGACACTGTGCTATGGGACAGTGAACTATGGGACACGGGCTATGGGACAGTGAGATCTGGGACATTGAGCTATGGGATAATGGTATATGGGGCACGAGCCAAGGGACAGTGAGCTATGGGACAGTGGGCTATGGGACAGTGGGCTATGGGACAGTGAGCTATGGGACAGTGGAGTATGAGAGAGTGAGCTTTGGGACACTGAGCTATGGGGCAGTGGGCTATGAGACTGGGCTATGGGAGAGTGAGCTACGGGACAGTGGGCTATGAGAAAGTGAGCTATGAGACAGTGGGCTATGTGACAGTGAGCTACGGGACACAGGCTATCGGACAGTGGGCTATGAGACAGTGAGCTATCGGTCAGTGAGCTATGGGACACGCTCTATGGGACAATGAGCTTTGGGACGGGGCTATGTGACAGTGGGCTATGAGACAGTGAGCTATGGGACATCGGCTATGGGACACGGGCTATGGATTAGTGAGCAATGGGACAGTGAAGTATGGGACACGGGCTATGGGACACGGACTATGGGACACAGGCTATGACACAGTAAATTATGGGACAGTGAGCTATGGGACAGTGAGCTATGGGACACGAGCTATGCGACAGTGAGCTATGGGACAGTGAGCTATGGGACAATGAGCTATGCGACACGGGCTATGGGACAGTGGGGTATGAGATAGTGATCTATGGAACAGGGGCTGTGGAAAAGTGAGCTATGGGACAGTGGGCTATGCGACAGTGAGCTATGGCACAGTGAGCTATGGGAGAGTGGGCTATGAGACAGTGAGCTATGGGACCGTGGGCTATGGGACAGTGAGCTGTGCAAGAGTGGGATGTGGGACAGTGGGCAATGGGACAGTGTGCTATGGGACAGTAAGCTATGGGAGAGTGGGCTCTGGGACAGTGAGCTATGGGACAGTGTGCAAAGGCACATTGGGCTATGGGACAGTGAACTATGTGACACGGGCTATCGCACATTAAGCTATGGGACAGCGAAATATGGGACAGTGAGCTATGGGATATGGGCTCTGGGACAGTGAGCTATAGGACAGTGGGTTATGTGACAGTTAACTATGGGAGAGTGGGCTATTGGACAGGGAGCTATGGAACAGTGAGCTATGGGACAGTGAGCTATGGGACAGTGGTCTATGGGACAGTGAGCTATGGGACACGAGCTATGGGACAGGGAGCTATGGGACTTTTAGCTATGGGACAGTGAACTATGGGACAGTGGGATATGGGACAGTGAGCTATGGGACACGAGCTATGGGACAGGGAGCTAGGGGACTGTGAGCTATGGGAAAGTGAGCTGTGGGACAGTGAGCTTTGGGACAGTGAGCTATGGGACAGTGGGCTATGGGACAGTGGGCTATGGGACAGTGGGCTATGGGACAGTGGGCTATTGGACAGTGGGCTATTGGACAGTGGGCTATGGGACAGTGGGCTATGGAATAGTGAGCTATGGGATCGTGGTTTATGGGACACTGAGATATGGGACAGTGTGCTATGGGACAGTGGGCTATTTGACAGTGAGCTTCGGGACACGAGCTATGGGACAGGGAGCTATGGGACAGTGGGCTATGGGACAGTGAGCTATGGGATTTTGTGCTATGGCATAATGGGCAAAGGGACACGGACTATGGGACAGTGAGCTAAGGGACAGTGAGCTATGAGATACGGGCTATTGGACAGTGAGCTCTGGGACATTCAGCTATGGGACAGTGAGCTATGGGACACGATCTATTGGAAAATGAGCTATGGGACAGTGGGCTATGGGACAGTGAGCTATGGGACAGTGGGCTAAGGGACAGTGAGCTTTGGGACAGTGGGCTATGGGACAGTGAGCTATAGGACAGTTTGATATGGGACAGTGAGCTATGCGACACAAACTATGGGACATGGGCTATGGGACAGTGGGCGATGGGACAGTGGGCTATGGGTGAGTGGACTATGGGAGAGTGGGCTATGGGACACGGAGCTAATGGACAGTGAGATATGGGGCAGTAGATGTTGAGACAGTGATCTAAGGGACAGAGGGCCGTGCGTCAGTGAGCTATGGGACAGTGAGCTATGGGGCAGTGTGCTATGAGACAGTGAGCTTAAGGAAACTGAGCTATGGGACAGTGGGCTATGGGACAGTGAGCTATGGGACACTGAGCTATGGGACAGTGGGCTATGAGAAATTGAGCTATGGAACAGTGGGCTATGGGACAGTGAGCTATGGGACACAGGCAATGGGACAGTGGGCTATGAGAGTGTGAGCTATGGGACAGTGAGCCATGGGACACGCGCTATGGGACAGTGAGCTTTGGGATGGGGGCTGTGGGACAGTGGGCTATGAGACAGTGAGCTATGGAACACAAGCTATGGGACATTGAGCTATGCCACAGTGGGCTATGGAACAGTGAGCAATGGGAAATTGAGCTAAGGGAGATTTGGCTATGGGACAGTGAGCTATGGGACACGGGCTCTGGGACAGTGAGCTATGGGATAGTGGATTATGGGACATTGAGATATGGGACAGTGTGCTATGGGACAGTGAGCTTCAGGACACGAGCTATGGGACAGGGAGCTATGGGACAGTGAGCTATGGGATTTTCTGCTATGGGACAATGGGCTATGGGACATGGACTATGCGACAGTGAGCTAAGGGACAGTGAGCGATGGGATACGCGCTACTGGACAGTGAACTCTGGGACATTCAGCTATGGGACAGTGGGCTATGGGACACGATCTGTTGGAAAATGAGCTATGGGACAATGGGCTATGGGACAGTGGGCTGCAGGAAAGTGAGCTATGGGACACGAGCTATGGGACAGTGAGCTATGGGACAGTGGGCTTAGGGACAGTGAGCTTTGGGACAGTGGGCTATGGGACAGTGAGCTATGGGACAGTGGTATATAGGACAGTGAGCTATATGACACAGACTATGGGACTGCGAGGTATGGGACAGTGAGCTATGGGACCGCGAGCTATGAGACAGTGACCTATGGGACACGGGCTATGGGACAGTGGGTGATGGGACAGTGGGCTATGGGTCAGAGAACTATGGGAGAGTGGGCTATGGGCCAGGGAGCTAATGGACAGTGAGATATGGGACAGCAGGTATTGAGACTGTGATCTAAGGGACAGAGGGCTGCGGGACAGTGAGCTATGGGACAGTGAGCTATGGGGCAGTGGGCTTTGAGACAGTGAGCTTAAGGACACTGAGCTATGGGACAGTGGGCTATGGGACAGTGAGCTATGGGACAGTGAGCTATGGACAGTGGGCTATGAGAATGAGCTATGGGACAGTGGGCTATGGGACAGTGAGCTATGGGACACAGGCAATGGGACAGTGGGCTATGAGACTGTGAGCTACAGGACAGTGAGCCATGGGACACGCGCTATGGGACAGTGAGATTTGGGACGGGGGCTGTGGGACAGGGGGCTATGAGACAGTGAGCTATGGAACACAGGCTATGGGACAGTGAGCTATGCGACAGTTGGCTATGGAACAGTCAGCTATGGGACATCGGCATTAGTGTGCTATGGGACAGTGAGATATGGGACACGGGCTATGGGACACGGGTTATGGGACACGGGCTATGAAACAGTAAACTATGGGACTTTGAGCTATCGGACAATGAGCTCTGGGACAGGGAGCTAACGGACAGTGAGCTATGGGACAGTGGGCTTTGGGTCAGTGGGCTATCGGACACGGGCAATGCAACAGTGGTCTATTGGACAGTGGGCTACAGGACAGGGAGCTATGGGTCAGTGAGAAATGGGACAGCGGACTATGAGACTGTGGGCTATTACACAGTGAGCTATGGGACAGTGAGCTATGGGACAGTGGTCTATGGCACACGAGCTATGGGACAGTGAGAAATGGGACAGTGGGCTATGGGACAATGAGCAATGGGACAATGAGCTAATGGACAGTGAGCTTTGGGACATGGGCTATGGGAATCTGGACTATGAGACAGTGAGCTATGGGACACGGGCTATGTGAAAGTCAGCTATGGGACAGTGAGCTATGGGACAGTGTGCTATGGAACAATGGGCTATGGGACAATGAGCTATGGGACAGTGAGCTAATGGACAGTGAGCTGTGGGACAGTGGGCTTTGGGACAGTGGGCTATGGGGCACGGGCTATGGGACAGGGAGCTAGGGGACTGTGAGCTATGGGAATGTGAGCTATGGGACAGTGAGCTATGGGACAGTGTGCTATGGGACAATGAGCTATGGGACAGTGGGCTATGGGGCAGTGGGCTATTGGACAGTGGGTTATGGGACAGTGGGCTATGGAACAGTGAGCTATGGGATAGTGCGTTATGGGACAGTGATATATGGGAGAGTGTGCTATGGGACAGTGAGCTTTGGGAACGTGAGCTATGGGACACGAGCTATGGGACAGTGAGCTATGGGACAATGGGCTAAGGGACAGTGAGCTGTGGGACAGTGGGCTTTGGTCAGTGGGCTATGGGGCACGGGCTATGTGATAGTGGGCTATCGGACAGTGGGCTATGTGATGAGGAGCTATGCAACAGTGAGATATGGGACAGTGGGCTATGGCACACGAGCTATAGGACAGTGAACTATGGGACAGTGGGATATGGGTCACGGAGCAATGGGACAATGAGCTAATGGACAGTGTGCTATGGGACAGTGAGCTATGGGATATTGAGCTACGGGACAATGGGCTATGGGACACCGACTATGGGACAGTGAGCGAAGGGAAAGTGAGCTATGGGAAACAGGCTATGGGACAGTGAGTTGTGGGATGGTGTGCTATGCGACAGTGAGCTATGGGATATTAAGATATGGGACAATGGGCTATGGGACGCGAGCTATGGGACAGTGAGGTATGGGACAGTGGGTGAACGGCAGCGGGCTATCGGTCAATGGGCTATAGGAGAGTGCGCTATGGAACAGGGAGGTCATGGACAGTGAGATAATGGACAGTGGTTATTGAGACAGTGTTCTAACGGACAGAGGGCTATGGGACAGTGATCTATGGGACAGTGAGCTTGGGAAACGAGCTATGCGACAGTGAGCTATGGCACAGTGGGCTATGGGACACGAGCTATGGGACAGTGAGCTATGGGACAATGGGATACGGGACAATGAGCTATGGGACAGTGAGCTAATCGACAGTGAGCTGTGGGACAGTGGGCTTTGGGTCAGTGGACTATGGGACACGAGCTATGCAACAGTGGGCTATCGGACAGTGGGCTACGGGACAGGGAGCTATGGGACAGTGAGATATGGGACAGTGAGCTATGAGACAGTGGGCTATGAGACAGTGAGCTGTCGGGCAGTGGGCTTTGAGACTGTGGGCTATGGGACAGTGATCTATGGGACATGAGCTATGGGACAAGGAGCTAGGGGACTGTCAGCTATGGGAAAGTGAGCTATGGGACAGTGAGCTATTTGACAGTGGGCTATGGGACAATGAGCTATGGGATAGTGGGCTATGGGACAGTGGGCTATTGGACAGTGTGCTATGGGACAGTGGGCTATGGAGCAGTGAGCTATGGGATAGTGGGTTATGGGACAGTGAGCTATGGGAGAGTGTGCTATGGGACAGTGAGCTTTGGGAATGTGAGCTATGCGACAGTGAGCTTTCGGACAGTGGGCTATTTGACAGTGAGCTTCAGGACACGAGCTATGGGACAGGAAGCTATGGGACAGTGGGCTATGGGACAGTGAGCTATGGGATTTTTGCTGTGGGAAAATGGGCTATGGGACACAGACTATGGGACGTAGAGCTAAGGGACAGTGCTCTATGAGATACGGGCTATTGGACAGTGAGCTCTGTGACATTAAGCTATGGGACAGTGGGCTATGGGACATGATCTATTGGAAAATGAGCTATGGGACAGTGGGCTATGGGACAGTGGCCTGCAGGACAGTGAGCTATGGGATACGAGCTATGGGACAGTGAGCTATGGGACAGTGGGCTAATGGACAGTGAGCTTTGGGACAGTGGGCTATGGGACGGTGAGCTATGGGACAGTGGGTTTTGGGACAGTGAGCTATGCGACACAAACTATGGGACATGGGCTATGGGACAGTGTGTGATGGGACAGTGGGCTATGGGTCAGTGGACTATGGGAGAGTGGGCTATAGGACAGGGAGCTAATGGTCAGTGAGATATGGGACAGTAGGTATTGAGAAAGTGATCTAAGGGACAGAGGGCTGTGGGACAGTGAGCTATGGGACAGTGAGCTATGGGGCAGTGGGCTATGAGACAGTGAGCTTAAGGACACTGAGCTATGGGACAGTGGGCTATGGGACAGTGAGCTATGGGACAGTGAGCTATGGACAGTGGGCTATGAGAATGAGCTATGGGCCAGTGGGCTATGAGAAATTGAGCAATGGAACCGTGGGCTATGGGACAGTGAGTTATGGGACACAGGCAATGGGACAGTGGTCTATGAGACTGTGAGCTATGGGACAGTGAGCCATGGGACACGCGCTATGGGTCAGTGAGCTTTGGGATGGGGGCTGTGGGACAGTGGGCTATGAGACAGTGAGCTATGGAACACAAGCTATGGGACAGTGAGCTATGCGACAGTGGGCTATGGAACAGTGAGCTATGGAACAGTGAGCTAAGGCAGATTTGGCTATGGGACAGTGAGCTATGGGACACGGGCTCTGGGACAATGAGCTATGGGATAGTGGGTTATGGGACAGTGAGATATGGAACAGTGTGCTATGGGACAGTGAGTTTTGGGAATGTGAGCTATGGGACAGTGAGCTATGGGACAATGGGCTATTTGACAGTGAGCTTCGGGACACGAGCTGTGGGACAGGGAGCTATGGGACAGTGGGCTATGGGACAGTGAGCTATGTGATTTTGTGCTATGGAACAATTACTATGGGGCATGGACTATGTGACGGTGAGCTAAGGGACAGTGAGCTATGGGATACGGGCTATTGGACAGCGAGCTCTGGGACATTCAGCTATGGGACAGTGGGCTATGGGACACGATCTATTGGAAAATAAGCTGTGGGAAAGTGGGCTATGGGACAGTGGGCTGCAAGACAGTGAGCTATGGGACACGAGCTATGGGACAGTGAGCTATGGGACAGTGGGCTTAGGGACAGTGAGCTTTGGGTCAGTGGGCAATGGGACAGTGCACTATGGAACAGTGGGATATGGGACAGTGAGCTATGCGACACAGACTATGGGACAGCAAGATATGGGACAGTGAGCTATGGGACCATGAGCTATGAGACAGTGACCTATGGGACACGGGCTATGGGACAGTGGGCGATGGGACAGTGGGCTATGGGTCAGTGGACTATGGGAGAGTGGGCTATGGGACAGGGAGCTAATGGACAGTGAGATATGGGACAGTGGTATTGAGACTCTGATCTAAGTGACAGAGGGCTGAGGGACAGTGAGCTATGGGACAGTGAGCTATGGGGCACTGGTCTATCAGACAGTAAGCTTAAGGACACAGAGCTATGGGACAGTGGGCTATGGGACAGTGAGCTATGGGACAGTGAGCTATGGACAGTGGGCTATGAGAATAAGCTATGGGACAGTGAGCTATGGGACAGTGGGCTATGAGAAATTGAGCTATGGACAGTGGGCTATGGGACAGTGAGCCATGGGACACGCGCTAGGGACAGTGAGCTTTGGGACGGGGGCTGTGGGACAGAGGGCTATGAGACAGTGAGCTAAGGAACACAGGCTATGGGACAGTGTGCTATGCGACAGTCTGCTATGGAACAGTCAGATTTGGGACATCGGCTATGGGACACAGGCTGTGGATTAGTGTGCTATGGGACAGTGAGGTATGGGACATGGGCTATGGGACACGGGCTATCGGACACGGGCTATGAGAGAGTAACCTATGGGACTGTGAGCTATGGGACAGTGAGCTATGGGACAGTGGGCTATGGGACACGAGCTATGGGACAGTGAGCTATGGGACAATGGGCAATGGGACAATGAGCTATGGGACAGTGAGCTAATGCACAGTGATCTATGGGACAGTGGGCTTTGGGTCAGTGGGCTTTCGGACACGGGCTATGCAAAAGTGAGCTACTGGACAGTGGGCTATGGGACAGGGAGCTATGGGGCAGTGAGATATGGGACAGTGGGCTATGAGACCGTGGGCTATGAGACAATGAGGTATCGGACAGTGAGCTATGGGACAGTGCGCTATGGCACACGAGCTATGGGACAGTGAGCTATGGGACAATGAGCAATGGGACAATGAGCTAATGGACAGTGAGCTTTGGGACATGGGCTATGGGACAGTGGACTATGAGACAGTGAGTTATGGGACACGGGCTATGTGAAAGTCAGCTATGGGACAGTGAGCTATGGGACAGTGTGCTATGGGACAAAGGGCTATGGGACAATGAGCTATGGGACAATGAGCTAATGGACAGTGAGTTGTGGGACAGTGGGCTTTGGGTCAGTGGGCTATGGGGCACGGGCTATGTGATAGTGGGCTATTGGACAGAGGGCTATGTGACGAGGAGCTATGCGACAGTGAGATATGGGACAGTGGGCTATGAGACAGTGGGCTATGAGACAGTGAGCTATGGGATTGTGAGCTATGGGACAGTGGGCTATGGGACAAGGAGCAATGGGACAATGAGCTAATGGACAGTGAGCTGTGGGACAGTGAGCTGTGGGACAGTGTGCTATGGGACAGTGAGCTATGGGATATTGAGCTATGGGACAATGGGCTATGGGACACCCACTATGGGACAGTGAGCTAAGGGAAAGTGAGCGATGGGATACAGGCTATGGGACAGTGAGTTGTGGGATTGTGTGCTATGCGACAGTGAGCTATGGGATATTGAGATATGGGACAATGGGCTATGGGACAGTGAGGTATGGGACAGTGTGCTATGAGACAGTGGGCTATAGGACAGTGAGCTATGGGACAGGGAGCTATGGGACAGTGAGCTATGGGACATTGATCTATGGGACAGTGGGCTATGTGACCGTGAACAATGTGACACAGACTATGGGACAGTGAGCTATGGGACAGTGAGCTGTGGGACCGCGAACTTTGAGATGTGAGCTATGGGACACGAGCTATGGGACAGTGGGCGATGGGCAGTGGGCTATCGGTCAATGGGTTATGGGAGAGTGCGCTACGGGTATTGAGACAGTGTTCGAACGGACAGAGGGCTATGGGACAGTGATCTATGGGACAGTGAGCTATGGGACTCGAGCTATGTGATAGTGAGCTATGGGACAGTGGGCTATGGGACACGAGCTATGGGACAGTGAGCTATGGGACAATGGGATACGGGACACTGAGCTATGGGACAGTGAGCTAATGGACAGTGAGCTGTGGGACAGTGGGCTTTGGGTCAGTGGGCTATGGGACACGAGCTATGCAACAGTGGGCTATCGGACAGTGGGCTACGGGACAGTGAGCTATGGGACAGTGGGATATGGGACAGTGGGCTATGAGACAGTGAGCTATGGGACACAGCTATGGGAGAGTGAACTATGGGACATCGGCTATGGGACACAGGCTATGGATTAGTAAGCTACGGGACAGTGAGGTATGGGACACGGGCTATGGGCCACGGGCTATGGGACACAAGCTATGAGACAGTAAATTATGGGACTGTGAGCTGTGGGACAGTGAGCTATGTGACAATGAGCTATGGGACACGAGCTATGCGACAGTGAGCTATGGGACAGTGAGCTATGGGACAGTGAGCTATGCAACACGGGCTATGGGACAGTGGGCTTCAAGATAGTGATCTATGGGACAGAGGCTGTGGAAAAGTGAGCTATGGGACAGTGAGCTATGGGACAGTGGGCGATGAGACAGTGAGCTATGGGACAGTGGGCTAGGAGACACAGAGCTATGGGACACGGATTATGGTACACGAGCTATTGGACAGTGAGCGATGGGACAGTCATCTATGGGACAGTGTCTATGGAACAGTGGGCTATGGGACACGAGCTATGGGACTGTGATCTATGGGACAATGTGCTATGTGACAATGAGCTATGCGACAGTGAGCATCTGGACATTTAGCTATGGGGCAGTGAAATATGGGCACGGGCTATGGGGCAGTGTGCTGTGGGACAGTGTGATATGGAACAGTGATCAATGGGATATTGAGTTTTGGTACAATGGGCTATGTGACACGGGATATGGGACAGTGAGCTATGGGACTGTGAGCTATGGGACACGGGCTATGGGACAGTGAACTCTGGCACATTGAGCTATGGGACAGTGTGCTATGGGACACGAACTGTGGGACCATGAGCTATGGGACAGTGGGCTATGGGTCAGAGGGCCATGGGACAGTGAGCTATGGGACAGTGAGCTATGGGACATGGGCTATGGGACAGTGAGCTATGGGAAAGTGCTCTATGGGACAGTGAGCTATGGGACAATGAGCTATGGAACAGTGGCCTATGGGACACTGAGCAATGGGAGAGTGAGCTACAGGACACGGACTATGGGACAGTGAGCTAAGGGACAGTGAGCTATGGGACCCGAACTATGGGACAGTGAGCTATGGGACAGTGAGCAATGGGACAGTGAGCAATGGGACAGTGAGCTATGGGACACGGGCTATGGGACAGTGAGCTACAGGACACGGACTATGGGACAGTGGGTTATGGGACACTGAGCTATGGGACAGTGGGTTATGGGACAGTGAGCTATGGGACACGGGCTATGGGGCAGTGGGCTATGGGACACTGAGCTATGGGACAGTGGGTTATGGGACAGTGAGCTATGGGACAATGGGCTATGGGTCAGTGAGCTATGAGAAAGTGAGCTATGGGACAGTGAGCTGTGGGACACGGGCTATGGGGCAGTGGGCTATGGGACACTGAGCTATGGGACAGTGGGTTATGGGACAGTGAGCTATGGGACAATGGGCTATGGGTCAGTGAGCTATGAGAAAGTGAGCTATGGGACAGTGAGCTGTGGGACAGTGAGCAATGAGACAGTGGGCTATGGGACAGTGTGTTATGGGAGAGTGAGCTATGGGACAGTGAGCTATGGAACAGTGAGCTATGTGACACGAGCTATGGGACAGTGAGCTATGGGACTATTGGCTATGGGACAAAGAGCTATGGGACAGTGAGCTAATGGACAGTGAGATATGGGGCAGTGAGCTATGGGCACGGGCTGTGGGGCAGTGAGCTGTGGGACAGTGTGCTATGGAACAGTACTCAATGGGATTTTGAGTTTTGTTACAATGGGCTATGGGACAGTGAGCTCTGGCACATTGAACTGTGGGACACTGGGCTGTGGGACAGTGAGCTATGGGACAATGGGCTATGTGACAGAGGGCTATGGGACAGTGAGCTTTGGGACATGGGCTATGGGACAGTCAGCTATGGCACATTGAGCTATGGGACATGGGCTATGGGACAGTGAGCTATGGGACAGTGAGCTATGGGACAGTGCACTATGGGAAAATGGTCTATGAGAAACTGAGCTATGCGACAGAGAGCTATGGAACAGTGAGCTATGAGACCTGGGCTATGGGACAGTCAGCTATGGGACAGTCAGCTATGGTACAGTCAGCTATGGGACATGGGGTAAGGGACAGTGAGCTATGGGAAAGTGGTCTATGGGACACTGAGCAATGGGACAGTGGGCTATGGGACACGAGCTATGGGACAGTGAGCTTTGGTACTGTGAGCTACGGGACACGAGCTGTAGGACAGTGAGCTATGGGACAGTGGGCTATGGGACAGTGGGCTATGGGACAGTGAGCTATGAGACCTGGGCTATGGGACAGTCAGCTATGGGACAGTGATCTATGGGACAGTCAGCTATGGGACATGGGGTAAGTGACAGTGAGCTATGGGAAAGTGGTCTTGGGGACACTGAGCAATGCGACATTGGGCTATGGGAGAGTCAGCTATGGAACAGTGGGCTATGGGCCAGTGAGCTATGGGACATGGACTATGGGACAGTGAGCTATGGGACAGTGAGCTATGGGAGAGTGAGCTATGGGACAGTGAGCTATGGGAAACGGGCTCTGGACCGTGCATTATGGAACAGTGGGTTATGGGACAGTGAGCTACGGGACAGTGAACTATGGGACAGTGAGCTGTGGCACTATGGGCTATGGGACAGTGAACTATCGGACACGGGCTTTGGGAAAGTGAGCTATGGGACAGTGGGCTATGCGACAGTGCGCTATAGGACACAAGCTATCAGACAGTGAGCAATGAGACAGTGGGCTATGGGACAGTGTGTTATGGGACAGTGATCTATGGGACAGTGAGTTTTGGGACAGTGAGCTGTGGGACAGTAAGTTATAGGACAGTGACCTATGGGACAGTGACCTATGGGACAGTGATCTATGGGACAGTGAGCTATGGGACAGTGAGCTATGGGACACTGATCTATGGGACACTGAGCAATGGGAGAGTGAGCTACAGGACACGGACTATGGGACAGTGAGCTAAGGAACAGTGAGCTATGGGACCCGAACTATGGGACAGTGAGATATGGGACAGTGAGCTATGGGACAGTGAGCAATGGGACAGTGAGCAATGGGACAGTGAGCAATGGGACAGTAAACTATGGGACACGGGCTATGGGACAGTGAGCTACAGGACACGGACTATGGGACAGTGGGTTATGGGACACTGAGCTATGGGACAGTGGGTTATGGGACAGTGAGCTATGGGACATGGGCTATGAGGCAGTGGGCTATGGGACACTGAACTATGGGACAGTGGGTTATGGGACAGTGAGCTATGGGACAATGGGCTATGGGTCAGTGAGCTATGGGAAAGTGAGCTATGGGACAGTGAGCTGTGGGACAGTGGACTACGGGACAGTGGGCTATGGGACACAAGCTATCAAACAGTGAGCAATGAGACAGTGGGCTATGGGACAGTGCATTATGGGAGAGTGAGCTATGGGACAGTGAGCTATGGAACAGTGAGCTATGGGACTATTGGCTATGGGACAATGAGCTATGGGACAGTGAGCTAATGGACAGTGAGATATGGGGCAGTGAGCTATGGGCACGGGCTGTGGGGCAGTGAGCTGTGGGACAGTGTGCTATGGAACAGTAATCAATGGGATTTTGAGTTCTGTTACAATGGGCTATGGGACATGGGATATGGGAGAGTGAGCTATTGGACTGTGAGCTATGGGACACGAGCTATGGGACAGTAAGCTCTGGCACATTGAACTATGGGACACTGGGCTATGGGACACGAGCTATGGGACAGTGAGCTTTGGGACATGGGCTATGGGACAGTCAGCTATGGCACATTGAGCTATGGGACATGGGCTATGGGACAGTGAGCTATGGGACAGTGAGCTATGGGACATGGGCTATGGGACAGTGCACTATCGGAAAGTGGTCTATGAGAAACTGAGCTATGCGACAGAGAGCTATGGAACAGTGAGCTATGAGACCTGGGCTATGGGACAGTCAGCTATGGGACAGTGATCTATGGGACAGTCAGCTATGGGACATGGGGTAAGGGACAGTGAGCTATGGGTAAGTGGTCTATGGGATACTGAGAAATGGGACAGTGGGCTATGGGACACGAGCTATGGGACAGTGAGCTTTGGTAGTGTGAGCTATGGGTCACGAGCTGTAACACAGTGAGCTATGGGACAGTGGGCTATGGGACAGCGGGCTATGGGACAGTGAGCTATGAGACCTGGGCTATGGGACAGTCAGCTATGGGACAGTGATCTATGGGACAGTCAGCTATGGGACATGGGGTAAGTGACAGTGAGCTATGGGAAAGTGGTCTTGGGGACACTGAGCAATGTGACAGTGGGCTATGGGAGAGTCAGCTATGGAACAGTGGGCTATGGGCCAGTGAGCTATGGGACAAGGACTATGGGTCAGTGAGCTATGGGACAGTGAGCTATGGGACAGTGAGCTATGCAACACGGGCTTTGGGACAGCGAGCTACGGGGCATGGACTACGGGTCAGTGAGCTATGGGACAGTGAGCTATGGGACAGTGAGCTATGGGACACGGGCTCTGGACCGTGCATTATGGGACAGTGGGTTATGGGACAGTGAGCTACGGGACAGTGAGCTATGGGACAATGGGGTATGGGACAGCGAGCTATGGGACAGTGAGCTATGGGACAGTGAGCTGTGGGACTATGGGCTATGGGACAGTGAACTATCGGACACGGGCTTTGGGAGTGTGAGCTATGGGACAGTGGGCTACGCGACAGTGGGCTATAGGACACAAGCTATCGGACAGTGAGCAATGAGACAGTGGGCTATGGGACAGTGTGTTATGGGACAGTGATCTATGGGACAGTGACCTATGGGACAGTGACCTATGGGACAGTGAGCTATGGGACAGTGAGCTATGGGACAGTGATCTATGGGACAGTGACCTATGGGACAGTGATCTATGGGACAGTGAGCTATGGGACAGTGAGCTATGGGACAGTGATCTATGGGACACTGAGCAATGGGAGAGTGAGCTACAGGACACGGACTATGGGACAGTGAGCTAAGAGACAGTGAGCAATGGGACCCGAACTATGGAACAGTGAGATATGGGAAAGTGAGCTATGGGACAGTGAGCAATGGGACAGTGAGCAATGGGACAGTAAGCTATGGGACACGCGCTATGGGACAGTGAGCTACAGGACACAGACTATGGGACAGTGGGTTATGGGACACTGAGCTATGGGACAGTGGGTTATGGGACAATGAGCTATGGGACACGGGCTATGGGGCAGTAGGCTATGGGACACTGAGCTATGGGACAGTGGGTTATTGGGCAGTGAGCTATGGGAGAATGTTCTATGGGTCAGAGAGCTATGGGAAAGTGAGCTATGGGACAGTGAGCTGTGGGACAGTGGGCTACGGGACAGTGGGCTATGGGACACAAGCTATCAGACAGTGAGCAATGAGACAGTGGGCTATGGGACAGTGTGTTATGGGAGAGTGAGCTATGGGACAGTGAGCTATGGAACAGTGAGCTATGTGATACGAGCTATGGGACAGTGAGCTATGGGGACTATTGGCTATGGGACAATGAGCTATGGGACAGTGAGCAAATGGACAGTGAGATATGCGGCAGTGAGCTATGGGCATGGGCTGTGGGGCAGTGAGCTGTGGGACAGTGTGCTATGGAACAGTAATCAATGGAATTTTGAGTTTTGTTACAATGGGCTATGGGACATGGGATATGGGAGAGTGAGCTATTGGACTGTGAGCTATGGGACACGAGCTATGGGACAGTGAGCTCTGGCACATTGAACTATGGGACACTGGGCTATGGGACACAAGCTGTGGGACAGTGAGCTATGGGACAATGGGCTATGTGACAGAGGGCTATGGGACAGTGAGCTTAGGGACATGGGCTATGGGACAGTCAGCTATGGCACATTGAGCTATGGGGCATGGGCTATGGGACAGTCAGCTATGGGACAGTGAGCTATGGGACATGGGCTATGGGACAGTGCACTATGGGAAAGTGGTCTATGAGAAACTGAGCTATGCGACAGAGAGCTATGGAACAGTGAGCTATGAGACCTGGGCTATGGGACAGTGTTCTATGGGACAGTCACCTATGGGACATGGGGTAAGGGACATTGAGCTATGGGAAAGTGGTCTATGGGACACTGAGCAATGGGACAGTGGGCTATGGGTCACGAGCTATGGGACAGTGAGCTTTGGTACTGTGAGCTATGGGACACGAGCTGTAGGACAGTGAGCTATGGGACAGTGGGCTATGGGACAGCGGGCTATGGGACAGTGAGCTATGAGACCTGGGCTATGGGACAGTCAGCTATGGGACAGTGATCTATGGGACAGTCAGCTATGGGACATGGGTTAAGTGACAGTGAGCTATGGGAAAGTGGTCTTGGGGACACTGAGCAATGCAACAGTGGGCTATGGGCGAGTCAGCTATGGAACAGTGGGCTATGGGCCAGTGAGCTATGGGACATGGACTATGGGACAGTGAGCTGTGGGACAGTGAGCTATGGGACAGTGAGCTATGCAACACGGGCTATGGGACAGCGAGCTACGGGGCATGGACTACGGGTCAGTGAGCTTTGGGACAGTGAGCTATGGGACAGTGAGCTATGGGACACGGGCTCTGGACCGTGCATTATGAGACAGTGGGTTATGGGACAGTGAGCTACGGGACAGTGAGCAATGGGGTATGGGACAGCGAGCTATGGGACATTGAGCTATGGGGCAGTGAGCTGTGGGACTATGGGCTATGGGACAGTGAACTATCGGACACGGGCTTTGGGAGCGTGAGCTATGGGACAGTGGGCTACGCGACAGTGGGCTATAGGACACAAGCTATCGGACAGTGATCTATGGGACAGTGACATATGGGACAGCGATCTATGGGACAGTGAGCTATGGGACAGTGAGCTATGGGACAGTGAGCTATGGAACAGTGAGCTATGGGACAGTTGGCTATGGGTCAGAGGGCTATGGGACAGTGAGCTATGGGAGACTGACCTATGGGACAGTGGGCTATGGGACAGTGAGCAAAGAGACAGGGGGCTATGGGACACCAGCTATGGGACAGTGACTTATGCGATAGTGGGCTATGGGACAAAGAGCTACGGGACAGTGAGCTATGGGACAGTGTGATATGGGACAGTAAACTAGGGGATATTGAGCAGTGGCACAATGGGCTATGGGACACGGGCTATGGGACATTGAGCTATGGCATATTGAGCTGTGAGATAGTGGGCTATGGGACACGAGCTGTGGGACAGTGAGCTATGGGACAGTGGGATATGGGATAATGGGCTATGGGACAAAGAGCTATGGGACACGGGTTATGGGACAGTGAGCTATGGGACAGTGAGCTATGGGACATGGGCTACGGAACACTGAGCTATGGGACAGTGGGCTATGGGACAGTGAGCTATGGGACAGTGGGCTATGGGACAGTGAGCTATGGGACAGTGGGCTATGGGACAGTGAGCGATGGGCACGGACTATGGGACAGTGAGCTATGGGACAGTGAACTGTGGGACATTGATCTATGGGACACGGGCTACGGGACAGTGGCCTATGGGACACTGATCTATGGGACCGTGAACGATGGGACAATGAGCTGTGGGACACGGGCTCTGGGACAGTGAGCTCTGTGACAATGGGTTATGGGACAGTGAGCTATGGGACAATGGGCTATGGAACAGTGAGCTATGGGACAGTGAGCTATGGGATAGCGAGCTGTGGGAGAGAGGGCTATGGGACAGTGAACTATTGGACTAGAGCTATGGGACACTGAGCTATGGGACATTGGGCTATGGGACAGTGAGCAAAGGGGCAGGGGGCTATGGGACACGAGGTATCGGACAGTGACCTATGGGACAGTGGGCTATGGGACAATCAGCTCATGGACAGTGAGCTATGGGTCTGTGAGCTATGGGACACAAGCTATGGGACAGTGAGCTGTGGGACAGTGTGCTATGGGACAGTGAGCTATGGGATATTGAGCTATGGGTGATGCGCTATCAATTACTCATAAAAGGTGGAGAGTTAGGAGAGTAACTAAAGGCTTTTATTAGCAAAGAACAGAGCATGCCTCTCGTGGTTGACTGGGTTCCAAGAAGGCAGGGGGCTGCAGGTCAATCACCTTTATACCTGGGCCTGTGGGTGGAGCCAGCCGAGACATGTTGAGGCATGCATAGGTACAACAGTGTGTAACAACAACAACAAAAACAACAACAACAGTGGTTTACCACATTCACCCCTTGTTTAAAATTGAGTCCGGCGGGGTGATGTGTACTAAAGGTTCGTGTAAGTAAGTCTATCAGGTGGCCTTGTATGCCGTCCTGATCGTCGTGGTGGCGGCGGTGATGGTGCAGCATCCAACGTTGAGTCTGGCGTCTCATTGAGTGGTTGGGTGGTCAATGACGGGTCCTGGGGCTGCGGCATGCCGTCTAGCGGGGTTGGGTTGTGGGTAGTGGTGGAAGGCAATGGTAGTGTTTCAGGGGCACCCAAAGGTGCGAGATCTCGTGTGGGGGCTGTGTCCTCCCGCCCGTCCGGGTACGCTACGTAAGCGTACTGGGGGTAGGCGCGGGTAGTGGTGGGTGGCGAGGGGGGTGTTTCGGGAGCACCCGAAGGTGCGAGGTCTCGTATGGAGACAGTGTCCTCCCGCCCGTCCGGGTACACCACGTAAGCATACTGAGGGTTGGCATGGAGGAGGCTCACCCTCTCGACCAGGGGGTCCGTCTTATGGGACCTCACGTGCTTCCGCAGTAGGACGGGTCCTGGAGAAGTCAGCCATGTCGGTAACGAGATCCCCGATGTGGACTTCCTGGGGAAGGAGAACATTCTCTCGTGAGGGGTAGCATTGGTGGCTGTACAGAGCAGTGACCGAATGGAATGGAGCGCCGCAGGGAGGACTTCCTGCCAGCGAGAGGTCGGAAGGCCCTTAGATTTCAAGTTTAAAAGGACTGCCTTCCAGACCGTCGCATTCTCCCTTTCCACCTGGCCATTCCCCCGGGGGTTGTAGCTGGTGGTCCTGCTTGTAGCGATACCTCTCGAGAGCAGGTACTGCCGGAGTTCGTCGCTCATAAAGGATGAGCCCCTGTCGCTATGAATATAGCTAGGGAAACCGAACAAGGCGAAGAGGTCATTCAGACATTTAATGACCGTGGTACTGGTCATGTCTGAGCAAGGGATGGCAAACGGGAAACGGGAGTACTCATCAATTATGTTGAGGAAGTACACATTGCGGTCGGAGAAGGGGAGGGGCCCTTTAAAATCGACGCTCAGCCGTTCAAAGGGGCGCGTGGCTTTGATCAGGCTTGCTCTGTCTGGCCTATAAAAATGCGGTTTGCACTCGGCACAGATTTGGCAGTTCCTGGTCATGGTCCTGACCTCCTCGATGGAGTAGGGCAGGTTACGGGATTTGATGAAGTGAAAAAACCTGGTGACCCCAGGTGGCAGAGGTCATTGTGGAGGGTCTTCAGTCTATCGACCTGCGCGTTGGCACATGTACCACGTGATAGGGCATCTGGGGGCTCATTGAGTTTCCCGGGCCGGTACAAGATATCGTAATTGTAGGTGGAGAGTTCGATTCTCCACCTCAAGATCTTGTCGTTCTTGATTTTGCCCCTCTGCTTATTATTGAACATAAAAGCTACTGAACGCTGGTCAGTGAGCAGGGTAAATCGTTTTCCGGCCAGGTAGTGCCTCCAATGTCGCACAGCTTCCACAATGGCCTGGGCCTCCTTTTCGACAGAGGAGTGTCGAATCTCGGGGCCCTGGAGGGTCCTTGAGAAAAAGGCCACGGGTCTCCCCGCCTGGTTAAGGGTTGCAGCTAGGGCAAAGTCGGATGCGTCGCTCTCCACTTGGAAAGGGATGGACTCATCCACTGCGTGCATTGTGGCCTTCGCAATATCTCCTTTTATGAGAGTGAAGGCTGCACAGGCCTCTGCTGTCAGGGGGAAGGAGGTGGACTTGATGAGGGGTCTGGCTTTGTCCGCATAGTTGGGCACCCACTGAGCATAGTACGAGAAAAACCCTAGGCATCTCTTCAGTGCTTTTTGGCAGTGGGGGAGGGGGAGCTCCATAAGGGGGCGCATCCTGTCGGGGTCGGGGCTGATGACTCCGTTCTCCACTACACAGCCAAGAATGGCAAGGCGCTTGGTACGAAACATACATTTGTCCTTGTTGTATGTTAGGTTCAGCCGCTGGGTCGTACGGAGGAATTTCTCTAGATTAACATCATGGTCCTGCTGGTCGCGGCCGCAGATGGTGACGTTTTCTAGATAGGGGAAAGTGGCCTGGAGCGCGTTCTGGTCGACCATCCGGTCCATCTCCCGTTGGAAGACTGAAACCCCGTTGGTGACACCGAAGGGAACTCTGAGGAAGTGGTAGAGACGACCGTCAGCTTCAAAAGCTGTGTACTGGCGCTCCTCAGCCCTGATGGGGAGCTGGTGGTATGCTGACTTCAGATCAATCGTCGAGAACACCCAGTATTGTGCTATCTGATTGACCATGTCAGATATGCGGGGGAGTGGGTATGCATCTAGCTGGGTGTAGCGATTGATCGTCTGGCTGTAGTCAATAACTAGGCGCTGTTTTTCGCCAGTCTTCACTACCACCACTTGTGCTCGCCATGGGCTGGTGCTACTTTCAATAATCCCTTCCTTCAGGAGTCTTGCTACCTCGGATTTAATGAAGCTCCTATCCCCGGCACTGTAACGCCTGCTTTTGGTAGCGATGGGCTTACAGTCGCGGGTGAGGTTAGCGAACAAGGAGCGGGGGGGACTTTAAGGGTGGAGAGGCTGCAAATGGTGCGCGGCGGGCGATTTAAAAGCTGCTGGCTGCAGACTGTGAGTGGGGGGAGGGGTCCGTCGTACGCTAATGTGACACTCTTAAGGTGGCACTGAAAATCCAACCCCAGTAGAACGGCAGCGCAAAGATGGGGCAGGACCAGGAGTTTAAAATTTTTGTATTCTGTGCCCCTTACTGAAAGGGTCACTACACAGTAGCCACTGACGTCCGCTGACTGGGCTTTGGAAGCCAAAGAGATCCGATGTCGCGTCGGCAGGACCGGGAGAGAGTAACTGCGCACCGTGTCGGGGTGGATAAAGCTTTCCGTGCTCCCGCTGTCAAAAAGGCAGGTAGTGGCGCGGCCGTTTACCGTAATGTCCATCATGGACCTGGACAGTTGATGAGGGAGAGATTGGTCCAGCGTCACGGAGGCCAGCGTATGGTCGAGCGAGTCGATGTGGTCGTCAGATGAGGCGGTGGTTGAGTCCGGGTCCCCCGTGGTTGAAGTTGGAGACGTCCGAGATGGTGGACAAAATGGCGGCGCCCATGGTCCCGATCCCCACGCGGCTGGGGGAGCCCAAGATGGCGGACAAGATGGCTGCCCCCACGGTTCGCACGCAGCGCTGTTGGCGTTAGCGGTTTTACCTTTGCAGGCGCTGACATAGTGTCCTTTCTTCCCGCAGCCGGAGCAGGTAGCGTTTCTCGCCGGGCAGCGTGCTCTGGGGTGTTTTGCCTGGCCACAAAAATAACATTTCTGTGCCTTGGACATCGCAGCAGCAGTTGAAGGTGGCGGTCCCATGACCCAAGGTTGTGGCGTCCACGTTGCGGAGCGGTTAGGGGAGAAGGCGTCCATATTCCTGTGGGCCGCGTCGAGCGAGAGCGCGAGGGACACTGCCTTTCTCAGGTCCATTTCTCCCTTTTCCAACAGTCTCTGCCGGGAGTAGTCGGACCTTTGACCCGCAACGAAAGCATCTCGGATCAGTCCCTCCGTGTGTGCTGCAGCTGATACTTCTTTGCAATCGCAGTCTCGGCCGAGTATCCGTAGTGCCCGTAGGAAGGCCTCCACCGATTCCCCGGGCTGCTGTCTGCGGGATCTTAAGAGGTACCGGGCATAGACCGTATTTACCGGGCGTGCGTATTGCCCTTTTAGCAGACCGATAGCCGCCGCGTAGGTCGTCGCGTCCTGGATTATTGTATAAACTTGGTGGCTCACCTTTGAGGCCAGGATTTCCAACTTGTTTTCGTCCAGGGTCACAGTTGAGGCTTGCAGGTAGGCCTCGAAGCAACGCAGCCAATGCGCGAATTTGGTAGCCGAACCCGCTTCTTGGGGGTCTAGGTCCAGGCATGTTGGTCTGAGGGCTCGCAGCAGCTCCTGCTGCTCGGCGTTTGGTGCAGCAGCCTGCTGTTCAGCGTTTGGTGCAGCAGCCTGCTGTTCAGCGTTTGTCGACATTTTGTTTTTGCTAATAAAATTGATGCGCTATCAATTACTCTTAAAAGGCGGAGAGTTAGGAGAGTAACTAAAGGCTTTTATTAGCAAAGAACAGAGCATGCCTCTCGTGGTTGACTGGGTTCCAAGAAGGCAGGGGGCTGCAGGTCAATCACCTTTATACCTGGGCCTGTGGGTGGAGCCAGCCGAGACATGTTGAGGCATGCATAGGTACAAAAGTGTGTAACAACAACAACAACAACAACAACAGTGGTTTACCACAATGGGTCAATGGGCTACGGGACAGTGAGCTCTGGCACATTGAGCTATGGGACACTGGGCTATGGGGCACGAGCTGTGGGACAGTGAGCTATGGGACAGTGGGCTATGGGACAGTGGGATATGGGACAGAGATCTATGGGACACGGGCTATGTGACAATGAGCTATGGGACAGTGAGCTATGGGACATGGGCTATGGAACAGTGAGCTATGGAACAGTGGGCTATGGGACAGTGAGCTATGGGACATTGCGCTATGGGACAGTGAGCTACGGGCACGTATTATGGGACAGTGTGCTAAGGGAGAGTGAGCGATGGGACATTGAGCTGTGGGACACGGGCTATGGGAGAGTGGGCTATGGGAAATTGAGCCATCGGACAGTGAGCTATGGGACAGTGAGCTGCAGGACGGTGAGCTATGGAACAGTGAGCTGTGGGATAGTGAGCTATGGGACAGTGATCCATGGGACAGTGAGCTGTGGGACAATGAGCTATGGGACAGTGGGCTATGGGTCAGTGAGCCATGGCGCATTGGGCTATGGGACAGTGAGCTATAGGCACGAACTATGGGACAGTGAGCTATGGGACATTGAGCTACGGGACACGGGCTATGGGACAGTGGGCTATGTGAAATTGAGCAATCGGACAGTGAGCTATGGGACAGTGAGCTTTGGGATGGTGAGCTATGGAACAGTGAGCTATGGGACAGTGATCTGTGGGACAGTGAGCTGTGGGACAGTGAGCTATGGGACAGTGAGCTATGGGACAGTGGGCTATGGGTCATTGGCTATGGGACAGTAAGCTATAGGAGAGTGAGCTATGGGACAGGGATCTATGGGACAGTGAGCTATGGGACAGTGGGCTATGGGTCAGTGGGCTATGGGACAATGAGCTTTAGGACAGTGGTCAATGGGACAAGAAGCTATGGAACAGTAAGCTATGGAACAGTTGGCTATGGGGCAGTAAGCAATAGGACAGTGAGCTATGGGACAGGTATCTATGGGACAGTGAGCTATGGGACAGTGGGCTATGGGTCAGTGGGCTTTGGGACAGTGAGCTATGGGACAGTGAGCTAAGGGACAGTGGGCTATGGAACACGAGCAATGGGACAGTGAGCTTTGGTACAGTGAGCTATGCGACATGAGCTGTGGGACAGTGAGCAATGGGGCGGTGGGCTATGGGACATTGGGCTATGGGACAGTGAGCTATGGGACAGTCAGCTATGGGACAGTCTGCTATGGGACAGTGAGCTATGGGAATGAGCTATGGGACATGGGCTATGGGACAGTGAACTATGGGAAAGTGGTCTATGGGACATTGAGCAATGGGACAGTGGGCTATGGGACAGTGAGCTATGGGACAGTGATCTGTGGGACAGTGAGCTATGGGACAGTGAGCTATGGGACAGTGGGCTATGGGTCATTGGCTATGGGACAGTAAGCTATAGGAGAGTGAGCTATGGGACAGGGATCTATGGGACAGTGAGCTATGGGACAGTGGGCTATGGGTCAGTGGGCTATGGGACAATGAGCTTTAGGACAGTGATCTATGGGACAAGAAGCTATGGAACAGTGAGCTATGGAACAGTTGGCTATGGGACAGTAAGCAATAGGACAGTGAGCTATGGGACAGGGATCTATGGGACAGTGAGCTATGGGTCAGTGGGCTATGGGTCAGTGGGCTTTGGGACAGTGAGCTATGGGACAGTGAGCTAAGGGACAGTGGGCTATGGGACACGAGCAATGGGACAGTGAGCTTTGGTACAGTGAGCTATGCGACATGAGCTGTGGGACAGTGAGCAATGGGGCGGTGGGCTATGGGACATTGGGCTATGGGACAGTGAGCTATGGGACAGTCAGCTATGGGACAGTCTGCTATGGGACAGTGAGCAATGGGAAATGAGCTATGGGACATGGGCTATGGGACAGTGAACTATGGGAAAGTGGTCTATGGGACATTGAGCAATGGGACAGTGGGCTATGGGACAGTGAGCTATGGAACAGTGAGCTATGGGGCAGAGGCTACGGGACAGTGAACTACGGGACACGAACTATGGGACAGTGAGCTATGGGACAGTGAGCAATGGGACAGTGAGCTATGAGACACTGGGCTATGAGACACTGGGCTATGGGACGCTGAGCTATGGGACCATGAGGTATGGGTCAGTGAGCTATGGGACACGGGCTCTGGGACTGTGTGATATGGGACAATGGGTTATGGGACAGTGAGCTGTGCGACCATGGGGTATGGGACAGTGAGTTATGGGACAGTGAGCTGTGGGACAGTGGGCTATGGGACAGTGAACTATCAAACACGGGCTTTGGGAGTGTGAGCTATGGGACAGTGGGCTACGGGACAGTGGGGTACGGGACACAGGCTATCGGACAGTGAGCAATGAGACAGTGGGCTATGGGACAGTGTGTTATGGAACAGTGAGCTATGGTGCTGTGGGCTATGGGACAGAAAGCTATAGGACAGTGAGCTATGGGACAGTGAGCTATGGGAAAGTGAGCTATGGCACAGTGAGCTATGGAAAAGTGACCTATGGAACAGTGGTCTATGGGAGAGTAAGCTATAGGAGAGTGAACAATGGGACAGGGATCTATGGGACAGTGAGCTATGGGACAGTGGGCTATGGGTCAGTGGGCTACGGGACAGTGAGCTATGGGACAGTGATCTATGGGACAGTGGGCTATGGGACAGCGAGCATAGGGAAAGGGGGCTATGGGACACGAGCTATGGGACAGTGACTTCTGGGACAGTGGGCTATGGGATAATGTGCTATGGGACAGTGAGCTAATGGACAGTGAGCTATGGGACACAGGCTTTGGGACAGTGAGCTGTGGGACAGTGTGCTATGGAACAGTGAACTATGGGATATTGAGCTATGGGACAATGGGCTATGGGACACGGGCTATGGGACAGTGAGCTCTGGCACATTGAGCTATGGGATCATGGGCTAGGGGACACGAGCTCTGGGACAGTGAGCTATGGGACAGTAGGCTATGGGATAAAGGGCTATGGCACAGAGAGCTATGGGACACGGGCTATGAGACAGTGAGCTATGGGACAGTGAGCTATGGGACATGGGCTATGGGAAAGTGTGCTATGGGACATGGGCTATGGGACAGTGAGCTATGGGACAGTGGGCTACGGGGCAGTGAGCTATGGGACAGTGGGCTATGGGACAGTGAGCTATGGGCACGGACTATGGGACAGTGAGCTATGGGACAGTGAGCTATGTGTCAGTGAGCTATGGGACACGGGCTATGGGACAGTGAGCTCTGGGAAATTGATCTATGGGACAGTGAGCTATGGGACTTTGGTCTATTTGAGAGTGAGCTATATGATACGGACTATGGGACAGTGAGCTATGGGACAGTGAGCTATGGGATAGTGAGCTAAGGGACACGGGCTATTCAACAGTGATCTACGGGTCACGGACTATGGGACAGTGAGCTATGGGACAGTGAGCTATGGGACACGGGCTACGGGACAGTGGGCTATGGTACACTGAGCTATGGGACCGTGAGCTATGGGACAGTGAGCTATGGGACACGGGCTCTGGGACAGTGAGATATGGGACAGTGAGCTATGGGACAGTGAGCTATGGGACAGTGAGCTATGGGAGAGTGAGCTATAGGACAGTGATCTATGGGAGAGTGATCTATGGGATAGTGAGCTATAGAACAGTGAGCTATGCGACAGTGGGCTATGGGACATTGATCTATGGGACAGTGGGCTAAGGGACAGTGAGCTATGGGACACGAACTATGGGACAGTGAGCTATGGGAAAGTGAGCTATGGGACAGTGAGCTATGGGACATGGGCTATGGGACAGTGGGCTTTGGGACAGTGAGCTATTGGACAATGAACTATGGGACAGTGAGCTATGCAACATTGAGCTATGGAACAGTGGGCTATCGGACAGTAACCTATAGGACAGTGAGCTATGGGACACGGGCTCTGGGACAGTGAGATATGGGACAGTGGGTTTTAAGACAGTGAGCGATGGGACAGTGAGCTATGGGACAGTGAGCTGTGGGACAGTGGGCTATGGGACAGTGAACTACGGGAACGGGCTTTGGGAGAGTGAGTTATGGGACGATGAGCTACGGGATGGAGGGCTATGGGACACGAGCTATGGGACAGTGTGCAATAAGACAGTGAGCTATGGAACAGTGAGCTATGGGTCAGTGGGCTATGGGACAGTAAGCTATAGGACAGTGATCTATGGGACAGTGAGCTATGGAACATTGATCTATGGAACAGTGGGCTATCGGACAGTAACCTATAGGACAGTGAGCTATGGGACAGGGATCTATGGGACAGTGAGCTATAGGACAGTGGGCTATGGGTCAGTGGGCTAAGGGACTGTGAGCTATGGGACAGTGAGCTAAGGCACAGTGGGCTATGGGATACGAGCTATGGGACAGTGAGCTTTGGTACAGTGCGCTATGGGACACGAGCTGTAGGATAGTGAACTTTGGGACAATGAGCTATGGAACAGTGTGCTACTGGACAATGAGCTATGGGACTGTGATCTATGGGACTGTGATCTATGGGACAGTGAGCTATGGGACAGTGATCTGTGGGACAGTGAGCTATGGGACAGTGAGCTATGGAACATTGAGCTATGGAACAGTGGGCTATCGGACAGTAACCTATAGGACAGTGAGCTATGGGACACGGGCTCTGGGACAGTGAGGTATGGGACAGTGGGTTTTAAGACAGTGAGCGATGGGACAGTGAGCTATGGGACAGTGAGCTATGCAACAGTGGGCTATCGGACAGTAACCTATAGGACAGTGAGCTATGGGACAGGGATCTATGGGACAGTGAGCTATAGGACAGTGGGCTATGGGTCAGTGGGCTAAGGGACTGTGAGCTATGCGACAGTGAGCTAAGGCACAGTGGGCTATGGGATACGAGCTATGGGACAGAGGGCTTTGGTACAGTGCGCTATGGGACACGAGCTGTAGGATAGTGAACTTTGGGACAATGAGCTATGGAACAGTGTGCTACTGGACAATGAGCTATGGGACAGTGAGCTATGGGACAGTGAGCTATGGGATATTGAGCTATGCGACAGTGCGCTATGGGACACGAGCTGTGGGACAGTGAGCTATGGACCAGTGGGCTATGGGACAGTGGGCTATGGGACAGAGAGCTGTGGGACAGTGGGCTATGGGACAGTAAGCTATGCGACAGTGGGCTATGGGACAGTGAGCTAAGGGCACGGACTATGGGACAGTGAGCTATGGGACAGTGAGCAATGGGACAGTAAGCTGTTGGACACGGGCTATGGGACAGTGGGCTATGGGAAATTGAGCTATGGGACAGTGAGCTAAGAGACCGTGAGCTATGGGCTGGTGAGCTATGGAACAGTGAGCTATGGGACAGTGAGCTATGGGAGAGTGAGCTATAGGACAGTGATCTGTGGGAGAGTGAGCTTTGGGATAGTGAGCTATGGAAAAGTGAGCTATGTGACATGGGCTTTGGGACATTGAGCTATGGGACAGTGAGCTAAGGGACAGTGAGCTACGGGACACGGACTATGGGACAGTGAGCTATGGGAAAATGAGCTATGGGACAGTGAGCTATGGGACATGTGCTGTGGGACAGTGGGCTTTGGGACAGTGAGCTATTGGACAGTGAACTATGGGACAGTGAGCTATGGGACAATAAGCTATGGAACAGTGAGCTATGGGACAGTGGGCTATGGGACAATAAGCTGTAGGACAGTGATCTGTGGGTCAGTATGCTGTAGGAGAGTGAGCTATGGGACACGGGACCATGGACAGTGAGCTATGGGATATTGGGCTATGGGACAGTGGGCTATGGAACAGTGAGCTATGTGACAGTGAGCTATGGAACAGTGGGCTATCGCACAGTGAGCTATGGGACAGTGAGCTATGGGACAGTGAGCTATGGGACAGTGAGCTATGGGACACGGTCTCTGGTACAGTGAGATATGGGGCAGTGGGTTATGGGACAGTGAACTATGGGACAGTGGGCTAAGAGACACAAGCTATGGGACAGTGATCTTTGGTACAGTGAGCTATGGGACACGAGCTATGGGACAGTGAGCTATGGGACAGTGATCTATGGGACTTTGGGCTATGGGACAGGAGTTATGGAACAGTGAGCTATGGGACAATGGGCTATGAGACAATGAGCTATGGGACAGTGAGCTAATGGACAGTGAGCTATGGTACATTGAGGTATGGGACACGGGCTATGGGACAATGAGCTGTGGGATATTGTGCTATGTGACAGTGCGCTATCGGATATTGAGCTATGGGACCATGGGCTATGGGACACGGGCTATGGGACAGTGAGCTATCGGACAGTGAGCTATGGGACATGGGCTGTGGGACAGTTTGAACTGGGACATTGATCTACGGGACAGTGGGCTATGGAACACGAACTGGTGGACAGTGAGCCATGGGAGGGTGGGCTATGGGACAGTGAGCTATCGGACACGGGCTATGGGACAGTCAGCTATGGGACCATGAGCTATGGGACACGGGGTATGGGACAGCGAGCTGTGGGGTAGTGAGCTATGGGTCATGAGCTATAGGTGAGTGAGTTATGGGACAGTGGGCTTTGGGGCAGTGAGCTATGTGACAGTGGTCTATGGCACAGTGAGCTATGGGACAGTGGGCTATGGGACTGTCAGCTATGGGACTCGGACTATGGGACAGTGAGCTATGGGGCAATGAGCTATAGGACACGGGCTATAGGACAGTGGGCTATGGGACAGTGAGCTATGGGAAAGTGAGCTACGGGACAGTGATCTATGGGACAGTAAGCTATGGGACGGTGAACTATGGAACAGTGAGCTATGGTACAGTGGGCTATGGGACAGTGAGCTGTGGAACAGTGAGCTATGGGACAGTGGGCTATAGGACAGTAAGCCATAGGAGAGTGATCTATGGTACAGTGAACTATGGGACAGTGATCTGTGGGACAGTGAGCTATGGGACAGTGAGCTATGGGACATTGAGCTATGGAACAGTGAGCTATGGGACAGTGGTCTATGGGTCAGTGAGCTATGGGACAGTGGTCTATGGCACAGTGAGCTATGCAACAGTGAGCTATGGGGCAGTGAGCTATGGGACAGGGAGCTATGAGACAGTGAGCTATCGGACACAGGCTATTGGACACTCAGCTATGGGACCGTGAGCTATGGGACACGGGCTATGGGATAGTGAGCTGTGGGATAGTGAGCTATGGGTCATGACCTATAGGACAGTGAGTTGTGGGACAATGGGTTTTGGGGCATTGAGCTCTGTGACACTGGTCTATGGGACAGTGAGCTGTGGGACAGTGGGGTATGGGACAGTCAGCTATGGGACTCGGACTATGGGACAGTGAGCTATGGGAGAGTGAGCTATGGGACACGTGCTATAGGACAGTGGGCTATGGGACAGTGAGCTATGGGACAGTGAGCTATGGGACAGTAAGCTATGGGACGGTGAACTATGGAACAGTGAGCTATGGCACAGTGGGCTATGGGACAGTGAGCTATGTTACAGTGAGCTATGTTAAAGTGAGCTGTGGGACAGTGAGCTGTGGAACAGTGAGCTATGCGACAGTGGGCTATGGGACAGTAAGCAATAGGACAGTGATCTATGGGACAGTGATCTATGGGACAGTGACCTGTGGTACAGTGAGCTATGGGACAGTGGGCTATGGGTCAGTGAGTTATGGGACAGTGATCTGTGGGACAGTGAGCTGTGGGACAGTAAGCTATGGGAGACGGGCTATGGGACAATGAGCTGTTGGACAGTGTGCTATGGGACAGTGCGCTATGGGATATTGAGCTATGGGACCATGGGCTATAGGACACGGGCTATGGGACAGTGAGTTATGGGACAGTGATCTGTGGGACAGTGAGCTATGGAACAGTGTGCTATGGGACAGTGGGCTATGGGTCAGTGAGCTATGGGACAGTGATCTGTGGGACAGTGAGCTATGGTACATTGAGCTATGGGTCAGTGGGCTATGGGACACGCTCTGTGGGACAGTGAGCTGTGGGAGAATGGGCTATGGGACAATGAGCTGTTTGACAGTGTGCTATGGGACAGTACGCTATGGGATATTGAGCTATGGGACCATGGGCTACAGGACACGTGCTATGGGACAGTGAGCTATGGGACAGTGAGATATGGGACAGTGGGTTATGGAACAGTGAAATATGGGACAGTGGGCTATGGGACACAAGCTATGGGACAGTGATCTTTGGTACAGTGAGCTATGGAACATGAGCTATGGGACAGTGAGCTATGGGACAGTGATCTATGGGACTTTGGGCTAAGGGACAGTGAGCTATGGGACAGTGGGCTGTGGGACAGTGATCTGTGGGACAGTGAGCTATGGGACAGTGAACTATGGGACACCGGCTATGGGACAATGAGCTGTGGGACAGTGTGCTATGGGACAGTGCGCTATAGGATATTGAGCTATGGTACCATGGGCTATAGGACACGGGCTATGGTACAGTGAGCTATGGGACAGTGATCTGTGGGACAGTGAGCTATGGGACAGTGATCTATAGGACGATGAACTATGGAACAGTGAGCTATGGTACAGTGGGCTATGGGACAGTGAGCAGTGGGACAGTGAGTTGTGGGACAGTGAGTTGTGGGACAGTGAGCTGTGGAACAGTGAGCTATGGGACAGTGGGCTATGGGACAGTAAGCTACAGGACAGTGATCTATGGGACAGTGATCTATGGGACACTGATCTGTGGGACAGTGAGCTATGGGACAGTGAGCTGTGGGACACGGGCCCTGGAACAGTGAGATATGGGACAGTGGGTTATGGGACAGTGAACTATGTGTCAGTGGGCTATGGGACACAAGTTTTGGGACAGTGATCTTTGGTACAGTCAGCTATGGGACCACGAGCTATGGGACTTTGGGCTATGGGACAGTGAGCTATGGGACAGTGGGCTATGGGATACGAGCTATGGGACAGTGAGCTATGGAACAGTGGGTTTTCGGACAGTAACCTATAGGACAGTGAGCAATGGGACACGGAGCTATGGGACAATGAGCTATGAAACACGGGCTCTGGGACAGTGAGATATGGGACAGTGGGTTTTAAGACAGTGAGCGATGGGACAGTGAGCTATGGGACAGTGAGTTGTGGGACAGTGGGCTATGGGACAGTGAACTACGGGAACGGGCTTTGGGAGAGTGAGTTATGGGACGGTGGGCTACCGGACGGAGGGCTATGGGACACAAGCTATGGGACAGTGTGCAATAAGACAGTGAGCTATGGAACAGTGAGCTATGGGTCAGTGGGCTATGGGATAGTAAGCTATAGGACAGTGATCTATGGGACAGTGAGCTATGGGACAGTGAGCTATGGAACATTGAGCTATGGAACAGTGGGCTATCGGACAGTAACCTATAGGACAATGAGCTATGGGACACGGGCTCTGGGACAGTGAGATATGGGACAGTGGGTTTTAAGACAGTGAGCGTTGGGACAGTGAGCTATGGGACAGTGAGCTGTGGGACAGTGGGCTATGGGACAGTGAACTATGGGAACGGGCTTTGGGAGAGTGAGTTATGGGACAGTGGGCTACGGGACGGATGGCTATGAGACACGAGCTATGGGGCAGTGTGCAATGGGACAGTGAGCTATGGAACAGTGAGCTATGGGGCAATGAGCTATAGGACACGGGCTATAGGACAGTGGGCTATGGGACAGTGAGCTATGGGAAAGTGAGCTATGGGACAGTGGTCTATGGGACAGTGAGCTGTGGAACAGTGAGCTATGGGACAGTGGGCTATAGGACAGTAAGCTATGGGACAGTGATCTATGGGACAGTGATCTATGGGTCAGTGAGCTATGGGACAGTGGTCTATGGAACAGTGGGCTATGCAACAGTCAGCTATGGGACCGTGAGCTATGGGACACGGGCTATGGGATAGTGAGCTGTGGGATAGTGAGCTATGGGTCATGAGCTATAGGACAGTGAGTTGTGGGACAGTGGGTTTTGGGGCATTGAGCTATGTGACACTGGTCTATGGGACAGTGAGCTGTGGGACAGTGGGGTATGGGACAGTCAGCTATGGGACTCGGACTATGGGACAGTGAGCTATGGGAGAGTGAGCTATGGGACACGTGCTATAGGACAGTGGGCTATGGGACAGTGAGCTATGGGACAGTGAGCTATGGGACAGTGAGCTATGGGACAGTAAGCTATGGGATGGTGAACTATGGAACAGTGAGCTATGGTACAGTGGGCTATGGGACAGTGAGCTATGGGACAGTGAGCTGTGGGACAGTGAGCTGTGGAACAGTGAGCTATGCGACAGTGGGCTATGGGACAGTAAGCTATAGAACAGTGATCTATGGGACAATGATCTATGGGACAGTGATCTGTGGGACAGTGAGCTATGGGACAGTGGGCTATGGGTCAGTGAGTTATGGGACAGTGATCTGTGGGACAGTGAGCTGTGGGACAGTAAGCTATGGGAGACCGGCTATGGGACAATGAGCTGTTGGACAGTGTGCTATGGGACAGTGTGCTATGGGATATTGAGCTATGGGACCATGGGCTATAGGACACGGGCTATGGGACAGTGAGTTATGGGACAGTGATCTGTGGGACAGTGAGCTATGGGACAGTGATCTATAGGACGGTGAGCAATGGAACAGTGATCTATGGGACAGTGGGCTATGGAAAAGTGTGCTATGGGACAGTGGGCTATGGGTCAGTGAGCTATGGGACAGTGATCTGTGGGACAGTGAGCTATGGTACATTGAGCTATGGGTCAGTGGGCTATGGGACACGCTCTGTGGGACAGTGAACTGTGGGAGAATGGGCTATGGGACAATGAGCTGTTTGACAGTGTGCTATGGGACAGTGCGCTGTGGGATATTGAGCTTTGGGACCATGGGCTAAAGGACACGGGCTATGGGACAGTGAGCTATGGGACAGTGAGATATGGGACAGTGGGTTATGGAACAGTGAAATATGGGACAGGGGGCTATGGGACACAAGCTATGGGACAGTGATCTTTGGCACAGTGAGCTATGGGACACGAGCTATGGGACAGTGAGCTATGGGACAGTGATCTATGGGACTTTGGGCTAAGGGACAGTGAGATATGGGACAGTGGGCTATGGGACAGTGATCTGTGGGACAGTGAGCTATGGGACAGTGAGCTATGAGACACCGGCTATGGGACAATGAGCTGTGGGACAGTGTGCTATGGGACAGTGCGCTATAGGATATTGAGCTATGGGACCATGGGCTATAGGGCACGGGCTATGGTACAGTGAGCTATGGGACAGTGATCTGTGGGACAGTGAGCTATGGGACAGTGGTCTATGGCACAGTGAGCTATGGGACAGTGGGCTATGGGACTGTCAGCTATGGGACTCGGACTGTGGGACAGTGAGCTATGGGACAGTGAGCTATGGGAAAGTGAGCTATGGGACAGTGATCTATGGGACAGTAAGCTATGGGACGGTGAACTATGGAACAGTGAGCTATGGTACAGTGGGCTATGGGACAGTGAGCTGTGGAACAGTGAGCTATGGGACAGTGGGCTATAGGACAGTAAGCTATAGGAGAGTGATCTATGGGACAGTGATCTATGGGACGGTGATCTGTGGGACAGTGAGCTATGGGACAGTGAGCTATGGGACAGTGAGCTATGGAACAGTGAGCTATGGGACAGTGGTCTATGGGTCAGTGAGCTATGGGACAGTGGTCTATGGAACAGTGGGCTATGCAACAGTGAGCTATGGGACAGTGAGCTATGGGAAAGGGAGCTATGAGACAGTGAGCTATCGGACACAGGCTATTGGACAGTCAGCTATGGGACCGTGAGCTATGGGACACGGGCTATGGGATAGTGAGCTGTGGGATAGTGAGCTATGGGTCATGAGCTATAGGACAGTGAGTTGTGGGACAGTGGGTTTTGGGGCATTGAGCTATGTGACACTGGTCTATGGGACAGTGAGCTGTGGGACAGTGGGGTAAGGGACAGTCAACTATGGGACTCGGACTATGGGACAGTGAGCTATGGGAGAGTGAGCTATGGGACACGTGCTATAGGACAGTGGGCTATGGGACAGTGAGCTATGGGACAGTGAGCAATGGAACAGTGAGCTATGGGACAGTAAGCTATGGGATGGTGAACTATGGAACAGTGAGCTATGGTACAGTGGGCTATGGGACAGTGAGCTATGGGACAGTGAGCTGTGGGCCAGTGAGCTGTGGGACAGTGAGCTGTGGAACAGTGAGCTATGCGACAGTGGGCTATGGGACAGTAAGCTATAGAACAGTAATCTATGGGACAGTGATCTATGGGACAGTGATCTGTGGGACAGTGAGCTATGGGACAGTGGGCTATGGGACAGTGAGCTGTGGGACAGTGAGTTGTGGGACAGTGATCTATAGGACGGTGAGCTATGGAACAGTGAACTATGGGACAGTGGGCTATGGAACAGTGTGCTATGGGACAGTGGGCTATGGGTCAGTGAGCTATGGGACAGTGATCTGTGGGACAGTGAGCTATGGTACATTGAGCTATGGGTCAGTGGGCTATGGGACACGTTCTGTGGGACAGTGAACTGTGGGAGAATGGGCTATGGGACAATGAGCTGTTTGACAGTGTGCTATGGGACAGTGCGCTATGGGATATTGAGCTTTGGGACCATGGGCTATAGGACACGGGCTATGGGACAGTGAGCTATGGGACAGTGAGATATGGGACAGTGGGTTTTAAGACAGTGAGCGATGGGACAGTGAGCTATGGGACAGTGAGCTGTGGGACAGTGGGCTATGGGACAGTGAACTATGGGAACGGACTTTGGGAGAGTGAGTTATGGGATGGTGGGCTACGGGACGGAGGGCTATGGGACACGAGCTATGGGACAGTGTGCAATAAGACAGTGAGCTATGGAACAGTGAGCTATGGGTCAGTGGGCTATGGGACAATTAGCTATAGGACAGTGATCTATGGAAATTGAGCTATGGAACATTGAGCTATGGAACAGTGGGCTATCGGACAGTAACCTATAGGACAGTGAGCTATGGGACAGGGATCTATGGGACAGTGAGCTGCTATAGGACAGTGGGCTCTGGGTCAGTGGGCTAAGGGACTGTGAGCTATGGGACAGTGAGCTAAGGCACAGTGGGCTATGGGATACGAGCTATGGGACTGTGAGATTTGGTACAGTGAGCTATGGGACACGAGCTGTGGGATAGTGAACTTTGGGACAATGAGCTATGAAACAGTGTGCTACTGGACAATGAGCTATGGGACTGTGAGCTATGGGACAGTGAGCTATGGGATATTGCGCTATGGGACAGTGCGCTATGGGACACGAGCTGTGGGACAGTGAGCTATGGACCAGTGGGCTATGGGACAGTCGGCTATGGGACAGAGAGCTGTGGGACAATGGGCTATGGGACAGTAAGCTATGCCACAGTGGGCTATGGGACAGTGAGCTAAGGGCACGGACTATGGGACAGTGAGCTATGGGAAAGTGAGCTATGGGACAGTAAGCTGTTGGACACGGGCTATGGGACAGTGGGCTATGGGAAATTGAGCTATGGGACAGTGAGCTAAGAGACCGTGAGCTATGGAACAGTGAGCTATGGGACAGTGAGCTATGGGAGAGTGAGCTATAGGACAGTGATCTATGGGAGAGTGAGCTTTGGGATAGTGAGCTTTGGAACAGTGAGCTATGTGACATGGGCTTTGGGACATTGAGCTATGGGACAGTGAGCTAAGGGACAGTGAGCTATGGGACATGGACTATGGGACAGTGAGCTATGGGAAAATGAGCTATGGGACATTGAGCTATGGGACATGGGCTGTGGGACAGTGAATTATGGGACAGTACGCTATGGAACAGTGAGCTATGGGAGAGTGGGCTATGGGACAATCAACTGTAGGACAGTGATGTATGGGTCAGTATGCTATAGGAGAGTGAGCTATGGGACACGGGTCCATGGACAGTGAGCTATGGGATATTGGGATATGGGACAGTGGGCTATGGGACAGTGGGCTATGGGACAGTGAGCTATGGGGCAGTGAGCTATGGAACAGTGAGCTATGGGACAGTGGGCTATCGCACAGTGAGCTATGGGACAGTGAGCTATGGGACAGTGAGCTATGGGACACGGTCTCTGGTACAGTGAGATATGGGACAGTGGGTTATGGGACAGTGAACTATGGGACAGTGGGCTAAGGGACACAAGCTATGGGACAGTGATCTTTGGTACAGTGAGCTATGGGACACGAGCTATGGGACAGTGAGCTATGGGACAATGGGCTATGGGACAATGAGCTATTGGACAGTGAGCTAATGGACAGTGAGCTATGGTACATTAAGCTATGGGACACGAGCTATGGGACAATGAGCTGTGGGATATTGTGCTATGTGACAGTGCACTATCGGATATTGAGCTATGGGACCATGGGCTATGGGACACGGGCTATGGGACAATGAGCTATGGGACAGTGAGCTATGGGACATGGGCTGTGGGACAGTTTGACCTGGGACATTGATCTACGGGACAGTGGGCTATGGAACACGAACTGGTGGACAGTGAGCTATGGGAGGGTGGGCTATGGGACAGTGAGCTATCGGACACGGGCTATGGGACAGTCAGCTATGGGACCGTGAGCTACGGGACACGGGGTATGGGAAAGCGAGCTGTGGGGTAGTGAGCTATGGGTCATGAGCTATAGGTGAGTGAATTATAGGACAGTGGGCTTTGGGGCAGTGAGCTATGTGACAGTGGTCTATGGCACAGTGAGCTATGGGACAGTGGGCTATGGGACTGTCAGCTATGGGACTCAGACTATGGGACAGTGAGCTATGGGACAGTGAGCTATGGGACAGTGAGCTATGGAACAGTGAACTTTGGGACAGTGGTCTATGGGTCAGTGAGCTATGGGACAGTGGTCTATGGAACAGTGGGCTATGCAACAGTGAGCTATGGGACAGTGAGCTATGGGACAGGGAGCTATGAGACAGTGAGCTATCGGACACAGGCTATTGGACAGTCAGCTATGGGACCGTGAGCTATGGGACACGGGCTATGGGATAGTGAGCTGTGGGATAGTGAGCTATGGGTCATGAGCTATAGGACAGTGAGTTGTGGGACAGTGGGTTTTGGGGCATTGAGCTATGTGACACTGGTCTATGGGACAGTGAGCTGTGGGACAGTGGGGTAAGGGACAGTCAGCTATGGGACTCGGACTATGGGACAGTGAGCTATGGGAGAGTGAGCTATGGGACACGTGCTATGGGACAGTGGGCTATGGGACAGTGAGCTATGGGACAGTAATCTATGGAACGGTGAACTATGGAACAGTGAGCTATGGTACAGTGGGCTATGGGACAGTGAGCTATGGGACAGTGAGCTGTGGGACAGTGAGCTCTGGAACAGTGAGCTATGCAACAGTGGGCTATGGGACAGTAAGCTATAGGACAGTGATCTATGGGACAGTGATCTATGGGACAGTGATCTGTGGGACTGTGAGCTATGGGACAGTTGGCTATGGGTCAGTGAGTTATGGGACAGTGATCTGTGGGACAGTGAGCTGTGGGACAGTAAGCTATGGGACACGGGCTATGGGACAATGAGCTGTTGGACAGTGTGCTATGGGACAGTGTGCTATGGGATATTGAGCTATGGGACCATGGGCTATAGGACACGGGCTATGGGACAGTGAGTTATGGGACAGTGATCTGTGGGACAGTGAGCTATGGGACAGTGATCTATAGGAGGTGAGCTATGGAACAGTGAACTATGGGACAGTGGGCTATGGGTCAGTGAGCTATGGGACAGTGATCTGTGGGACAGTGAGCTATGGTACATTGAGCTATGGGTCAGTGGGCTATGGGACACGTTCTGTGGGACAGTGAACTGTGGGAGAATGGGCTATGGGACAATGAGCTGTTTGACAGTGTGCTATGGGACAGTGCGCTATGGGATATTGAGCTTTGGGACCATGGGCTATAGGACACGGGCTATGGGACAGTGAGCTATGGGACAGTGAGATATGGGACAGTGGGTTTTAAGACAGTGAGCGATGGGACAGTGAGCTATGGGACAGTGAGCTGTGGGACAGTGGGCTATGGGACAGTGAACTATGGGAACGGACTTTGGGAGAGTGAGTTATGGGATGGTGGGCTACGGGACGGAGGGCTATGGGACACGAGCTATGGGACAGTGTGCAATAAGACAGTGAGCTATGGAACAGTGAGCTATGGGTCAGTGGGCTATGGGACAATTAGCTATAGGACAGTGATCTATGGAAATTGAGCTATGGAACATTGAGCTATGGAACAGTGGGCTATCGGACAGTAACCTATAGGACAGTGAGCTATGGGACAGGGATCTATGGGACAGTGAGCTGCTATAGGACAGTGGGCTCTGGGTCAGTGGGCTAAGGGACTGTGAGCTATGGGACAGTGAGCTAAGGCACAGTGGGCTATGGGATACGAGCTATGGGACTGTGAGATTTGGTACAGTGAGCTATGGGACACGAGCTGTGGGATAGTGAACTTTGGGACAATGAGCTATGAAACAGTGTGCTACTGGACAATGAGCTATGGGACTGTGAGCTATGGGACAGTGAGCTATGGGATATTGCGCTATGGGACAGTGCGCTATGGGACACGAGCTGTGGGACAGTGAGCTATGGACCAGTGGGCTATGGGACAGTCGGCTATGGGACAGAGAGCTGTGGGACAATGGGCTATGGGACAGTAAGCTATGCCACAGTGGGCTATGGGACAGTGAGCTAAGGGCACGGACTATGGGACAGTGAGCTATGGGAAAGTGAGCTATGGGACAGTAAGCTGTTGGACACGGGCTATGGGACAGTGGGCTATGGGAAATTGAGCTATGGGACAGTGAGCTAAGAGACCGTGAGCTATGGAACAGTGAGCTATGGGACAGTGAGCTATGGGAGAGTGAGCTATAGGACAGTGATCTATGGGAGAGTGAGCTTTGGGATAGTGAGCTTTGGAACAGTGAGCTATGTGACATGGGCTTTGGGACATTGAGCTATGGGACAGTGAGCTAAGGGACAGTGAGCTATGGGACATGGACTATGGGACAGTGAGCTATGGGAAAATGAGCTATGGGACATTGAGCTATGGGACATGGGCTGTGGGACAGTGAATTATGGGACAGTACGCTATGGAACAGTGAGCTATGGGAGAGTGGGCTATGGGACAATCAACTGTAGGACAGTGATGTATGGGTCAGTATGCTATAGGAGAGTGAGCTATGGGACACGGGTCCATGGACAGTGAGCTATGGGATATTGGGATATGGGACAGTGGGCTATGGGACAGTGGGCTATGGGACAGTGAGCTATGGAGCAGTGAGCTATGGAACAGTGAGCTATGGGACAGTGGGCTATCGCACAGTGAGCTATGGGACAGTGAGCTATGGGACAGTGAGCTATGGGACACGGTCTCTGGTACAGTGAGATATGGGACAGTGGGTTATGGGACAGTGAACTATGGGACAGTGGGCTAAGGGACACAAGCTATGGGACAGTGATCTTTGGTACAGTGAGCTATGGGACACGAGCTATGGGACAGTGAGCTATGGGACAATGGGCTATGGGACAATGAGCTATTGGACAGTGAGCTAATGGACAGTGAGCTATGGTACATTAAGCTATGGGACACGAGCTATGGGACAATGAGCTGTGGGATATTGTGCTATGTGACAGTGCACTATCGGATATTGAGCTATGGGACCATGGGCTATGGGACACGGGCTATGGGACAATGAGCTATGGGACAGTGAGCTATGGGACATGGGCTGTGGGACAGTTTGACCTGGGACATTGATCTACGGGACAGTGGGCTATGGAACACGAACTGGTGGACAGTGAGCTATGGGAGGGTGGGCTATGGGACAGTGAGCTATCGGACACGGGCTATGGGACAGTCAGCTATGGGACCGTGAGCTACGGGACACGGGGTATGGGAAAGCGAGCTGTGGGGTAGTGAGCTATGGGTCATGAGCTATAGGTGAGTGAGTTATAGGACAGTGGGCTTTGGGGCAGTGAGCTATGTGACAGTGGTCTATGGCACAGTGAGCTATGGGACAGTGGGCTATGGGACTGTCAGCTATGGGACTCAGACTATGGGACAGTGAGCTATGGGACAGTGAGCTATGGGACAGTGAGCTATGGAACAGTGAACTTTGGGACAGTGGTCTATGGGTCAGTGAGCTATGGGACAGTGGTCTATGGAACAGTGGGCTATGCAACAGTGAGCTATGGGACAGTGAGCTATGGGACAGGGAGCTATGAGACAGTGAGCTATCGGACACAGGCTATTGGACAGTCAGCTATGGGACCGTGAGCTATGGGACACGGGCTATGGGATAGTGAGCTGTGGGATAGTGAGCTATGGGTCATGAGCTATAGGACAGTGAGTTGTGGGACAGTGGGTTTTGGGGCATTGAGCTATGTGACACTGGTCTATGGGACAGTGAGCTGTGGGACAGTGGGGTAAGGGACAGTCAGCTATGGGACTCGGACTATGGGACAGTGAGCTATGGGAGAGTGAGCTATGGGACACGTGCTATGGGACAGTGGGCTATGGGACAGTGAGCTATGGGACAGTAATCTATGGAACGGTGAACTATGGAACAGTGAGCTATGGTACAGTGGGCTATGGGACAGTGAGCTATGGGACAGTGAGCTGTGGGACAGTGAGCTCTGGAACAGTGAGCTATGCAACAGTGGGCTATGGGACAGTAAGCTATAGGACAGTGATCTATGGGACAGTGATCTATGGGACAGTGATCTGTGGGACTGTGAGCTATGGGACAGTTGGCTATGGGTCAGTGAGTTATGGGACAGTGATCTGTGGGACAGTGAGCTGTGGGACAGTAAGCTATGGGACACGGGCTATGGGACAATGAGCTGTTGGACAGTGTGCTATGGGACAGTGTGCTATGGGATATTGAGCTATGGGACCATGGGCTATAGGACACGGGCTATGGGACAGTGAGTTATGGGACAGTGATCTGTGGGACAGTGAGCTATGGGACAGTGATCTATAGGAGGTGAGCTATGGAACAGTGAACTATGGGACAGTGGGCTATGGAACATTGTGCTATGGGACAGTGGGCTATGGGTCAGTGAACTATGGGACAGTGATCTGTGGGACAGTGAGCTATGGTACTTTGAGCTATGGGTCAGTGGGCTATGGGACATGCTCTGTGGGACAGTGAGCTGTGGGAGAATGGGCTATGGGACAATGAGCTGTTTGACAGTGTGCTATGGGACAGTGCGCTATGGGATATTGAGCTATGGGACCATGGGCTATAGGACACGGGCTATGGGACAGTGAGCTATGGGACAGTGAGATATGGGACAGTGGGTTATGGAACAGTGAAATATGGGACAGTGGGCTATAGGACACAAGCTATGGGACAGTGACCTTTGGTACAGTGAGCTATGGGACACGAGCTATGGGACACTGAGCTATGGGACAGTGACTTATGGGACTTTGGGCTAAGGGACAGTGAGTTATGGGACTGTGGGCTATGGGACAGTGATCTGTGGGACAGTGAGCTATTGGACAGTGAGCTATGGGACACTGGCTATGGGACAATGAGCTGTGGGACAGTGTGCTATGGGACAGTGCGCTATAGGATATTGAGCTATGGGACCATGGGCTATAAGACACGGGCTATGGTACAGTGAGCTATGGGACAGTGATCTGTGGGACAGTGAGCTATGGGACAGTGATCTATAGGACGGTGAACTATGGAACAGTGAGCTATGGTACAGTGGGCTATGGGACAGTGAGCTATGGGACAGTGAGTTGTGGGACAGTGAGCTGTGGAACAGTGAGCTATGGGACAGTGGGCTATGGGACAGTAAGCTACAGGACAGTGATCTATGGGACAGTGATCTATGGGACACTGATCTGTGGGACAGTGAGCTATGGGACAGTGAGCTATGGGACACGGGCCCTGGGACAGTGAGATATGGAACAGTGGGTTATGGGACAGTGAACTATGGGACAGTGGGCTATGGGACACAAGTTTTGGGACAGCAATCTTTGCTACAGTGAGCTATGGGACACGAGCTATGGGACAGTCAGCTATGGGACATTGATCTATGGGACTTTGGGCTATGGGACAGTGAGCTATGGGACAGTGGGCTATGGGACACGAGCTATGGGACAGTGAGCTATGGAACAATGGCCATGGGAGATGAGCTATGGGACAGTGAGCTAATAGACAGTGAGCTATGGTACATTGAGCTATGGGACACGGGCTATGGGACAATGAGCTGTGGGACAGTGACCTGTGGGACAGTGATCTATAGGACAGTAAGCTATGGGACAGTGGGCTATGGGTCAGTGAGCAATGGGACAGTGGTCTATGGAACAGTGGGCTATGCGACAGTGAGCTATGGGACAGTGAGCTGTGGGACAGGGAGCTAGGAGACAGTGAGCTATGGGACAGTGATCTATGGGACATTGAGCTATACGACAGTGGTCTTTGGGGCAGTGGGCTATGGAACAGTGAGCTATGGGACAGTGGGCTATGCATCCGGAGCTATGGGACAGTGAGCTATGGGACACTGTGCTATGGGACACTGAGCTATGGGACAGTGAGCTATGGGACAGTGAGCTATGGGACAGTGAGCTATGGGACACGGGCCCTGGGACAGTGAGATATGGGACAGTGGGTTATGGAACAGTGAACTATGGGACAGTGGGCTATGGGACACATGTTATGGGACAGTGATCTTTGGTACAGTGAGCTATGGGACACGAGCTATAGGACAGTGAGCTATGGGACAGTGATCTATGGGACTTTGGGTTATGCGACAGTGAGCTATGGGACAGTGGGCTATGGGACATGAGCTATGGGACAGTGAGCTGTGGGACTTTGGGTTATGCGACAGTGAGCTATGGGACAGTGGGCTATGGGACAATGATCTATGGGACAGTGAGCTATGGTACATTGAGCTATGGGACACGGGCTATGGGACAATGAGCTGTGGGACAGTGTGCTATGGGACAGTGCGCTATGGAATATTGAGCTATGGGACAATGGGCTATGGGACACGGGCTATGGGACAGTGAGCTATGGGACAGTGAGCTATGGGACATGGGCTATGGAACAGTTTGACCTGGGACATTGAGCTATGGGACAGTGGGCTATGGGACATGAGCTGTGGGAGAGTGAGCTATGGGAGAGTGGGCTATGAGCCAGTGAGCTATCGGACATGGGCTATGGGACAGTCAGCTATGGGACTGTGAGCTATGGGACACGGGCTATGGGACAGTGAGCTGTGGGATAGTCAGCTATGGGTCATGAGCTATATGACAGTGAGTTGTGGGACAGTGGGCTTTGGGGCAGTGAGCTATGTGACAGTGGTCTGTGGGACATTGAGCTATCGGACAGTGGGCTGTAGGACAGTCAGCTATGGGACTGGAACTATGGGACAGTGAGCTATGGGACAGTGAGCTATGGGACACGTGCTATAGGACAGTGGGCTAAGGGACAGTGAGCTATGGGACAGTGAGCTATGGGACAGTGAGCTATGGGACAGTAAGCTATGGGATGGTGAACTATGGAACAGTGTGCTATGGTACATTGGGTTATGGAACAGTGAGCTATGGGACAGTGAGCTGTGGGACAGTGAGCTGTGGAACAGTGAGCTATGGGACAGTGGGCTATGGGACAGTAAGCTATAGGACTGTGATCTATGGGACAGTGATCTATGGGACAGTGATCTATTGATTGTTTGAAATCACAGCATAATGAAATCGATTTGAATCGCTCCACCATTGGCAGCCTTGCATTCAGCTGCCTCGGTCGTAAGCTCTGGTATTCCCTCCCTAAACCTCTCCAAAATGTTACGTCGCTCTCCTCCCATATGATGTTCCTTAAAACCTACCTCTGCTGTCCTATTATCTCATTATGTGGCCCGGAGTCAGATTTTATGTGATAATTGCACCTGCGAATCACCTTGGGATGTTTTGCTACGTTAAAGGTGCTATATAAATAAAAGTTGTTGTTGTACAAACACAGGATAATACCGCTGTGGTAAACCACTGTTATAACCTGTCTGTGTCTGTATGTGTATTCCACTAGGTACAGGTCTGGACATGCCTCGGCTGACTCCTCCCACTATTCCAGGTATATAAGTGACTACCTCCCAGTCCCTTAGTATTCTGGACGGGTCGCCCACTCGAGACAAGACCTTCATTCTTTAGTTAATAAAAGCCTGGTTGTTACTCGCTCAACCTCAGTCTTTTGAGTAATTGATGGCGCATCAACCGCACATGTGAAAACGGAGCTCTTGGAAAGAAACCGCGTTCCTTTTTGTGAATGAGGTGTTGGTACCTCATCAGTAGTTGGAGCAGTTCTGACGTTTCTGATTTTCCTGAGGTGTATAGTAACGTTGCACATTTCACTTTCCTGTTGCACTATTCTTCACAATGTTTTCAATCCAACCCCAGGTAGCTGGCAGCAAATGCAAAGCTTTGACATACCAAACAGATGATGTTAACAACAGCTTTTAAACAACCCTGCAGGAAACTACTAACTCTAGACCCGTTACTGTCCCTGCATGACACCCTGCCAGCAATCTGAAAAACAATTTGTGCTGACAGCCCAGTGTCCTGAGGCACTGGTCAAAGCTGAGTCCACGGGCCCATTGGCATTCTGCAATGATCCCTTAACACAACAAACAAAATACTGAAAATGGCAGAAACATGCTGCAAATCAGGTACAGTGTGGCAGAGCCACTGAATGACTCTGGCTAACTGTATATAAGTCTCTTTAACGATGTTCTAACACCAGCCTAAACCTGTACCATTGTGTTAGGCATTATTGTGTTTTGTATATAGAGTTTGCATGTACGGGGCGTGGCCCCTTTAAGAGCGTGGGAAAATGCAGGCAAACGCGATGACGTCACGTCGCAAACCACAGGACTGCCCAGGGAGTCCTCGAGGCATCTCCGTTGAGTAAAGACCTGTTTGATTGTTCTCTTGTGTCGATCTCCGTTATTCGTAAGAATTCGTTAATTCCTACATTGGTGACCCCGTTTTTGTGAACGTTTTCACAAAAGAAGAGCACAGCATGGAAGCAAACGCCGTTTCGCTGAAGCTACCGCAGTTCTGGGAGCAGCAAGCGCCCTCGTGGTTTATTCAGGTCAAGGCCCAGTTCGCCCTGAGGAACATCGATGCGGATCAGACCAAGTATCTTTATGTGGTCTCCGCACTCGACAGCTCTACCGCCTCTCGGATCGTCAGCCTCCTCGAAAACCCCCCAACGGAGCAGAAGTATGTAACCCTCAAAGCGCGGTTACTGCAGGTTTTCAGGCTCACGAAATCGGAGCACGCCCGTCGATTACTCGCTATGCCCGGGCTCGGGGACTCCAAGCCTTCAGAGTTGATGAGCCAAATGCTCACACTCCTGGGCTCAGAATGGGAATGTTTCGTGTTCCGCGAGATATTCCTCAGCCAACTGCCTGAACAGGTATAAGCTGCCCTGGCCAGATCTGAAGTTGAAGACTGCGCAACACTTGCTGCGGAGGCTGACAAAATTTTCGCTGTAACTCGGCAGCACTGCACCGCCACGAGGCACACATCCCCCCGCAGACGCTGCCCCAGCTCGTCAGCCTGCTGGACTGTGTTTCTACCACGCGCAGTTCGGCGCGAAGGCGAAGCGTTGCGGCCCTCCCTGCAGTTTTCCCCCAAAAAAACAACAACTGACACTGCGACCACCGAGGAACGGGTCTAACGGGCACCCCGCGGCCGCGATGGCGATCGGCAACGCGGGAAAATTGCTGTTCATCACCGATACTCTCTCCAGTCATCGTTTTCTGTGCGACACCGGAGTGCAGTGCAGCATTTTACCCTCGTCCGCCCTCGATGTGCAGACGGGTCACGGCCCCACCCTTGAAGCGGCCAATGGCGGAGCAATTCGGACCTTCGGCAGACGGCGAGTGGAGGTGTGCCTCGGGGGGCAACGTTTTCACTGGGATTTTGTTACGGCCAAAGTTTCCCAGCCCCTCTTCGGCATGGATTTCCTGTGCGCCAACAGCCTCCTGGCCGACGTCAGGAACCGGCGGCTGATCAAAGCAGCAACTTTTAATTCTCTTCCATGTTACCGCAGTAACATTACGTCACGCACCGTCTCCTGTGCGTTCCCGACTCCTGATGAGTTCACTCGCCTGATCGGCGAATTCCCCGACCTGACAAGACCCACGTTCTCCTCCACAGCCACGAAACATGGTGTGGAACACCACATCACCACCAGCGCCCCTCCGGTCTACGCGCGGGCCCGGCACCTGGAACCTGGCAAGCTGGCGGTCGCAAAGGTGGGGTTCGCAACCATGGAACGGTTAGGGATTATTCGCCGGTCGAATAGTCCCTGGTCTTCACCCCTCCATATCGTCCCGAAGCCTGGCGGCGGATGGCAGCCATGCAGCGACTATCGATGCCTAAACGACGCCACCACTCCCGATCGGTACCCGATCCCCCATATCCAGGATTTCTCTGCCCATTTGGCAGGGAACACCATGTTCTCTAAAGTCGACCTCATCTGGGGCTACCACCAGGTCCCAGTTCATCCACAAGACGTCCAGAAGACTGCAGTCATCACCCCATTCGGCCTCTTCAAGTTTTTACGAATGCCGTTTGGGTTAAAGAACGCCGCCCAGGCTTTCCAACGCCTGATGGACTCCGTGCTGCGGGACCTCAAGTTCCTCTTCATCTACCTGGATGACATTCTAATTGCCAGTCCTACTACGGAAGAACATACCTATCACCTGGCGCTGCAAAGTGTTCGATGCCATACATGGGTTGTCACACCCTGGAATGAAAGCCTCTCAGAAACTGATGTCAGCGAAATTTGTATGGCATGGCATGCATAAAGATGTCCACGACTGGGCCAACACCTGCGTGGTCTGCCAAAAGGCCAAGGTACAGCACCACATCAAAACTCCGTTGGCCACCTTCACAGTTCCGGAGCGACGTTTTGACCATGTCAACGTGGACCTGGAAGGACCACTCCCACCCTCCCATGGTTTTTCACACATCCTGACCATGGTTGACTGCACCACCAGATGGCCAGAGGCGGTCCCCCTGTCATCCCCTACTTCGGCGGACGTGGCCAGGGTGTTCATTTCCTCCTGGATCGCCCGTTTCGGAGTGCCCGCAGATACTTCGTCGGACAGGGGACCGCATTTTTCCTCCGAACTCTGGAATGCAGTGGCCCAAGGACTCAGGTCAAATTACACCGCACCACATCCTACCACCCACAGGCGAATGGCCTCTGCGAACGCTTCAACTGTTTAGTGAAAGCCGCCCTGACGGCCAGCCTCCAGGACGCTGGATGGGCAGACAAGCTACCGTGGGTCCTGTTGGGCCTTTGCACGGCCCCCAAAGAAGACCTTCACTCTTCATCAGCGGAACTCGTGCATGGTCAGCTGCTGCGCGTCCCAGGGGACTTCCTACCAACATCGACGGAGCCCTGGTCCGCATCTGCCCAGCTTGCTAGTCACCAAGAGGCGGCCAGATGTTTCGCACCGGTGCCCACTTCGCACCACGGGCTGCAGAGGTCACACATTCCCAGGGAGCTTCACAAGGCTGAATACGTTTTTATTCACCATGACACACATAGGGATCAGCTCAAGGCCCCATATACCGGTCCCTTCCACGTGTTGGAAGCAGTGGACAAAACCTTCACGGTAGATGTCGGTGGTAAACCGGACCACATTTCGGTCAACCGCTTAAAGCCAGCACATTTGGACCTCCACCGCCCCATCGAGACAGCACAACCGCCGAGACGGGGTCGGCCACCCATCGTCGTTACGGCAGACCAAGTGCGACCGCCCGCCAGACCGCCAGCCGCCCTGCAGCCTCCGCCTCGAGAGTACAGGAGTCGTTCTGACAGGCTCGTCAGACCCCCTCACCGTTTGACTTTGTCCATTAAAGTGAATTCTGGGGGGGTGCATGTGACAGAACCACTGAATGACTCTGGCTAACTGTATATAATTCTCTTTAACGATGTTCTAACACCAGCCTAAACCTGTACCATTGTGTTAGGCATTACTGTGTTTTGTATGTAGAGTTTGCATGTACGGGGCGTGGCCCCTTTAAGAGCGTGGGGAAACACGGGCAAACGCGATGACGTCACGTCGCAAACCACGGGACTGCCCAGGGAGTCCTCGTGGCATCTCCGTTGAGTAAAGTCCTGTTTGATTGTTCTCTTGTGCCGATCTCCGTTATTCATAGGAATTCGTTAATTCCTACAACAGCACCTGTGGATAGAAGCACAGTTAGCGTGTGAGGCACATTGTCTTTCATCAGAACCAGATAATGTTACAACCGAACGGCTTTTCCTCACTCTCTTCCTTCTTGTAACCTGTTCATCTTTAATATTACCTTGTTCTAATGAAAGGCAACATGCCTGAAGGGTTAACTCTGCTTCCCTCCACGGGTGCTGTTACCTGATGCTGTGTCAGCCATAGCTCAGTTGGTAGCAGTCTTGCCTGAGTCAGAAGGTTGTGAGTTCAAGTCTCACTCCAGAGATTTAAGTACAAAAGTTTAGGCTGATACCCCAGTGCAGCCCTGAGGGAGTGCTGCACTGTCGGCGATGCCGTCTTTCGGATGAGGCATTAAACCGAAGTCCCATCTGCCCTCTTGGGTAGACGTAAAATATCCCTGGCACCAATGTTCCCTGCAATTTTTTTAAAGGGGCCGCGCAGCTCTTTCAAAATACCGCGAGTGCGGGGTTTTTCTGTTGAAAAGCCGGCAAGTCAGCTGCACGGGACCCCTGGAGGGGAACATTGTATGGCAGTATTTTGAAGAAGAACAGGAGAGTTCTCGCCAGTGTCCTTGACAATACTTATCCTTCAACCAACACCTAGAACAGATTATCTGATCATAATCCTACTGTTACTGGGATCTAGCTGTGTGCAAATTGGCTGCCACATTTCCTGCATAGTGACAGTGACTGCATGTCAAAAGTACTTAATTGGCTGTCAAGTGTTTGGGATGTCCTAAGGTCGTGAAAGTCTTTCTTTTTTGACGTGCTGAGTGTTTCCAGCATTTTATATTTTTGCTTGCCTTCTATCCTTGGCTATTTGCTATCACAATATAACAATCAGAGCGATCCCACATGGGGCAACTCTAACCAAAAAAATCCTCTTCTTTCCGTGCAGATGTTGCTGATAAAGATAGATGTATTGAGCGCTCGGGTTCATGATTTGAAGGCAGGAAAAGTGGGCAGTTTGCAGTGAGTTACAGCCAAGACAATGTGCCAAAGCCCTGCTCATCTGTGTGCCAGGCATGTCACTTTTGATTAGGCTTTACACTTCATTTTGAAAGAAGTTGTCTTTCCCTCTGACTAACGACAAGTACTTAATGAAGGGCTGTCAATTGTTATTGGCTCCCCAGTTACCCGAATGATGTACGATATATAAATATAATTAATTGCTATCCGTTCAATTAAAGAGTCTGATCTCAGCTGTGCCTTCAGGGAGAGTGGTGAGTCAAGGCCAGGTGCTTCACTATGCGGGAGAGAGGAGAGCAAATCAGAGGACAAGTAACCCCAGGCTACTCCCGCGCACGTTCTCACAGCTGGTTACAGACCAGCACTGGGAGATATGTCACCTGCCTTCCTTTTTGGCTCAGCAAGGAATATGTTATTCGGAGACCTGTAAAGAAAACTATAAAATAGCCTGTTTAATGAATAAATGCCAAACCTCCATACAAACACTGCTTACAAAATCAGAGAGATCTACATTTGTAGGGACAGAGTGACTGAGCAGTTAGACAAATATGAGTTGATCAGAGAGAGCCTGGTTTTGTAACGGGTAAGTCATGTCGAACGAACCTAGTTGAATTTTTTGAGGAGGTAACCGACGTGATTGTCTATGGATGTTATTTATATGGATTTCCAGAAGGCATTCGACAAGGGTCCAAAGAAGAGATTGGTAACAGAAATGAGAGCGCATGGAATTGGAGGCAACCTATTGGCTTCGCTAGGAAATTGGTTAGGAGATAGAAGACAGAGACTAGGGATAATGGGTTTGCACTCCAATTAGCAGGATGTGACTAGTGGTGTCCCCAGGGATCTGTACTGCGGTCTCAGCTTTTCACTATATTTATAAATGACTTAGATGAAGGCATAGATAGAGATAGAAAAGGCAAAATACTGCGTATGCAGGAAATCTGAAATATAAACAGAAAATGCTGGAAATACTCAGCAGGCCAGGCAGGATGCAAAGAGAAAGATACAGAGAGAGACATATATCTACGTTTGCTGACAACACAAAGTTAGGTAGCACAGTAAATAGTGTAGATGTGAGCAGAAAGATGCAAGAAGGTGAGTGGGCAAGACTGTGGCAGATGGAGTTTAATGTAGGGAAGTGTGAGGCCATCCACTTTGGACCTAAGAATCATAGATCAGATTATTTTCTAGCGAGAAGCTAGGAACGGTGGATGAGCAGAGATTAAAGGGTCCAAGTACAGAAATCACTAAAAGCTAGTGGACAGGTACAAAAAATAATTAACATTTAATGGAATGTTGTAGGAATCGACCGATCCCCCACTAAAATACTGAGGTCGAGTCAGTTCGATAAATAAACGAAGTTTAATTAAAACTAGAGAACAAAACAAAGGCATGCAGGAGCAACAGTAAACAGGTCTTTTCAGGTGCTGGTTTCACGAGGTCTGGCCACGAGGAACCTCTCACTCTCTGACGTCATGACGGCATCACGTGACCAACGTGATGACGTCATCGCGTTGATTCTGGGATTTATCCAGAAAGGCTATTTATATGCAGTAAACAAACATAGGTGCTGTAGCACTCTGTTAAAGACAGTTATATATTTGTACAGGAGTCCGTTGGTGGCTTTGCCACAATGTTGGCTTTTATCTCAAGAAGGTTGGAATACAAAGGGGTGGAAGTTATGTTACAGCTGAACAGAGAATTAGACCCCATTTAGAGTAACTGCGTTCAGCTCTGGGCACCGCACCTCAGGAAGGATATATTGGCCTTGGAGGGGGTGCCGCGCAGATTCACCAGAATGATACCGGGGCTAAAAGGGTAAATTATGAGGGCAGGTTGCAAAGACTAGGCTTGTATTCCCTTGAGTATAGAAGATTAAGGGCTGATCTGATTGAGGTGTTTAAGGTGGTTAAAGGGTTTGATTGGGTAGATAGAGAGAAACTAATTCCTCTGGTGGGAGAGTTGGGAACAAGTGATGTCAGAAAGCACTTCTTTACACAAAGGGTAGAGGAAATCTGGAACTCTGTCCCCCAAAAAGCTGAGATTGATAGATTTTTGTTAGGCAAAGGTATTAAGGGTTACGGAACCAAGGTGGGTAGATGGAGTTAAGATACAGATCAGCCATGATCTAATTGAATGGCAGAACAGGCTTGAGGGGCTGAATGACCTACTCCTGTTCCATTGTTCCTATGTTCAATAAAAAGAAAGAACTTGCATTTATATAGCGCCTTACACGACCTCAAGATGTTCCAAAGTGCTTCACAGCCTTGAACTGTAGGCACTGTTGCAATGTAGGAAACACAGCAGCCAATTTATGCACAGCAAGGTCCCACAAACAACAATGAAATAATGACCAGATCATGGAGGCACAGGGCATGGCTCAGGTACTAAATTAGTACTTTGCATCTGTCTTTACCAAGGAAGAAGATGCTGCCAAAGTCAGAGTGAAAGAGGAGGTAGTTGAGATATTGGATGGGCTAAAAATTGATAAAGAGGAGGTACTAGTAAGGCTGGCTGTACTTAAAGTAGATAAGTCACCAGGACTGGATGGGATGCATCCTAGGATACTGAGGGAAGTAAAGGTGGAAATTGCGGAGGTACTGGCCATAATCTTCCAATCCTCCTTAGATACGGGGGTGGTGCCAGAGGACTGGAGAATTGCAAATGTTACACCCTTGTTCAATAAAGGGTGTAAGGATAAACCCAGCAACTACAGCCCTTGGTAGTGGAGAAGCTTTTAGAAACAATAATCTGGGACAAAATTAACAGTCACTTGGACAAGTGTGGATTAATTAAGGAAAGCCAACAGAGATTTGTTAAAGGCAAATCGTGTTTAACAAATCTGAGAGTCTTTTGATGAGGTAACAGAGAGGGTTGATGAGGGCAATCCGGTTGATGTGGTGTACATGGACTTCCAAAAGGCATTTGATAAAGTGCCAGCAAAGTTGAAGCTTATATGGAATAAAAGGGACAGTGGCAGCATGGATACAAAATTGGCTAAATGACAGGAAACAGAGAGTAGTGGTGAATGGTTGTTTTTCGGACTGGAGGAAGGTACACAGTGGTGTTCCCCAGGGGTCGGTACTAGGACCACTGCTTTTCTTGATATATATTCTCTTTCTCTCTTAGGCAGTCCCTCGGAACCGAGGATGACTTGCTTCCAAGCTAAAAATAAGTTCTCAGGTGACTGATGAGTCCACTGCGGGACCTACAATCTCTGTCACAGGTGGGGCAGATGGTGGTTGAAGGAGCAGGTGGGTGGGGTGCTTGGGTTGACGTGCGCTCCTTCCGCTGTTTGCGCCTGGCTTCCGCTTGCTCCCAGCGAAGAGACTCGAGGCGTTTGGCGCCTTCCCCGATATTAATGACTTGGACTTGGCTGTACAGGGCACAATTTCAAAATTAGCAGATGACACAAAACTAGGAAGTATAGTAAACAGCGAGGCAAATAGGAATAGACTTCAAGGGGACATAGACAGGCTGGTGGAATGGGCGGACATGTGGCAGATGAAATTTAACACAGAAAAGTGCGAAGTAATACATTTTGGTAGGAAGAACGAGGAGAGGCAATATAAACTAAAGGGTACAATTCTAAAGGAGGGGCATGAACAGAGCGACCTGCGGGTATATGTGCACAAATCGTTGAAGGTGGCAGGGCAGGTTGAGAAAGCAGTTAAAAAAGCAAACGGGATCCTGAGCTTCATGAATAGAGGTATAGAGTACAAAAGCAAGGAGGTTATGATGAACCTTAAAAAAAATTGTTTAAACTTAAATGAAGTATTGTGTCCAATTTTGGGCACCGCACTTTAGGAAGGATGTGAAGGCCTTAGGGAGGGTGCAGAAAAGATTTACAAGAATGGTTCCAGGGATGAGGGACTTCAGTTACATGGATAGAGTGGAGAAGCTGGGGTTGTTCTCAGAGCAGAGAAGATTGAGAGGAGATTTGATAGAGGTGTTCAAAATCATGAGGGGTCTAGATAGAGTAGATAGAGAGAAACTGTTCCCATTGGCAGAAAGGTCGAGAACCAGAGGGCACAGATTTAAGGTGATTGGCAGAAACACCAAAGGCGACATGAGGAAAAACTTTTTTACGCAGCGAGTGGTTAGGATCTGGAATGCACTGCCTGAAAGGGTGGTGGAGGCAGATTCAATTGTGGCTTTCAAAAGGGAATTGGATAAGTACCTGAAGGAAAAGAAATTGCAGGGCTACGGGGAAAGGGCAGGAGAGTGGGACTGGCTGAAGTGCTCTTGCAGGGAGCCGGCAAAGGCTCAATGGGCCAAATGGCCTCCTTCTGTACTGTAACCATTCTTTGATTCGATGATTCTATGATTCATGTGTTTTAGTAGTGTAGTTTGAGGGATAAACATTGGCCAGGACACCGGGGAGAACTTCCTGCTCTTTTTCGAATAGTGCCATCCACCTGAGAGGGCAGACGAGGCCTCGGTTTAACATCTCATCCAAAAGATTGCACCTCCGACAGTGCAGCACTCCCTCAGTAAATCTGAATATTTGGATGGATTTCAACTGTATCAAGGGATGTGTAAAATCTAGCACCAGTCAACTGTGTACCTATGTCAGCCTTGGCTCAGTTGGCATCACTCCCGCCCTGAATCAGAAAGTCATAGGTTCAAGCGCCACTCCAGGACTGGAGCACCTAAACTAGGCTGAGGGAGTACTCCATTGTTACAGCTGCCAGCTTTTAGATTAACTGTTAAATTTAGGCCCCATCTATCTATTTGGGTGGCTTTGAAGGATCCCATAGTAGGGACCTCTCCCATTATCCTAGCCAACTCTTCGCTCAACCAGCACCACTGAACAACTGTTTAAGATGTCATTTGTCTCACTGCTGTTTATGGGACCTTGCTGTGCACAAATTGGCTCCCAAGTTTGCCTACAAATTAAGGGTGAATAATGTTCAAAAAAAGTAAATTATTGTCTGTGAAGCACTTTGGGACATCCTAAGGCTTGAAATCTATATATATAAAAGGATATGTCTCTCTGTCTGTCTCTCTGTCTGTCTCTCTGTCCGGCTATACAATCAAAAGTTATAGAGCGTACCTACACATATGTTATATCAAAAGAAAGCTCATCATTAGGGGACTCTTGTAGGCATATTTACTTTCTGTTCGGACAAAAATTGTGCCGACGGTATCCAAAAAACTTTCATAATTCCGCTCATTATCCGCTCATTTGCATCGAGTGGGGGCGGGTTCATTGTGTGTGTGGGTGGGCCATCCTACAGTTGAGTGACGTGATGATTGACCAATCCTACAGTTCAGTGACCTGACGGTTGACCAATCGGTGCATGTGTGGGCGGGCCTTATCATTCTGAACCGAGGTGAGTGGCCGCCATCTTGATTCCAAACTGTTCATTTATTTTTCCCACTTTCTGCGTGTTTCTTTTCAAATCTACATTTCCAGCAAAAAAAAAGTTGCTTTTAAAACACAAATTGTTTTTTAAAAAAGTTAATTAATTTGAAAATCTTTTCTCTAACATCTAGAATTTTCCTACCTTTCACCGTTTTTCCAGGCCTGTAAGCGTGGGCCTCTGTTGCCCAGCCATGCCCGAGCTAGGCACCTCCCGTCGCGCTCAACAAGCGGCTCGCGATCGCCGCCATCTTTGTGAAGGCTGGAGGGGGCGGGCCTGAGCCGGGCGTCGCCACCACCGCCATCTTAGTAAAGGCGGGTGGGGCAGGAGTCAGCGCGCGCGACTTGAGTCCGGCCAGGCCTCACGCGGTAGGTTGCGTGGCGGCGTCTCTCTCTCTGCTCTTGAAGCCAGCTCGGGCGGGGCTCGGGAGATCGGGATTCGGCAGATCGGGGCTCGGGGGGGGCGGAGCTCGGGAGATCAGGCCTCGGGGGATTGGGGGGGCGGGCCTCGGGAGATCGGGGGGGCGAGCCTCCGGAGATCGGGGGTGGCGGGGCTTGGGAGATCGGGGCTCGGGAGGGCGGGGGCGGGGCTCCAGAGATCGGGGCTCGGGAGATGAAGGGGCGGGGCTCGGGAGATCGGGGGCGGGGCGGGGCTCGGGGAGGCGGGGGGGCTTGGGGGGGGCGGGGAGGCGGGGCGAGGGGGGAGGGGGGCAGGGAGAGGGCTGACAGGGCGCTCCCCTCCCCCCCTCTCCACCTTCTTCCCCTTCTTCCCCCCTCCTCCCCCTTCTTCCCCCCTCCTCCCCCTTCATCCCCCCTCCCCCTTCTTCCCCCCTCCCCCCTTCTTCCCCCTCCCCCTTCTTCCCCCTCCCCCTTCTTCCCCCTCCCCCTTCTTCACCCCTCCCCCTCCCCCTTCTTCCACCCTCCGCCCGCCCCTTCTTCCCCCCTCCCCTCCCCCTTCTTCCCCCCTCCCCCCATCCCCTTCGTCCCCCTTCCCCCACTCCCCTTCTTCCCCCTCCCCCCTTCTTCCCCCTCCCCCCTTCTTCCCCCTCCCCTCCTTCCCCCTCCCTTCTTCCCCCTCCCCCTTCTTCCCCCCTCCCCCTCCCCCTTTTTCCCCCCTCCCCTTTCTCCCCCCTCCCCCTCCCCCTGCCCCTTCTTCCCCCCTCCCCCTTCTTCACCCCTCCCCCTCCCCTTTCTTCCCCCTCCCCACTGCCCCTTCTTGCACCCTCCCCCTTCTTCCCCCCTCCCCCTTCTTCCCACCTCCCCCTTCTTCCCCCCTCCCCCTTCCCCCACTCCCCTTCTTCCCCCTCCCCCCACCCCTTCTTCCCCATCCCCGTTCTTCCCCCCTCCCCCTTCTTCCCCCTCCCCCTTCTTCCCCCCTCCCCCTTCTTCCCCCCCTTCTTCCCCCCTCCCCCTTCTTCCCCCCTCCCCCTCCCCCTTCTTCTCCCCTCCCCCTCCCCCTTCTTCCCCCTCCCCCTTCTTCCCCCCTCCCCCCTCCCCTTCCTCCACCCTCCCCCTCCCCATTCTCCCCCCTCCCCCTTCTTCCCCCCTCCCCTTCTTCCCCCTCTCCCCCTTCTTCCCCCTCCCCCTTCTTCCCCTTCCCCCTCCCCTTCTTCCCCCCCTTCTTCCCCCCTCCTTCTTCCTTCTTCCCCCTCCCCTTCTTCCCCCCTCCCCCTCTTCCCCCACCCCTTCTTCCCCCCTCCCCCTTCTTCCCCCCTCCCCCTCCCCTTCTTCCCTCTCCCCCTCCCCTTCTTCCCCCTCCCCCTTTTCCCCCCTCCCCCTCTCCCCCTTCTTCCCCCTCCACCTTCTTCCCCCCTCCCCCTTCTCTCCCCCTCCACCTTCTTCCCCCTCCCCACTCCCCGTTCTTCCCCCCCTCCCCCTTCTTCTCCCCTCCCCCTCCCCCTTCTTCCCCCTCCCCCTTCTTCCCCCCTCCCCCCTCCCCTTCCTCCACCCTCCCCCTCCCCATTCTCCCCCCTCCCCCTCCCCCTTCTTCCCCCTCCCCCTTCTTCCCCCCTCCCCCTTCTTCCCCCTCTCCCCCTTCTTCCCCCTCCCCCTTCTTCCCCTTCCCCCTCCCCTTCTTCCCCCCCTTCTTCCCCCCTCCTTCTTCCTTCTTCCCCCTCCCCTTCTTCCCCCCTCCCCCTCTTCCCCCACCCCTTCTTCCCCCCTCCCCCTTCTTCCCCCCTCCCCCTTCTGCCCCCTCCCCCCTCCCCCTTCTTCCCCCCTCCCCCTTCTTCCCCCTCCCCCCTTCTTCCCCCTCCCCTCCCCCTTCCTCCCCCCTCCCTTCTTCCCCCCTCCCCCTTCTTCCCCTCTCCCCCTTCTTCCCCCTCCCCCTTCTTCCCCCCCTTCTTCCCCCCTCCCTCTTCTTCCCCTCTCCCCCTTCTTCCCCTCCCCCTTCTTCCCCCCCTCCCCCCTCCCCCCACCACTCCCCCTTCTCCCCCCACCCCTCCCCTTTCCTCCCCCTCCCCCTTTCCTCTCCCCTCCCCCATTCCTCCCCCCTCCCTTCCTCCCCCCTCCCCCTTTCCTCCCCACCCCCTCCCCTCCCCCCCTGCCCCCTTTCCTCCCTCCCCCCTCCCCCGCCCCCTTTCCTCCCCTCCCCCTTTCCTCCCCTCCCCCTTTCCTCACCCCTCCCCCTTTCCTCCCCCTCCCTCTTTCCTCCCCCCTCCCTCTTTCCTCCCCCCTCCCTCTTTCCTCCCCCCTCCCTCTTTCCTCCCCCCTCCCCTCCTCCTTTCCTCCCCCCTCCTCCTTTCCTCCCCCGCCTCCCCCTTCCCCCCAGTCGCTCTCTCTCTTACCCCCAGTCGCTCTCTCTTCCCCCCCAGTCGCTCTCTCTCTTCCCCCCAGTCGCTCTCTCTCTTCCCGCCAGTCGCCCTCTCTCTTCCCGCCAGTCGCTCTGTCTCTTCCCGCCAGTCGCTCTCTCTCTTCCCCCCAGTCGCTCTCTCTCTTCCCCCCAGTCGCTCTCTCTCTCTCTTCCAACAACAACATGCCCTCAAAAGACCCTCGGCACCACCGGGCACTTCAGCTAGTACTATATAAAAGCAAGTTCTTTCTTTACCTCCATTGATTTTCATCACTACAGTAAAGAATGCCTTGCATTTATATAGCACCTTTCATGTCCTCAGGACATCCAAAAGCGCTTCACAGCCAATGAAGTACTTTTGAAGTGTAGTCACTGTTGTAATGTAGGAAATGCAATTTGTTCACCGCAAAGTCCAACAAACAGGAATGTGATAATGACCAGGTAATGGGCCGATTTTGCAGCCAGTGGCAGATGAATGGCACCAGTCGTTCAGTACACTTCCTCTTGCCCAAAGACTTTCTATCGGCTTTTGCACTTGAAGTTCTTCTCAGACAACCATCCGAACAGTGCAACACCCTCTACAGAGCATCTGGGACCTGTGTGAACAGGGAAAGCAACTGTGTATGTCCTTAACCAATCAGATTGAAGTATTGTTAATGAGCAACACAGAGTCTGAACCAGGAAGTGTCAGTTGGAATATTGAATTCAATGTCAGTTCAGGTTCAGAAAGTGAAATAAAGATAGGGGGAGAAAGATTGGATTAAGAGAGAGACAAAAGAGAAAGAAAAAGTAAAAAAAACATTTACTTATTTTATTTTTTTAATCTCCAACAATAATTAAAATCTGAAACAATAAGACTCCACACTTGTAAAATTTAATTTTCAGTGCCAGAGAGGTAATAATATCAGCCGTTAAAAGGGTACTTACACTGGAATGGACAAGCCCGAACTTTTTCTGCCAAGTTTAGTTTGTATATATCAGGTAAGTAGTGCAACTTCACGTTATTCAATGTATTGGAATGGTGAGTCAGATAGCACAGCTTTTGGAGAAGCAGGGCATCTTGGACAGCAACTTCCTGATTTCCGTGTTTAAATGTGCATGTGCAGCCGCTGGAAGTTGCTGTCCAATTTCCACGTTAATAACGGAGAGCCTCGCCATTACTTCTACCGCAAAATACTGTTTTAGTGTTGTTAATTGAGGGATAAATGTTGGCCAGGACACCAGGGATAACTCCCCTGCTCTTCTTCGAAATGGTGCCATGGGATCTTTTACGTCCACCTGAGAGGGAAGACGGGGCCTCGGCTTAACGTCTCATCTGAAAGACGGCACCTCTGACAGTGCAGCACTCCCTCGGTACTGCACTGGAGTGTCAGCCTGGATTATGTGCTCAAGTCCCTGGTTTGGAGCTTGAACTTATGACCTTCTGCCTTAGAGGCAAGGATGATAACTCGGCATCAGTGAAATCTCAAAGCCTATATTAATTCTTTTCCTTTTTCTTTAACAGAAGTTCCATTCCTCTTGTGATTAGAGATTTTGGGAAGGTGCTATTGAGCGACTCAGGCTCCTACCATTGCCCTGTTGTAATTAAATAATTTGATCATAAGTACATTCTAAAATCAGAGACTGAAGAAGTATCAAGGTGAACCTTTTCAGTGAGCACCTCACTACTAATAACAATTTGTAAAGTGTGAGCCAATTTTTCTGATGCAGTCGGAACATAGGAACAGGAGTAGGCCATTCAGCCCCTAGAGCCTGCTCAATCATTCAATGAGATCATGGCTGATCTGCACCTCAACTCCATTTACCATCATGGACGGGAAAGGTCTTGTTTGCAATACAAAAAACATTTTGCACAGCACAAAAGAAAGGGTGGGACACAGAGGCTCACGGGCGGGGAGGGGACAAGGAGATCCAATTAGATTGTTCACTTGGACGATTGGAGGAGCATGGTGGTTCAGGATAGGAATTCAAAGGAAATTAGAAAGGTCAACCCTTTGAGAGCAAGAAGTGGGGAAATGAGGCAGCTTGGGTGGGTGCTGGGTGACAGCCAATACTGTGTTTAATGGGAGAGTAACATTGGATGCTGTACAAGATTGTTGCTGGTATGTCAGTCATGGGGAGAGGACCTTGAGAAACAGAGTCTGGGGGAGAAGGGGCAATAATGAGTTAGAGAAGTGAAGGAGGGCAGAAAATGAGTCAATTGGTGAGCAACACCAAGAAGGCCTTGATTACATCCAAAGATTTTGCGGCAGGTGGAAGGGGGCTGCCCTTTCAAAACTGAGATGAGGAGAAACTTCTTCACTCAGAGGGTAGAAAATCTATGGAATTTGCTACTCCAGAGAGCTGTGGAAACTGCAACATTAAATAAATTTAAAACAGAGATAGACAGTTTCCTAGCAGACAAGGGAATTAAGGGTTACGGGGAGAGGGCAGGGAAGTGGACGTGAGTCTAGATTCGGATCAGCCATGATCCTATTGAATGGCGAAGCAGGCCCAAGGGGCCATATGACCTACTCCTGCTCCTACTTCTTATGTTCTTATGTAAACCCAACTCCTTCCTCTGTCTTCAACCTGACAGTGTGGTGTGCAGAGACCTGAGGGCAATGAGGCCAAAGCGCCAGCTTTTCCTGGGCATCCCTGCACTGAGGCATCGAGCGAGCAATGCCAGAGGCAACGGAAACGTCCCCTCCCATCTCATTGCAACAACTGCACTGGGCTCGCACTTACTACAGGACAGTCACAGCTGTGTACCATCGTTAACACCTTCACCAAAGCGTACGAGAGCATAGGCCTTACACTAAACATCCGTAAGACAAAGGTCCTCTACCAACTTGCCCCCCGATTATCAAAATCCACAACAAGGCCTTGGACAACGTGGACCACTTTCCATACCTCGGGAGCCTACTGACAACAAGGGCAGACGTCGACGACGAAGTCCAACACCGCCTTCAGTGTGCCATTGCAGCCTTCGGTCGCCTGAGAAAGAGAGTGTTTGAAGACCAGGACCTCAAACCCGGCACTAAGCTCATGGTCTACAGAGCAGCAGTGATACACGCCCTGCTGTATGCCTCAGAAACATGGACCATGTAAAGCAGGCACCTCAAAGCACTGGAGAGGTACCACCAATGCTGCCTCCGCAAGATCCTGCAAATCCATTGGCAGGATAGGCGCACCAATGTCAGTGTTCTTGCTCAGGCCAACATCCCCAGCATCGAAGCTTTGACTACGCATGATCAGCTCCGATGGACGGGTCACATTGTCCGCATGCCTGATACAAGACTCCCAAAACAAGCGCTCTACTCAGAGCTCCGGCACGGCAAGAGAGCCCCAGGTGGGCAGAGGAACCGCTTCAAGGACACCCTCAAAGCCTCCTTGAAAAGTGTAACATCCCCACGGACACCTGGGAATCCCTGGCCCAAGACTGCACAAAGTGGAGGAGAAGCATCCGGGAAGGCACCGAACACCTCGCCAGGAGCAAGCGGAAGCCAAGCGCAGGCAGCGCAAGGAGCACACATCAACCCAAGCACCCCCCCAACCACCCCCCCCCCCCTTCAACCACCATCTGCCCCACCTGTGACAGAGACTGTAGGTTCTGCATTGGACTAATCAGTCACCTGCGAACTCATTTTTAATGTGGATGCAAGTCATCCTCGGTTCCGAGGGACTGCCTAAGAAGAAGAAGAAGCCCTGTGGAATCCCAGTGGGGGGAGAGATTACCCCTGGCATAGGGCAGAAAAAAATCAACCTAATTACTTCTGTGAGGGGCCCTGGGTCTTTCAGTGTACATAACCTATGTGATGTTTTCCCTGGTGATATACTGCTTCAGTAAATTTGCTCTACTACTGCGATGGGCAAACTGTTGTTCTATTCAGGCTCTTTGAACACTGGTAAACATCAGAAAGAGCACTGCAGGCCCTGGACTGCCCACGAGCAATGCTACAAGAGTTCTTCCAGCGCACCTTAGGAAGATCCCATTTTTGTTTGACATTTTTCACCATGTAATGAAGGAAAGAAGGAACTTGCATTTATACAGCTCCTTTCACAACCTCAGAACATCACAAAGTGCTTCACAGTCAATTAAATACCTTTTGACGTGTAGTCACTGCTGTAATATAGGAAAACACAGCTGCCAATTTGCACATAGCAAGGCACCACAAACAGCAGTGAGATAAATGAACAGATAATCTGTTTTTTGGTGATGTTGGTTGAGGGATAAATATTGGCCAGAACACTGGGAGAACTCGCCTTCTTTACTTCGAATCGTGCCATGGGACTTTTTATGTCCACTTGAGAGGGCAGGCAGGGCCTTCACTTAACGCCTCATTCGTAAGACGGCACCTCCGACAGTGCAGCACTCCCTCAGTACTCCACTGAAGTGTCAGAACCTAGATTATGTCCTCAAGTCTCTGGAGCGGGGCTTGAACCCACAACCTTCTGACTCAGAGGCATGAGTGGTGCCACTTGTGAGCCAAGTCTTGCATTAATTGTATTATCTTTTGCATTTAGCCACATCACAATGATGTGATCACTGATGCAAGGGTTCCTCTATATCTAAATTTTCCATCAGCTCAAGATGTGACAGCACAGTGGTGATTGTGTGTGTGTTGCAATGCCAACATTGTGTCATGACAGTGGGGGATGTAGGCTTAATTATGCCTCTGACCCAGAACGATTCGCCTTTTGATTTTCTCTTCCCTCAACCTACATAGGAACAGGAGGAGGCCATTCAGCCCCTCGAGCCTGTTCCACCATTCCATTGGATCATGGCTGATCTGTATATTAGCTCCATTTGCCCATCTTGATTCCATATCCTTTAGTACTCTTATCTAATAAAATCTAGCAGACGCAGTTTTGAAATTTTCAATTGACCCAGCCTCAACAGCTTTTTTGGGGAGAGCGTTCCAGATTTCCACTACCCTTTGTGTGAAGAAGTGCTTCCTGGTTTCACCCCTGAATAGCCTGGCTCTAATTTTAAGGCTCTGCCCCCTTTTTCTGGACTCCCCCACCAGAGGAAATTCTTTTTATCCATCTACCCAATTGAATCCTTTAATCATTTTAAACCCCTTCATCTTCTATACGCAAGTGCTCACTCCTCCTGACAGCAACAGAAGTTTAAAAGAAAGGTTATTCTGGTCTAGCATCAAATGCCTCCTGGCCAAAGCGAAATTGACAGAGGGCTTGCAACAAGGCACCTGCTCAACTGGAAGTGTTGTATAACCTGCAGGGACCAGATGGACTGGAGAAAACGGGGGAGAGAGTTCCAGATTTGTGTGAAGAAGAGTTTCCTGATTTCACCCATGAATGGCCTGGCTCTAATTTTAAGATTGTGCCCCTCTCATTCTGGACTCGCTCACCAGAGGAAATAGTTTCTCTCCATCTACCCGATCGAATCCTTTTAACATTTTAAACACCTGGATTAGTTCGCCCCTCAATCTTCTAAAATCAACGGAATACAAGCCAAGTTTACGCAACCTGTTCTCATAATTTAAACCTTTTAGCACCAATGTTCTCTCTAAGTTGTGTGGCCACACAGCTGCCTGCTGGTCTTGCGCAGCCCGGGACCGACTTTTACAATGTGAAATTTTGTGCATGCGCGCAAATTTGAATGGGCCACGCAGCCCGTTAAAGGGACCGTGCACCCAAATTTAAAATTAGGGGGAACATTGTTTAGCACCAGTATCATTCTGGTGAATCTGCATAACCAGCCGGTGAGAGCTGCGATGCTCGCATAAACTAACCTTGTACAGCGAAGAGTGTGTTGATGTTCCACATAATTCTTGCTTAAGCTGATGTCACGTTGATTGTAAAGGGATGCTGCCGGGAGCTATTTACTCTGCTCCTACTATTCAGGTCATTTATATTCTATCTGATTCTGGTTATATGAATGTTTTCTCACTGTCCTGACCCATTTTATACATGAGGATCCAGCCATATTTTTAAGTAGGGCACAAAAGTGCTATAAAATCTACAGGCCTACAGGGAACTTGGAAAGCCCACACAGATTTCCATATGAACACCATAGCCCTGAATTTGTTGGAGTGGGGCATCTCGCAGCATGCCCCGTTAGTTAGACTTCTTCCCTCACCCTTCAGCGCAAAGATTTTTTGCCCTGTAAGTTGCTGGAAGTGCAAGCTGATAACGGGAGGGCAACAGGGCATCTAGGACCTTGGTGAACGATGGGACCAACAGTCTATTTCTTTAACCAATGAGATTGAAGGATTGAGAAATAAGGTGAATTAGAGTCAAATCAGGTACAGAAAGAGAAAAAAAGGAGGGTTAGAAAGATTGGATTAAGAGAGGGAGATAAAAGAGGCAGAAAGGAAAAGTAATGAGAAAAATTTAACATTTTACACATTTCTAACAACAATTTACTAAGGAAGAAATTTTTTTTTTTTTTAATTTCATAAATCTCTAATGACAATGTACTATCTTCAGGAATGAGACTCTCCAGTTTAAATTGCTCCCTTTCTGGGTTGGAGAGGTTGATTACCATCGCAGGTACATAAATCTCCTCATTAAAAAGGTACTTACGCTGATAAGTACCAGCCCTAACTTTCTATGGTGAGATTAATTGGCAATTAATGCACAAAGGCAGCAACTTCACAAAACTCACAGGGAGGTTGAGGTTGAGCTAGCCAATTTTGCAAGGCTAACCGTGGAGCTGCGCAAATTGTCCAGCAACATGCGACGATTCGCAAGTTTTGGGGTATCTCTTCCTCACCACAAGTTGCTGGCCCATTTACACACTAGGAATGGCGAGTGCCATTATACTTGCCACTATTTTGGCAGCAAATTTAGTAAGGCCCAATATGTCTGTAAGCGCCCCTTGCCCATTTTCATGCACATTCTATCCATTTCTGCACAAACTGTGCATGGAATTAACACAACATAAACTGATCTCCTTTGCACAGAGCGTGGATGAATATGGAATTCTGTGCCACAAACCATTGTTTAAAGCTTCTTTTAAAAGGGAATTATTTAGTTGCTTGAAAAAGAGGAATATCAAAGACCATGGGGAGTAGACATAAGAATTGATTAGACTAGGTGGGATATTAAAGTATATGGGACATGAAAAGGAAAGTGGGATTAGACTGGATAGGATATTAAAGAGAATGGAGAAAGAACAGGAGAGTGGGTTTGACTAGAAGGGATATTAAAGGGCAGGGGGAGTGAGCAGGAGTGTGTGATTAGATTAGATGGGATATTAAAACATTTGGGGAGTGGGATTAAACTAGTTAGGATATTAAAGGGCATGGGATGTGAGCAGGAAAATGCGTAACACCAGGTGGGATATTAAAGGGCACGAGGAGTGAACGGGAGCGTGGGATTAGACTAGGTGGGATCTTAAGGTGTATGGGGAGTGAACAGGAAACTGCAAATAGACTAGGTGGGATGTTAAAGGGTTTGGGGAGAGAGCATTAATGTGGGATTAAATGAGTTGGGATATTAAGGTGTATGGGGAGTGAGCAGGAGAATGGGTTAGAAGAGGTTTGATATTAAGGTGTATGAGTAGTGAACAGGAGAATGGGATTTGATTGGTGGGATATTAAGGTGTATGAGTAGTGAACAGGAGAATGGGATTTGATTGGTGGGATATTAAGGTGTATGAGTAGTGAGCAGGAGAATGCGATTAGATTGATGGGATAGTAAGGTGTATGAGGAGTGGGTGATGGGGATCTTAGCTACAAGGACAGGTTAGAGAAGCTGGATTTGTTTTCATTAGAACAAAGGAGGTTGCGGGGTGATTTGATAGAGGTGTACAAGATTATGACGGGTTTGGATAGGCTAGACGGGGAAAGGCTGTTCCCACTAGTTGATGGTACAAGGATGTGGGAAAACTGATTTAAGGTTTTAGGCAAGAGATTCAGGAGGGATGTAAGGGAAAACTTTTTTATGCAGCAAGTGGTGATGACCTGGAACTCACTGCCGACGGAAGTGGTGGAAGCGGACACACTCAATGTTTTCAAGGGGAGACTGGATAAGCACTTGAGGGAAATAAACTTGCAGGGCTACAGGGATAGAGCGGGGGAATGGGACTGACTGGATTGCTCTGCAGAGAGCCAGCACGGACTCAATGGGCCAAATGGCCTCCTTCTGTGCCGTTATGATTCTATGAACAGGAGAATGGGATTAAACAGGTGGGATATTAAGGTGTATGAGGAGTGAGCAGGAGAATGGTTTATCAAGCTTCCCCTTAACTGCATCTATGCTGGTTGTCTCAACTACTCCATGTGGTAGCGAGTTCCACATTCTTTCCACTCTTTGGGTAAAGAAGTTTCTCCTGAATTCTGTATTAGATCTATTAGTGTCTATCTTATATTTATGAATTCTAGTTCTAGTCTCCCCCACAAGTGGAGACATCTTCTCCATGTCTACTTTATCAAACCATTTCAGAATCTTAAAAACTTCTATCAGGTCACCCCTCAGCCTTCTCTTTTCTAGAGAAAAGAGCCCCAACCTGTTCAGTGTTCCCTGATAGTTATAACCTCTCAGTTCTGGTATCATCCTTGTGAATCTTTTTTGCACCTTCTCCAGTGCCTCTGCATCCTTTTTGTAATATGGGGATCAGCACTGTGCACAGTACCCCCAAGTGTGGCCTAACCAAGGTTCTATACAAGTTTAACATAACTTCCCTGCTATTCACTTTTATCCCTCTAGAAATGAGCCCAGTGCTTGGTTTGCTTTTCATTAATGGCCTTGTTAGCCTGCCTCACTACTTTTAGTGCTTCCTGATTTCACTCCTGAATGGCTTAGCTCTAATTTTAAGGGTGCAAAATTCGATTACGACCCATTTAGCGACTGATATTTAGCGCCCGGCATGGAAGTAGTGTCCCAGCCGCTAAATTCAGCTTACCGCCTCGGAGAGGAAGTGGAGTGCTATCTTGGGCATGCCACTTCCTCTCAAGGCGGTGTCGGGGGCGCAAAGCGCGGTAATGACGGCGTGCTATGCAGCCACTCTGCATAGCGCGGACACATTTCACCGCCCTTCCCCTTCAGTTAAAGGGGAGGGATGCTGCGAGCTCTGCAGGGCCTCCGTTGGTCCACACTAGGCCACCAGGGCTGCGTGATGCCGAGCATCATGATGGCAGCCACAGACCACACCAAGGGCCGCCCCGAAGAGCCCTGGAGGTCGGCCAAAAGAAGAAAATGGCGGCGTGTGTTGCAGCCATGCCTCCCCTTTAAATACCAGCCCGCGAGTGGAAGTTGGTCTGGTTCGTGACCCACGAGGCTGGCGCTGACATCGCCCGTGGCAACCTTGCGGTTTGCAGCTGACTTTCTGCCATGGGGCGGTAAGGGGCTATGGCAGGGTACTAAGGGTTCACATTGCTCGGCAAAGGCGTCATCACTAGCGGCGCAGCGGCCCGGGACGCTACTGGCAGCGTGCGGCGCGCTACTGGCAGCGCACGGCGCTAGCGGCTAACGCCTCAGCAGCGCCCCGCCGAATTTCTCGTGAGGTGTTATTATCATCCCCACCCCCCGGGCGATAAGCCCTTTGTGCCACGTTAGTGCCCCCCGGAGGCAAGAACGGCAGGCACAAAGGAGCCAAATTTCACCCCCTAAGATTGTTCCACTTTGTTCTGGACTTCCCCACCAGAGGAAACAGATTCTCTCGATCTACCCTATCAAACCCTTTAATCATCTTAAATACCTCAATTAGATCAGCCCTTAATCTTCTCAACTCAAGGCAATACAAGTCAGCTTACGCAACCTGTTTTCATAATTTAACCCTTTTGGCCCCTGTATCATCCTGGTGAACCTGCAGAACCAGCCGTTGAGAGCCGTGATGCTCACATAAACGAACCTTGTACGGTGAAGAGTGCCCTGATGTTCCACTTAACTCTCGCGTAATCTGATGTCACGTCGATTGTAAAGGGATGCTGCGGGGAGCTATTTACTCAGCTCCTGCTATTCAGGTCATTTATATTCTATCTGATTCTGGTTCTATAAGCGTTTTCTCACTGTCCTGACCAATTTTATACATGAGGATCCAACCATATTTTTAAGTAGGTCACAAAAATGCTATAAAATCTACAGGAATACAGGGAGCTTGGAAAGCCCACACAGATTACCATATGAATACCATGGCCCACAATTTGCTGGAGTGGGGCATCTCACAGTGTGCCCCATTAGTTAGAATTTTTCCCATAGCCTTCAACTCGAAAATGTTTTGCCCTGCAAGTTGTTGGAAGTGTGAGCTGATAACGGCACAACGAGGGCAATGGGGCATCTGGGACCTTGGTGAAGGACAGGACCAACAGTCTATCTCCTTAAGCAATGAGATTTAAGGATTGAGGAAGGAACAGAGGAGCAACAGAGAAGAAAATAGGGTGAATTAGAGTCAAATCAGGTACAGAAAGAGAAATAAAGAGAGGGAACGATTGGATTGAGAGAGGGAGATAAAAGACACTGAAAGGAAAAGTAAGAAAAAATTTAAATTGCATCCTATCCAGACCGGGTGACTTTTCTACTTTGAGGACTGCGACGTTCTTTATCTATTTTATCCTATCCAGTTTTTCTATTGCCTCCTCCTTTACTGCTACATTGATAGCATCCTCTTCTCTAGTGAAGACAGATGCAATGTATTCATTCAGTACCTCAGACATGTGTTCTGCCTCCACAAAAATATCTTCTTTTTGGTTCCTAATTGACCCCACCCTTCCTTTCACTACCCTTTTAATATTTATGTGTTTATAGAAGAGTTTTGGGTTCCCTTTTATATTAGCCACTAATCTATTCTCGTACTTTCTCTTTGCCTCTCTTACTCCCTTTTTTAGATTTTCTCTGTACTTTCTATATTAGGCTTGGTTCTCTACTGTATTATGAACCTTACATTTGTCAAAAGTCTCCTTTTTCTGTCTTATTTTAGCCTCTATATCTTTAGTCATCCAGGGAGTTCTAGCTTTAGATGCCCTTCCTTTCCCTCTCATGGGAATGTGTCTACTCTGTACCCGAATCATCTCCTCTTTGAAGACCTCCCACTGTTCAATTACTGTTTTGTCTACCAATTTTTGATTCCAGTCCACCTGGGCAAGATCCCTTTACAACTCACTGAAGTTAGCCCTCCTCCAGTTAAGTATTTTCACACTTGATTGTTCCTTGTCCTTTTCCATAACTATTCTAAACCTAATGATATTATGATCACTGTTTCCCAAATGCTCTTCCACTGAAACATGCTCCACTTGCCCCACTTCATTCCCCAGAACTAGATCCAGCACTGCTTCCTTCCTCGTTGGGCTGGAAACACACTGATCAAGAAAATTCTCTTGTACACAGTTCAAGAATTCCTCCCCCTCTTTGCCCTTTAGACTGTTACTATCCCAGTCTAGATTAGGATAATTGAAATCCCCTAATATCACTACTCTGTAGTTCTTGCACCTTTCTGTAATTTGCCTGCAAATTTGCTTCTCTATCTCCTTCCCACTATTTGGTGGCCTATAGTAAACCCCTTTAGTGTAATAACTTCTAATAATTCTAATAAAATAGATTTTGTCTTTGACCCATCAACTACATCATCCCTCTCCAGTGCTATAATAGTTTATTTGATCAATACTGTACCCACCTTTTATTCCCCTTCTTTATCTTTCCTTAATAACTTGTAGTCAGGAATATTAAGTTCCCAATCCTCTCCTTCTTTGAGCCCAATCTCTGCTACTGTCACTATATCATAGTCCCATGGGGTGACTTGTGCCTGCAGCTCACCAACCTTATTTACCACGCTATGTGCATTTACGTACATGTACGCCAAACCCATCTTAGACTGCCTCAAAATTTGCCCCCTTTCTGATCCCTCCTATTTCTGAACTACTCCTTATTCTAATGTTGTTTGTCTCTCCCAGTCCTCTGTGCACCTTGTTTCTCCTCTCTAATGTTTCTCCTGGTACCCATCCCCCTGCCAAATTAGATTAAACCCTCCCCCACAGCACTAGTTAACCTTCCCGCAAGGACACTGGCCCAGCTCTGTTGAGGTCCAACCCATCCACCTTGAGCAGGTCCCTCCTGCCCCAGATCTGGTCCCAATGCCCCAGGAATCTGAAGTCCTCCCTCCTCCACCATTTCCCCAACCACGCCTCAACCTGTCTTACCCTACTATTCCTACACTCACTAGCGCGTGGCACTCGCTGTAATGCTGAGATTACTGCCTCTGAGATCCTGCTCTTTAATTTCCTCCAGAGCTCCTGAAACTCTACCTGCTAGACCTCAGCCCTTTTCCTTCTGACCTCATTAGTTCCCGCATGGACCACAACTTCTTCCCCTTCCCCCTAAAAATGTTCTGCACCCTCTCAGTGATGTCCTTTACCCCAGCACCAGGGAGGAAAGACACCATGCGGGACTCACATTGGTGATTGCAGGAACAATGTTGGTTGAGGGCTAAATATTGGCTAAGAGAACTTCCTGGCTCTTCTTCAAAATAGTGCCATGGGATCTTGTATGTCCCCCTGGGAGGGCAGACAGGGCCTCAGTTTAACATCTTATCTGAAAGAGAGTGCAGCACTCCCTCAGTACTGCACTGGAGTGTCAGCCTAGATGGTGTGTTTAAGTCTCTGGAGTGGGACTTGAACCCACAACCTTCTCGACTCAGAGGCAAGAGTGCTACCGACTGAGCCACGGCTGACACCCAAGCATTGAACCATTTTCACACACATATACTTCTGCATTTGAGGAATGGCATTCTTAGAGATTTGAATGGAAAAGAATGACAGGAGTTGGAGTGAAGCCTGTTTGGAAATAATCTGATAGAAAAAACCTAAAGACTCTTGTGCTATCAAACTGCGATGGCGGTCACAGCCATTGTGTAAAACACAACAGATTGAGCTTAAGTAAAACAAGTTTAAAGTGTGAAGTAGATCTGTTTATGTTTAGTCTGTCGATTTTAACTGTGAATTATTGTGGTTGCTTTGGGTGACGTGAATATAAACGCTAATGGTTTTGTGTGAGACACTCTAAAATGGTAAGTGGATTAGGCATTGTATCAGATTCAGTATTGATTATAGTGCCTTGGGTGTGAATTCTGTTGGTGTTTAAGCATGCTATGCTGGTTGCGATATAAATAGGTTTGGGTGTCTTGCAAGTGTTGGTTTTCATGCAAAGTATTCTGGCATCCTCGAAGGTGTTAACAATGACAGGACTCACTTCTCAGTCACACAGTTAAACAGCAAAGTGTGTCAGAGTTGCTTCTACTTTACCCATCAGTCAACCATCCCGCAAGGGTCTTTTCTCCCATCACAAAGAACAGGGGGCCAGCTTTAACCGACGCCCAAAAATAACAACCCCCACCAAGTAGACGTACTCTGCGGATCAGCGCAGGCAAAAACTAGTCCTGCTCTGCACAGGAGCATAGGTTGCCCACAGGCCAAAGTGGTCCCCATGGAGACTGACAGGCATGCCCAATTTGATCCGGTTGGCTCTGTGTACAGGGGGGACTTTAAAGAGACCCACACAGGTAAATGCAAGTCAAGCGATCGGAACAATAGGATCGAAAGCGAGTCCACTAAAATTTCTTACAAAACATGTGCACGAATAAAAGAGAGCCATTTAAAAAGACACAGAGCAGCCTCTTATCAACAGTCTCACAGTACCATGACTGATACTAAGCTGTTTGACACAGTGGCCTAGAAATTTGGGAGTTTAGCGCCGGCCGTTAGGCACATGTTTATGAAAAAATGGTGGCCGACTTGCTTCCGCCCACTTCCGATGGGTCCCGCAGCGGCCGCCATTTTGCACAGGTCGGCAGCGCTGCCGTTGCCAGCGTTTGCTGCAGAAATGTAAATGAGGCAGATCGTGACATCAACGAGTGTGCAATGCTAATTTGATGCATGATCTGTCATTCTTAATGGCGCCGCTCCATTCCACTTTCTCTTAATCATGACCGGCTGACCAAGCATTCAGCAGCAGGAAGGAGCCCCCAGCAGCGCTATTTAAAGGGATCATCATCAACAACTTGCAGCTGACATGGTTTCTCACTTTGACTGGCCTTGTCTAAGTTTCTGCAACTCCTGCAGCTTTCTAAACTTGTTTCAAGTTGTTGAGGTCACAGGGAGTGTTGCTGCAAGTGGAGAACGCCTTCATTCTCATTTAAAGGCTTCCACTCACACCACTTGCTCACAGTCATGGGGGCTGTACTGGCAGTCCCCTCACGCTCGAGTATCTTCAGGAGAGGGAGCGGAGGCAGCGAAGATGAAGAGATGCTCACAGAGGGAGGAGGAGGAGGGGCAGGAGGGCTCTCAACAGGAGGCCTTACCCACCTCAGGTCTTCCGACAGCACTTATCCTACCTCCACTTAAGCAAGGAACAGTGTATTAGAAGGCTCCGCTTCACCAAGGAGGAGGTCACAGAAATCTGCCACCTCCTGCAACCAGACCTACAGCCTGAGACCAGGGCAACCACAGCTCTCCAAGTGACAGTCAAGATCACCGTGGCCCTCAAGTTCTTCAGCAGCAGATCCTTCCAGTCTGCAGCAGGAGACATAGCTAACATCTCGCAGTTCGCTGTCCATCGCTGCATCCGGGAGGTCACAGAGGCTCTCTACATAGGAGAAGGGACTACATTGCCTTCTCTCTGAACAGTGAGAGGCAGGACAAGTGTGCATGTGGCTCTGCCAGGATATCGGGCTTCCCTATGGTGCAGGGCGCCATCGACTGCACCCATGTGGCTTTGCGGGCACCGTATACCAATCCTGAGATGTTCCGTAACCGCAAAGGCTACCCACTCTTTTAATGTGCAGTTGGTGTGCAACCACGCCCACCGCATCATGATGGTCAATGCCCGCTATTCTGGCAGCAGTCATGATGCTTTCATCCTGCGTCAGTCCGGTGTGCCAGCAATCTTCCAGCCACCATGTCAAACCCGAGGGTGGCTGCTCAGAGACAAGGGCTATCCGCTCTGCACCTGGCATTTCCGTGTTCACCACTTTGAACGGGCTCTGTCTAAGTTTCTGCAACTCAGGCAACTGGTGCTGGGCAGTAACACCGCCCATTTTCAGGCCATATGCAATTTCTAGGCCACAGAGTTTGTAGAATGGTTCTGGTATTAGGCTCGCAGCCCAGAGCTGGTGAGCTCAAATTCCACCATAGGAACATAGAAATAGCAGGTGGCCACTCAGCCCCTCGGGCCTGCTCCGCCATTCAGTTAGATCTGGGCTGATCTGTACATCAACTCCAATTACTCATCTTAGCTCCACATCCCTTGATAACCTTACCTAAAAAAAAATCTATCGATCTCAGTCTTGCACGCTTTAATTGTCTCAGCATCCACAACCTTTTGGGAGAATGTTCCAGATTTCAAAAACGCAAACCTAGCCAGCTGTTTTAAAGCTTAACATCTGAACAGGAACTTAACACTTGGGGGGGAAAAGTTCGGTCGCACCCCGTTTGGGGCGCTAACTTCGCCAGGGCACTACTTTTAGCGCCCTGAAAAAGCTGGCGCCCACGCCGTAAATTGAGTGGTAGTGCCCCAAGCAGGAGGCGGGGTGCTACTGGAAGTGCTCCCCCTCCTTCCTGGGGCGCCACCATTCAATATCATGCCACTATGTGCAACAGCGCCATGCGCATTGGCACATAGCGCCATGGTATTACAGGCCTCCCTCCCCTGATTAAAGGGAAGGGACCTAGTGCTGCGTGCACCGGGGCCCTGCTGGACCACCGGGGAGCGGGGCGTTGGGAAAACAGCCTGGCACTCAAGAGGAGTGCCGGGCTGACCGATCGTGGCTGGCACCCCGCATGAAGAAGCGGGAGGGGGCAGGTGGCCCCAAAAAAATGGCCGCCCGGCACCTGCCCTTTAATTAGCACCGCCATGGCTGCAAAAACGCCCCCCCTGACTCTGTCGGACATATCGTCTGACAATAGGTCAGGGGGCACGACCGAAGTTTGCGGCTGGGGCATGAGTGGGGTGCTGCACACGCGATGACATCATCGCTGGAGGCGCAGCACCGCGGGGCGCTACCGGGAGGCGCAAAGCAACCACATTTTTCTCCCCTGGACTCTCAGATCTCTACATCTCTTAAAACTCTGATGCTCTACCGACTGAGCTATCCAGGCCCTCATGGCAAATGGTAGCCATTGAATTCAGAAAATAAATTGTGGGCTGGGTCATTCATAGCCTCCACTTCCTTCGCCCCACCATTGGCAACCGTGCCTTCCGCCGTCTAGGCCCAAAGCTCTGGAATTCCGTCCCTAAACCTCTCCGCCTCTCTCTTGTCCTTTAAGATGCTCCTTAACATACCTCGTCACCTATCCTAATGTCTCCTTTGGCTCGGTGCCAATTTCTGTCTGATTACGCTCCTGTGAAGCACCTTGGGGCATTTTACTACGTTAAAGGCAATATATAAATGCAAGTTGTTGTTGTAGTCTGCCCCACTTATAAAAATTCAAAGAATGTCTTTGACACCGAATGTAGCAAGGCCTGCTAAAAGTCAATTAAATTACATAGAAATTACAGCATGGAAACTGGCCCTTCGAAGCAACTGGTCTATGCTGATGTTTATGCTCCACACAAGCCTCATCCCACCCCTCTTCAACTAACCCTAGCATAATTTCCTTCTATTCCTTTGTCCCTCACGTACTTATCTAGCATTCCCTTAAAAGCATCAACACTATTCACAGAATCACAGAATAGTACAGCACAGAAAGAGGCCAATCAGCCCATCGAGTCTGCGCCGGCTCTTTCGAAGAGCATTCCAGTTAGTCCCACTCCCCCGCTCTTTCCCCATATCCCTGCAATCTTTTCTCCTTCAAGTATTTTATCCAATTACCTTTTGAAGACGACTATTGAATCTGTATCCACCACCCTATTTTTTTAATTTGTTTATGGGATCTGTGCATCGCTGGCAAGGCCAGCATTTATTGCCCATCCCTAGTTGCCCTTGAGGTGGTGGTGGTGAGCCGCCTTCTTGAGCCGCTGCAGTCCATGTGGTGAAGGTACTCCCCAGTGCTGTTAGGTAGGGAGTTCCAGGATTTTGACCCAGCGACGATGAAGGATCGGCGATATACTTCTACGTCAGGATGGTGTGTGACTTGGAGGGGAATTTGGAGGTGGTGGTGTTCCCATGCGCCTGCTGCCCTTGTCCTTCTAGGTGGAAGAGGTCACGGGTTTCAGGCAGTGCATTCCAAATCCTAACCACTCGCTACATAAAAAAGTTTTTCCTCATGTCGCCTTTGGTTCTTTTGCCAATCACCTTATATCTGTTTTATTCACCTCAACTACTCCCTGTGGTAGCGAGTTCCACCACTCTCTGGGTAAAGAAGTTTCTCCTGAATTCCCTATTGGATTTATTAGTGACTATCTTATTGATGGCCCTTAGTTTTGTTCTCACAAGTTGTGGTTACAGTCATCGCTTTCTCCCATTGCAGTGACGGATGGGCTGACCGCGAGGAAGTGATTGAAGCCTACGAGAAAGAGGCGGTGGGAGGGCTCACGATCAAGCTGCAGTCTGCCGAGGTCACCTGGTTCGACGACTACTACCTGAAGCTGAAACTGGGCACCAACACCCGCAATCCCTGGTTCCCCGAGTTCTGGCAGCACCGCTTCCAGTGCCGTTTGGAGGGGCACCCTCAGGAGAACAGCGCCTTCAAAAGACTCTGCACAGGTAAATGAAACATTCGCTCCTGTCTCTCAACACCGCGTGGTATATACGCTACCGCTCAGAATTCAGAGACGCTAAAAAAATCGCAATAACGCAAATTAAACAACACGGAAGAGTGGGACTTTACGGAGCAAAATCTCGTCGTTCCCCGTCTGCATGCGCAGGAGCACGTATCACGAAATCCCACGCTCCCAGACAGCCGTTCTCCACCGGTTAAGCTAATGTAATGGCAGGCTGGGAGCGCACAGTGTTGTAATCTTGGCTCCCGGAGGGGGACCAGCGGGGCCGTTACCCCTTTGAGTTTGCAAAGAAAAAAAAATATCGAACGATCAGATTGTTCAAGTGAAGCGACTTGGAATTAGGAGTGGATTACATCGTATTTGGGACGGTTTCCTCCGTTCTTTGTCTTTGTTTCTCATTCGATTGCAACGGTCCTCCAAAAATTAAAGAGCCCAAAATATAAAACAGGATGGGGTAGATAGAGTTTCCGCTTTGGGTGCATTCAGGAATTTGCCTCCAAAATGCGCTTGTGATTGGGCTGGTTAGGTTACAGTTCAAGTTTCATTTGCATAATCACAAAAGTAAAATCTTCCATGAACCAGCGCAATCGAGCAGCGTGATAGAACGTAATTTTTTCCCCCCAAAACGTATTCCTTGATATATTTAAGAGTGGTAACCTGGTGCGGTTTTATTAATACAGCTGAAAATGGGTTTACCACCAAAAATAAGCATTTTTAATAAGTGTCCAGTCCTCCACTTATGAGAAACCTGATTTAAACTCACTGAAAATGACTTAAAAAAACTATACTGAACCATTTAATAGTTTGTGTGTACACTAGTCAGTATATCTTAGTAAAGTAAATATTTTTTGATAAGAAAAAACATTTAAAACATGCCCATTAGTGTCTGTGCGCAATTTTAAGAATCTTCCCGAACCAGTGGATTCTTGCAATTTTGACCTGGGGGTGGGGCCAATTTTGTGGGCAGGGCCTGTTTCAGGCAAATTGAGTTTTTGGCCAATTCCGCCGGATTACGCTGATATTACTAGCGGAAGCAAGTGGAAACTCGACCCCGAGCTGCTGTAACCCTGAACTGTGGCATGTGTCTCATTCCACAAATGTAGCTTTGTGTTATCTTGCTAATTTAACACAGTGATGTTGATTTGGGTGATTCCTCGCTTGTGTCACTTCCTAAACCCAGCACCTGCTTCACTGTTCAAGGTCTTTTCAATCTTCTCCAACTGGAAAAGGTCAAAGCAGCCAAACATTATGGCCTGTGTGTCTGTTGTATCCCTTTCACCGGGCCTTCAGCCGTCTAGGATCCTCAGCTCTGGAATTCTCTCCCTAAACCTCTCCACCAATCTCTCCTCATTTAAGACGCTCCTTAAAACTTAACTCTTTGACCAAGGTTTTGGTCACCCGTCCTAATATCTCTTTATGTGGCTGAGTGTCAAATTTTGTCTGATAAGACTCCTGTGAAGCACCTTGGGATGTTTCACTACGTTAAAGGTGTTATATAAATTAAAATAAAAACAAAAAGTGCTGGAAATACTCAGCACGTCAGGCAGCATCAGTGGAGCGACAAACAGAGCTAACATTTCAGGTCGATAACTTTTCATCAGCACCTTGGGACGTTTTAATATGATAAAAATGCTATATAAATGCAAGTTTTTGTATGTAAACATGTCATGCTGTACTGACACCCTCTCGCTAGTGGTGACACTGTAGTGCATCCGTTTTTCTTTTCCATCACTTCAACCTACTTTGCAGAGAAACTCGGACAAATGGGGCGCTACTCAATTTTTAGCCCTCTAACTCTACTTGTCATCTCCCTAAATTGTCAGGGGGAGAAATTCGGTACCTTAGCACCTCCAGTGAGCACCAGGTGGGGGCACTAACGGGGCGCTGAGGCAGTAACGCCGGGGTGTGGCGAATCCAGCACGCCCCCCCCGTAGCGCCACCGCTACAAGTTAGCGCTGGGGACATCAGCGCCAGGCAGGTCGTGACACCACAAGAGTTGGTGTCACTGGCAACTTGGGTTAACAGCCGCTGAAAATAGACGAAGTGCTACCAGGGAAAAATTTGTGCTGGAGGCTAAAAATTTTTACCCCAGCACTAACTTACTGTGTAATGCCCTCCTGGTGGCATTAGTGCTGGCCTGGCAGTCGAAGTTCCCGTCCTGAAGTGGTGTTCTAGATTCTAACAGCCTCTGGGAGCGTAGCTATGGAGTTCACAAGGAATTGTGGGTAATTAAAACGGCTATGAATTCAGAACTAACTAAAATTAAAATTAAATGAAAAATTGCAGTTGTCAGTCCTTACTGCCTTAAAAGTTATTAACATTGGGGATTGGTGAGACCACATCTCAAGTACTGTGTACAGTATTGATCTCCTTATTTAAGGAAGGATGTAAATGCATTGGAAGTAGTTCAGAGCAGGTTTACTAGACTAATACCTGGAATGGGCAGTGTCATGAATCTTATCATGACTCATGAAATAACACTGGGTGGCCAGCTGGTGGCGCCGTCCAAGGAGTATAAATACTCGGGCGTGGGCCCAGCTTGCTCAGGATGTTTCTGTAACCAGGAACTGGTGATTGTAACTAGAAATCTCATGGTTTTGAAACAGTTGATTAAAGCCTTGTTTTATACTCAAACCAAGCGCTCAGTAGTCTTTTTACATCAATTTAATCAACTGAACCTGCTCCACGCTCTGAGTGGTCTTGGGAACAGACGACTACAACTCAAACCGTAGAAGGGAACTCTGATGAAGTAATCGATCCATCATGGAGAAACGACTCAGACCCGCCCGTCTCGACCTGGACCCGAATTCACTTACAGCTGCTAAGGTATGGAAACACTGGTATCGTACCTTCAGCAACTTCCTTGAGGAGTGTGGTGAGAATGTTCCTAACAAGTTACAAATACTTGCCAACTATGTATCCCCGCATGTGTTTGAATATATCGAAAACTGTGAAGACTATGACGCCGCTATCCAAATACTGCAGCAACTATATGTTAAGTCCCCAAACAAAATTTATGCTTGGTATCTACTGGCCACAACTTGACAACAACCCAGGGAATCACTTGACGAATTCCTTCAGAAACTTCACAGGCTCAGCAAGGATTGTAATCTTAAAGCTGTCACAGCTGAGCAGTACCAGGAGGAGTTAATTCGTGATTCCTTTATTAATGGGATTGCGTCTCCCTTCATACGTCAGCGTCTGTTGGAGAATAAAACCCTGAAGTTACAGGCTGCCTATGACCAGGCATGCTCTCTGGACTTAGCAAAGAGGAATGCAGATACCTATCTTTCACCACATGCACGGGCTGCTGCTATCACTTTTAGTGACTCCTTTGACAGGCCTCGGGCGGAAGCCTTCACTGATGATGACTCCCACCTGGCTGATGACAACCCTACCCTAGAAACCTACACTGATGACGACCCCGCCCTAGCTGCATCTTGGCAACCTGGAAGGAAGTGATTCTTCTGTGGAGGTGCATTCCACTATAGGAAATGTTGTCCTGCTCGTAACGCAGTCTGCAATCATTGCAGTAAGAAAGGCCACTTTTCTAAGGTACACCGGTCGAGAGCCCCTGTTAGTTTTGCAGCTGCTATCCATAAAACTGCTCCTCCCCCAAGAACCACTACTAAGGTTACAGCTGTCAAGGGTAAAACTGCCCCTCCTCCCATCACAGCTGTTTTTCCCCAAAGTCTGTCCCATGTAGCCACGAAGGTTTTGGTAAATGGACACATATTGAGTGCACTAATCAACTCGTGCAGCTCTGACAGCTTCATTAGTGAGTGGGCTGTCAGTAAGTTAAAACTGCGTATTTACCCCTCGGACAGGGAAATTGCAATGGCTCTAAATGACACTGACCACCAACTCTTCTGGCTTTTGTCTTGTCGACCTTATTCTCAATGGCCGCACTTATTTCTCCACCCAGCTCGGGGTGCTCAAAAACCTATGCTCCTGGGACAGGATTTTCAAAAACAACACAAAAGACTCACTTTCGAGTTTGGAGGGTCAAAGCCGGAGCTTACTATTTCCAAAGTATTGTTTTGTGTGCTTTTGGCGGCTTCGCTCGACGAGCCCTCCTTGTTTTCAAATCTTGCCCCCCAATGTAAGCCCATAGTCACTAAATCATGATGTTTCAGCCAAGATGATTGATCCTTTATCGAGGCAGAAATCTCTCGCCTTCTAGCTGACGGTATCATTGAGCCATGTTCATCTTCCTGGCGGGCTCAAGTCGTCGTTGTTAAAAATCCTCTGAAGCAACACAAGAAACGTCTTTGCATCGATTACTCGCAAACTATTAACCAGTATACCGACCTGGATGCCTACCCACTACCACGCATCGATGACATGGTCAATAACCTTGCCAACTACAAGATATTTTCAACTTTTGATTTAAAGAGCGCATACCATCAAGTACCGTTAAAGAACTCTCTCAAAAAGTATACGGCCTTTGAGGCCAATGGTCGTCTTTACCAGTTTTGTCACCTTTCATTTGGGGTCACCAATGGGGTAGCCGTCTTTCAACAGGCAAGGGATAGCCTAGTCAAACAGGAGAACTTAACGGACTTTTTTCCATATCTGGATAATATCACCATTGCTGGTCATGACGCTAACCTCCAGAAATTTTTTGACGTTCTCCGTCGTCGCAACTTAACCTTAAATGAGTCCAAATCTGTGAAATCAGTCCAAATCTGTGAAATCAGTACAATCAGTCAACATCCTTGGCTATTGGGTGGGCAACAGTGTCATTGAACTGGATCCAGAGCGACTTCGTCCACTTCAGGAGCTGCCTCCCCCTACGAATCTCGGCTCTCTTCGTCGGGCACTCGGCATGTTCGCCTATTATGCAAAGTGGATACCCCACTTCTCCGACTAGATCCAGCCCCTGCTTCACGCAAAGTCATTTCCGTTGGAGGCAACGGCTATTTCAGCTTTCAACCTCCTCAAGCGACAACTGGAAAAAGCCATGCTTTGTTCCATCGATGGAAATCTTCCTTTTGTGGTCGAGTGCGATGCATCGGAGGTGGCGATCTCGGCTACCTTGAATCAAGGTGGTCGAACTGTGGCATTTCTGTCCAGAACTTTGCAGGGTAGCGAGCTCCATTATCCTCCTGTCGCGAAGGAGGCTACGGCTATCATCGAAGCAGTACGTAAATGGAGTCATTTTCTCGCTCGTCGCCATTTCACGCTTATAACCAATCAGCGCTCCGTGGCCTTTATGCTGGATAACCGGAAATGCACTAAGATCAAGAATAGCAAAATACAGCTCTGGAGGATGGAATTGGCCGCCTTTGGCTACACCATACATTATCGACCCGGCAAAGAGAATGTAGTCCTGGATACCCTCATGCGTGCATTCTGCTCTTCTATGTCAACTTCGACTCTTGCGGATCTTCATACTGACTTATTTAATCCTGGCGTTACCCCTATGTTGCACTTTGTGCGATCTAAAAATCTTTCACTTTCTACGGAAGATGTGAAAAGAATATGCTCCACCTGTAGAATTTGTGCGGAATTAAAACCGCAATTCTTCCATCCGTCGGATGGCTCGCTCATACATGCTATGCAGCCTATGCAGCGACTCAGCGTTGACTTTAAAGGGCCATTGCCTTCCTCAACGCGAAACACCTACTTGCTTACTATGGTGGACGAATATTCACGCTTTCCCTTTGCTTTCCCCTGTCCCAATATGCTTACTTCCACAGTGATCAAATGCCTCGATCAAGTCTTTTCCCTTTGTGGTACGGCCAATTTCATCCACTCTGATCGGGGTCCCTCCTTCATGTCAAGCAAACTTTTCCCAACGTGGAATTGCCACAAGTAAAACAACACCGTATTATCCCATCAGTAACGGACAGGTTGAGAGATACAACGCTATCATTTGGAACGCTGTTTGGCTTGCACTGAGGTCACGCAACTTACCACCAGCAGTGGGAAACTATGCTCCCTGACGCGTTGCATTCCATCAGGTCTCTTCTTTCTACGTCCACCAATGTCACTCCTCACGAGCGTTTCTTCAGGTTCCAGCATCGCTCCACTCATGGGACGTGCCTTCCGTCATGGTTGGCAGCTCCCGGCCCCGTGCTGCTCCAAAGATTCGTCCGATCTTCCAAAAATGATCCCCACATCGACGAGGTGGAACTAACGGACGTTAATCCCACTTACACGCACGTACAGTACCCTGATGGCTGGGAGTCCACCGTTTCACTCCGAGATCTGGCTCCCTGTCCAACCAGTCCCACGGACCCAACTGGTAGAGGAACCCATGGTAATGATGCCAACGCTCTGCGCTCCTTTGAGGATGACGCCCTACCTGGGACATCAAGGGATCTGCCGACTACTCCACCGGATCAACTCGGGGAGCCGAGCGCTTCCCATAGGATGGCCACCCAAAGCCAGGATGCCTGTCAATCCCCGGCTAGCAACCAAGATGACACCAGCTCTGCGCCTGTGGGGACCTGCACCCGGAGTCACGATCTCCCCAGTCTTCCACAGCTCGATCAAGGCGACACGGGCCCCGTCGATCTACCAGTACGGACCAAGCGACCCAGGGACCAAGACACGGTCTGAGGAGACGTGCCTTCCAGCCACAAGCAAAGATCTAAAAGACTGCGCCTATTCGTGGTCCGCCTAATTCACTAGAAGGAAGTCGTCGGACTTCCAAAACTTTCAGGCGGGAAGGATGTCATGAATCTTATCATGACTCATGAAGTAACACTGGGCGGCCAGCTGGTGGCGCCGTCCAAGGAGTATAAATACTCGGGTGTGGGCCCAGGTTGCTCAGGATGTTTCTGTAACCAGGAACTGGTGATGTAACTAGAAATCTCATGGTTTTGAAACAGTTGATTAAAGCCTTGTTTTATACTCCAACCAAGCACTCAGTAGTCTTTTTACATCAGGCGGGTTGGACAGGCTAGGCTTGTATCCGCTGGAGTTCAGAAGAGAAGAGGTGACTTGATTGAAACATATAAGATCCGGAGGGGTCTGGACAGGATGGATGTGGAGAGGATGTTTCCTCTTGTGGGAGAATCTAGAACTAGGGGTCACTGTTTGAAAATAAGGGGTCACCCATTTAAGACAGAGATGAGGAGAAATTTTTTCTCAGAGGGTCGTGAGTCTTTGGAACTCTTCCTCAGAGAGTGGTAGAAGCAGAGTCTTTGAATATTTTTACGGCAGCGGTAGATAGATTCTTGATCAGCAAAGGGATGAAAGGTTATCAGGGGTAGGCGGGAATGTGGAGTAATCAGATCAGCCATGATCTTATTGAATGGCGGAGCAGGCTCGTGGGGCCGAGTGGCCTACTCCTGCTCTTAATTCGTATGTTCGTATGTAACATTAAAAAGTCCCAAATGGGAGTCTTCAGCTCTTAAAGCTGAATTCCCTTCCAAACCTTAAATAATCGTAAAAGTGCTTCAGTACTAACACAAATGGCTCAGCAAGCCAGGGAAGGGGCACCCAGGGTCTTACATGCAGCACTCCACCTTTGTGCAGGGGGCCAACACTGCAAGAGATGTCCTCTACCCACAGGGGCCAGGAGGCCCTCCAGAAAGAAGCCTGTGGGACCAGATCATGGAGGCCAAAGAAGCTTCATGACCTCAAATCACTGGTCAAGGTTAGTGAATGCATCTTCAAAAGCCATCTCCTACCAACTGCACCACTAGCCTCACACACTGCTCAATGCACGACTCCCCACCACCACCGCCAATCACTCACCTATCAACAATCTGTACCAATCACGAGGCACATCTCCCATTCCTAGCCTCACCGCAACCCCTTGGAGGAGACGGTGCAGGAAATTCTTGGCAGGGGTATGGCTGAGCCCTTGGCCAGTGGCGGGGCAGAAAGTATACAAGATGCTGGTAACCTCATATGTTATCATCCTTCTGGCAGGCACCTCTTGCTTTCCTGCCTTCCCCTCACCACAACGCCACCCTGGTGCCTTCCAGATTTCAGAGGCACACACAAGACAGTCACTAAGAGAATGCATAAGGATGATGAGTTCATTTCTTGATGTCATATTGGATGGATAGTTGTATAAAGTTGGATTGTAAAGTTTGCTTTGTGGTGACTTTTATTTCAGCATCGTGTCCAAGAGGATGCTGTGATGGTCAGTAACAGAGGGCAGGTAAGGTGTGGGACAAAATTTTGAAAGGGGAAATAGTGGTTGTGGTCACTGGTACCGCAGGCAGATGATTCCATCCCAGATATCCCAGCCAGAAAGGGGCCGTCTGGGTTGCATCCATCCTTCTGCTTCCTCCTCTTCGGCTTCTTCTTCTTCCCACTGTGAGCGGATGCTGTAAAGCTGAAATGACAGCATAAAATGCTGGAAATATGCCACAGGTCAGGCAGCATCTTGACCTGAGACGTGAACTCTGTTTCTCTCTCCACGGATGTTGTCTGACCTGCTGAGTATTTGCAGCATTTTCTGTCTTCTCAGAGGCCTTCCTTTATGATCAGAGGTCTTGAAAGCATCCAGCAGCACTCCCTACTCACTTAAAAAACTTTTAGCATCATTGTGATTTCATTGTTTGCCAGTATATTATGGGGGCTGCATGGGGTGCCAACCCTCAGTTCCAGCATTATGTGCGAAGGGCTCGCAGACGCTGTGTGAGAGGGGCAGCCATGCCTAGACGCAGAGGGGGCATCAGGCGTCGGCAACGTAGGCCTTACCCACTCAGGGAATACCGCCAGCAGGTGTCCTATCTCACCATGACTGCCGCGCAGTGTGTTAAGAGGCTGCGCTTCAGAAGGGAGGTGGTTGCAGAGATCTGCCAGCTGCTTCACAGAGATCTGCGTCCACAGCTGATGTGCAGGACATCTCTGTCGGTGGAAGTGAAGGTCACGGTGGCTCTGAACTTTTATGCAAGCGGCTCCTTCCAAGCTGCTGCTGGGGACATAGCTAACATATCCCAGTTCGCCGTGCATCGCTGCATCCGGCAGGTCACCGATGCCCTTTTCACAAGGAGACACCAATTCATCTCCTTCCCCATGACCCTGGAGAGGCAGGAGCAGCGTGCAGTCGGATTTGCGAGGATCGCGGACTTCCCCATGGTGCAGGGCACCATTGACTGCACGCATGTGGCTTTGCAGGCACCTATCGACAATGCCGAGGATTACCGCAACCGGAAGGGCTACCATTCCCTCAATGTACAGCTGGTGTGTGACAACAGGCAGCGCATCCTAGCTGTCAATGCCCGCTTTCCAGGCAGCAGCCACGATGCATTTATCCTGCGCCAGACTACTGTGGCTGACATGTTCCAGGCACAGCCTCCCCCAAGAGGATGGCTTATCGGGGACAAAGGCTATCCTTTGTGTACATGGCTCATGACCCCGCTCCGTGCGCCCAGGACCCCTGCTGAGGAGGCATACAATGAAAGCTATCAAGCCACAAGGAACATCATAGAGCAAACGATTGGCGTCCTCAAGCAACGGTTCCGCTGCCTGGATCGCTCCGGCGGATCTCTGCAGTATTCGCCGGATAGAGTCTCCCAGTTCGTCGTCGTTTGCTGCATGCTGCACAACCTGGCTATCCGCAGGACTCAGGCACTGCCACCTCACGTTGGACCACCACCTCAGGAGGAGGAGCAGGAGGACCATGAGGAGGAGGAGGAGGAGTACCAGCCCAGGAGGGAGCCACAAGGTCCAAGGGCCGTCCGTCGGCGGCTTATTGAACGACACTTCTAGGCCCCCTGTCAGGGAATGGCTTGTGGCAATGAAGGGACATGAATGCAGCCGCTCCGCAAGCCCTCAGCCGGTTAACGCAACAACCACTTCAAACATCAAACATGGACAAGCTGAATAAAGAAAAAGCTTTATTGAACAAACTCAGGGCCCTTCCCACATGAAACCCAAAAACAGACAACACCCCCAAAAAACAGTCAAACACATGACTCACTCCCACAACCTGGGGAGGAATAACAAAACTTTTCCATCCAAATGGCCTTCATCCTCGGCCTTACCAAAACAACCACCCCCATAGACAACACAACCACCGCCATATAAAAAAACATTTGGCAACACCCTCTACTTTGTGTGCCGAGAGGGCGAGTCCTTGTCCAGCCTTTTCCGGCCCCTGGCCGACCTGCTGCTCCGCCTCAACCTGGGCCCTGTGGGTGCTGCAAGGCTGGGGGAAGGCTCCTGAGGGGCACATGACGTGATGGCAGATGCCCTTGGGGGTCGGCCTAGACGAGCTCTGGCCCTCGAGGGGCCGGCTGCTGACTGCTGCAGCTGTGGCTGGGCAGCATCAGTCTCTCCAGCAGCTTGTGGCAGCTTCACTGGGGGAGTGGCAGTGGCGGCTGCAGCAATGGGGGCAAGCTGGCTGATGCCAGGCGCTCGCTGCTCGCCTGAGACACTGGCACTCGGCCGGGCTGGCACTGCAGCAAGCGCAGCAATCTGCTGAAGGCCAGACCGCTGTGCTGCTGCAGCGCGGCGGGTGCCCTGGCGATGCCTGGCTGACACAGCGAGTGTGGCAGCAGTGAGTGCCCGTACTGCCCTGGTCTGTGCCCGCATCAGACCAGCCAGTGACTGCACGGCACCACTGATCAACTGGCCACTCGCTGCCTGTGCTGCCCTGAAGTCGTCCCGACTCGCGTCCTGTGCTGCCCTGAATTCGGCCCGACTCGCGTCCTGTGCTGCCCCGAATTGCTCGAAACCCCTGGCCTGTGCTGCCCCGAGTTGCTCGAAACCCCTGGCCTGAGGCCCCAAAATCGGACACACTATGAGCCAGGGACTCGATGGCCTCAGGCAACCGTCCCACAACCCCCATGAACTCGGTGTGCCGGCGATCCGAGCCCGCGGACATTTGATCGAGGAGGCGCACCTCCTGGGCGAGGACCGTCTCCGGACTGGAGGCCGGACTCTCCCTCTGGGGAGAAGGCCGCCGAGCTGCCCGACACTTCCCGCGTGGCTGGACACCACTGGGCCCAGCAACTACACTCCCCTGCAACACTTCCCCCCTCTGGGGAGAAGGCCGCCGAGCTGCCCGACCCTTCCCGCGTGGCTGGACGCCACTGGGCACAGGAGCTACACTCCGCTGCAACACTTGCCCCCTCTGGGGAGAAGGCCGCCGCGCTGCCCGACCCTTCCCGCGTGGCTGGACGCCACTGGGCACAGGAGCTACACCCCCCTGCAACACTTCCCCCCCCCTCTGGGGAGAAGGCCGCCGAGCTGCCCGACCCTTCCCGCGTGGCTGGACGCCACTGGGCACAGGAGCTACACTCCCCTGCAACACTTCCCCCCTCTGGGGAGAAGGCCGCCGAGCTGCCCGACCCTTCCCGCGTGGCTGGACGCCACTGGGCACAGGAGCTACACCCCCCTGCAACACTTCCCCCGGCTCTCCTCCAGGGAAGACGTGTCCCCTCCATTGCCATCCCCTGGCGCGGATGAGGGTTCCCCCGATGGGCCGCCTTCCTCTTGCTCCTCCTCATCCTCCTCTTCCGAGGGACTGTCACTGGCAGCTTCAGGGACCTCCTCCTCACCAGCTGAAAGCAGGAAGGCACAAGAGTAGCTTTAGAGTGAGGGCAGGGCGTCAGCGAGGGAGGCATGAGTGGTGGCATTCAGCGCATTGGTCGGACAGTGGCAAAGGATGTAGATCTGAAGCGCAAGGGGAACGAGAGAGGTCCAAAAGGTCATGTCCTTACCATTGGGGCCCAGCACAGGGTCGGCATCTCCACATGCAACGGGGCCAATCAGCCGGCCACCCATGAGTCGACCCACGCGCTCCTCCAGGTCACTGAGCTGCTGGAACTGGGGACGGCCTCCCCTGGTGTCAGTCCAGCTCCTCAGATTCTGGGCCAGCTTGGCCTGCAAGAGAAAGGACGGCCTCTAAGTACAGTGTGGTGCCCTGTTGTTGTATGCACTGCCTCCCATGGTCGAATAGCGTGGCCAGTGTGGTGCCCTGTTGCTGTATGCACTGCCTCCCATGGTCGAATAGCTTGGCCAGTGTGGTGCCCTGTTGCTGTATGCACTGCCTCCCATGGTCGAATAGCTTGGCCAGTGTGTAAAGTGCAGAAAGTGCAATTGATGTTCATGCCAGTGCCACAGCTGCTGGATGAGGGCTGGCCATTAGGGCTTTGAGGTCCCTTTGCCCATAATGTGAGGTGCACATGCAAGGATGAGGAGGACACTGGAAAGGGTACTCGCCCTGACAATCCGAGTGAGGTCGTTAAACTTTTTCGGCATTGGACACCAGTCCTGGGGACATCGCAGGTGGCTGTGACCCTCTGGGCAACATCCCTCCAGGCTTTCCTGTACACCCTGGTGGCAGGCTTCTTGCCACTGTCCGGGAACAAGATATGGCGTCTCCTCTCCAAAGCCCTAACCAGCACCTTTTAAATCATGGGCAGAGAAGCGCTGCGCTCGCTCACGGGCCCTCTGCATCCTTCCTGGCGCTATTTCTCTCCAGCAGCAGTGTTTAGGCCTAGCTGGAGGGCTGCAGTATCCAGGGCGTGGCAGCAGACCAAGTCGACCCTTCCCCCTTTAAGAGCTGGCCGGCGCCAGGGTGTCTGCTGTCAATCAAGAAATGACCGCACCTGCGCTGCGCCCGGCCTCGGCGGTATCACTCTGCACCGCCGGCTTAGCGCCTAAAGATAGTCGTGCATCGCCAGTTTTAGCGCTCGAGCAAACTCCTTGGCCAAAGCTACTGAATATCGGCGAAGTGGCCTCCACTTTGCGCCGGGCGCAAACTTTAGCGGCCGCCCGACTTTACTGCCCCAAAAGTGGCTACACTGAATTTCTAGGCCATTGAGTCCATGAATGGACCAGCAAAATCAATATGCACCCGTTGCCATGGAGATGAGGGCCACTCCCATGGGTGTAGAGGGGCATGTGGTGGTGCATTTTGGACTTTCTGGCATCCTGAGCAGCTCTTTGCCAGGTCCTCGATTTGTTTATCGATTCCCGGCCACCACACAAGCCCTGGCTAGGCTTTTCATTTTTACCCCTCCCAGATGACCCTCATGAAGCTCATTGAGCACTCTATCCCTTAACTTGGGTGGAATTACCACTCGGGATCCACACATCAAGGTCCCCCGGCACACTGACAGCTGTTCTCTCTTTGTCGAGAATGCTGGCAACAGTGAGTCGCCATGTGCTGGCCATCCCTTCACCGTCAAATCATTTACCCGAGACAGTGTCGGGTCATTTCGGGTTTCCTTTTCGATACAAGCGTTAGTTACCGGTAGGTATTCAACTATAGTCGAATGGAATATTTTGACAGGATCCACTGCTGGTGCTTCCTCCGCAGTAGGCAGTGGCAGGTGTGATAGCCCATCAGCATTTCCATGCTGTTTCGTGCCCTTATATTCAATCTCATAGTGGTGCGCCCCTAGACAAAGTGACCATCTTTGTAGTCGTTGCGCAGCCACCACCGGAACGCCCTTCTTCGGATTAAAAATGGAGACAAGAGGCTGGTGATCAGTCAACAAGGTGAATTTCTGCCCGTGCAGATAGTGATTGAACTTTTTCGCTCCCCACACTAGGCTGAGGGCCTCCCTTGTCAATCTGGGCGTAGTTACGCTCGGCTGAGATTAGTGACCGTGACACAAGGGCTATTGGCCTCTCTGAGCCGTCCGAGAATTTGTGCGACAGCACCGCTCCAATGCCGTAGGGTGACGCATCACATGCCAACCGAATTGGTAATGCCGGGTTGTAATGGGCCAATACCTCTTTCGATGTGATTAGTGTTTTGTTCTTCTGGAAAGCTCGTCTACATTCGTCACTCCACTTCCATGGCACCCCAGTTTGCAGTAGGGTGTTCAGTGGGTGTAGTATTGTAGACAAATTTGGCAAGAACTTATGGTAGTAGTTTACCAGCCCGAGGAACGACCTCAGTTGTGACACATTTTCCGGTGCTGGAGCCTTGACCACTGCCTCAATCTTCTCTGGACTTATGTAACCCCTCTTTATCGATAACGTGGCCACAATACGAGATCTGTTTTCTAAAAAACTCGCATTTGGGGCGGTTAGCTCGGAGCCCATATTCCTGCAATCTAGTGAGCACCTGCTCCAGGTTGGCAAGGTGATCACTCTCATTTTTGCCCATGACCAGGATGTCCTCCAAATAACACTGGGTCCCTGGGATCCCTTGCAGGACTTGTTCCATTGCCCTCTGCCAAATAGCCGGAGCTGATGCTACCCCGAATACCAGCCGGTTGTATTGGTAGAGACCTTTATGGGTGTTGATTGTGACGTATTTTTTTGATGCTTCTTCTACCTCCATTTGCAGATACGCCTGGGCCAGATCAATCTTAGTGAAGCGTTTCCCTCCAGATAGCGAGGCAAAAATATCTTCAATCCGCGGAAGTGGATATTGTACAGTGTGAAGGACTGGGTTCACTGTTACCTTAAAGTCCCCACAGATGTGAACCTTCCTTGGTTCCCCAGGCGTGCTGCTCAACGACTTTTTCATCACAGGGACGATGGGTGTAGCCCACTCGCTCCAGTCAACCTTGGACAGTACACCTGAACGTTCCAGACCCTCCAGCTCTGCTTCGACGGCTGGGGGGATCGCATAAGGTACCGGTCTGGCCTTAAAAAATTTTGGGCTTGCGTTTTCTTCAATTTTTATCGTCGCTGTCGTGCCTTTTAGTGTTCCGAGTCCTTGCTGGAACACTTCTTTCGCATCAGTTAATATCTTTGACAGTCGCCAGGTGTGACGTCGTCATCCTTTTTGTCAGCCACAGTCAGCGCCTGTATGGAATGCCAATCCAGTTGTATTTTCCGGATCAATTCACGTCCCAGTAATGGTGGTCCTCCATCTTGCAATACATACAGGTCTAGTTTTGGTGTTTCCTTACTGTTATATATAACGGTCACCCTTATTTTTCCTTTGGGGTAGACTTTTTGCCCCGTGTACGTCTTCAAAATAATTTTTGTGTCTCTCAAGGGTATGTGTGAGAATAGCTGCTCGTAGTCCCGTCGGTTTATGACTGTTAGGGCTGATCCTGTGTCCAATTCCATCTTTACCTGGACTCCTATCTTGAGAGTGACCCAAATGGTTCGGTGATCCTCCGTTGTGATCACATTATGTAGATTCAGACAACTCAGTTCCCTGCTTTCGGAGTCGTTATCACTCTTTTGTTCGTCTGAACTATTCTCCGTCATCTTATGTACTTTCTTGTACTTTCCTTTGGTAGGTTTCTTATTGCTGGTTTTCTTTCCCGACCTGCAGACTCGTGCTATGTGTCCTACTTTTCCACACTGTCTGCACACTTTGTCTTTGAACCAGCAATCATTCTGGTCGTGTGTTGTTTTGCCGCAGCGATAGCACTTCTCTGTTCCATATGACATTTCGTTTGTGCCATATTCTTGCGGTCTCTGTTGTATCTCTGCAGCGCCCCGTGCTGCTGCTTCATATGATACCGCAATGCTGAAAGCCTTTTCCAGCGTAAGGTCCTTTTCAGATAAAAGCCGTTTCTGGGTTGCTTCACTTTGAAGCCCACACACAAACTTGTCCCTTAAGGTATCTGCCAGTCCCGCTCCAAACTGGCAGTGTTTCGATAGTTTGCGCAGTTCTGTTAAATAATCAGCATTGCTTTCATCCTTATGCTGGTTCCGTTTGTGAAACTTGAATCTTTCAGCTGTCAGCAGCGGTGTGGGGTTTAAATGTTCCTGTAGTGTCGTTACTATGTCTTCAAAACTCTTTTCCATCGGCTCCGTTGGGGTTACTAGATTTCGTAATAAACCATACGTCTTTGTACCCATTAAATTTAACAATACCGACGCTTTCTTGTCATCTGACACCTCATTTGCCTTACAGTACACCTCTATTCATTCGACATATGTAGTCCAATCTTCGACTTCATTGTCAAATGCGGTGATACTGCCACTCTTCGGCATTTTGGGTGTGGTTTAAAATGGCGTCTCCCAATGACTTAAAATGGCATCTCCTGCGCTTTCCTTCCTCCCCCGCTGCTGCCAACGCCGCTCCCGGCGGTTCTCGTGGCAATGGCGGCGCCCTGTAGGTTTCGCGCGCTTCTCCTGCACTGCTGCCAACGCCGCTCTCAGCGGTCCTCGTGGCAATGGTGGCGCCTCGTGGGCTTCTGTGCGTCTCTCTCTCCCTCTCCCCGACGCTGCTCGGCCCCTGAACACCGGCTGCACCCTGTGCGCTCTGCCCTCTCTCTTCCCCCGTTGACGCTGCTCAGCCCTTTGCTGTGCCGCTCGGTCAGGCTCTAGCCCGCTGCTGTCCAGGAAGGGTCTGCGCACTACCTGTTGCCAGCCCATTTCGCTGGACCGCCTCGACTGGAAAGCCAAGCCTAGTTCTCGACAGCCTCCCCCGCAATTCTCGAGTCTCTGCTGGATGACTGGGCGGTTGCCCGTGGTCGACGCCTGAGTCTCTGGCCTTGACCTCCAATCCGCTGATCTCCAGGAACGAATCCCCGGGAGGTGATGCAGAGTAGCAGGTAGGTTCGAACTTGCCTTGTCGCCAATGTTGTGTCCGTGTATAATAAGACACAGACTGCAGGAGAAACGGTACAACAGGTGTTTACTCAACGTGGCTCATAATGGAACTGATCTGTACAGATTACTACTCAGTGCTATATACAGGTGTGGTCACTGCCGGTACTGCAGTATACATGAGCTGTAAAAGATAGCTCCCCTTAAAGGTATATACATTACAGGGACGTCAATGTCCATCACCAAGAGTAGCTCGGTAGCACCACTACTGACCGAGCTGGTCGAGTCCCGAAGGACATAGCTGCCAGACTGGGCTGCGGCAGGTGGTGAGAGAACCAACATGAAGGAAAAGCCTACTCGACCACGTTCTCACCAAGCTACCTGTCGCAGATGCATCTGTCCATGACAGTATTGGTAGGAGTGACCACCACACAATCCTTGTGGAGACGAAGTCCCGTTTTCACACTGAGGACTCTCTCCATCGTGTTGTGCGGCACTACCACCGTGCTAAATGGGATAGATTCAGAACAGCTCTAGCAGCTCAAAACTGAGCATCCATGAGGCGCTGTGGGCCATCAGCAGCAGCAGCAGAATTGTATTCCACCACAATCTGTAATCTCATGGCATAGCATATCTCTCACTCTACCATTACCATCAAGCCAGGGGACCAATTAGAGTGTAGAAGAGCATGCCAGGAACAGCACTAGGCGTACCTAAAAATGAGGTGCCAACCTGGGGAAGCTGCAACACTGGACTACATGCATGCTAAACAGTGGAAACCGCATGCTATAGACAGGGCTAAGCAATCCCACAACCAACAGATCAGATCAAAGCTCTGCAGTCCTGCCACATTCAGTCATAAATGGTGGTGGACAATTAAGCAACTAACGGGAGGAGGAGGCTCCATGAACATCCCCATCCTCAATGATGGAGGAGCCCAACATGTGAGTGCCAAAGACAAGGCTGAGGCATTCGCAGACAGCTTCAATCACAAGTGTCAAGTGGATGATCCACCTCGGCCTCCTCCTGAGTTCCCCACCATCACAGAAGCCAGTCTTCAGCCAATTCGATTTACTCCACGTGATATAAAGAAATGGCTGAGCACACTGGATACAGCAAAGGCTATGGGCCCCGACAACATCCCAGCTGTCGTGCTGAAGACTTGTGCTCCAGCACGAGCCACGCCTCAAGCCATGATGTTTCAGTACAGCTACAACACTGGCATCTACCCGACAATGTGGAAAACTGCCCAGGTGTGTCCTATCCACACAAAGCAGGACAAATCCAATCCGGCCAATTACTGCCCCATCAGTCTACTCTCAATCATCAGCAAAGTGATGGAATGTGTCGTCGACAGTGCTATCAAGCGGCACTTACTCACCAAAAACCTTCTCACCAATGCTCAGTTTGAGTTCTGCCAGGACCACTCCGCTCCAGACCTCATTACAGTCTTGGTCCAAACATGGACAAAAGAGCTGAATTCTAGAGGTGAGGTGAGAGTGACTGCCCTTGCCATCAAGGCAGCATTTGACCAAGTGTGGCATCAAGGAGCCTTAGTAAAATTGAAGTCAATGGGAATCAGGGGGAAATCTCTCCACTGGCTGGAGTTACACCTAGCACAAAGGAAGATGGTTGTGGTTGTTGGAGGTCAGTCATCCCAGCCCCAGGACATTGGGGCAAGAGTTCCTCGGGGCAGTGTCCTAGGCTCAACCATCTTCAGCTGCTTTTTCAATGACCTTCCCTCCATCATAGGGTCAGAAGTGGGGATGCTCACGGATGATTGCAGTGTTCAGTTCCATTCGCAACTCCCCAGATAATGAAGCAGTCCATGCCCGCATGCAGCAAGACCTGGACAACATTCAGGCTTGAGCTGATAAGTGGCAGGTAACATTCGTGCCATACTAGTGCCAGGCAAAGACTATCTCCAGCAAGCGAGAGTCTAACCACCTTCCCTTGACATTCAACGGCATTACCATCACCGAATCTTCCAACATCAACATCCTGGGGGTCACCATTGACCAGAAACTTATATACTGTGGCGACAAGAGCAGGTCAGGGACTGGGTATTCTACGGCGAGTGGGGTTTCGATTCTTGGGGCATTTGCACCAGTACTGGAGTAAGACTGAGCTGTTCCATCGGGATGGGCTTCATTTGAACCAGGCTGGGACCAGTGTCCTGGCGAATCGAATAACTAGGGCTGTAGATAGGGCTTTAAACTAAATAGTGGGGGGGGGGGATCCACTGAGTAGAAATTTAAAATGTCAAAGAAAAATGAGACGGCAAAAGTGCAGGGTAGCATTAGGGGTAATGATAACCAGAATGTGACAGGAAGGGACAGAGTGTATACACATAAGAGTGCATCAGAATGAGGGGTCAGATTAGGAAAAATGTTAAAAAGACAAAATTAAAAGCTTTATATCTGAACGCACGCAGATGAGTTGACAGCACAAATAGAAAAAAATAGGTATGATCTGATAGCCATTACAGAGACATGGTTGCAAGGTAAACAAGGCTGGAAACTAAATATTATGGGGTATTTGCTATTTTGTAAGGATAGGCAGAAAGGAAAAGGAGGTGGTGTAGCTCTGTTAATAAGGGATAAGATCAGTGCAGTAATGAGAAATGATATTGGCCTAGAAGATCAAGACGTAGAATCAGTTTGGGTGGAGATAAGAAATAATAAAGGTAAGAAGTCACTGGTGGGGGTGGTCTACAGGCCCCCAAACAGTAGCCACACTGTAGGACCGAGTATAAATCAAGAAATAATAAAGGCTTGTAAGAAAGGTACGGCTATAATCATGGGAGATTTTAATCTTCATATTGATTGGACAAAGCAAATTGGCAAAGGTAGACTTGAGGACTAGTTCTTAGGGTGTATGCGGGATGGTTTCTTGGAACAATATGTTGTGGAACCAACCAGGGAGTAGACTATTTTAGATCTGGTAATGTGTAACGAGGCTGGATTAATTAATGATCTCGAAGTGAAGGATCCTCTTGAGAAGAGTGATCATAGCATGGTAGAATTTCAAATTCAGTTTGAGGGTGAGAAAGCTAGGTCTCAAACTAGTGTCCTGAACTTAAATAAAGGTAATTACAAAGGTGTGAAGGCAGACTTGGTTAAAGTGGACTGGGAAAATATATTACAGGGTAAGATGGTAGAAAAGCAGTGGCAAACATTTATTAAGGAGATATTTCAGTGAGAAAGAAAGACTCTAAGAGAAGGATGAACCATCCGTGGTTAACTAAGGAAGTAAAGAATGGCATCAAATTGAAAACAAAGGCATACAATGTTGTGAAGAATAGTGGAAGGCCAGAGGATTGGGAATTTTTTTAAAAACCAGCAAGGGACGACTAAAAAAATGATAAAGAGAAAGAAAATAGCTTATGAGAGCAAGCTAGCAAGAAATATAAAAACAGACAGTAAGAGTTTCTACAGGTATATAAAAAGGAAGAGTAGCTAAAGTAAACATTGGTTCCCTAAAGGATGAGTCTGGGGATTAATAATGGGAAACAGGGAAATGGCGGAGACTTTGAACAAATATTTTGTTTCGGTCTTCACGGTAGAGGACACTAAAAGCATCCCAATAATGGATAATCAAGGGGCTATTGGGGTGAGGGGGGAACTTAAACAATCATTATCACTAGAGAGAAAGTACTAGGCAAACTAATGGGACTAAAGGTGGACAAGTCCCCTGGACCCAATGGCCTGCATCCTAGGGTCTTAAAAGAGGTGGCTGCAAAGATAGTGGATGCATTGGTTGTAATCTACCAAAATTCTCTGGATTCTGGAGAGGTCCCAATGGACTGGAAAACTGCAAATGTAATGCCCTTATTTAAGGAAGGAGGGAAGCAGGAAACTATAGACCAGTTAGCCCAACTTCTGTCATTGAGAAAATGCTGGAGTCCATCATAAAGGAAGTGGTAGCAGGACATTTAGAAAATCATAATATAGGCAAGCAGAGTCACCATGGCTTTATGAAAGGGAAATCATGTTTGACAAATTTGCTGGAGTTCTTTGAGGATGTAACGAGCAGGGTGGATAAAGGAGAACCAGTAGATGTCATGTATTTGGATTTCCAGAAGGCATTCGATAAGGTACCACATAAAAGGTTACTGCACAAGATAAGAGCTCATGGGGTTAGGGGTGTAGGGGGGCATCCTTTACCTGGTTTACAGTAATTTACCTTCCTTTACCTGGTTTACGGTAATTCACCTGGTCAGGCAGCTTTTGCTGCTGCACTCTGACCAATCCCAATCAGCGGTTTCGAATCGCTAAATCCACCCTTCTAGTTCTGACTGGAGGAACTTATAATTAATGATATATTAAAATGGACAAATGGTCTGGATGTGAGAAAGTCAAATTTTATTAAACTAAAGAAACTACACCACACGATTAAAGTAATCACTGTAAAATTGCGTAAATAAGGGAGGGAAAGAAACGGACACAACGAGGGAAAAACGACTAAAATAACAATTCTTAACGAAATCCCCACTTTACCCCCACCCCTAAGCCTACCCTAAGTTGCCTTGTGGAAGGCCAGAAAAATATATGCTCACCACTTGCAATGCTAGCTCCGTGCCCTGCAATCTTAGATCTTCACTGCCCAGAAGTGAAAACACCCCAGTGTTTAAAAGTAAACTGCTGGTGTTTAGCTTCCACAGACAGACTCCACGCTGTAGAAGGCACACGGAGGCAAGCCAGAGAGAGAGAGAGAGAGGCCTCCGAGAAGCTATCTCTATATACCCCAATTTTGGAGCCGAAATGTTCCCGCCCACATCAGGAGTTTTCTGGGCTGAAACAAAGGGATCCAAACCGTCCCCTTGTCTGGGATGGGTTTGAATAAAGTTGCCATTGTCTGTGATGGCTGTCGATAAAACTGCAGGTGTTTTGAATGTGTCTTCATTCTGGGGCCAAAATGTTCCTGCCCACATCCGGAAGTTTCTGGGCTAAAACAAAAGGATCCAAACCGTTCCCTTGTCTGGGATGGGTTTGAATAAAGTTGCCATTGTCTGTGATGGCTGTCGATAAAACTGCAGGGGTTTTGAATGTGTCTTCATTCATCTTGATGGGTTTGAATGGGGTTGTATCACTATGTAAACAGAAACCCATTGTGGTCACTGAAACTGCAGTCTCAAGTGGTTTAATCCCTTATGCAAACATCCTTGTAGTAGTTTCCTGTAAACAAACATCGATTATCTCTGTTGGGAGGGGCTTCCCGAACTGCCTTTGATTGGCAGATTCAAACGGGCTACTCCCCAGTGTAAACAAGCAGCTGTAGGCTACCTGACCCTCCCAAATACCACAGGGTGATTGACAGCTCGGGCCCCATTCAAATGCTAATGGCCTGTCTGTCCTTTTTCCTGCTGAAAATTCTGTTTCAAAACTCAAGAGTACATCTTTATTTTTTAATAAAATGTACTATCTTTAAAGTGTGCGATTTTCACAAAGTCCTTTGATTCCAGTGTCCAAGTGCTGCTTAGCTCACAGGCTCCTTAACACAACCCAGAGACAATTTAAATTCCACAAGTCTTCGTCCACGATGTGGATTAATATTTCCCGATCTTCAGGGGCTGAGGGGATTTTGCGAACCCCTACATTCCCCCCTTGGATACTCCCAACTTGCTTGTAGTATCCTCTTGAAGAAGTGAGCAAAATTTTCTGACCCCCGACAAACAACCATCCCCTGTATTTACCTATAGCTCCCTATCACTGATTCCCCGACCCGTCTATTCCCCTCAAATCCGTGAAAAAACCGTGGTACGGCAGGCACCTACAGATACATCAACTACAAAATGTTACAATAAGGGGCCTCATACCCCTGCACCACTTGTTACATTATAACATATTACAAAATGTTGCAATCTTGGTTATACAATGCAATCAAAATGACCCAAGCACGGAGAGGGTCCTACGTCTCTGCACCGCTTGGAACTGTAAAACAAAATACAAAAATCTTCATTAAACATTTGAAACAAAATGCTGAAATAAACCCCGACCATCACGTGCCAATGATGGGTCGCGAAATTCGGTGGGTATGGCTCCTCCCACCCGGGCAGTAAATGTTCCTTCCACCCCTCCCCTTTTTAATGGTCTTAAAATTTTAAAACATACAGATTTTACAGAACAGTCTGCTCCGCCAGCCCCGAGCCGTTCCCTTGTCCCTTTGTGGAGGCGGGGTACCCCTCATGTTTCACAGACCGAGACCGGAGAGTATGGGATCGCGACTCCCAGTCCCTCCCCCTCCCATTTGCCCCCAACTGGCTGAAGAAAATGATAGGTGCCTGTGTGGCGGCTCTCACTGTCCCCACACTCAAACTTGGATCCCAGATCCGGACACCCACTCATCCTTCCCAGCCACACTTACACTCTAACCTTGCCCGTGGGCCCCGGGTGAGTTCCTCCCTTCCCCGAACGCACCCACGTGACTCTTGGGTCTCCCCCTCCCCTTTACAATCTTTCCCGGGCCATCACCACCCACTCCCGGGGAACGCGTCCCTATCTGACAAGGCACCCGTGCTTCCTCACCATGACTCCTCAATAGCGAGGTCTCCCGCAAGTGAAATTCGGTCAGGATAGTGCTGGGTTGGGGCTGTGTCCCACCCAGCTGGGGCCATCTCTTCCGCGTAGGATGAGTAGGCAGGTTCCTCCGGACCCTGTCCGGTTTCTCCAGAAGGTCGCTGCAGGGTCTCCTCCTGGATTTGTCCAGTGGCGAGGTGATCCCCAACATTATGTATCCATATCTTCATTCGATGCCCAGCTCAGGCTGGGCGAACAGGGCTGCTCCTTTGCCCACTCTCCTGCAAAAAAACTTAAAAGGACATGCAGCCAGGTCTCTCACTGACCTGCTGCCTTAGGTGGAGACATGGTCGGGTCCCTCGACCTCGGACCAAAATACAAGCATTTGGCACACTTATAAACTTAAACTTTAAACTTAAACTTGAAACTACTAGTTATATCAAAACTTAAAATTCAAACACCTTAAAAGCAAGCTATAAACATTGGTTACTTAACACAAAGCTATAATACAAATGCCGCCCGTCTCCGGATGGCCAGGCTAATCTCTGGTGTCACTGTCGCAGATTACTGCTGCCTGCAGCGAAGCTGGACTGCCTCCTGCTTCTGGTCCCTGGCAGCTTATGGCTGCCAATTGGGGACCTCTGCCCTTTGGCTTCTCCCTGGTTCGGGAGACCGCCCTACTCCAATGTAAAGTGGGTGACCATCTTATCTCGGGCTTGCAGACCCGCTGAGACCTTCTGAGGGGCGTCTCTGTGGGGAAAACTTTGGCTGACGGACCCTGAGCCTGGGTCACAGCCCTAGCTGGCTGGGAACCTTCTCCCCCTGATGCAAACAGCCCGCAATGTATAATATACCTGGCAGCCTGCCGGTACTCCGGGTTTGTCCCCTTTTCCCTACCCACTCCTGTACTGCGGGCAGGTAACCCCTCACCACCCGCTGCTGGTGGCTGAAAATCTTCCTCTCCAGGTCCAAAACCTGTTACCAGCTCCTTCCTTATGTCCCCTGCAAGAGGAATTGCTATCCCTTCCTCCCCAGAGTCCCACACCATAGGGGGAACCACTCTAGAAGCGGGCTGGGAAGCTTGTCCCTTTAAACAGGCGACGGCGCCTGCGCGAACCTCGTCCCCGGAGTCCCCCAGCAGAGGCTGTGAAACCTCTGTATTCAAACAGGCGTCTGTGCCTGCGCAGGAAAACTGAAGAGGAGCCGCTGGGGTCACGGGCTGGGGAACTGCGCCTGCACGAACCTGGTGTTGGGAAACCTCTCCCCTCAGGCGCGCAACTGCGCCTGTGCGAACCTGGTGTTGGGAAACCCCTCCCCTCAGGCGCGCGACTGCGCCTGTGCGAACCTGGTGTTGGGAAACCTCTCCCCTCAGGCGCGCGACTGCGCCTGCGCGAACCTGGTGTTGGGAAACCTCTCCCCTCAGGCGCGCGACTGCGCCTGCGCGAACCTGGTGTTGGGAAACCTCTCCCCTCAGGCGCGCGACTGCGCCTGCGCGAACCTGGTGTTGGGAAACCTCTCCCCTCAGGCGCGCGACTGCGCCTGCGTGAACCTGGTGTTGGGAAACCTCTCCCCTCAGGCGCGCGACTGCGCGAACCTGGTGTTGGGAAACCTCTCCCCTCAGGCGCGCGACTGCGCCTGCGCGAACCTGGTGTTGGGAAACCTCTCCCCTCAGGCGCGCGACTGCGCCTGCGTGAACCTGGTGTTGGGAAACCTCTCCCCTCAGGCGCGCGACTGCGCGAACCTGGTGTTGGGAAACCTCTCCCCTCAGGCGCGCGACTGCGCCTGCGCGAACTCTTGTTCAAAAGACTGGGGAATCCCTGTCTCCAGACCAGCGACTACGCATGCGCGGGCAGGCTTTTCTGTGAATGAACTCGCAGCAGCCTGCAGATTTCTACTCTCGGGCTGCTGTTTCTCTGTTTTTGAACTAAATAACTGGTTCAAATTTAAACCTTGGCCAAAACTTAGGTCCCACTGGGGCGGGGAAGTGTCCCCATTGGTGGGCCGGACAACTTTTCTCTTGAAACAAGCCACAGTGCCTGTCTTTACAGCCTGTGAACTTGAACTTGTATGGTCAGATTTATACAATTTACATTGGTTGGCGTGGAACCACTTTGTGCATAGACCATGGGGCTGGCCCTATCAACTATACTGTAGGGTCCCATGTAGAGTGGCTCTAAACTTCCCACCCGGGCATAGTTTCTTACCATCACTAGGTCTCCTATCTCCCACTGGTGGCTCTTGCTAGGCTCAAGCAGCAGCCGGTTATTCTGATGCTGCTTCCCCATGCTGTCTGCTGCCTGCCCATAAATTTGTTTGAGGTGTTCTAGGAGGGTTCGGGCGAATTTATCCCGGTTTATTTCCTGCAGTTGTCCTTTAGTGAGGACTGGGGCAAGGACATGAGTGGGGGTCCTTCTAACTCTGCCAGTCATGAGCTCATGTGGTAAATGCCCTGTACTCTTGGACTGGCTGGCCCGGATCCCCATGAGGATCAGAGGTAGGGTCTCTGCCCATTTTTGGGGCGACCCCACTGTCTCTTTCCTCAGCCGTTCCTTAATGGTCCGGTTCATGTGCTCCACAACCCCTGAGGACTGGGCATTGTAAGCGACATGCCATTTCCCCTGAATACCAAGCAGCCTGAGGGTGTTCTGCATGACCTGGCCAGTGAAGTGGCTTCCCTGATCGGTCTCCACGAACTGGGGCAGTCCCCACCGCGAGAACACCTCCTTCACCAAGATCTTTGCAGTCCCCATTGCTGTGGCCGTCCTGCAGGGGAAGGCTTCCACCCACTTGGAAAACACATCCACCAGGACGAGGCAGTATTTGTAGCCTCCCTGGGTGGTGGGCAAGGGCCCTATATCGTCGATCTGGATCGACTGCCATGGTCCCTCCACCCTCCTAATGTGTCCCATGGGCACCTTCCTTTTGTGGGGATCGGGATTGTTTGCTGCACACACAAGACAGCTAGCACAGAACTCGTGGACATCGTCCCGGAGTCCTGGCCACCATCCCGCCTGTTCTACCCATTGCCAGGTGGTCTCAGGCCCGGGGTGTCCCGCTCCCGGCCCCTCATGGGCCAGCTGAAGGAACTCCCGCCGGTGTTGCTGGGGTACTACCCACTGTTCCCCCCCCTGAACAGCATGCCTTCCCTTATGGAGAGGGGGGCTGCGCTGTAGGGGCCCTCTATCCTTTTGCCCTCCATCACTGCACTCATTATTGCGTTTAGGACGGGGTCCTGTGCCTGGACCGTTTTAAGGTCTGGGGCCAACACTATTCCTGATTTTCCCTGTGTCCCATCCCTGCCTGTAATCGCTGCCACTGGCCCGGACTCATATGGGTCCCAGAAAGTGCCAGCACGTGCACCCTCCTTGGCTAGCATGTCGGCTTGCTGGTTGCCCTGGCTGCGGGGTTCTGTGGAGGAATGGGCTTTCACCTTATGGATGAAAACTGCACCTTCCTCCCCCACAGCTGCCAGGATTTTCTCTTTTGCAGGGGCTTTACTGTCAAGGGCTTCCCGTCGGCGGAGGTATACCCACGACGGGACCAGATGGCCAAGTACTCCGTACACGAGTTGCAAGTGAACATACTGTCAGAGCAAATCGTATACGGGGTAAGGAAGATGTCGGGGTGTGTAACCACGTACATCACCGCGGAGAGTTCAGCCTGCTGGGCATTCATGGTGTTAGGGAGCTTGACTGCCAAGGCAATGTCTGCCGTTGGGTCAAAGATCCCGCAACCTGTGAGTCGTACCCCAGCGGATACCATGCTGGAACCGTCTACATAGATCTCACGGCCTGAGAGATGTATCCCAGCCCGTAAACCTATATTCACCTCCCATACCCCTTCTATGGAACACCGATGGGCTGTTCCAGGATATACCATATTGGCCGCAAGCTTTGGCTCACAAAGGCCCTTTACCATCAGATCCATCTGTGAGAGAAGGGTCCAGCGCGCAATGCGGATGCTGCTGACTGTCCCATCTTTAATTCTCCCATCCAAAAGCATCTGAGTGGGTGTGTGGTGCCTGAGGAGGGTGATGGGAGAGGTGCCTGTGAAAATTAAAGAACTTTTCACAGCCCAATGTGTGGCCAAAAAGTGCCGTTCACAGTTGGAGTAGCTCCTCTCTGTAGTGTCCGCGTATCAATAACACACGGACTGCAGGAGAACGGTAATAACAGGTGTTTACTGAACAGAGGGTATGCTGGAACTGAAAGTACAGAAGCCTGCTACGGCTTTATATACAGGTGTGGTCACTGCCAGTACTACAGTATAAAAGCAGTTCTCTCTTAAAGGTACATACACAACAATTCCTCCCCTTTTAGATAAACAGTACATAACATTCATTTAACAATTAAATAATAACTAATTACAATTACAATTTTCTTTGTACTATATTACAATATACATTAGCTGAAAGTAATCATTTATAAATTCAGTCTTTGAGGAGGCTTCCTGATCCTGTCTGGATAGCGCCTTTCTCGAGTATCCTGTTCTTGCGGCGGAGTCGATTCTGGCTCATTGTCATTGGTTGGTTCGTCAGCTTCCAATGCCACTGATTCTGAGGTAGACGCAATCTGTACTTCGGGTTCATCACCAGGTGCGCATGCTCGTGGTATGGGTTTGACTTGTTCCTGTGACTCTAGAATCTGGTCAGCATGGCGTTTCACGATGCTCCCTCCAACGTCCACTGTGTACATTAGTGGTCCCTGCCGTGTGCATATCGTTCCTGGCTGCCATTTTTCTGTTCGGTAGTCGCGGGCCAAGACTGGTTGCCCTATCTTGAAGCTCCTGGTTGGCTTCTCATTGATGTGCTGGAATTGCTTATTCTCAACATCTCATCTTATGTCTGGTTTGAGCAAATCCAGGCGACATCTTAACCTTCGGTTAAAGAACATCATGGCTGGAGCTTGGTTGGTGACTGCATGTGTCACATTCCGGTAAGCAAACGAGAAATTATCCACCTTGTGTTGCAGTGGTATGTTGTCGTTATACATCGCCTTTATTGCTTTTTTAAAGGTTTGTACAAACCTCTCAGCCAATCCATTTGTGGCTGGATGATATGGGGCGGATGTGTAATGCTTTACCCCATTATTCCTCAAAAACCTCCGGAAATCCTCGGACACAAACTGTGGTCCATTGTCGGAGCAAATCTGTTCTGGCAAGCCATTCCTGGTGAAGATGGTCCGCAGGACTGCAATAGTTTTCTCCGTGGTGGTGGAGGACATTTTGATGACCTCTGGCCATTTCGAATGTGCATCCACGGCGATTAAAAACATTGAGTCCATAAATGGACCAGCAAAATCAATGTGTACCCGTTGCCATGGAGATGAGGGCCACTCCCATGGGTGTAGCGGGGCCTGTGGTGGAGCGTTTTGGACTTTCTGGCATCCTGTGCATCTCTTGGTCATTTCCTCGATTTCTTTATCGATTCCCGGCCACCACACAAACGCCCTGGCTAGGCTCTTCATTTTTACCCCTCCCAGATGACCCTCATGAAGCTCATTGAGCACTCTATCCCTTAACTTGGGTGGAATTACCACTCGGGATCCACACATCAAGGTCCCCCGGCACACTGACAGCTGTTCTCTCCTTGGCGAGAATGCTGGCAACAGTGAGTCACCATGTGCTGGCCATCCCTTCACCGTCAAATCATAGACCCGAGAGAGTGTCGGGTCATTTCGGGTTTCCTTCTCTATACTTGAGTTAGTAACAGGTAGACATTCAACTATAGTCGAATGGAATATTTTGACAGGATCCACTGCAGGTGCTTCCTCCACCGTACGCAGCGGCAGGTGCGACAGCCCATCAGCGTTTCTGTGCTGTTTCGTGCCCTTATACTCTATGTCGTATTGATGTGCCCCTAGAAAAAGGGACCATCTTTGCAGCCGTTGCGCCGTCATCACCGGAACGCCCTTCTTTGGGTTAAAAATGGAGACAAGAGGCTGGTGATCAGTCAGTAAGGTGAATTTCTGCCCGTGCTGATAGTGATTGAACTTCTTCACCCCCCACACCAGGCTGAGGGCCTCCCTGTCATTCTGGGCGTAGTTACGCTCGGCTGAGGTTAACGAGCGTGACGCAAAGGCTATTGGCCTCTCTGAACCGTCAAGGAATTTGTGCGACAGCACCGCTCCAATGCCGTAGGGAGACGCATCACATGCCAACCGAATTGGTAGTGTTGGATTGTAGTGGGCCAATACTTCTTTTGAAGTGATTCGACATTTACATTTCTAAAAGGCACGCTTGCACTCATCACTCCATTTCCATGCTACTCCAGTTTGCAGCAGGGCATTCAGTGAGTGCAGAATTGTAGACAAATTTGGCAAGAACTTATAGTAGTAGTTCACCAACCCGAGGAACGACCTCAGTTGCGACACATTTTCCGGTGCTGGAGCCTTGACTACTGCCTCAATCTTGTCTGGGGACTTATGTAACCCCTCTTCATCAATCACGTGGCCGCAATACGAGATTTGTTTCCTGAAAAACTCGCATTTGGGGCGGTTGGCTCGTAGCCCATATTCTTGTAATCTAGTGAGCACCTGCTCCAGGATGGCAAGGTGTTCACTGTCATTTTCGCCCGTAACCAGGATGTTGTCCAAATAACACTGGGCCCCCGGGATCCCTTGCAGGACTTGTTCCAGTGCCCTCTGCCAAATAGCCGGAGCTGATGCTACCCCGAATACCAGTCGGTTGTACTGGTAGAGACCTTTGTGAGTGTTTATCGTGAGGTATTTTCTAGATGCTTCTTCTACCTCCATTTGTAGATACGCTTGGGCCAGATCAATCTTCGTAAAGCGTTTCCCTCCAGATAGTGAGGCAAAAATATCTTCTATCCGTGGAAGTGGATATTGTACTGTGTGAAGGACTGGGTTCACAGTTACCTTAAAGTCCCCACAGATGCGAACCTTCTTCGGTTCCCCAGGTGTGCTGCTCAATGATTTCTTCATTACAGGAACAATGGGTGTGGCCCACTCGCTCCAATCCACCTTGGACAGCACACCCGAACGCTCCAGACTCTCCAGCTCTGCTTCGACGGCTGGGCGGATCGCATACGGTACCGGTCTGGCCTGAAAAAATTTTGGGTTTGCGTTATCTTCAATTTCAATCTTCATCTTGTGGTATATATAGATACAGTTTCTGTGTTTCCTTGCCGTTGTATTTAACGGGCACCCTTATTTTTCCTCTGGGGTAGACTTTTTGCCCCGTATATGCCTTCAAGACAATGGACGTGTCCTTCAAGGGTCTGTGTGAGAATAGCCGCTCGTAGTCTCGTCAATTCATGACTGTTAGGGCTGATCCTGTGTCCAATTCCATCTTTACTTGGGACCCTGCTATCATGAAGGTGACCCAAATGGTTCAGTGATCCTCCTTTGCGATCACGTTGTGTGACTTTAGACAACTTAGTCTCCTGCTCCCAGAGTCATTATCACTCTTCTGATCTTCTGAACTACTGTCCGTCATCTTTTGTACTTTCTTGTACTTTTCCTTAGTAGTTCTTTTAGTGTTGGTTTTCTTTCCCGAACTGCAGACTCGTGCTATGTGTCCCACTTTTCCACATTGCCTGCATACTTTGTCCTTAAACCAGCAATCCTTCTGGTCATGGGTTGTTCTGCCGCAGCGATAGCACTTTTCTGCTCCATATGCCATTTCATTGGTGCTATATTCTTGCGATTTCTGTTGTATTTCCGCAGCTCCCCGTGCTGCTGCTTCGTAGGATACTGCAACGCTGAAAGCCTTTTCTAGCTTAAGGTCCTTTTCCGAAAGTAGTCGTTTCTGGGTTCCTTCACTCTGGAGCCCGTAGAGAAACTTATCCCTTAAGGTATCTGCCAGTCCTGCTCCGAACTGGCAGTGTTTCGATAACTTGCGTAGTTCCATAAGATAGTCAGCATTACTCTTGTCTTTGTGCTGGTTTCTTTTATGGAACTTGAATCTTTCTGCTATCAGCAGCGGTGTAGGGTTTAGATGTTCCTGTAAGATATTGACAATCTCTTCATAGCTTTTCTCCATTGGTTTAGCTGGGGTAATTAAATTCCGCAATAGGCCGTACGTTCTCGCGCCCATCAAATTCAATAATACCGACGACGCCTTTTCATCGGCCACCTCATTTGCCTTGCAGTACACTTCAATTCTTTCCACATACGTGGTCCAGTCTTCTATTTCGTTGTCGAAAGCAGTGATGCTGCCACTCTTCGGCATCTTGGGTGGTTTAAAATGGCGCCTCCCGCGCTTTTCCTTCTTCCCCAATGGATTAAAATGGCGCCTCCTGCGCTTTTCCTTCTTCCCCCTGCTGCCAATGCTGCTCCTAGCGTTCTAACTAGTAATGGCGGCGCCCCGCGGCTTTCTGCGCGTTTCTTGTTAATTAATTTTCTTAGTTTTATTCTTCTTCGACGCTGTCCTCTGTGCGTCTCTTTTCCTTCCCCTTTTTTATTTTCTTTAACGCTGCCCGACTCTTGAGCACCGGCCGCACCCTGTGCGCTCCACCCTCTCTCTCTCTTTTACTTCCCAACGACGCTGCTCGGCCCCCTTGCAGAGCCGCTCGATCGAGCTGTAGCCCGCCACAGTCCAGGAAGGGTCAGCGGACTACCTGCTCCCAGCCCGATTTGCTGGGACACCTTGACTGGAGAACCAAGCCCAGCTCTCCACAGCTTCCCCTGCGATTCTCTGAACTCCGATGGATCACTGGGCGGTTGCCCACGGTCGACGCCCATTGCTCTGGCTTCGACCTCCAAGAAGCTTCTTTTCAGGGATGGATCCCCGTGAGGTGATGCAGTACTGCAGGTGAGTTTGAACCTGCTCGTCGCCACTGTAGTGTCCGCGTATCAATAACACACGGACTGCAGGAGAACGGTAATAACAGGTGTTTACTGAACAGAGGGTATGCTGGAACTGAAAGTACAGAAGCCTGCTACGGCTTTATATACGGGTGTGGTCACTGCCGGTACTACAGTATAAAAGCAGTTCTCTCTTAAAGGTACATACACAACACTCTCCACATCCGTGAGGACTCTGGAGGAGTAGACCACGGGTCTCAGCCTACCGTGCTGCTCTTGGAGCAGCACAGCACTCAGACTATCCCCGCTGGCCGCTACCTCCAAGAAGAACTCCTTTTTCCCATCTATCGCTCCTAGGGCTGGTGCGGTCTGCAGGTCTCTCTTTAACTTAACAAATGCCGCCTGGCATCCCTCATCCCAGGAGCACTCCACCCCCTTGTGTAGGAGACGGAGCAGAGGGGCCGCTGTGGCTGCATAGTCCTCTATAAAATCCCTGCAGTACCCCGTCAATCCCAGGAACGACCTCACCCCTCTTACTGAATTGGGAATCGGTAACTCCTGGACTGCTTCCCTCCTTGCCTTATCTATTGCCCTCTATCCTGTGTGGACAGTCAGACCCAGGAATTTAACTTCTTGCTGACCGATCTGCGCCTTCTTGGGGTTGACTTTAAACCCCTTTCTCTGCAGCAGCTCCAGCAGCTCAGCCAGCAGTGGTCCATGCTCCCCGACTGAGTCGGTAAATAAGAGCAGGTCATCCACATACTGCAGTAACTGAGTGGGCTGACTGAACTCCTTTAAACTATCCTTCATGCATTGGTGGAAGATGCTGGGGCTGTTGTGGAAACCCTGTGGCAGACAGGTCCCGGTATACTGCTGTCCCTTAAAGGTGAAGGCAAACTTATATTGGTCCTCCCGTTTTAAAGGGATGGACTAGAACCCATTCGAAATGTCCAAAACCGTGAATGTGTTTTCGCGGATGCTGGAATGCTGCTAATAAGATTAGCCACTGCTTCTACTGTGGGGGCACACGCGGGGATATTGCTGTTAAGCACCCGATAGTCCACCGTGGCTCTCCATGAATTGTCCGGTTTCCTAACCGGCCAAAGCGGAGAATTAACATGTGTGGCTATGGACCTCAACACTCCCTGTTTAACTAAGGAGGTGATGGCTGCCTCCATGTCGGGTTCTGCCTCCTTGGGGAAATTGTACTGCTTCTGTAGTCGGGCCATGGGGTCCCCGTCTATTTTAACCTCAAACCCTGTGATCCTCCCACAGTCGTGTTTATGGGTGGCAAACGCTGTGAGGTTTGCCTGCATGACTGCCTGCAGTGCCTCAGGGACACCATTTACCATAAGCCCGAGGTCGTAACCTTCTTTGGGCTTCACAGTACACAAGGTCCCCTTACCCATCTTGCCCGGGATGACCACTACACCTTCTTCCCTGCCTGTGCTTGCCCCCCAAAGGCAATGGTTGCGGAGATCCACGAGGATCCCATGGCTCACCTTAAAGTCGGCCCCTAGGATCCCCTTTCCTTCCTCCTTATTCCACTTTGCCAGGATGCACGTCCACTTAGTTTGGAGCGTGCCCAGATGGACTGAGAGGGGTCTGGAGTATACCCCCGCCTGCTCCTGACCGGTGAATCCTGATAGTATGTATGGAACCCCGTCAGACAGAGGTGAGGTGGTGGGATTATCCGTATGGATCACGGTGCATGATGCCCCCGTATCCAATAGATACGTCCCTGTAACCTTCTCTACCTCCATCTGTATGAGCGGTCTCTTCCATTCATCATACCGGAGATTATACAGACGGACAGGCTGCGCGGGCTCCAGTCATTGTGGGGAGGCAGAGGTGGGCGAGGGGGCTGCAGCACCACTGATGGCTGCTACCTTTCCCTGATTGGCCCTGAGGAAAGATTTTATCGTCTCCATGACGGACTTGACTACATCGGGAGGAGTTTCTGTCTCTGCCTTCTGAGTTGGGGCTGCGGGGGTCCTGGCTTTATCGTCTCTCCCAGGCTTTTTACAATCCCTGCGCCAGTGGCCATCCTCCCCGCACCTGTAACAAGTGACCTTGTTCTGGGAGGGTCGGCTCCCCGCCTGGCGCCACTCTTTCTTGTATTGAGTCCCAGGTTTAACCTCGTGGACCTTACCCTCTTGCTGGGGGGTCCCACTATTCCTACCGTACCTATATGCTACCGTGAGCTGCCAGATTACAGTCTCTTCGGTTGCTAGGGGGTCTCGGTGGTCAAATCAAGTATCAGCCTTTGCTTTTATCTGGGACAGGCAATTGGACACCAAGCAACGAAGCCATTGGGTCCGCTGCTGCTGGTTCAGTTGTGCCCTATTTTGTCCCCTTGCACACGCGCTGTTGTAGACTGGCCACAGCCTGTCTGCAAATGCCTGTGGGGTCTCCCCTTCCTTCTGCAGTGTTTTCCCTATGCGATCGAACGGATTGCCATCGTTCGCAACCATTGCTTCCAGTATTTCCTCCTTTAGGTCCTCAAAACCCTTCTGCCCTATCTTAGCCTCATCTGAAAGGGTCTGATAGAGATTACTGTCTACAGAGAAAAGCAACATTTTGGCTTTCTCTTCGTCATCACAGCCGTTAACACAGGCTGCCTGTTCTATCCCTTGGAAGTGCACTGAGGGGTCTCCCTTTTTGGAGAGCAGGCGAATATGTTTCACCAGGCCTCTGAGCTGTTGGGTATCATAGGGTACCAGATAGGTATGCTGAACAGCCCCTGGGTCATTATCGTTCACGGGCGGACCGTACCTCCGTTGTCGGAGGGGGTACACTGGTCCTGTTCCCCGCCTGCCTAGCGGGACCTGCTGGCATTCTCCTACCACCCCATTGTCCATCCCTTCTTGCTGCCAGAGCTCCTCAAAACTCAGAGCTGTGGGCTGTGGTCTTGGGATCTCTAATTCCCTAGCCAGCTTTGTTCTGGGTGCTGCCTGTGGGGCGGTTTGATTTGGGTGGCTGGTACTGTCCGACGGACTTCCCTTCGGACTTACGAGACATACCATCCCTTTAGTCCTTAATAACTCCATACCCAAACTCTCTATCTTTCTGTTACATGGGGTATGATCTGCTCCACTAAACCTTTGGTCACAGGCCAGCTTATAAGCTGCCTTTACCTCCCTAACCATTTCCTCCTGCTCTGTTACTTCTAAGGTGAGGCGGGCATTCTCTTCCCGCAGTCTCATCTCGTTACTCTTAGCTTCTGTAATTTGGCACTTTAGGAACTCTATCTTGTGCCTCACATGGCTTTTGCCCTCGCTAGCTTCTTGGGTGAGGTGTGCGTTTTCCTCCTGTAGCCTCATCTCACTGTCCCTAGCCTCTGTGACTTCCTGCACAAGGCGCTCTATCTCTGCCTGGCATTTCGTGACCTCTAGTGTGAGGCATGCATTTTCTTCCCGCACCCTCATCCCACTATCTCTGGCCTCATTCACCTCTCTTATGAGGTGTTCTACCTCCGCCTGGCATTTTCCAAACTCTGACTCCCGATTCTTGGCCTCTTTAACCTCCTCCCGCACCCTCATCTCACCCTTCTTAACCCAGCCAACTATACCATAATAGGTCAGCTTACACGCTGCCGCTAACTTCTACAGGGCTACCCACAGACTAAAAGCAAGAAAAGCAAGAGCTGATGCTTTCTCCAGATCCAGACCACTTATCATATTAAAAACTGCCTCCAGTTCTGCTGCGGTCGCCAATTTGTAGGGGGCATCCTTTACCTGGTTTACGGTATTTTACCTTCCTTTACCTGGTATACGGTAATTCACCTGGTCAGGCAGCTTTTGCTGCTGCACTCTGACCAATCCCAATCAGCGGTTTCGAATCGCTAAACCCACCCTTCCAGTTCTGACTGGAGGAACTTATAATTAATGATATATTAAAACGGACAAAGGGGAGGGAAAGAAACGGACAGAACGAGGGAAAAACGACTAAAATAACAATTCTTAACGAAATCCCCACTTTACCCCCACCCCTAAGCCTACCCTGAGTTGCCTTGTGGAATGCCAGAAAAATATATGCTCACCACTTGCAATGCTAGCTCCGTGCCCTGCGATCTTAGATCTTCACTGCCCAGAAGTGAAAACACCCCAGTGTTCAAAAGTAAACTGCTGGTGTTTAACTTCCACAGACAGACTCCACGCTGTAGAAGGCACATGGAGGCAAGCCAGAGAGAGAGAAAGAGAGAGGCCTCCGAGAAGCTATCTCTATATACCCCAATTTTGGGGCCGAAATGTTCCCGCCCACATCCGGAGTTTTCTGGGCTAAAACAAAAGGATCCAAACCGTCCTTGTCTGGGATGGGTTTGAATAAAGTTGCCATTGTCTGTGATGGCTGTCGATAAAACTGCAGGTGTTTTGAATGTGTCTTCATTCGTCCTGATGGGTTTGAATGGGGTTGTATCACTATGTAAACAGAAACCCATTGTGGTCACTGAAACTGCAGTCTCAAGTGGTTTAATCCCTTATGCAAATATCCTTGTAGTAGTTCCCTGTAATATAACATCGATTGTCTCTGCTGGGAGGGGCTTCCTGAACTGCCTTTGATTGGCAGATTCAAATGGGCTACTCCCCAATGTAAACAAGCAGCTGTAGGCTACCTGACCCTCCCAAATACCACAGGGTGATTGACAGCTCGGGCCCCATTCAAATGCTAATGGGCTGTCTGTCCTTTTTCCTGCTGAAAATTCTGTTTCAAAACTCAAGAGTACATCTTTATTTTTTAATAAAATGTACTATCTTTAAAGTGTGCAATTTTCACAAAGTCCTTTGATTCTGGTGTCCAAGTGCTGCTTAGCTCACGGGCTCCTTAACGCAGCCTTTTGCGGTTCTCGGCACGTTTTAAAAACATTGTCCAACCCAGAGACAATTTAAATTCCACAAGTCTTCGTCCACGATGTGGATTCATATTTCCCGATCTTCGGGGGCTGAGGGGATTTTGCGAACCCCTACATTAATATATTAGCATGGATAGAGGTTTGGCTAACTAACAGAAAACAGTGAGTCAGGAAAAATGGGTCATTTTCAGGTTGGCAAACTGTAACTCTTGGGGTGCCGGAGGGATCAGTGCTGGGGCCTCAACTATTTACAATCTATATTATTGACTTAGATGAAGGGACTGAGTGTAATGTAGCCAAATTTGCTGATGATACAAAGAGAGGTGGGAAAGCAAATTGTGTGGAGGATGCAAAGATTCTCCAAAGGGATATAGATAGGCTAAGTGAGTTGGGCAAAAATCTGGCAGATGGAGTATAATGTGGGAAAATGCAAGGTTATCCACTTTGGTAGGAAAAATAAAAAAGCAAATTATTATTTAAATGGGGAGAGATTACAAAATGCTGAGGTATAGAGGGATCTGGTGGTCCTTGTACATGAATCACAAAAAGTTAGCATGCAGGTACAGCAAGTAATTAGGAAGGCAAATGGAATTTTGGCCTTTATTGTAAAGGTAATGGAGTATAAAAGTAGGGAAGTCCTGTTGCAACTGTACAGGGTGTTGGTGAAGCCACACCTGGAGTACGGTGTACAGTTTTGGTCTCCTTATTTAAGGAATGATATACTTGCATTGGAGGCAGTTCAGAGAAGGTTCACGAGGTTGATTCCAGAGATGAAGGGGTTGTCTTATGAAGAAAGGTTGAGCAGGTTGGGCCTATACTCATTGGAGTTAAGAATGAGAGGGGATCTTATTGAAACATATAAGATTCTGAAGGGGCTTGACAGAGTAGATGAAGAGAGGATGTTTCCCCTCATGGGGGAACCTAGAACTAGGGGGCATAATTTCAGAATAAGGGGGCACCCATTTAAAATGGAAATGAGGAGGAATGTCTTCTCTCAGAGGGTCGTGAATCTTTGGAATTCTCTTCCCCAGTGAACTGTGGAGGCTGGGTGATTGAATATATTTAAGTTGGAGATAGACAGATTTTTGAATGGTAAGGGAGTCCAGGGTTATGGGGAGCGGGCAGGGAAGTGGAGTTGAGGCCAAGATCAGATCAGCCATGATCTTATTGACTGGCGGAGCAGGCTCAAGGGGCCAAATGACCTACTCCTGCTCCTACGTCTTATGTCTTATGTGTGACTCACCTTCTGACTCCCCAAAGCCTTTCCACTATCTACAAGGCACAAGTCAGGAGTGTGATGGAATACTCTCCACTTGCCTGGATGAGTGCAGCTCCAACAACACTCAAGAAGCTCGATACCATCCAGGACAAAGCAGCCCGCTTGATCGGCAGCCCATTCACCACTTTAAACATTCACTCCCTCCACCACCAGCGCACCGTGGCTGCAGTATGTACCATCTACAAGGTGCACTGCAGCAACTCGCCAAAGCTTCTTTGATAGCACCTCCCTAACCCATGACCTCTTTGACCTAGAAGGACAAGGGCAGCAGGTGCATGGGAACACCACCACCTCCAAGTTCTCCTCCAAGTCACACACCATCCTGACTTTGGAAATATATCGCCGATCCTTCATTGTCGCTAGTCAAAATCTTGGAACTCCCTACCTAACAGGAGTACCTTCACCACACGGACTGCAGCAGTTCAAGAAGGCAGCTCACCACCACCTTCTCAAAGGCAAATGTAAGAAGTCACACAAGACCAGGTTATAGTCCAACAATTTTATTTGAAATCACAAGCTTTCGGAGCGCTGCTCCTTCATCGGGTGAAGTGGAGAGATGCATAAGGACACAGCTTATATAGTCAGAGAATAATGCCAGATGATTACAGGTAATCTTTCTCACTGCCATTTATCACACCTCGGCAGAGAGATAATCACAGCAATCAAAGGTGTGAATGGTGTCCAAACAGGTTAGTCAGGAAAACATTGGGCCAGAAATTCGCGGCCAGAAGCGTGAGTACGGTCGGGGTACTCACGCATTTGGCCGTTGGAAATGCCGGCGTTCAGCAGGAACAGCGCATGCGGGGAACGCCGGCATTTCCAGACCCGAGGTCTATGCACAGCGCGTGCGACTGCACAGGCAGCGCTTGCGCAGTGAACTTTGTGGATTTCAATGATGGATTCAGTGAGGGTAAGTCCTTAGAAGTTACACTTGAAAAAAGCAAGTGTAAAGTTGTTCATTGGCTGCGGAGGAAGATATATTTTATCGTGGAGCTTCTGAAATGCAATATTTTTGTTTGGGAAAGGGAGGGAAGTTATTTTAAGAAATTTTAAGTAAGTTTTAAAGTTAAAATTTTTTTTTTTTTTTTAAAAGGGTTTTCAGAACGGTAGGTAGAAGGAGCAATTGTGGCTGTGTGAATGGAATGTGAGAATGAGTTATGTATGTATGTCCACATATATTCCTTTACGTATATGTATGTATGTTTTATATTCCTTTACTAATGTGTATGAATGTATGTTTTTAATTATGATTTTCCAATAAGTTACTTTCTCTGAAAGTCATAATTAAATAATACATTCATACACATAAGTAAAGGAATATATACATAACACGCAAAGGAATATATACAGACATACATACTTTCAGAAGCTCCACGATAAGAAATATCTTCCTCCGCAGCCTTGGGAGCAACTGTACCCATGCTTTTTTCATGTGTAAGTTGTAATGACTTGACCTCACTGAAAGCATTAATGAAAGCGGCGAATTATACTGCGCACGCGGTGCCTGTGCAGTCGCACGCGTTCTGCCTCTGAACCCCTTCGTTCAGAGGACAGGAAATGCCGGTTTTCCCCACATGCACTGTGCATGCTGAAAACCGGCATTTCATCCGGCCAGATGCGTAAGTACCCCGACCATACTCGCGCATTTGGAAGGGAATTACTGGGCCAACATTTTACATGTCAATAAAATGAAAAATTTAACCATTGCACGACTTGCCCCCTCGCATCTGCGACTGAGGGTCCAAGGAGGTGCATTGCGCAAGAGGTCATCATCGTACGTATCCTCACACTGTTCCCTTTGGGGAACTGTATGAAGTGGTGGAAGGATTTATGGCTGTGATTAACGCTCATTCCGTGACCGTAACCATCTTTGAACCAGCCATTAGGGTGGTTAGTCCTATGGCGGGAGGGTTTTACGGGCTCCCACAACCCATCTGAGGGGGGGGGGGGCGCCACCAACACCCACGGACGCAAGTATCCCGCTGGATGTCCACCCAGAATTTAAAGTTGGAGCTCCGACTCCACTTGCCGGGACTGTCTGGAGTGGGGTTCAAAACCCTACTCCTTCTGGCCCAGCGGCGGGGATGCTTACTGCTACGCAAAAGGCCCACTCCGCACAAAAGGTGACACCCATACGTTTCCTGCGCCTTTTCCCTCCCCGTGACTGGAGCCCTATGCTGCCATTTCACGTTGCTAATCGGATTGGGCCTTTGTCATAGCGGTAGGATCCCTGCCGCTGGGCCAGATCAGGGTAGGGTTTCGAACCCCGCACCAGACAGTCCCGGCAAGTGGAGTCGGAGCTCCGGCTCTAAATTCTGGGTTGACATCCAGTGGGATATTTGCGTCCGTGGGTGTGGGTGGCCCCCCCTCCTTGTATAGCTTGTGGGAGCCCGTAAAACCCTCCCGCCATAGGACTAACCGCCCTAATGGCTGGTTCAAAGATGGTTACGGTCACGGAATGAGCGTTAATCATGGCCATAAATCCTTCCACCACTTCATACAGTTCCCCAAAGGGAACAGTGTGAAGACACGTATGACGACGACATTGCTAAATAAATAAATGGAATTAAAAAAATTCTTTTAGGGCTTTTAAAAGTCTTTAAATTGCTTTAATTCTCTTTAAAACGACTTCAGATTACTCAAAATAATGTAAACATTTTAAAAAGTTTATAAAAGTTACCAAAATCTTCAAAAAACTTCCAAAAACCTATTTAAACTGCTGCTTTGCATGTAAAAATGCTTAGCAGCTTGACAGAAACATTGGGGGCGTGTCCAGTGAAACTGAGACCTCAAAGGGCATGTCTCACTTGCACTGCATGCTCCTGGCTTCGCGCTGGCTGCACTCCTGGGCGGCGTGACATCATACGCTGCCCGGGATTCTTCTTTTTCAAACACCAAGTCCAGGCGTCCCTGGAGCTGATCGGCAGTAGCGCGGGGTAAGTGCATATACGGGGCTTGCACGCGCGGCAAGCCCCGTTCTCCAATTTCTGGCCCATTACATCAAAGAACAATGAGGTGGGGTCACAAGGGGTCAAATGTTGCAGATGCTGGGGTCTGTATGGAAAAACAAAAAACAGACAAAAAACATTTTTTTTGCTGGAAATCACAGCAGGTCCGGCCGCATCTGTGTAGAGAGAACAAGCCAACGACGACTCGAGTCTGGATGACCCTACGTCAGGTGGGGTTACATGTAGCGTGACATGAACCCAAGATCCCGGTTGAGGCTGTCCTCACGAGTGCGGAACTTGGCTATCAGTTTCTGCTCTACGATTTTGCGTTGTCGTGTGTCTCGAAGGCCGCCTTGGAGAATGCTTACCCGAAGATCGGAGGCTGAATGTCCTGGACTGCTGAAGTGTTCCCCGACTGGGAGGGAACACTCCTGCCTGGTGATTGTTGCGCGGTGTCCGTTCATCCGTTGTCGCAGTGTCTGCATGGTCTCGCCGATGTACCATGTCCGGGGCATCCTTTCCTGCAACGTATGAGGTAGACAACGTTGGCCGAGTCACATGAGTATGTACCATGTACCTGGTGGGTGGTGTCCTGACGTAGGGTCATCCAGACTCGAGTCGTCGTTGGCTTGTTCTCTCTGCACAGATGCAGCCGGACCTGCTGTGATTTCCAGCAAAAAAAATGTTTTTTTGTCTGTTTTTTGTTTTTCATACAGACCCCAGCATCTGCAACATTTGACCCCTTGTGACCCCACCTCATTGTTCTTTGATGTAATGTTTTCCTGACTAACCTGTTTGGACACCATTCACACCTTTGATTGCTGTGATTATCTCTCTGCCGAGGTGTGATAAATGGCAATTAGAAAGATTACCTGTAATCATCTGGCATTATTCTCTGACTATATAAGCTGTGTCCTTATGCATTTCTCCACTTCACCTGACGAAGGAGCAGTGCTCCGAAAGCTTGTGATTTCAAATAAAACTGTTGGACTAAAACCTGGTGTTGTGTGACTTCTTACATTTGTCCACCCCAGTCCAACACCGGCATCTCCACACCACGTTCTCAAGGGCAATTAGGGATGGGCAATAAATGCTGGCCTTGCCAGCGACGCACACATCCCATGAACTAATACATTTTTAAAAAATGGGCCATTGCAAATCTGAACCTTCTCGGTTCTCAATAACTTACCGAATCCCCCTCCCCACCCTATGGCCCATATGTGCATTTATTAGCTAACATCCATGACAGCTAATCTTTACAAGCAGTTTCTTTGCTAATTACCCACACAAAATCAAACAAAATTTGGTAAAAGAATAACAATTATAAAAGACCAGTTGATCTCTTGTGACACTGCACATGGGGGGGGTCAAGGCCAAATGAAGCAGTATTAGGGGATCATTGAACAAGGGCAAGCAGATGTAAAATTTTAAGCCCCTCAGCCATGCCTTTGTTACCTACAGTCAAGACTACTCCAATGCTCTCCTGGCCGGCCTCCCACCTACCGCCGTCTGTAAACTTGAGGTCATCCAAAGCTCTGCTGCCCGTATCCTGACTCACACCAAGTCCCGTTCACTCTTCACCCCTGTGCTCACTGATTTACATTTTCTCCTAGTCTGGCAACACCTCAGATTTAAAATTCTCATCCTTGTGTTCAAATCCCTCCATGTCCTCACCACTCCCTATCTGTGTAACCTCCTCCAGCCCTACAATCCTCCTGTGTTGTAAACAGTTCTGCAGACCATGGCTAGGACCGCTCTTTAATATTCACTCTACATCTTATGAAAGAGCTTCCATTTGTGTGCACAGTGTGTGTCTGTCTTGGAGCTAATGTTAGTTTCATTTTCAAAAAAGCCACCACTTTAGCTTTGAAGCCAACTAATTATCTTGCCCGAATCTTGTTGACAGTTAGAAAAAGTAAATATGAACTGTTTAAACCTATGAAACAGAGAGAAAATGATAGAGAGAGAAAGACAGACGGTGCTTTTAATCGTTGTAATTTGATTTCCCTTTTAGAAAACAAGTAAGTTGAATTTTGAAAGCAAACATGGCCTCTTTGAAGGAAACAGTTAGAAAGGGAGGGGAAGAGGGGACAGAGAGGAACTGGTTTAGGGTGAAGGGACCTCTGACCTCTCACCATCCACCGTTAGGAGAGTGATTGGGATTAGTGATTGATGGATGTTGGTTTCTGATTGAGATGAGTGACAGTGGAGCAAAGCAGAAGGGAAAGTACAGGGGTTGAGCAGGTAGTTCCAAAGAAAAGAGCTAAGGGCCATGAATAGGAGTGATTGGTGGTAGAAATTGTTGAAGATAATAGAAAGGTGAAGAGGTAGGGAAGTGATTGAACAAAAAAGGGTGGAGGAAGCAGCAACAATAACTTGCATTTATATAGTGTCTTTAATGTAGTAAAACATCCCAAGGCACTTCACAGGAGCATTATCGGATGAAATTTGACACCGAACCATGTAAAGAGACAGGTGACCAAAAGCTTGGTCAGAGAGATAGGTTTTTAAGGAGTGACTTAAAGGAGGGGAGAGAGGTAGAGAGGCAAAGAGATTTAGGGAGGGAATTCCAGATCTTAAGGCCTAGGCAGCTAAAGGCACAGCCACCAATGATGGAGCAAAGACAATCAGGGATGTGCAAGAGGCCAGAATTGGAGGAGCGCAGACATCTTAGAATCATAGGGGGAAAAATTCAGTTGATTAGCACCTTCAGTTAGCACCTGGTAGGGATGCTAATGGGCACTGATGCAGTAGTGCCAGGGCGAGGTGAATCCAGCAACACACGCCAAATCTGCCCCCACCCCCGTAACGTCACTGCTACGATTTACCACCAGGAATTTCAGCGCCAGGCAGATTGTGACGTCAGTGAGCGTGCAACGCTCACTGGGCACCCGATCTGCAAAATTAATTGTCACCCCCTGCCTTAGCGCCTCGCCCCAACAGCGACAGGGAGAGGAGGCATCAAGCAGGCAGATGCTGGCTCCAGGGGCACTACTTAAAGGTATCATGAGTAATGTGTCACAGCTGTAATGTTAGTGATGTTTCACTGCTTCCTTGTCAGTTTGACATTGTGCAACAGTTTAATTCAGTCACTTAAAGGTTTTTTAGTATCAGGAGTGTTGTGGCTACTAACAATTAGTTACATTTATTCTCGCAACATATCAAAGTGCTACACTTGGTTACATTAATGGGGGCTGTACTGGCAGTCGACCTCGCCCTCCAGGATCTACGGTGGAGGGAGCAGAGGCAGCGAGAAAGATTGGAACATGTGGCCAGAGGGAGGAGAAGGGCCATGAGGGCTCTCAACAGGTGGCCTTACCCTCCAAGGGTATTCTGAGAGCACTTCTCCTACCTCCAATTAAGCGAGGAGCAATGTATTGGAAGGCACCGCTTCAGCAAGGAGGTGGTCACAGAACTCTTACCACCTCCTGCAACCAGACCTCACGACTCAGATCAGGGAGACCACGGCTCTCTCAGTGGCAGTCAGGGTCACCGTGGCCCTCAATTTCTTCGCCAGCGGATCCTTCCAGTCTGCAACAGGAGATATGGCTAACATCTCACAGTTCGCCGTCCATCGCTGCACCCGGGAGGTCATGGAGGCTCTCTACAGTAGGAGAAGGGACTATATTTCCTTGCCCATCATCAGAGAGAAGCAGGACGAGCGTACATGTGGCTTTGCCAGGATAGCAGGATTCCCCATGGTGCAGGGCGCCATTGACTGCACCCACATGGCTTTGCGGGCACCGCATAACAATCCTAAGATCTTCCATAACCGCAAAGGTTACCACTCACTTAATGTGCAGTTGGTGTGTGACCACACGCAGCGAATTGTCAATGTCAATGCCCGCTATCCTGGCAGCAGCCACGGTGCCTTCATCCTGCGCCAGGCCGGAGTGCAGCTCTCTTCCAGCCAGCACTTCAAGCTCGTGGCGGGCTGGTCGGAGACAAGAGCTATCCACTCTCCACCTGGCTCATAACTCCCCTCCGCAATCCCAGCACTCGTGCCCAGCACTCATATAATGAGAGCCATGCTTCCACCAGGAACATTATTGAACAGACCATCGGCCTACAGAAGCAATGGCTGCGTTGCCTTGACCGCTCGGGAGGAGCCCTCCAGTACTCAGCGGAGCGGGTGTCCCTTTTCGTGGTGGTCTGCTGCATGCTCCACAACTTGGCCATCATGTGGGCCCAGCCTTTTCCACCAGGGATTGTCGGACCTCCTCAGGAGGAGCAAGAGGGAGAGGAGGAAGAGGAAGACAAGGAGGAGGAAGAGGAAGACGAGGAGGAAGAGGAAGATGGGGAGGAGGAGGAACAGGAGCGAGGGAGGAGGCAGCCACTTAATCGGCCTTCCGGAAGGGTGGTCCGTGATCGCCTCATCAGACTGCGGTTCAAATAAATTAAACCCCAGATCCCCGTTGCTCACCACATCCCCATCACTGCATCCCTGTCACAGGCCATATCACAGCAGAAAGCTGAAATGAGAGACACCGTAAAATAATCCAAACTGAATTAATAAATTTTTATCAATAATCAGTGAACACATCTTTACAACAACAATATTACCTACTCACCCTTGTGCAATCCCTTAGTGCCTCTCGTTACTGTGCCTTTGCCTACTTTATTGCTCCTAAGAAGTGTTGGCCCAGTGGCTGCAGCAGGGCTGGTGGAAGGCTGCTGAGTGCCCGTGCGGGAGACTTCAGATGGACTTGCAGGATGCCCTCGACCAGCTCTGGCCCTAGAAGGCCCGGCTGTAGACTGCACTGTAGTGTATGTACTTTGAAGAAGGAACTATATTCTGCAGCCCCTGTATACTGCAGTACCAGTAGTGACCACCCCGGTATACAAGCCTGTGAAGTAACTTTGTATAGTAGTTCCAATTTTGTCTCCATTCAGTAAACACCTGTTATAATCAACTCCTGCAGTCCGTGTCTCAATTACACACGGACGTTACATGCACCACCTCAGTATGGGCGGCAGCAGTCTGGGCTGGCTAGATGACAGACAGCGACAAAGACAATGGCGGAGTGCCAGAGGTAGGCGCAGGAATGCTGTCATCCTGAGAGAGGACAGCAGGTTCCTGCTCCACTGATCCACTGCCACTCCCCCGGGGCAGCACCTCAGCATCACTGGTAATCTGTTGGAGCACAGATTGCTGACCTGCTGAGACACCATGAAAGCCCCGGTCGACGGTGGTAGACCCAGCCACGATGGCAGCAGTCAGAGCTTGCGTGGCATCAAGCTGTGACTGCATGAGAGCAGTCTGAGATTGGATGGCACCAAGCATAGACTGCATTACAGCACTAAGATGTTGCGTCACTTTCGCCTGTGCTGCAACGGAAGTTGCCAGATCGCCCATCACAAGTGGCATCAGGTCTGGGTCGCCATGGTCTCTCTGGGAGTCTACCATCCTTGGCGGACTGGAAATGATGGGCTCCATGTTGTGCGCAGAGCTCTGTGCAATGTTGGAGGCGGACTCCTCCACGCTCCTTACCATTACCGAGAGGCCCTCGGGCACCCTTGCCATTGCACCTACACCTATCATCTCTGTGTGCATGCTCATCACCTTTCTTCTAAAGGCCTCCCCATCGAGGTCCTCATCTGAGTCCTGTGCAGCTGAACTCAGGCGCGAACTCGCCCTCCAGGGAGCTGGTTCCTGAGCTACCCTTTCCCTCTGGCCTTGCTGCAGCCCACTCGTCCCCAGTGCCTCACCCTGTGCAGATCCCACTTCTATACTAGTCTCTATAGAACGCATAATGCCAGTACCCGAGCTGGTGCCTGCGGGTGAGACATGCGGTGACGCGGTGTCTTCTTCCTCCTCCTCTTCTCACACCTCATTCTCTACGGTGCCCTCGAACAGGCTACTCAGGTGCTTGCTCATTATCTGAAAGTATAAAGGCACAAGAGTCGGGTTAAGGGGAGGGGAGGAGGCAGGAGGGGAGAAATGCATGCATACAGCATGATTAGCTGGAAACTGCGAAACGCTTGTGGAGTGACGGGGAAGTGGGGTGTGAGAAGGAGTAGGGATAAACATACCGTTGTTGTCCCCAAGCGGGATCAACGTCGCCGGTGGCCATGGCGCCCATCACCTGGCGCTCAATGATCTGTAGCACTCGATTCTCCAGCGCAGACAGTGGTTGGGTGTCAGTGTCGGCTTGTTCGCCGCCTGTGCGCTCCTGCTCCCTCCTGTTGTGAGCCTCCTTGGCCTGCAAGAGAAAGGAAAGTGTGTGAGTGAGTGTGGAGCAATGTGCTTGGGTGATGTGCCTGCCATAGTTGAATAGCTGTCATTGTGTGCAAGGTGTGAGATGTGGGTGTGAGTGTTGGTAGGTAGAGATTGTTGGTGGGTGAGTGCTGGGGGTGAGGTGCTTTGGGCAGTGTGTGAAGACTGTGGTTCAGATGGTGGTATGTAGCATTTGTTGAAGCATTGACTCACCCTGACCACCCGAGTGAGGTAATTAAATTTCTTCCTGCACTGTGTGCGGGTCCTGGGGACCACAGTGCTGCCCGAGACATGCGAGAGCCCCCTGTCACTTGCCGGGTAGAGCACCGCCCTCCATCCTTCCACTGTGAACACCAACACCTCCAATGCTTCATCGCAGAATCTGCGGGCTCTCTCCATGGGGCGTGGATCTGCCATCATTATGGCTGCGTGAGTCATCCGGCTCCTTCTCCTTGACGGCTGTACAGCCAGCAATGATGAGAATGAGGTTCTGCAGCTTCAATGAACCTCTCCTTTAAGAACTGGGAAGATCCTATGGCAATGATGACTTGTGATTCGACTGCACCTGATATTAGTCAGCGCTTCGAGTTTAACGTCACTGAGATAGGCCATTAGCGCTTCACTTAGCACTCCAATCCTTTGTGCAATGAGACTGAATTTTGCGTGCAATCTGAAGCATTAACACCTGGCACTAATTCTCAAACTTTTCAAAAGTTACCGCCCATTCCTGGGCTATAATGAATTTCTCCCCCATAGAATCATAGAATGGTTACAACACAGAAGGAGGCCATTCGGCCTGTCGAGCCCATGCCTGCTCTCTGCAAGAGCACATCAGCTAGTCCCACTACCCTGCTTTTTCCCCCGTAGTCCTGCACATTTTTCTCCTTCAGGTACTTATCCAATTCCCTTTTAAAACCCATGATTGAGTCTGCCGCCATCACCCTAACCACTCCCACTAGTCGGTAGCCTATAGAATACAGCTAGCAGTCTAATGGCACCTCTATTATTTCTTAATAGTATAATATTCTTAAGAGTATAGAAATAGGAGGATCGAGCAAATGAATGCATGGCTGGAGAGATGGTGCAGGAGGAAAGGCTTTAGATTCCTGAGGCATTGGGACTGGTTCTGGGGGAGGTGGGACCTGTACAGGCCTGATGGGTTGCACCTCAACAGAGCCAGGACCAATATCCTCACTGGGGGTTTTGCTAGTGCTGTTGGGGAGGGTTTAAACTAATTTGGCAGGGGGGTGGGCACCAAGATATAGCATTAGAAAGGAGAAACAAGGTGCACAAAAGATTGGGAAAGACAGATAGCACTAGAGTAAGTATTAGGTGGGGTCAGACCAAGAGAGAATACAAGAAGGTCTAAGATAGGTTTACAGTGCATGTGTGTGAATACATGAAACATGGTAAATAAGGTTGGTGAGCTGCAGGCGCAAATGGCCACATAGGAATATGATGTCGTGGTGATAACAGAGACCTGGCTCAAATAAGGGCAGGATTGGGTACTAAATATTCCTGGATATAAGGTGTTTAGGAAACATAGGGAAGGAAAGAAAGGAGGTGTGGTGGCAGTATTCATGAAGGAGAATATTACAGTGCTGGAGAGAGAGGATGCCTTGGAGGGGTCAAGGACAGAATCCATTTGATTAGAGTTGAGAAACAATAGAGGTGCCATTACACTACTTGGTGTATTCTATAGGCCACTAACTAGTGGGAAGGATATGGAGGAGCAAATTTGCAGGAAATTACAGAGAGGTGCAAGAACTATAGAGTAGTGATAATGGGGGACTTCAACTATCCGCAAATGAGACCCAAGGTGGTATGTTGCCTCCCTGGTGCAAGGGTCAAGGATGTCTTGGAGCGGCTGCAGGGCATTCTGGAGGGGGGAGATGAACAGCCAGTTGTGGTGCATATAGGTACCAACGATATAGGTAAAAAACTGGATGGGGTCCTAAAAGCTGAATATAGGGAGTTGGGAGGCAAATTAAAAAATAGGACCTCAAAGGTAGTAATCTCAGGATTGCTACCAGTGTCACGTGCTAATCAGAGTAGAAATAGAAGAATATTTCAGATGAATACTTGGCTAGAGGAATGCTGCAAGGGGGAGGGATTCAAATTCCTGGGACATTGGAACCGGTTCTGGGGGAGATGGGACCAGTACAAACTGGACGGATGTCCTAGGGGGAGTGTTTCCTAGTGCTGTGGGGGAGGGTTTAAACTAAAATGGCAGAGGGTTGGGAACCTGTGCAGGGAACCAGAGGAAAGGGAAGCAAGGATAGAAGAAAAAGACAGGAAGGAGAAAAACAAAAGTGGAAGGCAGAGAAATCAAGGGTGTAAATCAATCAGGGCCACAGTAAATAATAATTCTAAAAGGACTAAGGCCTAGAAATTGGGTTGAGGCGCCAAGTTCGCCTGGGCGCTGATTTTTGCGCTGCGTTGGGAGTAATACCGATCGCCAGAAATTCAGTTTCAGAAACCCTCGAGGGACACGGGGCGAGGCTCGAGGCGCTCCGCGTCCCTCTTAGGGCGCTGAAACTGAATATCACAGCGCAACGTGCCGCAGTGCCACACGCTGCGGCACGGCACGCTGCGGTACTGCAGGCCTTCCCCCCATTGTTAAGGGCGAGGGGCCTGCAACAGCGCGATCCCCGATCGCGAGTGCTGGCAAAAGAGCCCGGCACCGAGGAGCCGTGCCGGGCTCTCGGGAAACAGCCGGCAATGCCACGGTGGGGGGGGGGGGGGGTCAGGAGGCCGGGGACGGAGGTGCTGGAAAGCGGCCGCCCCGCACCTCCACCTTAACTTGCGCCGCTGCCGGCACAGCAAGGCCCTGTGAACCGGGCGCGAGTAGCGAACGGCGCTACAGCGGTGTTCGCTACCAAATATCGCGAACGGGGCGCTGCGCACACTGATGACATCATCGGTGGTGGCACAGCGTAACAGGCTAACGCCACCATTAGCGCCCCTGCTGAATATCGCGGGAGGCGCAGCCAGTGGCACTACAGCCACTGACTGCCTCTTTAGGCACTAACAGGTGGCGCTACTCACCCAATTTCTCCCCCTAAGAGTGTTAAAAAACAAGCCTGAAGGCTTTGTGTCTTAATGCGAGGAGTATTCATAATAAGGTGGATGAATTAGCTGCACAAATGAATGTAAACGGATATGATATAATTGGGATTACGGAGACATGGCTCCAGGGTGACCAAGGCTGAGAATTCAACATCCAGGGGTATTCAATATTCAGGAAGGACAGGCAAAAAGGAAAAGGAGGTGGGGTAGCATTGTTGGTTAAAGAGGAGATTAACACAATAGTAAGGAAGAATATTAGCTCTGATGATGTGGAATCTGTATGGGTAGAGCTGAGAAATACCAAGGGGCAGAAAATGTTAGTGGCAGTTGTATACAGACCCCCAAACAGTAATGCTGAGGTTGGGGATGGCATTAAATGGGAAATTAGAGATGCGTGCAATAAGGGCACAGCAGTTATCATGGGTGGCTTTAATCTACATATAGATTGGGCTAACCAAATTAGTAACAATACCATGGAGGAGGAATTCCTAGAGAGTATACGGGATGGTTTCCTGGACCAATATGTCGAGGAACCAACTAGAGATCAGGCCATCTTAGACTGTGTATTATGTAATGAGAAAGGATTAATTAGCAATCTTGTGTGAGGCCCCTTGGGGAGGAGAGATCATAATATGATAGAATTCTTCATTAAGATGGAGAGTGAAGTAGTCAACTCAGACTAGGGTCCTGAATTTAAATAAAGGAAACTATGATGGTATGAGGCACGAGTTGGCTACAATGGATTGGGGAACGTTGCTTAAAGGGTTGACGGTGGATAGGCAATGGCAACCGTGGCTAACAAGGGAAATTAGGGATAGCATAAGATCCAAGGAGAGGACATATAAATTGGCCAGAAAAAGCAGCAAACCTGAGGATTGGGAATAGTTTAGGATTCAGCAAAGGAGGACAAAGGGATTAATTAAGAGGGGGAAAATAGAGTATGAGAGTAAGCTTACAGGCAAAATAAAAACTGACTGTAAAAGCTTCTATAGATATGTGAAGAGAAAAAGATTGGTGAAGTCAAGCGTAGGTCCCTTGCAGTCAGAATCAGGGGAATTTATAATGGGGAACAAAGAAATGGCAGACCGATTTAAATATCTACAGGAAACTTTGTTATATCCGGCACCGACGGGACCGAGCTGTTGCCGATCTATCAAAACTGCCGGACATTCAAAGTTAATGTTGAAGCATACGGAGATGTATCTGACAACAAACACTGTGTTGCTTAGCAACAGCTTCAAACAGTCGGCCCGTACCTTGGAAGCGTCTCTGTAGCTTAGCAACAGCTTCAGAGAGACTTTCCAAAGCCTGACTGTTGGGGAAAAAAAAGCCACGAGAAGAAAAACAACCTAACAGAATGGCTCCTGATTTCTACCGGTAGATCGAGGTTTCCGGACATGCAACCTCCAGATAAACCATAGTCTCCTGTACTTTTGTTCTGTCTTCACAAAGGAGGACACAAATAACCTCCCAGAGATGTCGGGGAACATAGGGTCTAATGAGAGGGAGGAACTGAATGAAATCAGTATTTGTAGGGAAATTGACGGGATTGAAGGCCGATAAATCCCCAGGGCCTGATAATCTACATCTTGGGGTACTTAAGGAAGTGGCCCTAGAAATAGTAGATGCATTGCTGGTCATCTTCCAAAATTCTATAGACTCTGGAACAGTTCCCATGGATTGGAGGGTAGCTAATGTAACCCCACTATTTAAAAAAGGTGGTAGAGAGAAAACAGGGAACTATAGACCGGTAAGCCTGACATGGGTAGTGAAGAAAATGCGAGAGTGCTCTATAAAAGATGTAACAGCAGAGCACTTAGAAAACAGCAACAGGATCAGACAAAGTCAACATGGATTTACAAAAGGTAAATCATGCTTGACTAATCTACTGGAATTTTTTGAGGATGTGACTGGTAGAATAGATAAGGGAGAACCAGTGGATGTGGTGTATTTGGACTTTCAGAAGGCTTTCCATAAGGTCCTGCATAAGAGATTAGCGTGCAAAGTTAAAGCACGTGGGATTGGGGGTAAGGTACTGACTTGGATAGAGAACTGGTTGGCAGACAGGAAGCAAAGAGTTGGAATAAACGGTTCTTTTTCCGAGTGGCAGGCAGTGACTAGTGGGGTACTGCAGGGATCGGTGCTCGGACCCCAGCTATTCACAATATATGTTAATGATCTAGAGAAGGGAACTAGATGTAATATCTCCAAGTTTGCAGACGACACAAAACTGGGTGGGCGTGTGTGCTGTGAGGAGGATGCAGAGAAACTCCAGTATGATTTGGACAGGTTGTGTGATTGGGCAGATGCATGGCAGATGCAGTATAATGTGGAGAAATGCAAGGTTATCGACTTTGGTGGCAAAAACAGGAAGGCAGATTATTATCTGAACGGCAATAGATTGGGAAAAGGGGAACTGCAATGAGACCTGGGTGTCCTTGTGCACCAGTCACTGAAGGTAAGCATGCAAGTGCAGCAGGCGGCTAAGGCAAATGGTACATTGGCCTTCATAGCGAGAGGATTCGAGTACAGGAGCAAGGATGTCTTGCTGCAGTTGTGCAGGGCCTTGGTGAGACCACACCTTGAGTATTGTGTGCAGTTTTGGTCACCTTATCTGAGGAAGGATGTTCTTGCCATGGAGGGAGTGCAGCGAAGATTCACCAGACTGATACCTGGGATGGCAGGAATGACGTATGGAGAGAGATTGGGTCGATTAGGCTTATATTTGCTAGAGTTTAGAAGAATGAGAGGGGATCTCCTTGAAACTTATAAAATTCTAGCAGGACTAGACAGACTAGATGCAGGAAGGATGTTCCCGATGGCGGTAGAGTCCAGAACCAGGGGTCACAGTCTAAAGATCAGGGGTAACCCATTTAGGACAGAGATGAGGAGGAATTTCTTCACCCAGAGAGTGGTGAACCTGTGGAATTCTCTACCACAAAAGGCAGTTGAGGCCAATTCATTAAATATATTCAAGAAGGAGTTAGATATATTTCTTAAGGCTAAAAGGATCAAGGGATATGGGGAGAAAGCAGGGACAGGGTACTGAATTTGGATGATCAGCCATGATCTCATTAAATGGCAGAGCAGGCTCGAGGGGCCAAATGGCCTACTGCTGCTCTTATCTTCTATGTTTCTATGTTAATATAGACTGGGATATTAATAGTGTAAAGGAGAGAGGGGGAAGAATTTCTGAAGTGTGTTCAGCAGAAATTTCTTGATCAGTATGTTTCCGGCCCAACAAGGAAGGAGGCATTGCTGGATGTGGTTCTGGGGAATGAGGTGGGTCAGGTGGAGCAAGTGTCAGTAGTGGAACATTTAGGGAACAGTGATTATAGCATCAGAAGGTTTAGATCAGCTATGGAAAAGGACAGGGATCAATCGACAGTAAAAATACTTAACTGGAGGAAGGCCAATTTCAGTGGGTTGAAAATGAATCTGGCCTGGGTAAATTGGAATCAATGATTGGCAGGCAAAACTGTAATTGAACAATGGGCTGCCTTTAAAGAGGAGTTGGTTCGGGTGTAGTCGAGGTACATTTCCACGAGGGGGAAAGGTGGGGCAACGAAAATCAGAGCTCCCTGGATGATGAAAGAGATAGAGAGTAAGATGAAGCAGAAAAAGTGGGCATATGACAGATGTCAGGTTGAGAATAAAAGTGAGAATCGGGCTGAATATAGAAAGTTCAGAAGGGAAGTGAAAAAAGAAATAAGAGGGGCAAAGACAGAGTATGAGAATAGATTGGCAGCTAACATGAAAGGAAATCCAAAAGTCTTCTATAGGCATATAAATAGTGAACGGGTAGTAAAAGGAGGGGTGGGGCCGATTAGGGACCAAAATGGAAACCTATGCATGGAGGCAGAGGGCATAACTGAGGTTCTAAATGAGTACTTTGCATCTGTCTTTACCAAGGAAGAAGATGTTGCCAAAGCCATAGTGAAAGAGGAGATACAGGAAGGGATAAAAATTGATAAAGAAGAGGTACTAGAAAGACTGGCTGTACTTAAATTAGATAAGTCATCAGGACTAGATGGGATGCATCCTATGATGCTGAGGGAAATAAAGGTGGAAATTGCAGAGGTACTGGCCATAATCTTCCAATCCTCCTTAGATGGGTGGTGCCAGAGGACTGGAGAATTGCAAATGTTACACCCTTGTTCAAAAAATGATACAAGGATAAACCCAACAACTACAGGCCAGTCAGTTTAACCTTGGTAGAGGGGAATCTTTTAGAAACGATAATCCGGGACAAAATTAACAGTCACTTGGACAAGTGTGGATTAATTAAGGAAAGCCAGCACAGATTTGTTAAAGGCAAATCGTGTTTAACTAACTTGATTGAGTTTTTTGATGAGGTAATAGAGAAGGTTGATGAGGGCAATGTGGTTGACATAGTGCACATGGACTTCCTAAAGGCGTTTGATAAAGTGCCACATAGTGAGCTTGCCAACAAAGTTGAAGCCCATGGAATAAAAGGGACAGTGGCAGCATGGATATGAAATTGGCTAAGTGACAGGAAATAGAGAGTAGTGGTGAAGGGTTGTTTTTTGGACTGGAAGAAGGTATACAGTGGGGTTCCCCAGGGGTCGATACTAGAACCACTTCTTTTCTTGATATATATTAATGACTTGGACTTGGGTGTATAGAGCACAATTTCAAAATTTGCAGATAACACAAAACTTGGAAGTATAGTGAACAGTGAAGAGGATAGTGATGGACATGTGGCAGATGAAATTTAAAGCAGAAAAATGCAAAGTGGTACATTTTGGTAGGAAGAGCGAGGAGAGGCAATATAAACTAAAGGGTACAATCCTAAAGGGGGTGCATGAACAGAGCGACCTGGGGGTATATGTGCACAAATCGCTGAAGGTGGCAGGGCAGGTTGAGAAAGCAGTTAAATAAGCATACGGGATCCTGGGCTTCATAAATAGAGGCACAGAGTACAAAAGCAAGGCGGTTATGATGAACCTTTTATAAAACACTAGTTCGGCCTCAGCTGGAGTATTGTGTCCAATTCTGGGCACCGCACTTTAGGAAGAATGTGAAGGCCTTAGAGAGGGTGCAGAAAAGATTTACAAGAATGGTTCCAGGAATGAGGGACTTCAGTTATGTGGACAGACTGGAGAAGCTGGGGTTGTTCTCCTTAGAGCAGAGAAGATTGAGAGGAGATTTGACAGAGGCGTTCAAAATTATGAGGGGTCTAGACATGGTAGATGGAGAGAAACTGTTCCCATTGGCAGAAGGGTCGAGAACCAGAGGGCACAGATTTAAAGTGATTGGCAGAAGAAACAAAGGCGACATGAGGAAAAAAAATTTACACAGCCAGCACGGGCTGAACGGACCGAATGGCCTCCTTCTGTGCTGTAACCATTCTATGATTCTATTCTATGATTCTGAGAAGCTTCCCATGTGATCTCCTTATGTTTCCTCTGAATTACTGAACTATTCTTTATTGTTATATCCATTATCATGTCCTCAAAAAATTCACTGAAGAGGATCACGGAAATTCCTTGAAGCCAACAGGCAATGAAAAACAGATCAGGCAGATAGGTCCACAAGGCTAGGCTTGTATACAATAGTAGACTCAATGATCTGCCCCAAAATTACCTTGGAGTGCTGACTCTGAATGGAGACAGGTAGATAGATCCAAAAGACTGGACTCAAGGATCTGTCCTAAAATTATAGGACTAACTAAAATAGTGAGAGGAGGGTCGTCAGATATGCCGAAAGCACTCTTGCTAAATATGCAAGTGCTTTATTTTTTAAATATTAATATCTATTTAAATTAAGCATAGCATGACTTCCCTTCTGTTTATTACAGGATCGCACTGTGTTTTCTGTTCATCCATCTGGAGAGGGCCTAAGGAAAGATCCATGCATGATTAAGCTCTTAAAGGGGCAGGGGGCTTTTAAGCCATTTGGTTTTACTCCCAATATTAGCAATAGATTTTGGGTATTTTTCTCCAGTCGTGTGAAATTTTTTAACCCTTTATTTATTCTGTTATACTCGTAATGTTATTGTGGAACCTAACCTACCAAAAATTGTCTCCTACTTCACAAGAAAACTCAATTATAATTAAGCATTTACAAGACATCAGCATAACAGAAAAGGCTGAAAAAAACAGGGTCATGAAATGAGGGCTCTTGGAATCCAAACTTTTAGCAGGATCTCTGGAAGCAGCAAGACTTTGAACTCCCAGAGGGGAGCCAAGCTCTGGGACTGTGTATTGGGAATTCATTTGGTCTAAGACACAGAGCAAATTACCTGAAGGACAAATATATAGAGTTGGCATCAGGAAAGGTTCTTCTGGAGAGTGTTATGAGTGGAAACATTTGGTATGAAAATTAACTTCTTCTTGCAAGGTGTATGTTTTCCGTGGGCCACAGAACACCTTCTGGATTTAAAATTCTCCTTCTTTCCTTGAATATCCAGCTTCCAAGGAATGATCCTGGGCTTCCCAGTCCCAATGCAATTTCAGATGCACTCCTTGCAATAACACTATTGGGTAGAGTTTCCCTGATTATTTAAAAACACGGGCATCTAATATCCACCCGATGTAGCTTTCATCCAGGTCACCTGGGAGAACTTCCCTGCTGTTCTTCAAAATAGTGCCATGGGAGATTTTACGTATACCTGAGAGGGCAGATGGGACCTCTGTTTAATGTCTCATCCAAAAGATGACACCTTCAACAGTGTAGCACTCCCTCAGTACTGCACTCGAGTGTCAGCCAAGATTTTGAGTCCTAGCAAGGACTCCCTCAACTTTAGATTCCAGTTTCAGTGTTGAATCATGATCTTGGTCATCTCTAAAGTTTTAGTGAAGACCTTACCATCAGTCTCAGCCAAAATCCCAAATGGCTGGCTATTATTGAGGCCAGCACATCTCCTAAACATGATCCATAAATCGATCATGTAGATTCATTGCTTTGCAATAAAAAAAAAGTTACCAATTTAATAAAGGCACTTAACCAATGTTGTTACAATATGTAATAGACCTGAGCACATAATCCAAGCTGACACTCCCAGTGCAGTTCTGAGGGAGTGCTGCACTGCTGGAGTTGGTGTCTTTCAGATGAGGCGTTAAACCGCGACCCCATCTGTGCTCTCAAGTGGATGTAGAAGGTCCCACGGCACTATTTGAAGAAGAGCAGAGGGGTTCTCCCTAGTGTCCTGGCCAACATTTATCCCTCAACCAACATCACTAAATAACACATTATCTGGTCATTATCTTATAGCTTGTTGTGCGGAAACTGGCTGCTGCGTTTCATAGAAACATAGAAGATAGGAGCAGGAGTAAGCCATTCGGCCCCTCGAGCCTGCTCCGCCATTCAATGCGATCATGGCTGATCATCCAAATTCAGTACCCGGCCCCTGCTTTCTCCCCATACCCCTTGATCCCTTTAGCCTTAAGAAATATATCCAACTCCTTCTTGAATATATTTAATGTATTGGCCTTTACTGCCTTCTTTGGTAGAGAATTCCACAGGTTCACCACTCTCTGGGTGAAGAAATTCCTCCTCATTTCTGTCCTAAATGGCTTACCCCTTATCCTTAGACTGTGACCCCTGGTTCTGGACTCCCTGACCATTGGGAACATCCTTCCTGCATCTAGTCTGTCCAGTCCTGTCAGAATTTTATAAGTTTCAATGAGATCCCCTCTCATTCTTCTAAACTCCAGCAAGTACAAGCCCAATCGACCCAATCTCTCCTCATACGTCATTCCTGCCATCCCAAGTATCAGCCTGGTGAATCTTCGCTGAACTCCTTCTATGGCAAGTGTTAGATCCGTGGTTCAGTGGATAAATAATCACACGGATGCTGTACATTAACAAATAACAGGTCTTTACTGGAGGAGTGTAATCTCTAGACTGGGGTACAGAGCCATGTGCAAAGCTTATATACCGGTGTGGTCACTGCCGGTACTACAGTATACAGGAGCTGTAAAAAGTAGTTCTGACTTAAAGGCACATACACTACAATTCCTCCCCTTTTAGATTAATAATACCCCCTTTTCAAATAACAATTACATTTTTACATGTACATTAAATAACAAAAGTCCATTTATAGATTCAGTCTTTGGGGTGGCTTCCTGACCCTTTCGGGATGGCGCCTTTCCAGAGGTTCTTGTTCTTGGTGCAGAGGCGATTCTGACCCCTTTTCATCGGGTAGTTCATCGGGTTCCACTGCTACTGGGTCATATGCTACCGGTATGTTGGGTTCATCCCCAGGTACTCGAGACATGGGGTTGACGCGTTCCTGTGACGCTAAGATCTGATCGACGTGGCGTCTCACAATGTTCTCCCCGACATCCACTGTGTACATTAATGGCCCCTGCCTTGTACATATCGTTCCGGGTTGCCACTTCTCTGTTCGATAGCCACGGGCCAAGACTGGTTGCCCTACATTGAAGCTCCTTGTCGGCTTCTCATTGATGTGCTGGAATTGTTTGTCCTCAACATTTCTTCGCACATTTGGTCTGAGCAAGTCCAGACGAGGTCTCAACCTTCGGTTAAAGAACATCATGGCCGGGGTCTGGTTGGTAACTGCATGTGTCGTGTTTTGGTAGGCTAATAAGAAATTGTCCATCTTATGCTGTAGTGGAATTTCCTCATCGCACATGGCCTTTATCGCCTTCTTAAAGGTTTGTACGAACCTCTCAGCCAATTCATTGGTGGCTGGATGATACGGGGCGGATGTGTAATGCCTTACCCCATTCCTTTTCATGAATTTTTGGAACTCGTCGGACACAAACTGTGGTCCATTATCAGAGCAGATCTGCTCTGGCAAACCGTTTCTGGCAAATATGCTCCGTAGGACTGCAATCATTTTCTCTGTAGTGGTTGAAGACATCTTTATCACCTCAGGCCACTTTGAATGGGCATCCACTGCTATTAAGAACATTGAGTCCATGAATGGACCAGCGAAATCAATGTGCACCCGTTGCCGTGGAGAGGAGGGCCACTCCCATGGGTGTAGAGGGGCATGTGGTGGTGCATTTTGGACCTTCTGGCATCCTAAGCAGCTCTTAGTTAGGTCTTCGATTTATTGATCGATTCCCGGCCACCACACATAAGCCCTAGCTAGGCTTTTCATTTTCACTCCCCCCCAGATGACCTTCATGTAGCTCATTTAGCACTCTCTCCCTTAACTTGGGTGGAATCACCACTCTGGATCCACACATCACTGTCCCCTGGCATACTGACAGCTGTTCTCTTCTGGATGAGAATGCTGGCAACAGTGAGTCGCCATGTGTTGGCCATCCCCTCACCGTTAATTCATATACCCGTGACAGCGTCAGATCATTGCGGGTCTCCTTCTCTATATCCGCGTTTGTTACTGGCAATCGTTCAATTATCGACGAATAAAATATGTCGATAGGGTCCACTGCTGGTGCTTCCTCCACAGTAGGCACTGGCAGGCGCGATAGCCCATCAGCGTTCCCATGCTGTTTCGTGCCTTTATATTCTATTTCATATTGATTCGCCCCTAGAAACAGGGACCATCTTTGTAACTGCTGTGCGGTCATTACTGGCACGCCCTTCTTAGGATTAAAGATGGAGACAAGTGGTTGGTGGTCAGTTAGCAAGGTGAACTTCTGCCCATGCAGATAGTGGTTGAATTTTTTTACTCCCCATACTAGGCTGAGGGCCTCCCTGCCAATCTGGGCGTAGTTGCGCTCGGCTGAGGTTAGTGACCGAGACGCAAAGGCTACTGGCCTCTCCACCCCGTCTGGGAATTTGTGCGACAGCACCGCTCCAATGCCGTAGGGTGATGCATCACATGCCAAACGAATTGGTAGTGCCAGGTTGAAATGGGCCAACACCTCTTTTGATGTGATCAATTCTTTACACTTCTGGAAAGCTCGTCTACGTTCATCATCCCACTTCCATGGTACCCCTGTTTGCAGTAGGGTGTTCAGCGGGTGTAATACCGTAGACAAATTTGGTAAGAACTTGTGGTAATAGTTTACCAGCCCGAGGAACGACCTCAGTTGTGACACATTTTCCGGTGCTGGAGCCTTGCCTACTGCCTCAATCTTGTCAGGGGACTTATGTAACCCCTCTTCATCGATGACGTGGCCGCAATACGAGATCTGTTTCTGGAAAAACTCGCACTTGTGGCGATTAGCTCGTAGCCCATACTCCTTTAATCTGGTGAGCACCTTCTCCAAGTTAGCGAGGTGATCACCATCATTTCCGCCCGTGACCAAGATGTCGTCCAAATAACACTGGGTCCCTGGAATCCCTTGCAGGACCTGATCTATCGCCCTTTGCCAGATAGCCGGAGCCGAGGCTACTCCAAACACCAGCCGGTTGTATTGATAGAGACCTTTATGAGTGTTGATCGTAAGGTAATGTTTCGAAGCTTCTTCTACCTCCATTTGCAAGTACGCCTGGGCTAGATCAATTTTGGTGAAGCGTTTACCACCAGATAGCGAGGTGAAAATATCCTCAATTCGTGGAAGCGGATATTGCACCGTGTGAAGGACTGGGTTCACTGTCACCTTAAAATCCCCACAGATGCGGACCTTCTTTGGTTCCCCAGGCGTATTACTCAACGACCTCTTCATTACAGGAACGATGGGCGTAGCCCACTCGCTCCAGTCCACTTTGGACAGTACTCCTGAATGTTCCAACCCTTCCAGCTCTGCTTCAACAGCTGGTCTGATCGCATAAGGCACTGGTCTGGCCTTCAGAAACTTTGGGCTTGCATTTTCCTCTATTTTAATTGTTGCTGTTATTCCTTTCAGTGTTCCTAGTCCCTCCTGGAACACTTCTTTTGCATCAGTTAGCATTTTTGACAGTCGTCCAGGTGTGACGTCGTCATCCTTTTTGGCCTCAACCTTCAGTGCCTGTATGGAATGCCAATCTAATTGTATCTTCCGGATCCATTCACGTCCTGGCAGTGGTGGTCCTCCGTTTGGCAATACATATATATCCATTTTAGGTATTTCCTGGCCTTTATATGTCACTTTCACCCTTATTTTTCCTTTGGGGTAGACTTTTTGCCCCGTATACATCTTCAAGACAATCTCTGTAGCTTTCAAGGGTATGTGTGAAAATAGCCGCTTGTAGTCTCTTTGATTTATGACTGTTAGAGCTGACCCTGTGTCCAATTCCATTTCCACTTGGACTCCGTCTATAGAAACATAGAAAATAGGAGCAGGTGTAGGCCATTCGGCCCTTCGAGCCTGCTCCGCCATTCAACGAGATCATGGCTGATCATCCAAACCCTAGCACCCGGTCCCTACACCGACAGCCATCCCACCCAAGCCCTATCCCCGTAACCCCGCGTATTTAATCCCCCCTAACACTAAGGGTCAATTTTTTTATCATGGCCAATCAACCTAACCCGCACATCTTTGGACTGTGGGAGGAAACCGGAGCACCCGGAGGAAACCCACGCAAACACGGGGAGAATGTGCAAACTCCACACAGACAGTCACCCGAGGCCGGATTTGAACCCGGGTCCCTGACACTGAGGCAACAGTGCTAACCACTATGCCACCAGATAGTCTGGTGATCCTCCATTTCGGTTACATTATGTAGTTTCAGACAACCCAGCTCCTTGCTTCCGGAGTCTGTGTCACTTTTCTGTTCGTCTGAACCACTGTCCATCACCTGATGTACCTTTTTGTATTTCTCCTGTGGAGATTTCTTACTGTTGGTTTTCTTCCCAGACCTGCAGACTCTTGCTATGTGTCCTGCTTTCCCACACTGTCTGCACACTTGGTCCTTGAACCAACAATCTTTCTGGTCATGTGTTGTTCTGCCGCAGCGATAGCACTTCCCTGTTCCATAGGTCATTTCGTTGGTGCCATATTCTTGCGGTCTCCGTTGTATCTCTGCAGCGCCCCTTGCGGCTGCTTCATGTGATACTGCCATACTGAAAGCTTTGTCCAGCGTAAGGTCCTTTTCTGATTGAAGCCGTTTCTGGGTTCCTTCACTTCGTAGCCCACACACAAACTTGTCCCTTAACGTGTCTGCTAGTCCCGCTCCAAACTGGCAGTATTTCGATAGCTTGCGCAGTTCCGTTAGGTACTCAGCATTGCTTTCGCCTTTGTGTTGGTTCCTTTTATGGAACTTAAATCGTTCTGCTATCAGCAGCGGTGTGGGGTTTAAGTGGTCCTGTAGGATTTCTACTATGCTTTCAAAATTCTTGTTTACCAGCTTCTCTGGGGTTATTAGATTTCGCAGTAACCCTTAAGTTTTTGCATCCATGGAATTTAACAGAACCAGTGCTTTATTAGCATCTGGCACTTCATTCACCCTGCAGTACACCTCAATACGTTCCACATATGTCGCCCAATCTTCGACTTCATTGTCGAACGTAGAGATACTGCCACTCTTCGGCATCCTTGGTTGTGCGTTAACTATCACCAATGGCGCCTCCCGCGCTTCGCTTCTCCGCTGGCACAAAATGGCGTCTCCCGCGCTTTCCTTCCTTCCCGCGCTCGCCCTTCTTCTCCGCTGCGGCTTCTCAAAATGGCGTCTCCCGCGCTCTTCCTTCTCCGCGGCTCAATGGCGTCTCCCGCGCTCTCCCTGCTTCTCCGCGGCTCAGTGGCGTCTCCCGCGCTCTCCCTGCTTCTCCGCAGCTCAATGGCGTCTCCCCTTGCTTCGCCCCGCGGATCCTGATCAGCCCGTGATCCCTGGCTGTGGTCTGCGCGTTCTTCTCTTGATATTTGTCGACGCCGCTCAGTCTAGAACCCGGCTGTTTCTTACCCTCTCTCCGGTTTGCAGTATTTTTTCTCGACGCCTCTCGGTGTTCAACCCCCGGCTGCGCCCTGCGCTCTTCACCCTCTGTCTTACCCCGTTGACGCTGCTCGGCTCTCTCTCTGCCGTCGGTCAGCTCCAGCCGCCGCTACTCGGGAAGGGTCTACTCTGGACCTGTCGTCGGTCTCTTATTGCTCGTTGTGGCTGGGGAACCAAGCCCGGCTCTCCACAGCCTCCCCAGCGAAGTTGGATCTCTGCCTGACTGCTGGGCGGTTGCTCGAGGTCGACGCCCGTGTTCCTGGCCTCGACTATTTTTTTAAATTTGTTTTATGTTGCATGTAGATTCGAATCGACACTCGTCGCCACTGTTAGATCCGTGGTTCAGTGGAAAAATAATCACACGGATGCTGTACATTAACAAATAACAGGTCTTTACTGGAGGAGTGTAATCTCTAGACTGGGGTACAGAGGCATGTGCAAAGCTTATATACCGGTGTAGTCACTGCCGGTACTACAGTATACAGGAGCTGTAAAAAGTAGTTCTGACTTAAAGGCACATACACTACAGCAAGAACATCCTTCCTCAGATAAGGCGAGCAAAACTGCACACAATACTCAAGGTGTGGTCTCACCAAGGCCCTGTACAACTGCAGCAAGACATCCTTGTTCCTGTACTCAAACCCTCTCGCTACGAAGGCCAACATGCCATTTGCCTTCTTAACGGCCTGCTGCACCTGCATGCTTACCTTCACCGACTGGTGCACAAGGACACCCAGGTCTCGTTGCACTTCCCCTTCTCCCAAACTATTGCCATTCAGATAATAATCTGCCTTCCTGTTTTTGCCACCAAAGTGGATAACCTCGCATTTATCCACATTATATTGCATCTGCCATGCTTTTGCCCAATCACCCAACCTGTCCAAATCATCCTGGAGTTTCTTGGCATCCTCCTCACAGCACACACGCCCACCCAGCTTTGTGTCGTTTGCAAATTTGGAGACATTACATCTAGTTCCCTTGTCTAGATCATTAATATATATTGTGAATAGCTGGGGCCCAAGGACCGATCCCTGCGGTACCCCACTAGTCACATGCATGCCACTCGGAAAAAGACCCGTTTATTCCAACTCTTTGCTTTCTGTCTGCCAACCAGTTCTCTATCCAAGTCAATACCTTGCCCTCAATCCCATGTGCCTTAACTTTACACGCTAATCTCTTATGCAGGACCTTATCAAAAGCCTTCTGAAAGTCCAAATACACCACATCCACTGGTTCTCCCTTATCTATTTTACCAGTTACATCCTCAAAAAATTCCAGTAGATTAGTCAAGCACGATTTACCTTTTGTAAATCCATGTTGACTTTGTCCGTTCCTGTCACTGTTTTCCAAGTGCTCTATTATTACATCTTTTATAATGGACTCTAGCATTTTCCCCACTACCGATGTCAGGCTTACCGCTCTGTAATTCCCTGTTTTCTCTCTACCACCTTTTTTGAATAGTGGGGTAACATTAGCTACCCTCCAATCCATGGGTACTGTTCCAGATTCCATGGAATGCCGGAAGATGATCAGCAATGCATCTACTATTTCTAGGGCCACTTCCTTAAGTACCCTAGGATGTAAATTATCAGGCCCTGGTGATTAATCGGCCTTCAATCCCATCAATTTCCCTAACACCATTTCCCTACAAATACTGATTTCTTTCAGTTCCTCCCTTTCATCAGACCCTATGTTCCCCGACATCTCTGGGAGGTTATTTGTGTCCTCCTTTGTGAAGACAGAACCAAAGTATGTATTTAATTGGTCTGCCATTTCTTTGTTCCCTTTATAAATTCCCCTGATTCTGACTGCAAGGGACCTACACTTGACTTCACCAATCTTTTTCTCTTCACATATCTATAAAAGCTTTTACAGTCAGTTTTTATGTTCCCTGCAAGCTTACTGTCATATTCTATTTTCCCTTTCTTAATTAATCCCTTTGTCCTCCTTTGTTGAATCCTAAACTGCTCCCAATCCTCAGGTTTACTGCTTTTTCTGGCCAATTTATATGTCCTCTCCTTGGATCTTATGCTATCCCTAATTTCCCTCGTTAGCCACGGTTGAGTCACCTTTTTTGTTGTATTTTTATGCCAAACTGGGATGAACAAATTCTGTAGTTCATCCATTCGGTCTTTGAATGTTTGCCATTGCCTGTCTACCATCAACCCTTTGAGTGACATTCCCCAATCAATCCTACCCAACTCGCGCCTCAGACCATCGTAGTTTCCTTTATTTAAATTTAGGACCCTAGTCTCTGAGTCGACTGCTTCATTCTCCATCTTAATGAAGAATTTGATCATATTATGATCGCTCCGACCCAAGGGGCCTCGTACAACAAGATTGCTAATTAATCCTTTCTCGTTGCATAATACCCAGTCTAAGATGGCCTGATCTCTGGTTGGTTCCTCAACATTTTGGTCCAGGAAACCATCCCTTAAACACTCCAGGAATTCCTCCTCCACAGTATTGTTACTAATTTGGTTAGCCCAATCTATATGTAGATTAAAGTCACCCATGATGACTGCTGTGCCCTTATTGCACGCTTCTCTAATTTCACTTTTAATCCCGTCCCCAACCTCCGCATTACTGTTTGGAGGTCTATATACCACTCCCACTAATGTTTTCTGCCCCTTGGTATTTCTTACATTACAAGGTTTCCCTACATTACAGGAGTGACTACACTTCAAAAAAGTACCTCATTGGCTGTGAATCGCTTCAGGACATCCTGAGTTCATGAAATGTGTTACATAAATGAAAGTTCTTTCTTTTTTCTCTCTAAAATAAGGTGTATTTTCCTACCATGCCCCCAAGCCTGGATCCCAGCTGATGGGGCAATCCCATGCTCCCAACAAGGAGCTGCATTTTTGTAGCGGTTTCTCCGACATGCACTGCCTTCGAGTGTGGCTTCCCCATGGCGAGCAAGGGTTCGCTGAATTATGCCTTGGGGAGGCAATAGGCAGCGGGGGATACAAGTTTGAAGATCTAATCATCTTGTTAAATGTGGGTGATGACCTCAAAAATAATTCAGTCCATAAATGTTTTTTGATTGGATCCTGGAAAACAAATGGATTTACTTTTACTGCAGCTGCATATGTAGATAGCTCAGCGACATGGGTAAGTCTTTGTGGAAACATTATTTTTCAAACTCTGCATAAACAAAATAGCATGCACGAGCTGTAATATTTTCTCTTTCTCAGTAAGCCAGCCTGGTTCTCAGAAGTAAAACATAAATGCTTCATACCAGTTCTGCTGTGAAACTTGACCTCAAAAAAAAAAAAAAAGATTCTGCGTTGCTGAGGTTTTTTTTGAGGATTTGATTGCTTGATGTTTTTGCTTTTCTTTTTAACTGGTGGGTTCGGCTTACTGATCATATGGTACAGTGTCTTCATTTGTCACTGTTTTCAGTCATTTGGAACATACATAGAAAGTCCCCTGCCAACAGAAAATCTCTTATTGACACAGGATTCAGAGGCCTAGAAATTTGGGGAGAACACCATGAGTTTCTGCCACAATTCTTGGAGTGCACGCACGCTTCCTGTCTGCCATTTTGGGGCCTTAGTAAGCCGTGTAGCGCCTGAAAAACGAGTGCTCCAAGGCCCAATTTCCAAGCTACAATGTGTGTAGCCTATGACTTTAAAGTAACCTTAACAATGGAAAAAAAAATGCTGGACATTTAATAGTGGGTTCTGACTTGTAGCCTGAAGAGAAATTATAGTCTAACCTCACCATATAGTTAACCTCAGCAAACACTGACAGACCTGAGGTTCTGTTTACTTAACAATTAGACATTGTAGCCTTAAAGTGGCACACCTCCACCTTGGCAAGACTAGTGCACTGTACATTTTGAGGTATAACACTTCTGTCATTCTAAAACAGAGTATCACCTGACTTACCATGAGTAATGCCACAGAAGATCAGTTAGTATAAGTAAAAGCACAGAAGAAACAGTCATTTCATGCTGATATCTATTATCAGTTAATTACAGTTGATGAGGTTGAGTTTGTCGATTGCCCTGGAGCCAGAAATATGCAAACAGCTGGCAATCTGCAAACTCAGTTGTAATTAACCTGCAATTGGCTACAATATTTACACCAGTTAGGCTTTGTGGCCTTAAGAGGATAGGTTGCTTAAAATGCACACCCATGTTAGCAGCAGAATGCTACATTGTGCATTGTAAAACAGTGTATCTCATGAGCAACGTCATGGGAGGCCCACTAGAGACATAACCTTAAGATTAGAGCTAAGTCATTCAGGGGTGATATCAGGAAGCACTTCTTCACACAAAGGGTAGTGGAAGTCTGCAACCCGTTCCCCCAGAAAGCTGTTGGGGTTGGGTCAGTTGAAAATGTCAAAACTCAGATTAAAAGATTTTTGTTGGGTGAGGGTGTTAACGGACCAAGACAGGTAGATGGAGTCGAGATACAGATGGGCGAATTGAATGACGGAACAGGCTCGAGGATCTGAATGGCCTGCACTTGTTCCTATGTTCCAAGTAATATTTAATATGTAATAACTCAACCAATGTAAGCAAAATCTAATAAAACCATAGATCATAGCTTGCAAATTGCTATCCATGTGTGCTAACTGGGAAAACTAAAAATTGGTGGCAGAACTTATACACCACGGGGCAATTTTGACTTTGGGTGATAATGTAATACAGCCGATATTGATTCGGCCGCCCGTTATACATCTCTTCCTATTTTCATTTCCATTGACTTCAAAGTCAAAATTACCCCATATATCTGTTTTTAGACTGTGGGAACCCTGCCCTAATCAGTGGGCCAGCCTGTGAGAAACGCGCAGTATAAAATCCACTGTAGGGCAAATTATCTGTGCCACACAGCCATTAATACTGGCACTGAAAGTGTGCACGGAGACTCAGAAATTGATTCATATCACTGGATCTCTGCCCAGTTTTCACAGCGCACAGTGCCTCGGAGGCTCTCCTCACTGGGGACACATTTAGAATGGGATTGTGCTGTGTACGCTGTTCACCCTTCTAGAGCAGATGAAAGTGGAACCTTCACATGTGATGGAGCTCTTAAAGAGGGAGATGCTTTTTGTGTGAATTCTCTTAAGTTCAATTTTTCCAGTCTCCCTTTAGTGCTACTTGTTGTTTTAGTTTTTCTTTTGTCTCAGAATATTTTCTTGATTTGTTTTTACATTTTTTTAAAAAGTAACCTTTTCAAAGCAATTTGGAAATGTTCATGTTTTTAATGAGAATTGAATATCTGTTGAAATCACCAGAAAGCCAATACATAATTGAAATATTTACAAAACTTCAGGCAAGGAAGAGCTTAATTAAAGAGGGAACATGTTGAGGAGCTCTTACAGAACAACTTTTCACTGGAAGGTAGCTAAGTGCACGTTGTAGAGCCTCTCTGGCAGTCAAGTTAAATTAATGATGCAGATTGATTTGGATGCACCCCAAATACCATTTTGAATGGTTGAAGCAAGCACAAAATGAAAGAAGGCATGGCAGGGAGGCCAGTGAGTGCCGGAGCTGGACTGTCACTTCTGCCATTTTTCACCAAGCGTACCAGTAGGCTCTGGCACACCTAACATGACTGCGGCTGAAGACCTTTGCCTCAACAGGCTCTGCGTCAGCAGGGAGCCATTTGAGGTGGTATGCTATCTGCACCTGTACTTAACCTTAACCATAAGTCTCCTTCCGACCTGTAATCTGTCCTGTGTATCAGTAATGACCATTTGGGGCGCAATGCAAATTCTCCAGAAAGATACTGGGGCTAAAAGGGTTAAATTATGAGAACAGATTGCATAGACTAGGCTTGAATTCCCTTGTGTATAGAAGATTAAGGGGTGATGTAGTTGAGGTGTTTAAGATGATTAAAGGACTGATAGGGTAGTTAGAGGGAAACTATTTCCTCTAGTGAGGGAGTTGTGAACAAGGGGGCATAACCTTAAAGTTAGAGCTGGGCCTTTCAAGGGTGATGTCAGGAAGCACTTCTTCACACAAAGTGTAATGGAAATCTGGAACTCTCTCCCCAAAAAGCTGTTGAGGCTAGGTCAATTGAAAATTTCAGAACGGAGATGGATACATTTTTGTTAGGTAAGGTTATTAAGGTGGTTAGATGGAGTTGAGGTACAGATCAGCCATGATCTAATTGAATGATGGAACAAGCTCGAGGGGCAGAATGGCCTACTCCTGTTCCTATGTTCCATTCATCATGCTACCAGGCTGTGTTACAATGATCTTATGCATAAAAACCCTTTGAAGATGTCATTGTGCCAGGGGTTTCATTTGTAAGTTCCGGCTTGAATGTGTGCCCTGCTGGAGTATGGCGATGCACAGTCAGCAATGCAAGAGCTGCAGAGTTGTGAGAGAGATTAGCACAGACCAGCTGTAAATGTGCAACAGGTTGATAGATAACACTTTGCCTACTTGGTCCATCCACTTGGTAAATGATACTGTAAGGTAGTCTTACCTGACAGGTTCCTTAAAACGTGGCAGTGTCTTCCCAGGTGTTATGGGTACTGAACCCAGCATTACCACCTCCTGTCAGCATGCTGCACCATTATTCTCTAGGGAGGGGCCCTGGACTCGAAATGGGGCACTCTTTCAGCCATCAAACATAAAATTGAGTGCTATAGCACTTCATCACATCCCCACAGAATCACCTTCAAATACTTGCATCCTACTAATAAATGTGCAGCCCTTTAAGGGCTGATGATGCTCCAGATGTGACATTCCCCCTCTGGCGAGCTTCGAGCGCCAGATCCAATCCAGGCCAGGAGTTCAACTTGAAAACAAAGTGAAGGCCAAAGCCAGAAGATCAGGGTGACCATGCAAACCCCATACTTCAGCAGGACACATTAAAACTGCAACTTACAATTGCACCAGAATGATGCCACAGATGGGAACCTATACTTATGAAGAGAGATTTGAGATGCTGGGACTATTTGCACAAGAACAGGGATGCTAACATGGGATTTAATAAAATTCTTTAATAGGGTTTTGATAGTGTGACTAGGGGATCCAGTTAGAAAATTTAAAATTGTCACAAATAGTTGAGGGAGGTTGGGATAAATCTCTTTACACAGAGGGTTTTAGGAGCATGGACACAGATGGCCAAGATAGAGGCCATTGCATCTCAAGAGAAAATTGGACACATATTTGAAGCAGAAGAGGATACTTGGCTTGGGGGAGAACGCAAGACAGTGGAATTAGTTTTGGATTGCTGTAGCACAATGGGACAGGTGGCTTTATTCTGTGCTGTAACTTGTATGGCTCTACGGTCTTCCTAATGCAATTTGTCCGAGAGAAAAACTGGCTGCATTTGACATTGGAACAGTAAAATGTACCCTTGTGGCAAAGCCACCAACGGACTCCTGTATAAATGTATAACTGCCTTTAACAGAGTGCTACAGCACCTATGTTTGTTTACTGTATGTAAATAGCCGTTCTGGATAAGCCCCAGAATCAGCGCGATGACGTCATCACATTGGTCACGTGACACCCCGAACGGCGGGAAACGTGATGACGTCAGAGAGTGGGAGGTTCCCAACTCAGACCTTGTGAAACCAGCACCTGAAAAGACCTGTTGATTATTTCTCCTGCATGCAATTGTTTGTTCTCTAGTTTCTATTAAACTTCATTTTATTATCGGACTGACTCGACCTCAGTGCTTCAGTTAGGGATCTGACGATTCCTACACCCTTAAATCAGCTGCAAGTTGCAGTTAGGAGGAGGCTAAGCACCTGGAATCGCACTGGTGTTTTAATTAAGGATTATATTGGAGCAGAGTAAAGAACGTTTTAACAACTGGGTATCATTGAGCCACTACTCCAAGAAAAACCTGAGCCATTTTCACAGGAACAGAGCAAGTTAAGGAGAGGTATTTACAATTCTGAAAGGTTTTGAGAGAGTAAATACTGGAGGGTTGTTACCATTGGTTGGTGAATCGGTAATAGACAGGGATTATCACTGGGAGAGCAAACAGGGAAGTTAGAAGAAATGTTCTCACACAGCAGGTCATTAAATAAATACTTTACCACAAGGGGCTATTGAGGCAGAGGAGTTGGATAAGTATCTGAAAAATATAAAAGGTATGGGGAAATGGGATTTGAATGGATAGCTCCAGGTACAGTGGCTGAGTGGCCTCCTCTTGTTCTGTAATTGTGACAATTCCATGATTATTGAATCACAAAGTCAAAATAGAAACATGGGGTGTCCTGATCGCAGGACCCTGGGTGATCCCTTGCTTTGAAAGTCTATACCATAACTGAGCCAGTATTAAATATTAGATCCAGAATGGCCTGCAATCTAACTGCCTATTCAACAAACCGAGGAAGTCCTGCAACACCACCAAAAAGATGAGGGCAGATTCCAGAGGGAGCAGCACTCCAGATCATTCATTAAAGGTCTGTGTGCCATTGATCTCATGAGACACACTCCAACACCCAATCACACAATCAGCCCATGCACTCAGCACCCAATCACACAATCAGCCCATGCACTCCAACACCCAATCACACAATCAGCCCATGCACTCAGCACCCAATCACACAATCAGCCCATGCACTCCAACACCCAATCACACAATCAGCCCATGCACTCCAACACCCAATCACACAATCAGCCCATGCACTCAGCACCCAATCACACAATCAGCCCATGCACTCCAACACCCAATCACACAATCAGCCCATGCACTCCAACACCCAATCACACAATCAGCCCATGCACTCCAACACCCAATCACACAATCAGCCCATGCACTCCAACACCCAATCACACAATCAGCCCATGCACTCAGCACCCAATCACACAATCAGCCCATGCACTCCAGCACCTTTCCTCTGGTACATTAATTTCCCATCAAAGCCCTTTCCTCTGGTACTTTGGGGGGAATTTAAATCCCCAACAACAGGTGAGTTTGGTTCGAATGGGAGGTTAAAAAGCTAAAAAATCTGAACCAGGAACCCAACCTAGCTTGAACCCGCCCACTTTCAGTTTTAATGGAGGCGAAACGAGGGACGGACGACCAATAAGCTCGCGGGAGGCGGGTTGGTCATTTAAATATTTTAATGAGGCCACGTGCCTTCATTTTAACAGTGACTCTATTTTTAACTCAAAATAACAACAGAAAATGCTGGAAAAACTCAGCAGGCCAGGCAACATCCATGGAGAGAAATTAAGAGTCGACGTTTCGGGTGAACCCTTTTTCAAAACTGGAAAGGAAATAAAATAGATCAAAGGCAGGGCTGTGATAGAACAAAAGAGAAGTGAAGAGACATTAAGAGGTATTCAAAACCAGACGGGATGGTAATAGGACAGTGGAGACAAAAGACGGCTCAGATTAGGTGTGAAGTGTACTGGCAGGATGAGAGACAGCTGCCATGTGGGAGAGAGAAAAAAAAGGAAAGGGGGGGGGAGGGGAAGACCCAAAACAAAGGGGTGGAAAAATATATAAGTAAATATATAATAGGGGCCGAGGTTATGATCTGAAATTGTTGAACTCGATATTGAGTCCGGAAGGCTGCAAAGTGTTTAATCGGAAGATGAGGTGCTGTTCCTCGAGTTTATGTTGAGCTTCCGTGGAACAATGCAAGAGGCCAAGGATGGTGAGGTCCGAGTGGGAATGGAGCGGTGAATTAAAATGACAGGCGACCGGAAGCTTGGGGTCACACTTACGGACTGAACGGAGGTGTTCCGCTTAACTCATGTCGGCTGGGTTTCTCAGGCCTCGGAAATCCTGGCAGGTGAAAGGAGGTGAGAAGAGCTATATCCATTAAGTAAGTGTCTTTATAGCACTACTTGTGGACCAGGAGGTACAGGAGTGTTTCCTCCAGGCCCTACAAGCTTACCAGTAAACCCCTTCCCGGGATCTGTCTGCTCCCCACCCCGTGATCGGACCCCCCGACCACCAACTGCTCCCACCGACCAAGGCCTTCCCGATCCCCCTCGCAATCGGACCGCCCCTGCGATCAGAACCCCCTCTCCCCGATCACCATCTTCCTCCCCAACTGTGATCAGGCCGCGCCCCCCCCCTCCACAATCACAATCTTCTCCCCCATGATCTCTCCCACTCCCTCACCAACCCCCCACCCCCGCCGCTCGAACTATCTGCTCTCTGCTTGGCTGTGCCTTGTGCGCTAGGCTTTTCCACCCGACAAGTAACCAGCCTGTCAATCAGGCTGACTGTGGGCAGGAATCCTACAGAAAATAATTACCTGCAGGATGTTCGGGAAATCCCTGCTTCCAGGTTCCCCGTTCCTAACTCCGCCGCCCCACACCGAACCCTGAAGATGAGATCAGGACCATTAACTCTCCCATTGAAGCCCTTCCCTCTAGTACATTAACTCTCCCATCAAAGCCCTTCCCTTTCCTACATTGGGCCGTATTTTCCGATCCCTACGGGTGGGTACGCGCTGTGTACACACCCGTAGGGACATTGGAAATGCCGGTTTCAGGCAGGCGAAGCGCATGCGCTGAAAACCGGCATTTCCGATCTGTCAAGAATGCTCCTGACAGATCGGACACCTGCCCTGGAGCAGGGCCTCTGTGGGGGGGGTTCCGCTTTCTGGAGACTCTCCGCCCGCTGAAAACCCTTAGAAATCTTACGCCTGGTAAAAGCAAGCGTAAGGCCTGCTTTTACCAGCATTAGAGTTGAAAAAAGTTTTTTTTTTTAATTTTCACTCATTTATCATTTAAAAATACTTTAAAAAAAGGTACGTTTATTTTTAGCCCTGTAAAAAACTTTAATTATTTTTTTCAAAAAATTAAATTTTGTTGAAAATTCATTGTAATTTCAACTCATTTTAAAAATGTGATTTTTAAATTTATTTCATGTTTTACAGTGTTTTGGGGGTGATCTCCATTCATATATTTGACAGGTCTATCTGTCAAGTGTATGAAGGGAGATTCCCCTCTTTGATTGGCTCCCCATGGCCCACGTGATCCCAGGGATGCTTGCGAACCACATGCGCCTCTGGGATATGTGGACCCTGCACATTTCGAGTTGGAGAAGCCCAGGAGCGGAAGTGTCCGGACCTCGGGAGCCCTCGGGTAAGTCCGTAGATTTTTTCCAGATCGGAGGCCTCCGCACGTGGGAAGCCTCCAATTGGAAAATACGGGCCATTAACTCTCCGATTGAAGCGCTTCCCTCTGGCACACTAACTCTCCCTATCTATTTGTAGTTTGATTAACCCCTTTTTGCCTCTATTACTAGTCTGGTAGTTTATTACAAACACATCTCACTCTTTTCAGAAAGAGGTTTTTCCTGATATATGTTCTAAATTTAGTTACTCCCTTTACATACAGATTGGTAAACAGGGCCAGGAACAAAATGTTCCTTTCTGTGGATTATTGAGCAAAACTAAATGTTTTTCTAAGTGTGATGTCCCAGTGCATTTTATAATCTGAATGTAACATCTGTAGGTTTACTTTCCCTTGTTCTAGCTTTCTATTAACCTTTTAATCACTTTGCCAGATTGGACATTGACTGTGATGTATATACAGTTATCCCAGAATGAACCGTTAGCCATTCCTGTGTGAGTGCTGTTGTACCAGCAAAATGAGGGCAAGGTTACATTTGACAGTTGCCAGTCTGTCACTCAAATTATCCTGCAACTCTGCACTTAGGGATCAATTTTAAGAGCCCATGATACGTGCTGCTATTAAAACGCATTTGAGATATGAGTTCCCCAGTGAACAAGGCTCTGAACATCAGCTCTCAGGAACATAGGAACAGAAGGAGGCCATTCAGCCACTTTAGCATGTTCTGCCATTCAATTAGATTATGGCTGATCTGTATCTTAACTCCATCTACCCACCTAGGTTCCATAATCCTTAATACCCTTGCCTAACAAAAATCTATCAATCAGTTTTGAAATTTTTAATTGACCCCCCAGCCTCAACAGCTTTTTGGGGGAGAGCATCTCAAACAATGGAGCACCTCCTCGAATGCCCACTACTACCAGAGCCATGCAGACCTAAAGATCAGAGGGACTACAACTCTCGAGCTAGAGCCTGCGTGGAGCAGTGGCGAGGGAAGGTGTAGCGACACGACTCGATGACGGGGAGAGCATTCCAGATTTCCACTACCCTTTGGAGAAGTGCTTCCTGATATCACTGCTGTGAAAAGCCTAGCTCTAATTTTAAGGTTATGCCCCCTTGTTCTGGACTTCCCCCACCAGAGGAAATAGTTTCTCGGGGGCCTTCATTTTCAGAACACCCTTTCATATGGGATCTTATCAAACACCTGCTGAAAATCAGGGTAACTCTTTTTATTTTTGGCCAGCAATTTGGATCAGATAACATTCCACCAGTTTTTCATCCTAGAATCAGTCAACCCCAATTTCCAAAGTTCTCTTCAGAAATGAACCTGATTTAAAATCTAGTATTACCAGGGCCAGTGGCATTCCAACCCTGAATTTCCTGTATTTATGTGCACAATGCAGTGGGGGTAAGTTAGAATGAGAAATACAAGTCACAGCTGCTGCCAAGATCAGCTGAGGCTGGCAAAAGTGGGGAGCCTGTGAGCCTGAAGTTTGCTGAAAGTTTAATTACAGAAAGAAAGAAAGACTTTCATTTCTATAGCACCTTTCACGACCTCAGGATGTCCCAACGCGCTTTACAGCCAATGAAGTGCTTTTAAAGTGTAGTCACTGTTGTAATGTAGGAAATGTGGCAGACAATTTGTGCACCACAAGCTCCCATAAACATCAGTGCGATAAATGACCAGATAATCTGTTTTAGGTTTTGATTCAGGGATAAATGATGGCCAGGGCACTGGGGAGAAATCCCCTGCTTTTCTTTGAAATATTGTCATGGGAACAAGGTGAATTTCTTTTTAATTTGAGACCACCAGGCTGCTGAGGGGTTCTCAGGAGCAGGTATGGCATTCTCTATGGGCCTGGTCTTGTGTGCCATTATCTTAGAGGAACAGCACAAGAATGAGGAATGGAGATTGCACTTTACAAGATCTTACTCCCCAGCCCCCAGAGAATATACATGTAACAGGTTCCTAGTAAGAAGATGTGTATACAAAGAGATTGCTCTATCAAAAATGCAATAGTAGACTTAGGATTGGCAACGCTCCAGGATTGTCTCCAGGAATTGAAGATTAGTCTCCAGGCCACTGCTACGACCAACCAGGGAGAAAAATCATTGGGGCATTAAAAGATATTGGGGTGAAATTCACTAACGCTGGAAAACGAGCACAGGCACCTCAATGCGAGAGATGCCCGCACCTGTTAAAAACCAGGCAGCACAGCAACTTGATGCTGCCCGCTAACTACCATGATTGCCACGCACAGACTAGCGTTGGACGCACTGCTGACAGGCTGTGCACTTAGCAGGGGGCAGAAGTTCGCGCCACTGGAGCTAGCCTGCTCCTCTTCAAGGCAGTCTGCACCTCTTAAAGTTGAGCTGCTTTCTTCAGATAAAACAATTAAAATTCCTTCAGCACTAGGCAGACTGCACCTCTTAAAGGTGAGCTGCCTTCTGCTGATCAAAAGTGCTACAAGTGCTTCAGCACTAACACAAATGGCTCAACAGACCAGGGAAATGGCAACCTGCGTTTCGGTCGTAGCACTCAAGCTTTGTACAGAGTCAACACTGGAAGTGAGGTCCTCTATCCCTAGGGGGCCCTCCAGAAAGAAGGATATGGGACCATATCACCGAGGACGTCAGTGCCAGCAGTGTCGCCCCCACCACCTTGATCCAGTGCCCAAAGAAGTTTCATGACCTCAGACCACTGGTCAAGGTCAGTGAATGCATCTTCAAAAGCCGTCTCCTACCAACTGCACCACCAGCCTCGCACACTGTTCAATGCAGGACTCTTCCCCATCACTCATCTACCAACAATCTGTACCAAACACGAGGCACATCTCCCATTCCTAGCTTCACCTCATCCCCTTGGAGCAGACTGCGCTGCCCATTCTTGGCAGGGGCATGGCTGAGCTCTTGGCCAGTGGCAGGGCTGAAAGGATACAAGACGCCGGTATCCTCGACCGTTATCCTCCTTCTCACATCCCACTTCCTCCTCATCCCACAAGGTGCACATGGTGTAAGCATGCAGCTCTTGCTTTCCCCCCCCTCCCCTCACCACAACTCTACCCTTGTGCCTTCCTCATTTCACACACCCAAGAAATCCAGCCCACCCAGTGGTTGACCAAGAAGAGGGAGAGGAGAGTGAAGAAGAAGAAGAAGAAACACCATCACTTGATTTCACACTCCCAGTTACCAGCTCCTCGAGGTCGTCCTGCCAGGCCCTCTGCAGTGTCCCCCACTGAAAGTCAGCAGCCTTCCACCAGCCATGCTTCTGTCATTGGGGTAGCACTGCGTGACATCACTAGGATAGGCAAAGGCACACGAAAGACAGTCACTAAGTGAATGGGTGATTTAGTTGATTTTTCTGATGTAATATTGTGTCCCTTTAAGAAGCGCTGGCAGTGGATCCGTTGTGCTGCTGCACGCACGTTCTTCCCTGTGTGGTTTGGAGAGGACGACGACGTCCAAAATCACAGATCGTGCGTCAATTCAGGCGTTGCATGCTGATCGACATCACAATCTGGATCATTTAAATATGGGAAGCGAGCGCAGGCAACGGCAACATTGCCAACCTGCCCAAAATGGTGGCGGCCATGTTCCGTGCAGGAAGCGAGGCAGCCAGCATTTTTTCTTCCAAACTGGGCTTAACAGCCGGCGCTAAAGGCTCCAATTTTGCAGCCCTAGTGTTTTTTTAATTTTCTTTGAACACTTCAGTTTATTATTTATAAAAATATTGGCGATGAGAAAAAAGGCTGTCTGACTGATAGTTAAGAGTCATCCAATTGGGTAATTTAGAGTCTGTTCACTTTCCAATTGGCGTGGGAAGGTGGTGCGCCGTGAGAATGAACGTGTTGGGTCACCAATGGCAGGAGCCTGGGGACGTGGCGATGGAGGCCATGTGGTGAAACCCCCAAGAATATATTCAACCGGAGTTGGCAACCTTTTATCTGCTGCATGAGGACCTGCAGCCGTGGTCATCTGGCTGCACACTGCTTTGTCTGTGGCTATGAAGATGACAAGCGCACTCAAATTTTATTGACACAGGGCCATTTCAAACCGCCACGGTTGATCGCTGTAATATTGTGTTGTACTGGCATCTGATCGTCAGGCAACTGACTAACTTTACAGGAGATCTGGGAAATTCATCCCCTTTGGCATCACAGCAAGGCAACTTCTAGATAGGGCCATCCAGTTTTACGGTGTTGTTGGCTTTTCCATAAATCATGGTGCAATCAATGGCACATTGCTTTGTGAGCTCCTACAGAAAACCTCTTTCACTTCACGTGTGACAGCCTGCAAAGGATTCATCCAGGGTTTGTCCCACCTGGGATTCAGCGAGGGTTTGTCCCACCCGGGATTCATCCAGGGTTTGTCCCACCCGGGATTCAGCCAGGGTTTGTCCCACCCGGGATTCATCCAGGGTTTGTCCTACCCGGGATTCATCCAGGGTTTGTCCCACCCGGGATTCATCCAGGGTTTGTCCTACCCGGGATTCATCCAGGGTTTGTCCCACCCGGGATTCAGCGAGGGTTTGTCCCACCCGGGATTCATCCAGGGTTTGTCCTACCCGGGATTCATCCAGGGTTTGTCCCACCTGGGATTCAGCGAGGGTTTGTTCCACCTGGGATTCAGCGAGGGTTTGTCCCACCCGGGATTCAGCGAGGGTTTGTCCCACCCGGGGTTCAGCCCGGGTTTGTTCAGCCCGGGTTTGTCCCACTCGGGATTCAGCCCGGGTTTGTTCAGCCCGGGTTTGTCCCACCCGGGGTTCAGCCCGGGTTTGTCCCACCCGGGGTTCAGCCTGGGATTGTCCCACCCGGGATTCAGCCGGAGATTGTCCCACCCGGGATGCAGCCAGGGATTGTCCCACCCTAACTGACTTCATAAAACAAAATTATAATTAAAACTAAATTAAAACAGTAACTCCACTTGCAAAGGCTAATATTGGAAAGGAGCTGGGGATGATTAACGACCGTTCGCCAAAACCGGATCATCAACCCACAGCTGTCACCAATAAAACTCACCATCTAATAGAAGTCATGGCAACTCTAAGTAGGCCATTGGCCAGGCCATGTTTGGAACATTAGAAGCAGTTTTGGGCACCCTGACTTCAAAAGGATATTTATTGATGGATGAGAGAACACAGGAAAATGACAAGGATGGTTCTGGGTGCAGGGCTCTAATTTCCAAAGACTGATTCAGATAAATCATTGCGAGAAAAATTAATTGAGAGAAGTGCTGGGTGGAATGAATAATGTAGATGTGAGCATGTGAGCTGAAGGACGACCCTGTATTTATCCAGCTCTGAACCGTGTCCCTAAGTGTTTCACAACCAGATAATGTTTTGCTCACACGTCTATGAGGCATCTGTGGGCTGTTTTTCTCTGCTGAAGGTGCTACATAAATACAAGGTGATGTTACTTTTTGAAGTGCTGTTATGTAGACAAACATGTCCAGCAGTTTGCCCACAAACAGCTCCTGGATGATTCTGGAGTTCCCCAGAACTAAAGATTAATCACTCATGCGAGCAACCCAGGAGAAAAATGATGAGCAGCATTTTCTTCACGGGCTTCGCTCCGGCTGGACTCACAAGGGACAGCTGGGGTCCTGATGTTGCGCACTCGCATGAGTAAAACCACTGCAATGGATCAAGTGGGTTCTGGCGCCCAGTGGATTGTGGGTATACTAGCCGCCATTATTGACCATTTGCCGCGAGGATTAGCCTGTTGGACGATCAGCGTGGGGGTGGGATGGTTGGAAGCGGGAGGTCATGTGATGAAGCCTCCCGGAATATGATCCAACCAGAGTTGGCAGCCCTATAGACAGCAAATGAAGGATGATGAGATAATCAGTTTGGCGGTGTTGGTTGAGGGGTGAATCTTGGCCAGGACAGCGGGAGAACTCCCCTGCTCATCTTTGACTCATGCCATGGGATCTTTTACATCCACCTGAGAGGGCAGATGGGGCCTTGGTTTAATATTTCATCCGAAAGACGCACCTCTGACAGTGCAGCTCTCCCTCAGTACTGACACTGGAGTGTGGGCCTAGATCATGTGCTCAAGTCTTAGATTGGGGCTTGAACTCAAGACCTTCAGAGGTGAGAGTGCTACCAACATGAGCCAAACTGGCGGTATAAAGTAAATTTTGATAAGCCTCCACCTTGCCGAGCCTCATGTTGTGCCAGCACATGATAGAGGTGTTTAAAATCATGAAGGGTTCAGATAGAGTAAATAAGAGAAACTGTTTCCAATGGCTGGAGGGTCGATAACCAGAGTGCACAGTTTTAAGGTAATTGGCAAAAGAATCAGAGGCGACATGAGGAAAAACTTTTATACGCAACGAGTGGTTCAGATTTGGAATGCGCTGCCTGATAGGGTGGTGGATACAGAGTCAATAGTAGCCTTCAAAAGGGGAATTGGATAAATGCTTGAAGGATAAAAGATTGCAGGGATATGGGGAGAGAGCAGGTGAGTGGGACTAACTAGATCGCTCTTCGAAAGAGCCAGCGCAGACTCGATGGGCTGAATGGCCTCGTTCTGTGCTGTACTATTCTATGATTCTATGTCAGAATAATTTGGGGAGTGTGTCACAACATTCTTATATGCACTAACTATGAGAACCTGAGTCCTCACAAAATTTACCCTTTTAACTAGAGGTTGGAACATAAAATTAACAGTCATCAGGCAAGGCCAGCTTCTCTAGTCTCTCGACATACTGAAGTCCCTTATCCCTGGTATAGTTTCCCTTGGGCACTCATTGGAGGTTCTACGGCTCTGTTAATTTTCTGTCTCCTTGTTAGCCTACTTCACACATTCAGTGTTGTGAAAATGCTGCTATAATTGGTTGTGATTTTTTGATAAATCGCTCAGAAGAAAGGAATGTTTAAGTAAACGTTCTTCTACTACCTACTCCTGACTCGGAACCATGCCCACCGGGAGCACAGACTGACTATCATAGACTGCGTAGACACATTTTCCTGAAGTGGGCTCCTGAGGGGGTGGGGGAGAGAGTGGGGCTGCAAGAGTTAAATTATGATGACAGGCTGCATAGACTTAGCTTGTATTCCCTTGAGTTTAGAAGGTTGAGGGATGATTTAATCGCTGTGTTTAAAATGTAAAAGGGATTCCTTGGGGTAGATACAGAAAAACTACTTCCTCTGGTAGGGGAGTACTGAACAAGGGGGGATAATCTTAAAATTAGAGGCAGGCCGTTCAGGAGGGAACTCAGGGAGCACTTCTTCACACAAATGATGGTGAAAATCTGAAATACTCCCTCTCAAAAGGCTGTGGATACTGGGGGTCAATAGACTTTTGCTGGGTAAGGTTATTAAGGGTTATGGAACCAAGGTGGGTAGATGGAGTTAAGATACAGATCAGCCATGATTTAATTGAATTGCAGAACAGGCTCGAGGGGCTGAATGGCCTCCTCCCATTCCTATGTTTACTCCCTGATGTCTATATGTGACATTTTGCTAACAGCAAAGAGACACGAACCTACACTGTGCGTTCACTGACATTGAAAATCACAGGCTGGAGTGCATAGTTTCTCAATGTGCAGTACGCCACTGCTGAAACTGACCCTTTCCCCTAATTTCCTGCTTCTTTCAATTCGATGCAAGTGAACTTAAAATGAAGAGGAACAAGTAATGCAGACATTTCTATACAGAAAATCAGCTCCAGCAGCAGGGAACATTGCAGTCAGTCAGAAACTACAACACGATGAATCACAAAGCTAACCACTGGAACAGCTGTGCAAGTAATTTACCTTCCATTGTCATTCTCTCTCTATTTCTCTGTCTGCTTTTCGATCTCAGTTTCAGCTTCCAAATTGTAGAACTATTTGGCATTCATTTATAAACAAGCTAATTCAGGATTTTACTAATCTGTGCGAATCTGAGTGAATTACATAGAATTACATAGAATTTACAGCACAGAAACAGGCCATTCGGCCCAACTGGTCTATGCCGATGTTTATGCTCCACACAAGCCTCCTTCCACCCTACTAACCCTATCAGCATATCCTTCTATTCCTTTCTCCCGCACGTACTTATCTAGCTTTCCCTTAAAGGCCTCTATGCTAGTCGCCTCAACTACTCCATGGGGTAGCAAGTTCCACATTCTATCCACTCTCTGGGTAAATAAGTTTCTCCTGAATTCCCTGTTGAATTCATTAGTGACAATCTTATATTTATGGCCTCTAGTTTTGGAGTGAGGGCACAACTAAAACGGCAGTACCCCTGAACTCAAACTTACACCAGAGAAGAGGCACATGATCAAACCCCCTTGAGAAATTTCAGGTTTGCACTAGATATACGCCCAGAAACTCCCATAAGTGATTCCTGCGTCCCCTATGATCAAGAGTTTACCATTGCTGCCCAATATCTGGTCAAACAATAGTGTGACCTGGGGGCTGTAACAGTGAAACTCCTCATTGTGTGTACTGAATACTGTAATCTGGCACACGCCTCCACGCACATTTCTCCTATCTTCCAAAAGGCGGACTGGTAAACACCTTATTGAGACAAGGCCAACTGTAAATGGGAGTAATGTCCTTGCATTTCTCATCCCTCTTTATATCCAATAGAATCTGTCTGAGGTTAATATAGGAAGCTAGGGCCTGTGCCAGGATGATGTATATCAGAAATACGGTGCATGCTATTCTGTGCAACATCTTTCTCAGTTGTGTATTCACTCTGCTCTTTCCAGTCTCAATCCCCTAGTTGACTACATCTATCTCCATAGATTGGAGTGTACTAACGCTAATGGAACGGACTGGTTTGTGATGAAATGTGGAATGATGCATTGTGAAGAAGTAACTGTCAATCATTGTCTCGCCCATAAAAGAACAGCAGACCAGATGGAATCCATCTGCGAAATTACCAATGACAAGCTTGGCATCCTCAAATCACTCCTTTCTAATTTACCTTGTCTTCCCTTTGATTCTTAGGGGGTGTGTCGATTAAAAATAGTAAAATCATTGAGTAAAATTGTCACTGCTGAAAACCTGTTTCTCTTCTCCAGGGAATGAAAGTCTGGCAGAAAATTATGTGCAAGACAGCAAGATGGGTTTCATCATTAACGCCATTTATGCCATGGCCCATGGGTTGCATGATATGCACAAGGCTCTCTGTCCAGGTCATACGGGACTGTGTGATGCGATGCAGCCTGTTGATGGCAGCAAATTACTACAGTTTATAATAAAGACTTCATTCATTGGAGTTTCTGGTGAGGAAGTGTGGTTCGACGAGAATGGAGATTCTCCAGCAAGGTAACACTATCACAAAAAGAAGTTTCCAATGTGCTATTTGAGTTGTTTATTTGATATGTATTATTTGAGGGTGCTTATTGGGACCTATTATTTGCGGGTACGTATTTGGGGTGTATTATTTGGACATATTATTTGGGGCTTTTTATTCGGGGCTTTTTATTCGGTAGGCCACACTGAGACTCATAGATACAATTAGGGGATATTCGAGGTAATTCTGTGACCCTGCACTCGCAATAGGCAGCTGAACTCACAAGAAGAGTCAGGGCTACATTTTGACTCTATCTGTAACCCACACTTCCTTCGAGAACAGCTTCCCTGCTGGGAGTACAGGACTGCCCCTACTGACTGTTCAACCATCTATCTGGTATTTCTGTCATCACCCATCAGTGATGGTTGCACCTTATTCTGTAACAGTCAGAGCAGCATCATCCAATGGAAATCGCTGACCAGCCACAGGTGTGGCTACGGCGACACCGTTTTAGCCACATGAACTAATTTTAGTAGAAATGGCTTTGCACACACTCACACAATACGGGTAAATGTACTTCACTTGTGTATATTTACTTAACAAACATCTACCACCATTCAGTAACCAAGGAAGTAAAGAACTCACAGGGATCAAAAAACACTCGCACACTCTGCTTTTCATCTTACCATTTTACCAAAAACATACAAAAAGGTTAAAGTTCACATGCATACGCTGTGCAAATATGAGTATTGAGAGAACAGACCCAATGATGGTGTCTATCACTCAAATTTCAATTTACTGATCAAAAATGCAATTAGCCACAACTGGATTCCCAATTAGCCATATGTGGCTAGTGACTAATATATTGGGCAACACTAAGCTAGAGGGTGGAGACTGTTTGCTTTCTACGGTCTTCCACTCTCCTCTAACTCCTCCTACTTCCTTTTCCCTGATCTGGGAGCAGACTGTTGTTCCTGATCACTATGTGTTGTGCACTCACCTGTACTGGGACTCATCGTGATGGTTCCCAGGATAAAGGTTATCACCACGTAAGATGCTGCAGGCTAACTTGCAGCAAAACCTTAAGAGAATAAAATTCGTTCATCCAATTAAAGTCAAATTCCTACACTTAGCCACTGATTCCATCCCCCTCCCTGACCACTGTTTGAGACTGTTCGCAACTTCAGCTATTTGACCCGGAGCTGAGCTTCTAACACATTATCCTCTCCATCACCAAAACCGTCTACTTCCACCTCTGTAATTTCGCCCGTTTCTACCAATGCCTCAGCCCATCTGCTGAAACCCTCATCCATGCTTTTGTTACCTCCAGACTCGACTATTCCAATACTCCCCTGGCCAGCCTCCCATCTTCCACCCTCCGTAAACTTCAGCTCATCCAAAGCTCTGCTGCCTGTATCCTAACTTACATCAAGTTCTGTTCATTCATCACCCCTGTGCTCATTGTTCAGCAACGCCTCAAATTTAAAATTCTCATCCTTGTTTTCCAATCCCTCCCCCTCCTTAACTCTGTAACCTCCTCCAGCCCTACAACCCTCTGAGAAGTCTGCATTTCTCCAATGCGAGCCTCCTGTGCAGCCCCCTTCCTTCGCCCCCACCATTGGCAGCCGTCCCTTCAGACATCTAAGCCCTAAGCTATGAAATTCCCTCCCTAAACCTCTCCGCCTTCTCTCCTCCTTTAAGACACTCCATAAAACCTACCTCTTTGAACAAGCTTTTGCTCATCTGGCCTAATATCTCCTATTTGGTTCGGCGTCAAATCTTGTCTGATATCGCTCCTGTGAAATGCCTTGGGGCATTTTACTATGATAATGGAAGGTGTTGGTGTTGTCAATCAACGTCACTGAGGTAAAGTACCTAGTGGTGAAAAATTCACACTCTGCAGTGCCTCCCATTACTAAAGGTGCATCATTCTGCTTGTGGCAATTATGAGCTGTGATGCTTCCTCATTTCTTCCCGGGCATAATCTTAAAACCCCTTGGTGTTAGAGGTGGCATTCCACTCTTGTGCTTTGAGAAACTGGACTTCATTTCAATTGCCACTCACCTGTCAACTTCTATTTACACACACTTAGGTCTATGAAATAGGCCAGTTAGTTTAACACCTAGGGAAGGGGAATTTTGGTATCTTTAATTAAAGATGAAACTATTAAACCTCTAGATGAAGAGAAATTAGTTATAAGCAGCCAACATGGATTTCAGAAAAGAAGATCGTGCTTGAGAAACCTGATCGAGTTGTTTGAGATGGTGACAGATACGGTAGATGGGGGAAATGTTGTGTACATGGACTTTCAGAAAGCATTTGGCAAGGAATAACGCAGGAGTCTATTGGAGAACAACAACAACTTGTATTTATATAGCACCTTTAACGTAGTAAAGCATTCCAAGGCACTTCACAGGAGTGTTATAAATAGAATTTGACACCGAGCCACAAACGGAGAAATTAGGACAGATGACTAAAAGCTTGATCAAAGAGGTAGATTTTAAGTAGCGTCTTAAAGGAGGAAAGAGAGGTAGAGAGGCGGAGAGGTTTAGGAATGAAATTCCAAAGCTTGGGGCCTAGGCAGCTGAAGGCACGGCCGCCAGTAGTTGAGCGATTAAAATCAGGGATGCTCAAGAGGCCAGAATTAGAGGAGTGCAGATATCCCGGGGGGGGTTGTGGGGCTGGAGGAGATTACAGAGCTAGGGAGGGGCGAGGCCATGGAGGGATTTGAAAAGAAGGATGAGAATTTTAAAATCGAGGCACTGCTTAACCAATGGAGGTCAGCGAGCACAGGGGTGATGGGTGAACGGGACTTGGTGCGAGTTAGGACACGGGCAGCCGAGTTTTGGATGACCTCAAGTTTACGTAGGGTAGAACGTGGTAGCCCAGCCAGGAGTGCGTTGGAATAGTCAAGTCTAGAGGTAACAAAGACATGGATGAGAAGATTAAGGGGTATGGAATTAAGAGGAGGTAGCAAGTTGGATTAAAAACTGGATAGAAGGGAGGAAACCGAGGGTAGGAGTTATGGGCAGTTTTTCAGTGTGGTTGGAAGTATGATGTGGAGATGCCGGTGTTGGACTGGGGTGGACAAATGTGAGAAGTCGCACAACACCAGGTTATAGTCCAACAGCTTTATTTGAAATCACAAGCTTTCGGAGTGCTGCTCCTACGTCAGGTGAAGTGAAGAGATGCATATAGATTTATATATGCTGTGCCTATATGCATCTCTTCACTTCACCTGACGAAGGAGCAGCGCTCCGAAAGCTTGTGATTTCAAATAAAGCAGTTGGACTATAACCTGGTGTAGTGCGACTTCTCACATTGGTTGGAAGTAGGTAGCGGTCCACAGGGTTCAGTTCTGGAGCCACTCCAGTTCACTGTGTATATCAATGATAAACTCACTGTGGAAGAAGACTGATATCCTTAAAATGAATACTGCCCAAGGGTACCTATCAATGCTAATATGGACCCTCAATAATGCTGCGTTGACAAGATCTTCATGTTTCCATTGTTGACTGACTAACCTCAGTTTGAAGAAATTGAAAATGACAAGAAGTAGGAGACATTATATAGAATTACATAGAATTTACAGCACAGAAACAGGCCATTCAGCCCAACAGATCTATGCCATTGTTTATGCTCCACAAGAGCCTCCTCCCACCCCTCTTTATCTCACCCTATCAGCATTACCCTCTATTCCTTTCTCCCTCATGTGTTTATCTAGCTGCCCCTTAAATTCATCTATACTATTTGCCTCAACCACTCCCTGTGGTAGTGAGTTCCACATTCTCACCACTCTCTGAGTAATGAAGTTTCTCCTGAATTCCCTATTGGATTTCTTAGTGACTATCTTATATTTATGGCCCCTAGTTTTGGTCTCCCCCACTGGACATGGGGAAGCTCCCCTGCTCTCCTTCGAATAGTGCCGTGGAATCTTTTGCATTCGCCTGAACATATTGGCGGGGCCTCAGTTTAACGTCTCACCCGAAAGACGGCATCTGCAATAATGAAGCAGTCCCTCTGCTACACTAAAGTGTCAGCTTGGATTATTGTGTGTGTACTGTGTTACTGTGTGTGTACTGTGTTACTGTGTGTGTACTGTGTTACTGTGTGTGTACTGTGTTATTGTGTGTGTACTGTGTTATTGTGTGTGTACTGTGTTATTGTGTGTGTACTGTGTTATTGTGTGTGTACTGTGTTAATGTGTGTGTACTGTGTTAATGTGTGTCTATTGTGTTAATGTGTGTGTAGTGTGTTATTGTGTGTACTGTGTTAATGTGTGTGTACTGTGCTAATGTGTGTGTACTGTGTTATTGTGTGTGTGTACTGTGTTAATGTGTCTACTGTTATTGTGTCTACTGTGTTAATGTGTGTGTAGTGTGTTATTGTGTGTGTACTGTGTTAATGTGTGTCGTGTTAGTGTATGTAACATCTTGTGCATGTACAGTGTTAATGTGTGTAGCATTTTGCATGTGTACTGTGCTACTGTATGTGTAACATGCTATTGTGTGTGTAAAGTGTTAATGAGTGTGTAGCATGTTATTGTGCGTGTACAGGGTTAATGTGTGTTACATGCTATTGTGCATGTGCAGTGTTAATATGTTAATAGCTTGTTACTGTGTGTAGCTTGTTATTGTGCTTGTACAGTGTTAATATGTGTGTATCGTGCTATTATGCGTGTACTATGTTGCCATGGATACTAGCCCTGAACTGTGGCAGAAATAAAATAAGAGGCACTCCAACCCACCCACTCAGCAATACATTCACAAAACATCCTGCTAGCAGAATCCGAGGTGGCCATAATTTCCAGCCACTCCAGGGAGCTGGTCAGCACTTGTTGGCCAATGCCCAGCTTCCTCAGACATCGGAGAAGTTCCAGCAGCCAGAATCAAACTTTAAAAGGATTGAGCACCCAGTCCTGCAATGTAAACACTTTTGTCTCATGTTAACTTCCTGAGCCTATAGAGAGACTTGGCTGCTTTGATTCAAGAGAAAAAAGTGATGTTATGTTTTCTGGTCCTTTCCTTCAGTCACTCTGTTTGTGTGAATTGAACATTCGGGCTAATTATCAGTTAGGTTTCATTCCAGATGTAGCTGCACATTTTATCTCCCCTCCTCTCACTTCTCTGATCCAATTATCACCCAGGAACGTGTTTGTCTCACACCTACATCAGACGTCCTGTGAAATCTGAGGCAGAAACCGATATTGTTGGAAACACTCAACAACAACAACTTGCATTTATATAGCACCTTTACTGCAGTAAAATGTCCCATAGTGCTTCACAGGACTGGTAACACAACAATTGACATCGAGCCACATAAAGAGATATTAGGACAGGTGACCAAAAACTTGGTCAAAGAGCTAGGTTTTTAAGGAGCATCCTAAAGGAGGAAAGAAAGAGCTGGTCAGAGTTGTGAGTGTGCACCTTGGGTTGGATAAAGGCTTGATTAGCCGAGAGGAGAAAGAAAGACTTTGTAGGAGTCTACGTACTCCTAGCAAAAAATACTGAACTCGGAGAGGTTCAACAGAAAAGGTTTAATTCTTGAGACTGCATGTTGAACACAAAATGGTGTCAGAGCCTACACCAAGTCCGACTGCCTTTAATCAGTCCACAGCTTCGACCGCTCCTCCCCCGCTCTGGGCTTAACTATGTTGCAGATCGAGTTTCTTAAAGGTGTGATCCTTCTTAAAGGCATGACGCCTGATTTATAGTCTATGGACCGAAAAGCGGATTGTGTCCTTTCTGTGGTCGGTACGCCACACAGCTCCCCCCAGAATCCACTAGTAGGGAGTGTACGAACCGGCGTGATGGCTTGATGGCACGGCCGGAACGGCTCTTGGCGGTTGGTGTCGGGAGCGGGGCGGTCGGACGCGTCGGGCTCTTAGGCGGTCTGCCCCGCGGTGGGGGTTGGCCCACTTGAACGGGTTCGTCAGGCTCTAGGTGCGCCAGCTTGAGCCGGTCGACCGACACCTTGTCAGTTCTGCCGCCCACTTCGAGGAGGAAGAACTTGTTCCCCGTCTGGAGTACCTTGTAGGGTCCGTCGTATGGGGGCCGTAGAGGTCCTCGGTGGGCATCATGGCGCACGAAAACAAATTTGGCCATGTGCAGGCTAGGTGGTACATGGGTTGCTGGTTCGCCGTGCCGGCCGGTGGGCACCGGAGCGAACTGTTGTGCTCAGTTGGCGAAAGCGCGGCGTTGCTGGTCAGCCGACCAGGGGGTCGTGGCGGTGGGCAGGAACTCTCCGGGTACGCGCAGCGGCTGGCCGTACACGAGTTCCGCCGCCGAGGCTTGCAGGTCTTCTTTGACCGCAGAGCGTAGGCCAAGTAGCACCCACGGGAGGCGGTCGATCCAAGCCTCGTCCTCGAGGCTGGCGTGGAGGGACGCCTTCATGGACCTGTGGAATCGCTCGCACAGTCCGTTGGCTTGGGGGTGGTAAGCCGTGGTGCGGTGAACAGCCACCCCGAGGTTTCGGGCGATGGCAGCCCACAGATCAGAGGTGAACTGCGGGCCTCTATCCGACGTCATGTCGGAGGGGACGCCGAACCGAATGACCCAGGTGCCGATGAACGCCCTCGCGATGTCGGCGGTGGTGGTGGACGTCAGTGGAATGGCCTCGGGCCAGCGGGTGGTACGGTCCACGATTGTCAGCAGGTGCGTGTGACCTTGTGATGGCGGCAGTGTGCCGACGAGGTCGATGTGGACGTGGTCAAACCTTCTTTCTGGCATGGTGAACTCCTCGAGTGGGGCTTTGACATGCTGGTGGATTTTGGCACGCTGGCAAGCTATGCAGTATCTGGACCAGACGCGCACATCTTTGCGCAGGCCGCGCCAGACAAATCGGTTGGCCACCAGTCTAATGGACGCGCGGGTGCCGGGGTGTGAGAGGCCGTGGACGATGTCGAACACCCGTTTTCGCCAGGACGCCGGGACTATGGGGCGGGGTTGCGCCAAGGAGGTGTCGCATTTGACTGTGATGGCGGACGGGCCGCAGGTGACGTCGGTCAGTCGCAGCCCTGGGAGGGTTGTGGGCGCGGAGAGCAGATCGGGGTCAGTGCGTTGCTCCGCTGCCAGTTGAGCATAGTCCACTGCCAGGTGGGCGCCGTGGACGGCGGGGCGGGATAGGCAGTCGGCCACCACGTTGTCTCGACCGGAGACGTGCCGGATGTCCGTGTTGAATTCGGACACCGCGGCGAGCTGGCGTCGTTGCCTGGCTGACCACGGGTCCGCAGATTTCGCCATCGCGAATGTCAGGGGTTTGTGGTCGACAAACGTGGTGAAGGGGCGGCCCTCCAGAAGAAATGTAAAATGGCGGACTGCCAGGTACAGTGCAAGGAGCTCGCGGTCAAAGGCGCTGTATTTGGCCTCCGGGGGGCGCAGTTGGCGGCTGAAAAAGGCCAGCGGTTGCCAGGCCCCGTCGACCCACTGTTCGTACACGGCACCGACCGCGTGGTCGGAGGCGTCCGTGGTGAGTGCCACCCTGGCGTTGGGCTGTGGGTGAGCGAGCATGGTAGCATCGGCGAGCGCCTTTTTGGTCAAGTCGAAAGCGGTCAACATGTCCGCCGACCACTCGATCGCCATTCTGTCTTTCTTACCCCGGAGGGCTTCGTATAGGGGCCGCATGAGGGAGGCCGCTCTGGGAATGAAGCGGTTGTAAAAGTTGATCATCCCCAAGAACTCCTGGAGGCCTTTGATGGTGGTAGGCCGGGGGAACTGCTGGACGGCTTGCACCTTGGCGGGCAGGGGAATGGCTCCGTCCTGCATGATGTGGTGGCCGAGGAATTTGATCCTGCTGAGGCCGAATTGGCACTTGGCTGGGCTGATGATGAGCCCGTGCTCACTGAGCCGCTGGAACAGGGTGCGGAGGTGCTCGATGTGTTCCTGCTTGGAGGAACTAGCTACCAGGATGTCATCCAGGTAGACAAAGAGGAACTTCAGGTCCCGGAGGACCGAGTCCATGAGCCGCTGGAAGGCCTGGGCCGCGTTTTTGAGGCCGAAGGGCATTCGGAGGAACTCGAATAGCCCAAAAGGGGTGATTATGGCCGTCTTGGGAACGTCCGTGGGGTGGACTGGCACCTGATGGTAACCGCGCACCAGGTCGCCTTTGGAGAAGACTGAGCGGCCGGCCAGTCTAGCCGAGAAGTCTTGAATGTGCGGTATGGGGTACCGATCCGGCGAGGTGGCGTCGTTTAGGCGCCGGTAGTCCCCGCAGGGGCACCGTCCCCCGTCGGGTTTGGTGACGATGTGGAGTGGGGAGGCCCAGGGGCTGTTGGAGTGGCGGATGATGCCGAGTTGTTCCATTGTGGCGAACTCGGCCCGCGCGATCTCCAGCTTGGCCGGGTCCAGCCTGCGGGCGTGGGCATACACCGGTGGGCCTGATGTGGGGATGAAGTGTTCTACCCCGTGCTTAGCAACTTTCGCGGAGAAGGTCGGGTTGGTGAGGGCTGGGAACTCAGCCAGGAGTGCTGAGTAGTCGTCCGTTGAGCGGGCGCGGCACTGCCACGCCATTTCGGCGGGTTGGGGGGAGGCCATGGCGCCCGGGATAGGTGACATGGTGTTCATGTCCACGAGGCGGCACCGAGGCATGTCGACCAACAGGCCGTGGGCGCACAGGAAATCCGCACCGAGGAGCGGGGAGAGCACCTTGGCGGTGATAAACTCCCAGTGGCAGCGGCGGCCTGCAAGGTCGATGGTGACGGTGCGGGTGCCGTACGTCCGGATGTCGGTGCCATTGGCGGCAACCAGCGCAGGGCCGCGGCCGCCTCGCTGGATCTCGAGGGCGGACGCGGGGATGATGCTGCACTGCGCACCCGTGTCGCATAGGAAACGGCGTCCGGAGGCGCTGTCCGTAACGTACAGCAGCGCGCCTGCTTGCCCCGCGGCCATCGTGTAGGCCGGTGTGGGGACGGTTGGAAACGTGCAGGGATGGCTGCAGCGGTGGGCCCGTGCGCCGAACTGGGTATGGAAGTAGCAGTAGCCCTGGGCTGGAGGGCTTGGGGGACGTGGGGGCCTCGTGGCCGAGCTGTGTGGCCGCGCGATAGAGGGTGGAGCGTGCGCCGACGCTGCGGAGGCCAGGTCGGGGGTGACGGCATGGTTGGAGCCGGCGGACAGTAGCTTATCGGCTTCGTCGGCCAGGACCTCGAGGTCCGTGAGGCTGGACGCCACGATCGCCGGGCGGATGCTGGGAGGTAGTTGGCGGATAAAGAGCCTGCGGAAGAGGGAGCCGGCCATCTTGGGGCTTAGATGGCTGAAGGCACGGCCACCAATGGTGTGGCGAAGGAAATCAGGGATGCACAAGAGGCCAGAATTGGAGGAACACAGAGTTCTCGGAGGATTATAGGGCTGGAAGAGGTTACAGAGATAAGGAGGGGTGTGGCCATGGAGGGATTTGAGCACAGGGATAAGAATTTTAAATTCGAGGCATTACCAGATTGGCAGCCAGTGTGGATCAGCGAGCACAGGGGTGATGGGTGAATGGCACTTGGTGTGAGTTAGGACAGGAGCAGTAGAGCTTTGGATGAGCTGAAGTTTATGGAGGATAGAAGGTTGAAGGCCGGCCAAGATTGGAATAGTTGACTCTGGAGGTTCCAAAGGCTTCAGGGGGTTTCAGCAGTTGATGGGCTGTGGCAAGGGTGGAATAGGTCAGTTAGTACCTGTGGAGACAAGCCTGTCCCTGTGAAATGGTTCTTTTCCCTGTATGTTACTGGTTCAGGTTTCAGTATCTCCTAAGTGGACTGTAAATGAATAGCATTCGATCTTGCATTTCTCTTACATTAACCTAATCACACATTAAAAATCAGACCTCACAAGGCTCAATTTTAAATGAGGTTCTGTAAGGCGAGAGAATGGATCATGTTGTCTTTTCCCTATTCAGTTCAGTATCTTTGTCCCTGATAGTTCTGATATGTATACCAGTCAAAATGGCAATATTTTTTCTTCTCTCTTTATACCAAAATAACTAAACTCAGTTTTAAAAAAAACTGTTAAATCTCTTTTCAGTTTCTTTTTGATCTGAACCAATATTCAGGCTTCCTGTGTTGGTTCATCCTTATTCGAGTTACTGAATGATGGATCACTTTAGCTATTCGATGCACTGCGGAAGGGGTATGCCTGGGCATGAGGCCTCATAATTCCTTGCTCTGGATTGTGCGTGTACGGTGTTAATGTGTGTAGCATTTTGCATAGAATTACGTAGAATATACAGCACAGAAGCAGGTCATTCTGCCCAATTGGGCTATGCCGGCATTCTGCCCAACACCAGCCTCCTCCCACTCTGATTACCTTTTCCCACACTGCCCCCTTATCCCATTATTCCCTTCTACCTCATTCATGCATCAAGCCTTCCCTTAAATGTAGCAATGTTTCATCCACTCCATGAGTGCCACATACTCATCATTATCTATATTAAGAAGTTTGATCTGTTAATGACTAGTTTATATTTATGCCCCCTTGTTCTGGGCTCACCCACAATTGGAAACAGTTTCTCCTCATCCACCCAATCTAACCCCTTCATAATTTTAAAGACCTCTATCGGGTCTCCTCTAAGTCTTCTCTTTTCCAGGGAAAGGAGCCCCTGTGAGTATTATTGGTTAAAGGGCTATGAATACATTCGTATTGAAGCATTAAAACTTCATCCACCCCAGGGATGACTCACTTCAGTCGTGTGGAGAGGCTGGAGAAACTAGGATTGTTCTCCATAGATGAGAGAAGGGTAAGAGGAGATTTACTAGAGGTGTTCAAAATTATAAATGGTTTTGATAGAGTAGATAGGGAGAAATTGTTTCAACTGGCAGGAGGGTCGGTAACCAGAGGTCATGGATTCAAGATAATTGGCAAAAGAACCAGAGGGGAGATGAGACATTTTTTTATGCAGCAAGTTGTTCTCACCTGGAACGCACTGCCTGAACTTTCAAAAGAGAATTGGATGCTTGAAATGGAAAATCTTGAAGGGCTATGGGGAAAGAGCGGGGGTGTGGGACTAATTGGATAGCTCTTTCAAAGAGCCAGCACAGACATTATGGACTGAATGGCCTCCTCCTATGCTGTGAAAGAATATTTCATTATCTAACTGGAGAACAAGTCAATGTTTATTCAACAACCTTGCGCTCCCAGCGGGAAGCCTTGCTCAATGAGAGTGCGAGTTAGAGACTTGGCATTCTGGTGCTGTAGACCTCTCTCTCTGTCTCTGGGACCCGCACTCCCGTTGAGTGAAGACCTTCCCCCCCGATGGGAATGCTTCAGAAACCCACACCAAAGATTGCCTGTCCCAGTTAAACTTCTTCTTTGAATTGCCAGGTATGATATTATGAATCTTCAAATTACAGAGAATGGTCTGTATGACTACGTGAACATAGGGACGTGGTACGAAGGGTTGCTGGACATAGATGACAACAAGCTTCAGATGAACATGACCAAGATGGTGCGTTCTGTCTGTAGCGAACCCTGCACAAAAGGACAGATTAAGGTGAGTTCAACTAGTGCTTTTGCGGCTTACTGATGAAAGGGTCGGGGCTGTTGGATTCCTTCTGAAGGTCAACCAACTCGCTGAGATTTGTTATCACTTTCTAAACATTCGGCTTCACTTCCATTCAAAGGGACACAGACTAAAGGAGTTCTGTCACTCGGTTGCTGATGAAAGATCACGTCCTGAAAAGTTAACTCTCTTTCTCTCTCCACAGCCTGCTGAGTGCTTGCCAGCATTTCCTGTTTTTATTAAAGGGATTCTCTGTTCCCTATCTGTAGGTTATTCGGAAGGGAGAGGTGAGCTGTTGTTGGATCTGCACAACGTGCAAAGAGAACGAGTACATGCAGGACGAGTTCACGTGCAGGGCTTGTGAGCTGGGCTGGTGGCCTAATTCTGACCTCACAGGTAACAATACCTTTAGGAAATTGGCCCGAGATTCAGGCAATATCATCACAATGAGTTATCTCAGGAGGGTGTAAAAGATCCCACGGCACTATTTCAAAGAAAAGCGGGGGAGTTCTTCCCAATGTCCAGGCCGATATTTATCCCTCAACCAACGTCAGTAAAACAGATTATCTGGTCATTATCACATTGCTGTTTGTGGGAGCTTGTTGTGCACAAATTGGCTGCCGCGTTTCCTACATTACAACAGTAACTACGCTTCAAAAGTACTTCGTTGGCTGTAAAGCGCTTTGGGATGTCCTGAGGTTGTGAAAGGTGCTTTTTAAATGCAAGTCTTTCTTTCTTTGTGTCCTGAAATTAGGGTATGTTCCACAATTTAGTGCAGACCTTTGCACAACCCTGAGTGTGTGTTTCGGTAATCAGCACGCCCGCTTCACTCAATAGGTGCGCACCAGAATTCTCGACACCTGTTTCCGACACACAAAGTTCTGTACTGAACTGTGGCATTTACCCCAGTTTTCAGATGAGTAAATAAAGGATTTATTTTACATGGACTTTGTAAAAGGTGTTGAGACTGTGCGTCTTTAATCTTTCTCTCTGCTTTTTATCTATATATATAAACGGATACTTCTGTCTATCTGTCTGTCCTTCTGTCTGTCTGTCTGTCCTCGGGTATGCGTCTGTCCGGCTATGCGCTCGAAAGTTACAGAGCGTACCTACGCGTGCGTTACGTCGAAAGAAAGCTTACCTTTCCGAAACCCTGGTAAGCATATTTACGTTTCGGCCGGACGAAAATCGCGCCCGCGGTATCCGAAAAACCTTCAACATTCCGCTCATTAGCATCTCATTATCCGCTCATTAGCGACAGAGTGACCTCGAGGTTGACCAGTCGGACGCCGGGTTGCTGGCGCGTGCGGCCGGGCCCTCCTACGGTCGAGTGATGGGACGATTGACCAATCCTACGCTTTGGTGACCTGACGGTCGACCAATCGGTGCGTGTGTGGGCGGGCCTTATCGTTCTGAACCGAGGTGAGTAGCCGCCATCTTGCTTCCATTCTTTTTCCTGCTTTCTGCGTCTTTCTTTTCAAATATACATTTCCAGCAAAATAAAATTGCTTTTATTAAATTGTTTTAAAAAAAACTTCATTCATTTGTAAATATTTTCTCTAACCTGAAGATTCTTTTTCCTACCTTTCCCCGTTTTTGTTAGGCCTCAAAGCCTGGGCCTTTCTTGCCCAGCCAGGCCCCAGCTAGGTAATTGTCCCACGGCTTCTGCTAAGCTCCTCAGCCCCCCCCCCCCCCCGGTGTCACGTTACCCGGGGGCAACGGATTTCAGCCACGAGGGTCACGAGGGTCAGGTTGCGCGCGCAGCAGGAGCAGCTGAGACGCGGCATCTCTCTCTGTTCCCCGCTCGGCTCGGGCGGGGGGGGGGCGGGGCTCTCGGGAGTGTGGATCTCGGGCGGGGCTTGGTGAGCGGGAAGTTGCGCGCGCAGCAGGAGCAGCTGAGACGCGGCGTCTCTCTCTCTTCCCCGCTCGGCTCGGGCGGGGGGAGCGGGGCTCTCGGGAGTGCGGATCTCGGGCGGGGCTTGGTGAGCGGGAAGGTGCGCGCGCAGCAGGAGCTCTCGGGTGGGGCTTGGTGACCGGAAAGGTGCGCGCGCAGCAGGAGCAGCTGAGACGCGGCGTCTCTCTCTGTTCCCCGCTCGGCTCTGGCGGGGGGGCGGGGCTCTCGGGAGTGCGGATCTCGGGCGGGACTTGAATCCAGCTCGGTAGGGCGGGGCTCCGGAGAGCGGGGAGGGCGGGGGGGCCGGTGCTCGGGAGATCGGGCCTCCAGAGTTCGGTGCTTGGTTGGGGGGGGGCGAGCCTCGGGAGATCGGGGGGGCGGGGGCCGAGCCTCGGGGGGGTGGGGCTCCGGAGATCGGGGGGGCCGGGGCTCGGGGGGCGGGGCTCGGGAGATCGGGGGGGGCGGGGCTCGGGGGGGGGCGGGGCTCGGGAGATCGGGGGGGCTGGGCTCGGGTGATGGGGGGCGGAGATCAGGGGGCTCGGCGACTCTTCCCCCTTCCCCCCCTCCCCCCCCTCCTTCCCTCCCCCTTCCCCCCCTCCCCTCCCCTTCCCCCCTCTTCCCCCCCTCCCCTTCCCCCCTCCCCTTCCCCCCTCCCCTTCCCCCCTCCTCCTCTTCCCCCCTCCTCTTCCCCCCTCCCCTTCCCCCCTCCCCTTCCCCCCTCCTCTTCCCCCTCCCCTTCCCCCCTCCCCTTCCCCCCTCCCCTCCCCCCCTCCCCTTCCCCCCTCCCCTTCCCCCCTCCTCTTCCCCCTCCCCTTCCCCCCTCCTCTTCCCCCCTCCCCTTCCCCCCTCCCCTTCCCCCCTCCCCTTCCCTTCCTCCCCTTCCCCCCTCCCCTTCCCCCCCCTCCCCTTCCCCCCCTTTCCCCCTCCCCTTCCCCCCTCCCCTCCCCCCCTCTTCCCCCCAGTCGCTCTCTCTCTTCCCCCCCAGTCACTCTCTCTCTTCCCCCCCAGTCGCTCTCTCTCTTCCCCCCAGTCGCTCTCTCTCTTCCCCCCAGTCGCTCTCTCTCTCTCTTCCAACAACAACATGCCCTCGAAAAAGCCTCGGCACCGCCGGGCACTTCAGCTAGTTGATATATATTTTGTTCCCTGATTTTTTTTCCCCTTCCCCCACCCTCCTCACAGTGCCGACTTTTACTGGGGTAGTGGTTTCATGGTCAGCAGCTGCACAACTGGTCAATTTTCATAGGATTACATAGAAATTGCAGCACAGAAAAAGGCCCTTCGGCCCAACAGGTCTACGCCAGTGTTTATTCTCCACACAAGCCTCCTCCCACCTTACTTCATCTCACCTTATCAACATATCCTTCTATTCCTTTCTCCTTCCTGTACTTATCTAGCTTCCCCCTAAATGCATCTATGCTATTCACCTCAACCACTCCCTGTGTTAGCGAGTTCCACATTCTCACCATGCTCTAGAGGCACTGGAGAAGGTGCAAAAAAGATTTACAAGGATGGTAGCAGAACTGTTCAATATTTCCTGATAGTTATAACCTTTCAGTTCTGGTACCATCCTTGTAAATCCTTTTTGCGCATTCTCCAGTGCCTCTAAATCCTTTTCACCGTGAGGAGCATCATGACCAAGCCCAAGCCTATCCTCATCTAACATTCACTTGCTGTCTAGCAGGGATCACCGGATTGCAATCGGGTCACATTTCTCTCCTTGCCTACCACCCCTCCCCAGTCCAATGGCACTGAGGCCAGTAGAAACACCCTCCATTGCTGCCCCGGATGAGATCAGCTAATTCAACACAGACGGGGAATAAAACCTGGGACATTCTGGTCATGCATCGGAGAGCTCCTTTTCCAAATTCTTAAACTTCCTCAATACACAGTGGGCCAAAATTTACCGTAGCCAGTGAGCGAACAGCACCCGCCATTTGTTAGAGTTGCCCTTGCCCGTTCAGTTTCAGTGAGACTTTGCACTGGAAGTTGCTGTAAGTGGAAGATAGAAATGGTGCAACGCCCTCTACAGGGCACCTGGGATCTGTGTGCAACTGCAGCAAGCAACTGTCTATCTCCTTAACCAATTAGATTGAAGTATTCTAAAATGAACGGCGCACAGCCTGAACCAGGAAGTGCAAGTTAGAAGAGTGAATTATTGTCAAATCAGGTACAGAGGCCCCGCTAACTCCGAGGCGCATTTGGAACGGAGAGGTGCAGTAGCAGGTGGGAAACCGGGAAGAAGTTTCAGCCTGTCAGCCTGTGGTATTTTGATGGAGCTGTGGCAGAACCACTGAATGACTCTGCCTGACTGTATATAATTCCCTTTAACGATGTTCTAACACCAGCCTAAACCTGTACCATTGTGTTAGGCATTACTGTGTTTTTTATATAGAGTTTGCATGTACGGGACGTGGCCCCTTTAAGAGCTCGGGAAAACGCGGGCAAATGTGATGACGTCACGTCGCAAGCCACGGGGCTGCCCAGGCAGTCCTCGTGGAGTCTCTGATCAGTAAAGACCTATTTGCTTGTTCCCTGGTGTCTATCTTAGTTATTTATAGGAATTTGTCAATTCCTACATTGGTGACCCCATTTTTGTGAACGTTTTCACAAAAGAAGAACATGGAAGCAAACGCTGTTTCACTAAAGCTGCCACAGTTCTGGGAGCAGCAAGCGACCTCGTGGTTCATTCAGGTCGAGGCCCAGTTCGCCCTGCGGAACATCGATGCGGATCAGACCAAATATCTGTACGTGGTCTCCGCACTCGACAGCTCTACCGCCTCTCGGGTCGTCAGCCTCCTCGAAAACCCCCCAACGGAGCGCTAGTATGAAACCCTCAAAGCGCGGTTACTGCAGGTTTTCGGGCTCACAAAATCAGAGCGCGCCCGTCGATTACTCGCGATGCCCGGCCTCGGGGACTCCAAGCCTTCAGAGTTGATGAGCCAAATGCTCACACTCCTGGGCTCAGAACCGGAATGCTTCCTGTTCCGAGAAATTTTCCTCAGCCAACTGCCTGAACAGGTGCAAGCTGCCCTGGCCAGATCTGAAATCGTGGACTGTACAACATTCGCTGCGGAGGCTGACAAAATTTTCGCTGTAACACGGCAGCACTGCGCCGCCACGAGGCACCCATCCCCCGCAGACGCCGCCCCAGCTCGTCAGCCTGCTGGGCTGTGTTTCTACCACGCGCAGTTCAGCGCGAAGGCAAAGCGTTGTCGACCTCCCTGCAGTTTTCCCCCCCAAAAAAACCACCAACAACTGTGACCGCCGAGGAACGGGTCTAACGGGCACCCCGCGGCCGCGATGGCGATCGGCAACGCGGGAAAGTTGCTCTTCATCGCCGACACTCTCTCCGGTCGCCGTTTTCTGTGCGACACCGGAGAGCAGTGCAGCATTTTACCCGCGTCCGCCCTCGATGTGCAGACAGGGAATCACGGCCCCACCCTTGAAGTGGCCAATGGCAGAGCAATTCGGATCCTCAGCAGACGGCGAGTTGAGGGGTGCTTCGGGGGGCAACGTTTTCACTGGGAGTTTGTTACGGCCAAAGTTTCCCAGCCCCTCCTCGGCGCGGATTTCCTGTGCGTCAACAGCCTCCTGGTCGACGTCAGGAACCGGCGGCTGATCAATGCAGCAACTTTTAATTCTCTTCCGTGTTACCGCAGTAAGACTACGTCACGCACCGTCTCCTGTGCGTTCCCGACTCCTGATGACTTCGCCCGCCTGCTCGGCGAATTTCCCGACCTGACAAGACCCACGTTCTCCTCCTCGGCCACGAAACATGGTGTGGAACACCACATCACCACCAACGGCCCCCCGGTCTACACGCGGGCCCGGCGCCTGGAACCTGGCAAGCTGGCGGTCGCAAAGGCGGAGTTCGCAACCATGGAACAGTTAGGGATTATTCGCCAGTCGAATAGTCCCTGGTCTTCACCCCTCCATATCGTCCCGAAGCCTGGCGGCGGATGGCGGCCATGCGGCGATTATCGACGCCTTAACAACGCCTCCACTCCTGATCGGTACCCGATCCCCCACATTCAGGAATTCTCTGCCCATTTGGCAGGGAACACCGTGTTTTCAAAAGTCGACCTCGTCCGGGGCTACCACCAGGTCCCAGTGCAGCCACAAGGTGTCCAGAAGACCGCAGTCATCACCCCATTCGGCCTCTTCGAGTTTCTACGAATGCCGTTTGGGTTGAAGAACGCCGCCCAGGCTTTCCAGCGCCTGATGGACTCCGTGCTGCGGGACCTCAAATTCGTCTTCGTCTACCTGGACGATATTCTAATTGCCAGTCCTACTAAGGAAGAACATACCTGTCACCTACGCACCCTTTTTCGACGCCTCAGCCAACACGGCCTGATTATCAACCCGGCCAAGTGTCAGTTTGGCCTGCACCAAATCGATTTCCTGGGGCATCGCATCACCTCAGAGGGAGCGGTTCCTTTACCTTCAAAAGTGGAGGCGGTGACATCTTTTCCACGCCCGCAGAACATAAAGGCCCTGCAAGAATTTCTAGGCATGGTAAAGTTTTACCACCGCTTTGTGCCTAAGGCGGCACTGCTCATGCAGCCCCTGTACGAGGCCCTCAAGGGCAAGACTGGCAAGAACCCGGTAGACTGGACGGATGACATGGCCCGAGCGTTCGCCGACACCAAACGCGCCTTCGCCAACGCGACTATGCTGGCGCACCCGCTGCCAGGAGCCACCGTCGCCCTCACCACTGACGTGTCGGACTACGCAGTCGGTGCCGTGCAACAGCAGTGGGTGAACGGGACATGGCAGCAGTTGGCATTCTTCAGCCGTCAACTACGGCAGAACGAGAGAGCATATAGCACGTTCGACCGGGAGTTGCTCACCCTTTTTCTGGCCATCCGCCATTTTCAGTTCCTGCTAGAAGGACGTCCTTTCACCGCTTTTGTGGACCATAAGCCATTAACCTTTGCAATGGCCAAGGCCGCCGAACTGTGGTCAGCCCGACAGCAGCGTCAACTGACCTACATATCCGAATTCACCACGGATATACAGCACATGTCCGGTAAGGACAACCTGGTGGCAGACTGCCTCTCCTGCGCGATCGTCAATACGATTCATTTGGGCATCGACTACGCCCTCATGGCAGCGGACCAAGCCTCAGACCCGGAAGTCCAAGCTTACAGAACGGTCATCACTGGCCTCCAGTTGGCCGACGTCATGTTCCATGCGGCAGGTACCACGCTGTTGTGTGACGTCTCCGTACAGGATCCACGCCCTGTCGTGCCGGTCATCTGGCGCTGCAAAGTGTTCGACGCCATACATGGGTTGTCACACCCAGGAATGAAGGCCTCTCAGAAACTGATGTCGGCGAAATTTGTATGGCATGGCATGCATAAGGATGTCCGCGACTGGGCCAACACCTGCGTGGTCTGCCAAAGGGCCAAGGTACAGCACCACGTCAAGGCTCCGTTAGCCACCTTCACAGTTCTGGAGCAACGGTTTGACCATGTCAATGTCGACCTGGTAGGACCACTCCCACCCTCCCATGGTTTTTCACACACCCTGACCATGGTGGACCGCACCACCAGATGGCCGGAGGCGGTCCCCCTGTCATCCACTACTTCGGCGGATGTGGCCAGGGCGTTCATTTGCTCCTGGATCGCCCATTTCGGAGTTCCTGCAGACATTTCATCAGACAGGGGACCGCAGTTTTCTTCCGAACTCTGGAATGCAGTGGCCCAAGGACTCGGTGTCAAATTACACCGCACCACAGCCTACCATCCACAGGCGAATGACCTCTGCAAATGCTTCCAGCGGTCAATGAAAGCCGCCCTGAGGGCCAGTCTCCAAGATGCTGGATGGGCAGACAAGCTACCGTGGGTCCTGTTGGGCCTTCGCACGGCCCCCAAAGAAGACCTTCACTCTTCATCAGCGGAGCTGGTCTATGGTCAACCGCTGCGAGTCCCAGGGGACTTCCTACCAACATCGACAGAGCCATGGTCCACGTCTGCTCAGCTTGCTAGTCACCAAGAGGCAGCCAGATGTTTCGCACCAGTACCCACTTCGCACCACGGGCTGCAGAGGTGCTACGTTCCCACGGAGCTTCACAAGGCTGAATATGTTTTTATTCGCCATGACGCACGCAGGGATCCGCTCAAGGCCCCATATACCGGTCCTTTCCGCATGTTGGAGGCAGGGGACAAAACCTTCACGGTCGATGTCGGCGGTAAACCGGACCACATTTTGGTCGACCGCTTAAAGCCAGCACATTTGGACCTCAACCGCCCCGTCGAGACAGCACAGCCGCCGAGACGGGGTCGGCAACCCATCGTCGTCACCGCAGACCAGATGCACCCGCCCGCCAGACCGCCAGCTGCCCAGCAGCCTCCGCCTCGACAGTACAGGAGTCGTTCTGACAAGCTCGTCAGACCCCCTCACCATTTGACTTTGTCCGTTAAAGTGAATTCTGGGGGGGCGCATGTGGCAGAACCACTGAATGACTCTGTCTGACTGTATATAATTCCCCAGCCTAAACCTGTACCATTGTGTTAGGCATTATTGTGTTTTGTATATAGAGTTTGCATGTACGGGGCGTGGCCCCTTTAAGAGCACGGGAAAACGCAGGCAAACGTGATGACGTCACGTCGCAAGCCACGGGGCTGCCCAGGCAGTCCTCGTGGAGTCTCTGATCAGTAAAGACCTATTTGCTTGTTCCCTGGTGTCCATCTTAGTTATTTATAGGAATTCGTCAATTCCTACAGAGCCACCTCGTTATGATATTGCTTTTGGGTTTGGCGTCGAATGCACGACAGTGGCAGTCTCAACTGGAGTATTTAAAGGAACAATCCAAACATGGAATTTGGAGGAGTTAGGAGTTTGCACAAAGAGGCTGTGAGCCTCATCGTTATTTTTTATGGTGAATGCTGGCCCAATACATTTTTCAATCACCGCCACTGATCACAAGACTGATATAGATGAGGAAGGCCATTTGGTTCATTTTGGATCATCTTCAAAATGTCCCAAAGTGCTTCACAGCCAATAAAGTACTTTTGAAGTGTAGTCACTGTTGTAATGTGGGAAATCCGGCAGCCAATTTGCACACAGCAAGCTCCCACAAACAGCAGTGTGATAATGACCAGTTCATCTGTTTTACTGATGTTGGTTGAGGGATAAATATTGGCCAGGACACCGGGGAGAACTCACTTGCTCTTCTTCGAAATAATGCCACGGGATCTTTTATGTCCACCCAAAAGGGCAGACCGCGCCTCGGTTTAATGTCTCATCCGAAAGATGGTACCTCTGACAGTGCCGCACTCCCTCAGCACTGCACTGAGGTGATATCCTAGATTATGTGTTCAAGTCTCTGGAGTGGGGCTTGAACCTACAACTTGCTGATTGGGGTGAGAGTGCTACCCACTGAGCCAACGCAGCACTTCTCAGGACATCACACCCTCAAAGTGTCACACATCTGCAGGGCAAAGAAATCACAATTGGTTCAAATTACTACTTATCCAAGTTACCAATCAAATAGCCATTAATTAAATCTGAATTAATTAAAAAGTGGTAACATTTTCCAGAGTGACCAGTAGAAAACAGACTGATCAAATTGCTGAATTATTTTTAGTTACCATTCACTAACCAATAAGTAACACAAAAACAACCTGTCTAATTGCTGATGTAATTTCTTCACACAGCTTTCATCGCCCATTTATCTTCTTTACTCAGACGAGAGTGTATTGCTACAAATAACAGTTATGACAATCACATGAAAATGACTCAATACTGATATTTAAAAATCACGAAAGGTGCCCATAAAGTTGGTTAATTAATGCTCACCAGATAGGCCTGTCTTTCTGACTGAAACCTAGGGCTTCAGTTGAACATTGCACCTGGGCCTAATGTGTGTGTTTTGTGCGTGCCTGTCTACGTGTGTGTGACGAAGCTAAAAATTCCAGAGTACACCAGGACATCCCACATCACATGGCAACCAAGTGGAAAAGGTGTTGTCGCTCCTCTGGCCAAATTTGCTGTGCGTGAGAGAGCGATGCCTCATGGGAGTTGCTACCGTGGAACTAGCACATCTACAGTGTCCTGTGAGCAAAGACAGACTGGCAGAAAGGAGGAAATATTCATTTTTACTTCTTCTTAAAGGTCATTAATGATCAACTCGTGCAGCATTCCATGGCCGTACAGTCAAATCAAAATGTATTTTACATCAGCCCCGATTTTCTGAGTCCACCCGCAGTGTGATTGGGTCAGAAAATCTGACCTCCGACCTCTCGTGCCCAATTCACGTTGCACGTGATTTTCCAACAGGTGATTGGTTGGACGCCAAGAATTGCACAAACCTCATTTAAATATTTATTTATTTAAAATAGAACCTTTGGTCAGAGTGCATAATAGGTAGCCAATTGGCTACGCCCATTGTGCACTTCTCCCCGCCCCCCGTCGAAGTTGATTTTGAATGACCTATTTTGCACAATCGAAAATCTATTTGTGTTTCGCCAATAACAGAAGTGGCCAATACGTACCTGGGCTTGGTTGGCAAATCGGGATTGTGTCGCTTGTCGTTCAGCCATTTTCTGTGAAAATATCCACAACTAGCGTCGTGAACATTGATATTTATGGATGTCAAGTGGTTTTAATCCGTGGATTACGATTGGCTGCTGGTTTTGTTACTCCAATCACATTCCCAGGAAATGCATGTTCCAAAGCCCTACCTTCCCACAGTTTGATTAGTAATTAGTTCCATTAAAAATGGACATTTTTCCAAGTTTTTCAACATGAAAAAAAATGTTGAGCCTTAGATTCTACAAACCACTGAAAATTTGTATGAGCTCTAAAACAACAACAACTTGCATTTATAAAGCACCTTTAACGTAGTTAAACGTTCCTTTTGTTAACCAAAGGTATTAAGGGATATGGGACAAAGGCGGGTATATGGAGTTAGGTCACAGATCAGCCACGATCTCACTGAATGGTGGAACAGGCTCAAGGGGCTCAATGGCCTAATCCTGTTCCAATGTTCCTATGTCCCAAGATGCTTCACAGGAGCGTTATCAGACAAAATTTGACACCAAACCAAATAAAAAGACATTAGGACAGGTGAGCAAATTATTCATATTTTCTGAACCCTTTTTTCTCCTCTTCATTTTCCTTTTCCACAGGTTGTGAGAGGATTAATGTGAGACACCTAAGCTGGAGTGATGTGGAGTCTGCTATCGCCGTGGTCTTCTCCTGCCTAGGGATCCTTGCCACCATGTTCGTCACTCTTATCTTCGTGCTGTACAGGGACACACCGGTGGTCAAGTCCTCCAGCCGCGAGCTCTGCTACATCATCCTGGCCGGCATCTTCCTGGGCTACATCTGCCCATTCACGTTGCTGGCCAAGCCGACTCTGGCCTCCTGCTACTTCCAGAGGGTCCTGGTTGGGCTCGCTGCCGCCATGTGTTACTCCGCTTTGGTGACCAAAACCAACCGTATCGCCAGGATCCTGGCCGGCAGCAAGAAGAAGATCTGCACCCGCAAGCCCAGGTTCATGAGCGCCTGGGCCCAGCTGGTGATCGCTTCCATGTTGATCAGCGTTCAGTTGACCATTGTGGTCACGCTGCTGATCCTGGAGCCCCCTACTCCCGTCCTCTCCTACCCGAGCATCAACGAAGTCTTCTTAATCTGCAACACAAGCAACCTGGGCGTGGTGGCCCCTCTTGGGTACAACGGGCTTCTCATCATGAGCTGCACCTACTACGCCTTCAAGACGAGGAACGTCCCCGCCAATTTCAACGAAGCTAAGTACATAGCCTTCACCATGTACACAACCTGCATCATATGGCTGGCCTTCGTCCCAATCTACTTTGGCAGCAACTACAAGATCATCACCACCAGCTTCTCAGTCAGCTTAAGCGTGACCGTGGCCCTGGGCTGCATGTTCACCCCAAAGATCTACATCATCATCGCCAAGCCGGAGCGCAATGTCCGAAGCGCCTTCACCACCTCGGATGTCGTGCGCATGCACGTGGGCGATGGGAAGGCCGCCTGCAGGTCCAACAGCCTGCTCGACATGTTTAAGCGAAAGAAAACCAAGGCCGGCAGTGCAAGGTAAGCGGCTCCAGGTATGAACCGTTCTGTGCCCGGTAAGTGCCGTCGAGAATCTTGTGTTCTAGAATTGAGAGGCCTGTATGTTTCTTGCATGCAACCACCATATCCCCCCCGCCTCCGCCCCACCCACCCCCCACGCTCAGCTTAGGGTATAACCTCCATGTGTATGCTTCTGCTGTGGAGCCTCATGGAATGGTACAGTAGTGTAGTGGTTATGGTACTGAATTGGTAGTTCCAGAGGTTCTGAGTTCAAATTCCATCATAGTAAAATGGGAAATTGGCACTCGAAAGATTGACTGTGAAAAGCTGCCAGATTGTTGTAAAAACCCAGCTGGTTCACTAATGACCTTCAGGGATGGGAACCTGTCATGCCAATCTGCTCTGATTCCATTCCCACACTATGGAACTCTCAGTGCCCTCAGAGCAGCTAGTGTTGCCCACATCTGAAAAATAATTTAAAAATCAACAGAAGGAATCCATTTGGCCATGGGGAGGGCAGCTTATTTGCATGAGTCTTGGGCATCAGTCTGCCAGTCTGCCACATGCCTGCCCCACCAGCCATGGTCCTATTAGCCTCTTGAGCCAGGTGGCCAGTCTGACACCTGCCTGGTCAATGTTTTCTGTCTCAACCATTCCATGCTCTAACAACCCTCTGTATGAACAAATTTCTCCTAACCCCTCTCCTTTTTCTCTTGATGACTATTTTAAATTGATGACCCCTCATCATTGGCTCCCCAATCAGTGGAAAGAGTCTATTCTGCCTATCAAAACTGTCCATAATTTTAAATAAACCTCTTTTAAATCTTCTCTTAGCCTTCTGTACTGTGGTGGAAATGGTCCCAGTATCTTAAATCTCTCCCAACTGCATATCAGGGAATCACATGCACTTGGCCAGGATTTTCCAAATGGAAAGTTGTGCAGAATTTCCCGATGTGCCCTCCCGGTGGGTGAGGCTCTGCACCAGGAGCATGCAATGGAAAGTTTACCCTTTAATAATCGCACTGCCTCCCTGCCCCAAAACACATTGCATTGTCGTCAGTGAGTAGGTCTGTCCTTAGCAGGATGGGACTGGTCTTTAAGGTAGGCCAAGTTAGGTGAGGACTCTGACAATCCCTCATTCCCACCCAACCTCTTCATCTTCTTTAACTATTTCAATCTGTTCACAATCCATCTCTTCACTTTCTCCAGCACTGCCACCACCTGAACCCTCCCTGTCTCTTTACTCTGCTTCTATTGCTGATCCCCTGGCCTTTTATTCCATGCGTTCAATCTTGTTTTAAAATCTCTCCCGTTCCTCCCCCACCACCACAAGTTGCTTTTCTTTCACACAATTTTTTGTTCTTTTTACCTCCCCTTCCTTTTCTCCTGTAGACTCATTATCCATCCTTCAAAAATGTTCCTAGATTTTCAGAGTGGGCCTCACAGAGTGAGTGTCAGCATAGTATTTGATTAAGGAGGGGGAAGGCATTACAACTGACCATGAACCTCCCCTCAGCTGACACCTGCGTCCACACCTACTCCTCACAGTTACTGCTGACCCGTGTCAAGGCCCCAGACACACATCCAGCTCTTACACTGATTCCCATGTACTGGCAATTATTCTGCAGAAAGTGTTTGGAAAAAAGAGCTTCATTTAAGATTTGTGTTTTAAAGCGATGTGCATTCACAGAAGTTTTTAAAAAGGGCACTGAGGCAAAAGATCATTAAAGTTGTTAATGAGCTAGGCTTTGATTGTTGTTTCTCCCAAGACTGTAAACAATAAGCAAATTGTTAGCCTGTCGTAGCAGTCGATAATCACCTTTCAAACCCATTGTGCTGGGATGTCTCTGGTCCCAATCATTTGGTTATGGTGGTCTAGCAAGCCTACCATTCTGGTCATGAAAAGCAGGTAAGACAATGATAGAGATAGGCAGTCAGTCAGTCTTTTAAACAGAATCTGCAAGGACAAGCTTTGATCAGATTCAGAAGGAAACGCAGGGTGGTAATTTTGTTTAAGTCAAGCTTGATGACTTATGCGTGGAAGTGTAGCATGTTCATTATTTGTATATTGTTAGCAAAGATAAATTGTATAGATTAAATTAAGTATGTATGATAATAACTGTTGCTCTGTATGTTCATATTTCTCTGTGGAATAAAGCGTCTTACTGATCCTTATCTGACCTCATCTTACCAGCTGTTTTCTCAGTCCAACTTTGGAAAAATTGGAGAGGCAATGTGCTAAAGACATGAATATCTGGTTCACAAAACAATGTGTTGTCAAGCATTGAAATCCTTATTTTCACCACTTTGCCTTCTTGGACAGATTTGTGTGCACCTTTGAAAGTGTCTTAGTGAGTTCCAGTGAATGGTGAGACATAGTGTCACCCATTTCCCCCGCCCCCCCCCCCCCCCCCCCCCCCCCCAATGGTGATGAGTGTGAAAGTAATGGCTTGGACATTTATGGTGCTGGTGTGGGGTGTTGCCAACCTGGTGCATCGTGTGGCAACCAGGGTGTACAGCGTCAAGTGACCATGGTGAGGCCATCCCTGGCCTCCCGGGCAGCAATGTGCATGGGTGATGATGCCCTGTGTCCAGTGCAGCATCAGTTGATTGCGGAGAAGGTTGGTGTGGATGTTGGTGCTGCTGGTGTGCCTGGTAATGCTGGGTTTGGAGCTGATCGTGTTGGGATTCTGAGGACCAAGGTGAGATTTTTTCAAGGGCACCGATGCTGATGGAATAGATGGTGGGTGAGGTTGAGGTGACAGAAGTAATCTGTAAATGTTGAGATAGGTTGTTCCAAGGAGGTGACAGTGGATAGAGAGATTACTCCAAACATTTCAAAAGTGCATAAAGCTCAAAAGTGGGTTCCAAATACTGAAAGCTGAAGCTTCTGAGATTGGAAAGTGACCGGCTGTAAAATGGTAGCTTTTATACCACTTCTGCAGCTGTCAACTAATGAAAGAAATGGAGAGTTGTTCAGAACCTGGCATACTTACCTGGTGTGATCCTCGAGCGACGGGCACCCCGTAGAAAACTTGGGAAAATGCTTTGTACCTGGTAAAATGGTAATTAAATTGCTGTAAACACCCTCTTAACTATCACAATTGCATGACCCACCGCTTAGTGCCGTGTCTGCAAAGCGCAGGCAGAACTGGCACTAGGGAAACTCACAAGGAGGCGGATTTAGAGCGGGATACTGCCCCGCTGTCAATCTTTTGGATTTTGACAGCAGACCCACCTCCAAACCCACCCTCTGAGTGCCGGAAAAATTCAGCCCTTAGAGTGTAACAGCCACTCTCCAGCAGGGCTCACATACAAGCTGCAACTTACAATTGAAAGCCTAGGCACACTGACATTTTGAAAGGATTTCACACATAAGATCATTGTAATAACCTAAATGCATGATGCATAGCCAGTTACTGGCACACAGTATGGGCTGCTGGTTGGTCTGTTACCACCGTGTACATTCTCATTCAAGTTATAACATCTTGAGACTGACTTCTCTGCTTGCATGACAAAATTGCACATAATACAAGGAAGAACCTAAATTGGAGCAGGTCAGAAATGAAAAATCAGAAATCTCTTGATTCCCTTTGAGGAGAGCATTCTTGATCATCCTTGCATCTAAGAACATGGAGGGAATAGGGCAAGGTGCTGCTGTGGACCTCCCCCAAGCTCAGGGACAGTACCATCCTCCACTCATGTTGTGTTCCGCTTCTCACTCAACCAACACACAAACTTCACTCATAGTATTGTGCAATGCAGGTGTGTCTTACAGCAGCATTCCAACATTTCTTCCTTTTCTAACACTGTAGGACTGAAAGAGAAGCCTTCCAGCATTGCAAGTGGCCCAGAAGAAGACAACACCTCACAGCACCTGATGTCTCTCTCAGAAATATCTGCAAGCACCGGCACAGTGACACACATCCTGGGGCATGCAGTTAGTGAGCTGCAGGAGGCAGCACCAAGTAGAATCTTACAGCACAGGTGGAGGCCATTCAGCCTGCCGTGCCTGTGCCGGCTCTTTGAAAGAGCTATCCAATTAGTCCCACTCGCCCCACTCTTTTCCCATCGCCTTGCAACATTTTTCCTTTTCAAGTGTATATCCAATTGATTTTGAAAGTGAATCTGCTTCCACCACCATTTCAGGCAGTGAATTCCAGATCATCATAACTTGCTGCACTAAAAATCAATTTCTCCTCCTCTCTTTTGCCAATTACCTTAAATCTGTGTCCTCTGGTTATCAACCCTCCTGCCACTGGAAACAATTTCTCCTTATTTACTCTATCAAGGTTGCCAACTCTAGTTGAACATGTTCCTAGAAGTTTCACCATCCAACCTTCCGACTCCAACCACCCCGCCCAGCCTTTTTCCCCATCTCCAATATTTTTATATCTAATAAGCAAAAGTATTCAAAGAAAATGAAAACGACACATAAAATGTTTTAATGCCCCTTATGATTTTTTTTCTCCTTGGGTTTGCTCACAGCAATGTCCAGGAGTTTAATCTTTCATTCCTGGAGACTCCAGGGTAACTCTGGGGGGGTGGTGACCCGAGCACTGAGCGAGTGACAGCACATGGTGAGAAGGAGCAAGTGATGGTGCCAGGGGAGGAGCAGAAACCTGGTGCCTGGCTTAAAGGATTAAATTATCAGCACAGGTTCCTTAAACTTGTCTTTATTCCCTTGAGTTTAGAAGGAAGAGGGGTGATCTAATCCAGGTGTTTAAAATGTTAAAAGTATTCGATCGGGTAGATAGATACAGAGAAACTATTTCCTCTGGCGGCAGAATCCAGAACAAGGGGGCACTATCTTAAAATTAGAGCCAGGCCGTTCAGAAGTGGAATCAGGAAGCACTAATTCACACAAATGGTAATAGAAATATGGAATTCTCTCCCCCAAAAAGCTGTTGAGGCGAGGTCAATTAAAATATTCAAGACTAAGATCCATAGATTTTGGTTAGGTAAGGGTATCAAGGGATATCGAACAAAGGCAGGTAGATGGAGTTAAGAAAAAGATCAGCCATGATCTAATTGAATGGTGGAACAGGCTCGAGGGGCTGAATGGCCTGCTCCTGTTCCTGTGATGGTTACATCGCTGCCATTAATGGCCGCTATACTTTGGGAAAGGTAGTGGTATGATGACACAGTGCGGTCCCGCCAGGCTTCTGTTGCTTTTCAGTGGACACATTTGACTCTTTTTGTTGCAACGTAAGCCCCTCCTCATACTCAAAAAAGTCCTAAAATAAATGTAAAAACAAATACAATTTTTTTTTAAAATGTGGTAAAGTGCACTAGGAAAATGAAAAGCTTCTACACCACGTGGTCTGTCCTTTAGGAGCCACACCACATATGGGCGGTGGGGTGGGGGGAGGGGGCTGGGGGAGGTGGTGCGGGTGTGTGAAATCAGTCACCGCCAGTAGCACAGAAAGGGGTGATAACGAATCGGCAGCCTGTTTCACTCCGCGCCCGATGTTCTTATCCAATGGGAAAGGAGATTGTGTGTTGTGTAAAACGGGCTGGCTACTCGTCATGAGCGCTTTTGTGCACTACTGGCTGTAACTGATTTTGCCCCTCACCCCCCCATCTACGTCCATTCCAGATGGGGCAAGGAACGTTCACAGTGCGATCGGGAAGAAACAGAGAAACTATTTCCTCTGGTGGGCACCGAATAGGAAACCATGTTGCACCTTTTGTTAACCGGCAATTTACCAGATTCTAATTTTGTGAATTCAGTTTCCTTTCTTTTAGTATGAGATCACCTCAGGCTGCCAGCGGGCCCGCTCCGCATGTTCTGGACCGGTAGGGGCGAGCCTGGCAGCTGCAAAATGCACTCTCCATCTACAGTTGGTGCCAATCAAGAGTTTTTAGTGGCAAAAAGGAAGCCGTTTAACACCTGATTTTACTTTGCTTGGTTAGTGCAGCGAAACTTGCTGTGATACCCGCATAGTCAGCTAGCCAGTGGGGAGCAGCAGTAATCAATGGAAAGTCGCCCTTGTTCAAAGCAACCACGAAACATTTAAACCCCTAACATAGCGCAAAGGAGCCCAGTGCAGTTGCTCCTGTAACAATTCCGCTGTACAATACAGCCATCCAGGCACAGGATGGCCAAGTTTACAGGTGAAGTTATGTAAACCCTGGACAGATGGGCACCTCCTCCAGAATTGCCCAGTACAGAAGGCAAGGGAGCAAGTTGTACAAAAGGTCAATGATGCCTCCGCACCCCAGTCCATAGAGGGATATTAGGGAGTACAGTACAGCCTAGTAATCTAGAGAATGAGAGTGCAAATCCCACCATGGCAGTTTGAGAATTTATTTAGGAACAGGGGTAGGCCATTCTGCCCCTCAAACCTGCTCCGCCATTCAATTAGATCATGGCTGATAAGTATCTCAACTCCATTTACCTGCCTTGGTTCCATATCTCTTAACACCCTTCCCTAACAAAAATCTATCAATCCCAGTTTAGAAATTAATCCATCTTTTAGAAGGGAGAATTTCATATTTCCATTACCCTTTGTGTGAAGAAGTGCTTCCTGACATCACCACGGAACAGCCTAGTTCTAATTGTAAGATTATGCCCCCTTGTTCTGGACTCCTCCAAATGTGAATTCGGTTTTTAAAAAACCTGGGAACAAAAGGTTGGCATCAGTAAAAGTGACCATGAAGCTGTTGGATTGTCGTAAAATCCCAACTAGTTCACTAATGTCCTTCAGGGAATGGAACCTGTCGTCCTTACCAAGTCTGGCCTATATGTGACTCCAGTCCCGTACCAACATGGTTAATGCTTAACTGCCTTCTGAAGTGGCCTTGCAAGCCACTGTGTTTGCATGAAACCTCAGGGCAACTAGGGATGGGTAATAAATGCCGGTCTTGCCAGCGAAGCCCACATCCCAAGAATGAATAATTTTTTAAAAAGGAAGATGTTAGACTTGAAGATATCTGCTAAGGTAAGACAACTATACAGTTTAACATGACAAGCACCAGTCAAAATTAGGCAAGCAAGAAAGTCGTCTCTTCTGCTCTCTTCATCCTTTCAAGGTGTACAACACCATGCTGTTAACAAAGAAAGAAAAGAAAGACTTTCATCTATATTAACAGAAGGTGACCCAGATTCAGACCATAATAGAAGCAGCCCAAAGGACGCGCTGTGCGAATGGGAACACCTCAGATGTATGATCTACTTAGAATTGCCAAGCGCTTATGGGAATCTTTATGGACAGCAACAATTTTTAAAGGGGCCTCAAAAGGAAGAAAGAACTTGCATTTATATACCACAGGACATCCAACAGCACTTTACAGCTGATGAGGTACTTTGAAAGTGTAGTCACTGTTGTAATGTAGGGAAACGCAGCAGTCAATTTGCGCACAGCAAGCTCCCACAATCAGCCATGGAATAAATGACCATACCATCTGTTTAAGTGTTGGTTGAGGGATAAATGTTGGCCAGAACACCGGGGAGAGCCCCCCTGCACTTCTCTCGAATAGTGCCGTGAGATCTTTTACGCCACCCGAGAGGGCAGACGGGACCTCGGTTTGATGTTTCATCTGAAAGACGGCTCCTCCGACAGTGCAGCACTCCCTCAGTACTGCCCTGGAGTGTCAGCCTGGATTATGTGCTCGAGTCTCTGGCGTGGGGCTGGAAACCACGACTGTTTCACTCAGAGGCCAGAGTGCTGCCATTGAGCCAAGGCTGACATCTGAGTGCTTCAAAGGGCAAGGGGGGGAGGAGTTATTTGAGGCAGCATTTTGACACTATGTTCTTGTCTGCTTTCTCAGGAATGGAAGAACAGTCTCCTACCGTGCAGTGTCACCGAACAAGCACCTGCAGCACTATCCCCACCTCTTCCGAGCACAGCTACACACGGCCCGAAAGATGTAAATAGAGAGGTTAAGGAAGGAGTGCAGGGTGAGTCATAGAACACGGATGAGAAGGAGCAAGTGGCTGCTGAGGTCCAGGCTCCTGCTGACGGGGCCTCAGTTTAACATCTCATCCGAAAGGCGACACATCTGACAATGCAGCGCTCCCTCCTGGATTATGTGCTCAAGTCCCTGGAGTGGGGCTTGAACCCACAACCTTCTGACCCCGAGGCAGGAGTGCGACCCACGGCTGACATTGGGGGGAGTTCCTCATTGGGCAGTTTATTCTGTAGCTGTGCACAAGAAGTTTCATGAAAAAGCAAGCTCAGGCGCTCACTGTGTCAGTGTCTGGTGCGACAGTCTGCTCGGTTGATTGGGCAACCACGTTCCTTGTTCTCACTGCCACCTTCCTGCTCCTGCTTGGCTGCAGGTTGCTGCTCTTCTTGCTCCATGCTGAGGCCTCCTTACAGATCAAAGCTATGAGGCAGGTGCTGGTGGTTCTTGAGACCTTGTGGGGAGAGCTGTACCACGATGCAACCCCCATGACATCAGCAGTTCAGACTCAACATCCCAGTGGTGCCCCCTGGTGGCAGAATGGGCTCTTGCAAGAGGAAATAACTTGTATTTCGATAGCGCCTTTCATGACCTTAGGATGCCCCAAAGTGCTTTACAGCCAATTAAGTACCTTTGAGAAGTGCTGCTCTAATGTAGGCAACACAGCAGACAATTTGTGTACAGCAAGATTCCACAAACAGCAGTGTGATAATGACCATAATCAGCTGTTTTTTTTAAGTGTATGATTGGCGAATAAATATTGGCCAGGAAACTGGGGAAATTTCCCCTGCTCTTCTTTGAAATAGTGCTGTGGGGTCTTTTATGTCCACCTGAGAGGGCACACAGTTTAACGTCTCATTCGAAAGACGGCACCTCCGACAATGCAGCACTCCCTCAGCACTGCACTGGAGTGTCGGCCAAGAGTTTGTGCTCAATCTCTGGAGTGGACCCACAAACCTCCTGACTCAACGGCGAGGGTGTTACTCACTGCTTCACTCTGCGGTCGGCCCATAGGCATCTGAAAAAGGAAGCTTTACCAGTGCTGAAGATGGTAGCCTTGGTTTCCCAGGAGCCATCCTTCCCCTTAAAAACGAGACTTGTGTAAGGCAGAAGCTTTGTGTGAGGAAGCAGGCACTGACTGGCCCGATTCGGTGCTGATGCTCCAGGACTAGCCGCACACTGACAAAGCGTAGCCCTTTCCATTTCATTAATGGCACCGCATTGTGCCCATGTGACCGTGTGAATGCAATCAATGGCCCTCCCCCACACACAGGAGACAGGTAGCACTGTGCGGCCCTCTCATCCCGTTGTTCCTGAATGTTGGCGCTGCTACAGAATGCATCAGTAACCTCCCCTTTGGGACAGGCAACAGGCCAGGGGTGTGATGACTTTGAGGGCCACTACCACTGGTGCATCTTGCCCCAGGTTCTCCCTGCAGGAGGTAGCAGAGCTCCAGCGCTGCTTTCCTGCTGGCCCTCAGCCTACTAAGGTGCTGGTGTTGAATCAGTCCTGGGTAGTTGTGTCAGGGACAGTATACCCAATGAGTAGCGAGCAATGGGATCAGCCAGTTCCAGTGCTGGGGCCACTGACTATAATATCTACTTTAGATCTCAGTATCCTGACGCTCTGCGATACAGCAGTTCATCTGTTACTGTAGACAGGTTGCCTCTGCTTCAATGCTCAATATTTAAGGGCATCAGAAAGACAGCGCTCGTTCAGTGCCTTGCAATGTGGCACTACAATCCCAACCGTAACAAGCTCAACCACTTTAACACAGGTCTTCAGTAGTTCAGAATATTGTAGCATAGTGGTGATGTTACTGGATTAGTAATACAGGGAATGTGAATTCACAATCCCACCATGGCAATTTGAGGATTTGAATTCAGTTTTTTTTTAAATGGAAACAAAAAGCTGGCATCTGTACAAGTGACCATGAAGACCAAGTCATAAAAATCCAACTGATTCATTAATGTTCTTTAGCGGAAGGAAACCTGCCATCCTTACCCAGTCTGGCCTATATGTGACTCCAGTCCCACACCAATGTGGTTGACTTTTAACTGCCCTCTGAAGTGGCCTAGCAAGTCACTCAGTTATATTTGCACTTTCTCAGGGCAACTAGGGATGGGCAATAAATGCCTTGACTTGCCAGCAACACACACATCCTGAGAACAAGTAAACAAAAATATGCACAGACATGGGGTCAGCTTCCGATGACATGAAGTTCTTCTTCCACTGCCTTTTTATTAAAGAGAAGGATATCAGAGGAGGTGAATTCTGAAATGGTTGAGAGCAAGATACGTGACATTATGATGGGTAAAAGAAAGATTTTAGATAAGTTAGTTAAGCTAAAGGAAGACAGAGTGGCAGGGTCCGATGGGGGATATCGTACCATCCAGAGACAGATGAGGGAGGAAACTGCAGAGGCCCTAGAAATGATATGTCAGGGTTCTACTGAGCGTGGATGCGAGCCAGAAGACTGGAGAGTGGCCAATGTAGTATCCATTTTTAAAAAGGGAGACAGGGAATAGCTAGAAGCAGACAACACAGATGATCGGGCATGACCACCTCATAGAATTACTTGAGGAGGTAACAGACATGGTAGATGGGGGGAAATGTAATGGATGCAGTGTACATGGACTTTAAGAAAGAAAGACTTGCATTTATATAGTGCCTTTTATGAACACCGGATGTCTCAAAGCACTTTGCAGCCAATAAAGTACTTCTGGAAGTGTAGTCACTGTTGTAATGTAGAAAACACAGCAGCCAATTTAGCACAGCAAGCTCCCACAAACAACAATGTGATAATGACCAGATAATCTGTTTTGCTGATGTTGATTGAGGGATAAATATTGGCCAGGACACCAGGGATAACTCCACTGCTCCTCTTCGAAGTAGTGCCACAGGATCTTTTACGCCCACCTGAGAGAGCAGACGGGGTCTCAGTTTAACGTCTCATCCGAAAGTCGGCACCTCCGACACAGTGCAGCACTCCCTCAGTACTGCACTGGAGTGTCAGTTTTTAGGAAAGCCTTTGACAAGCTACCACACAGAAAATTATTATAGAAGATTGAGGCATATGGAATTAGTGGGAGGATAGAAAACTGTATTAAATTAGTTAGAAACATGTTAAGGGCAGTTTTTCAGAGTGGTTGGAGGTTGGTAGTGGCGTCTCTCAGAGCGCACTTTTGGGGCCACTCCTGTTCACTGTGTATATCAATGATTTGGATATGGCCCTAGAGGGAGTGGTGTTGAAATTTGCAGATAATACTAAAATAGCAGGTATAGTTAATTCTTTCAAACATCAAAGGAAGCTGCAAAGGGATAGTGATAAGATGGGGGAATGGGCTAAAAAGTTGCAGATGGAATTCAGTGTTAGTAAGTTGAGGTGATATTTTATTTCGGTATAAAAATAACAACAGTAATTATTCTCTGAATGGAAGTAGGCTCAGTGATGTGGAAGAGCAGATGGATTTGGGGGTACAAGTTCACAGACCCTTAAAGGTAACACCTCAGATTGACAAGGCTGTAAAAAAATAACTAATGGAATTGTAGGTTTTATCATAAGAGGTATAGCATATAAATGCCAAGAGGTAATGATAAGCCTTTTTAAAACCCTAATAAGACCTCAGTGTTGGGATCCACGCTATAGGAAGGATATTGAGGCTTTAGAGAGCGTACAATGCAGATTCACTAGGAATCTGCCTGGTATGAGGAAATGAAAATACGAAGAAAGACTTGAAAAATTGGGACTTTTTTTCATTAGAGCAATGCAGGTGATGGGATGATTTGATAGAAATCTTTAAAATGATGAAAAGATGGGACAAGGTAGATGGAAGCAGACTGTTTCCAGTAGTTCAAGGGTGAAGAACGAGTGGCCATAGATACAAGAGTAAATGTAGGAGATTTAGAACAGAGGACAGGAGAAACTTCTTCACACAGAGAGTTGTGAGGCTGTGGAATTCGCTTCCGGGGTTAGTAGTTGAGGCTGAAACTATGTCAACATTCAAGATTAGATTGGACAGGAAAAGATGAAGGAAAAGGATCTGAAGGGATATGGAAACCAATGAGTAAATGTGATTAAAACTATTTGTTTGCGTAGAATGCCAGTGAGGACTGTTTGGGCCAAATGACCTGGTCCTGGGTTGTAACTTCTGTGTATTTCTATGGCCCCTCCAGTGCCTTTATATCATCAGATTGCTTATCTGACATAAAATCTTGAATGAGCCACAATTTCTTCCAGTTCAATATTAGGAAGTCCAAAGCTATCATCTTTGGCCCCTGCCACAAATTCCATACTCGCGCCAGCGATTTCATCCAGGGAACTATAGACCAGCCAGCTTAACACCGGTGGTAGGCAAAATAATGGAATCCCTACTAAAGGAGAGAATAGAAGAACATCTAGAAACCAAAAACATCGTAATGAATAGTCAGCATGGATTTCAAAAGGGAAAGTCTTGCTTGACCAACCTCATTGAATTTTTTGAAGAGGTAATAGAGAGAGAGTAGATAAGGGTAATGCAATAGATGTAATTTATCTAGATTTTCAAAAGGCCTTCGATAAGGTACCCCATAATAAACTGATGAACAAGGCCAGAGAATGCGGAGTCAGGAGACAAGTAGCAGGATGGATAGCTAGCTGGCTTCAAGACAGAAATCAGAGAGTAGGGTTAAAAGATAGCTATTCACAGTGGCAGAAGGTGGGTAGTGGTGTTCCACAAGGATCAGTGCTGGAACCACTGTTGTTCACAATTTATATTAACAATTTAGACTTTGGAATCAGGAACACAATTTCTAAATTTGCGGATGACACCAAATTGGGGGGATTGTCAATACTGAGGAGGACTTCAACAAATTACAGGAGGACATTAATAAACATGCAAAATGGGCATATAATTGGCAAATGAAGTTCAACACACATAAATGTGCGGTATTACATTTTGGTAGGAAGAATAGGGAGGTCACTTATCACTTGGAGGGTGCGAGTCTAGGTGGGGTAGAGGAACAAAGGGACCTCGGGATTTTTGGATGGATGGATTGTTGAATTGATGGATTGATGGATTGTTGGATGGTTGAATTGTTGGATGGATGGATTGATGGATTGTTGGATGGATGGATTGTTGGATGGATGGATTGTTGGATGGATGGATTGTTGGATGGTTGGATTGTTGGATGGATGGATTGTTGGATGGATGGATTGTTGGATGGATGGATGGATTGTTGGATGGATGGATTGTTGGATGGATGGATTGTTGGATTGATGGATTGTTGGATGGATGGATTGTTGGATGGATGGATGGATTGTTGGATGGATGGATTGTTGGATGGATGGATTGTTGGATGGATGGATTGTTGGATTGATGGATTGTTGGATTGATGGATTGTTGGATGGATGGATTTTTGGATGACTGACTGTCTGGATGTGTGGTTTGATTGATAGCTGGTTGGCTGGATGATTTGCTAGCTGGATAGAAACATGGCTCACTGGATTGATCGATGTCTGGATTGTTGGATAGAATTATGGCTGGTTGTCCATCTGGTTGGATGTCTGGTTGTCTGTCTGGTTGGATGTCTGTTTGGAGGGCTAGTTGGCTGTATGGTTGGATATCTGGTTAAATGGCTGGCTGCCCAGATTGCTGCCCAGATTATTGCCTGGATGGGTGGATTCATTGAAGGAATGAAGAAACAAAGAATGATGGCTGGCTGGCTGCGTGGAGAGCTATCTAGATGGATGTATTCCTGATACCCTGACTGTTTTGGTTGGGTGGCTGGGTGGTTGGCTGGCTGGCTGGACGACTGGTTGGCTGGATGGATGGCATAAGGTATTGAATAGATGGATGGCTTGAAGGAAAGAAGGTTGGTGGGTGGATGGCTGTCATAGTGGTTAGCACTGTTGCCTCACAGCGCCAGGGACCCGGGTTCAAATTCGGCCTCGGGTGACTGTGTGGAGTTTGCACATTCTCCCCGTGTTTGCGTGGGTTTTCTCCGGGTGCTCCGGTTTCCTCCCACAGTCCAAAGATGTGCGGGTTAGGTTGATTGGCCATGATAAAAATTGGCCCTTAGTGTTAGGGGGGATTAAATACGTGGGGTTACGGGGATAGGGCTTTGGTGGGATGGATGTCGGTGTAGGGACCGGGTGCTAGGGTTTGGATGATCAGCCATGATCTCGTTGAATGGCGGAGCAGGCTCGAGGGGCCGAATGGCCTACTCCTGCTCCTATCTTCTATGTTTCTATGGCCAGATGGTTGTCTGGATGGACGGATCAATCGATATGTGTATAACTGAATAGATGATAGGCTTGGCGAATGGATGGAGGGGTGGATGGCTAGCATGATAGATGAATAGCTGGTGAGATAGATGGATGGCTAGCTGTATGGATGTATAGCCTGCTAGGTGGATGGATGACTGGCTGGCTAGATGGGAGAATGGATGGAAAAATGGTTGGCTAGCTAGTTGGGGGGGATAGTTTTCCCAACACGTAGCTGTTCTTGTCCTCAGTGGTGGAGGCGCGATTGCATGGGAGACATAGCAAATTCTCACTCTAAACAAAAAGGATTCAAGAAGAATGTTAAAGTTTATTGCAAAGGTCAATGTGTGCATAAATCCCAGATGTCTAAATCATTCATAAACACTGTTATATCCTCAACAAATAAATTATCTGCCGCTATGCAGTCACTACATAATAGTTGTTATTTAATGTGATTATTGCAAGTGTATTAAGGAATAGCGTGGAGTGATTGTCGACTTGTATTGAATGAATTGCTTGCTCTAACCAGTCAAATAAATTCTCAACAGCTTAGTCCAACCCTAATGGGCCTAAATTCACATCACAAGTTTGCCCAGTGCCAAATCCCATTGATCTTTGTGCGCACGGAACAGTGCTTTATAAGGGGCATCACTGTCCCTGCGAAGTTATTGGGCAGGTTGTATAATTATAGCACCCAAATTGCAATTATATCATTTGCACAATGTAATTTGCATTCACCACAATGTAATTTGCAATGTGAAATTAGCATGTGCTTATCAAAGCAGTGACAATCCCATTTTAAAATGCAATTATAGACAGGGGGATTGTAAAATCAACTGTGAAAATATTCAGTTGCAGTTTTTGTGCAAAATGTTTTAACTGAGAATTTACATTTCCCCCCAGTTCCAATGGGAAGTCTGTATCATGGTCTGAACCAGGAACCGGGCGGCCGGCGAAGGGACAGCACATGTGGCATCGACTGTCCGTCCATGTGAAGAGCAAAGATGTTGCATCTAATCAGACCGCCGTAATCAAACCCCTGACTAAACCATATCAGAATCAGATCAAAAACCTCAACTTCTCAGACGTCAGCACGAAAGCCCTTTACAATGTTGTGGAAGAGGATGAAACTGATCCCTTGAGACTCGACATTCCCAACAGTCCGGAGATGATGTTGCAGAGACGAGCAATGTCTATCACGCAGCTTAAAGACATAGAAGATCCCCAATTTTTCATTTCTGATCAGTTGCAAAAAGGTGTATCTTCACAACGGTCCATCATAGATCACCTGCATGGAGTGGTCAATACATTCACAACCAATATGACTGACCTTAACTCTGTGCTTAGTGTGCCAGTGCCAGGGAATGGGGTGAAGCCACTCTATCAGCTGAATCAACAGATGCTGCCGCTCCAGATGACAACCTTCAATCCTCAGCCCATCTCGCCCGTTGAAGAGGAAAGCGAAAGGTTCAACCTCATTCGCGGCTTCATGTATGACAGCACCAGGAACCAGGAGGAGCTGCCCGTTCCCAACAAACGCACGCTGGAGGACTCCCTGGCGCTCACACCTCCCTCTCCCTTCAGAGATTCAGTGGCTTCAGGCAGCTCCGTGCCCAGCTCCCCCGTCTCCGAGTCGGTGCTGTGTACCCCGCCAAACGTAACCTACGCTTCGGTCATTCTCAGAGACTACAAACAAACGTCCTCGACTCTGTGAAGGTTCAGCGCCTGCGGCCAGAGTTCAAGTTTGCTGGGACCTTCAACGTAAAATAGTCGGGGGGGGGGGGGGAGGGGGGAGGGGGGACACCCTGTGCCATAGTGCAAGTCAAAAAGAGTTTGAAAATCAAGAGGAAAACCAGCGTGTGTTAACCCAGCTGTCAGTGTACAGTCAAGGTCCCTGTAATTCTGTGATTAGGGTTCCCCTTGCTCGGTCCAGGAAATGTCTAGATTCTGCAACAATTCAAAACAATAGTTTCCGAATTATTACTGTATAGATAGATATGCTAAAATATGTTATTTTATTGCATAATGTTTCATTTCCAATAGTTACTAGGTTCTAATTATTGGGCAGCGCAGTATTTTCACTCCGTGCCAAACTGCAAGCTGTGAATACCAGGTGAAGTGTCACTGCGTTCTTTGTGAGTGTCTGTTTCTTGGGTAGCAATGGCTGTAGCTTCTTATTTACAAATCCAAAACTGGGGCCAACACCGATCAACTCCTCAACAATAACCTATAACACATTAAAATCATGGAGTGTCTTTTCGGTGATTGTGACACCAGCCCACTGGAGATCAGCGGCTCACAACCGAATGGTAAGGTCTGTTCTTGCCTCCTCCAGAAGATGGTGCTGTTACTGCTTTTAATTAAAACAACGCAATGTCACAAGAGGAGCTGTTATGGGTGGTAAACTCCTCACCTGTTACAAGAGGTACAGGGCGTGCCATTCCCTCTAACCGCGAGAAATGCCACAGGAGGTGGACTGGTGTTTAAACACCTGCTTTTGTGTACTCCAGAGTCGGACCACAGCAGCAGAACCTATTGTCAAAACGCTGTGGATTGCCAGAAACACTGCGAAAGCTGACGGATCTGCAGCTTGACTCCCCTGAGAGCGTGGTTATAAACTAACTTGTTCGCAAGATATTTGGTGGCACTGAGCGATGGGCGTGTATCGGATCGTGAACATGCAGCATAATTGCAGGCACTCCACCTTTATTTTCAGAAACAATGGAACTCCTCAGCATTGATTCACTCAGCAAATGAACTCCAGGGAAACCAAGGGAGATCTTTGAATCCCCAGCTGTTGCACAGGTTGTTAAATAGCAACAACATTTTCTGTGGGCCATGGTGAGCACAGCGATCAAAGGTGCCATGCCTCTGATGTAACTTACATCTCAGCGACACAAAACAACCCACGTCACGTTAAATTCTGACGCATCTTGGAGGAAAATACAGTTTAACTTGTTTTTTTCAGTTTTCATAATTCTGGCAGTCTGACGTTTGTATTCTGTGTAAACCAGTCTGTATATTTTCAAAGCATGAAACTGCAACATTGATGCGTTTTGTCCAGAAGCAATTTTTGTTTTAGAAAATTCTGCTGAGTCAAACTAGAAGTGTAGATTGTAGAAAGATTCTGCATTTGTAGTATTTGGTTTCTCAAATGTGAAGTGGGTTTCATTTTGATTGTCACCCTGAAACCTCATCTTCACCACAACTTTGCACTAAACACTCATCTTGCAAGGTGCCAATCCCAATGTAGTGCAGATCCTACAGTGTAGAATTTCCACCTTTTACAGGTGCCAGCTGTGGCTCAGTTAGTGGCATGCTTATCTTTCAGTCAGAAAGTCGTGGGTTCAAGTCCTGCTCTTCAGACTTGAGCACAAAATCTGGGCTGGCACTCCAGTGCAGTACTTTTTTTTATTCGTTCCTGGGATGTGGGCATCACTGGCAAGGCCAGCATTTATTGCCCATCCCTAATTGCCCTTCAGAAGGTGGTGGTGAGCCGCCGCCTTGAACCGCTGCAGCCCATGAGGTGATGGTACTGCCACAGTGCTGTTAGGGAGGGAGTTCCAGGGTTTTGACCCAGCGACGATGAAGGAACAACGATATACTTCCAGGTCAGAATGTGTGTGACTTGGAGGAGAACTTGGAGGTGGTGGTGTTTCCATGCGCCTGCTGCCCTTGTCCTTCTAGGTAGTAGAGGTCCTGGGTATTTTGGGAGGTGCCATCGAAGAAGCCTTGGCGAGTTGCTGCAGTGCATCTTGTAGATGGTACACACTGCAGCCACGGTATGCCGATGGTGGAGGGAGTGAATGTTTAAGGTGGTGGATGGGGTGTCAATCAAGCGGGCTGCTTTGTCCTGAATGGTATCGAGCTTCTTGAGTGTTGTTGGAGCTGCACTCATTCAAGCAAGTGGAGAGTATTCCATCACACTCCTGACTTGTGCCTTGTAGATGGTGGAAAGGCTTTGGGGAGTCAGGAGGTGAGACACTTGCCACAGAATACCCAGCCTCTGACCAGCTCTTGTAGCCACAATGTTTATGTGGCTGGCCCAGTTAAGTTTCTGGTCAATGGTGACCCCCCAGGATGTTGATGGTGGGGGATTCGGCGATGGTAATGCTGTTGAATGTCAAGGGGCGGTAGTTAGACTTTCTTGTTGGAGATGGTCATTGCCTGGCACTTGTGTGGCGTAAACGTTACTTGCCACATATTAGCCCAAGCCTGAATGTTGTCCAGGACGTGCTGCATGCGGGCATGGACTGCCTCAATTTCTGAGGAGTTGCAATCGGAACTGAACACTGTGCAATCAGCAGCGAACATCCCCATTTCTGACCTTGTTAGAGGGAAGGTCATTGATGAAGCAGCTGGAGATGGTTGGGCCTAGAACACTGCCCTAAGGAACTCCTGCAGCAATGTCCTGGGGCTTAGATGACTGGCCTCCAACAACCGCAACCATCTTCCTTTGTGCTAGGTATGACTCCAGCCAGTGGAGAGTTTTCCCCCTGATTCCCATTGACTTTAGTTTTACTAGGGCTCCTTGATGGCACACTCGGTCAAATGCTGCCTTGATATCAAGGGCAGTCACTCCCACCTCACCTCTGGAATTCAGCTCTCTTGTCCATGATTGGACCAATGCTGTAATGAGGTCTGAAGCCAAGCAGTCCTAGCAGAACCCAAATTGAGCATCGGTGAGCAGGTTATTGGTGAGTAAGTTCTGCTTGATAGCGCCACTGTTGTAGCTGTACTGGAACAGCTTGGCTAGAGGTGTGGCTAGTTCTGGAGCACAAGTCTTCAGCATGATAGCCGGAATGTTGTCGGGGCCCATAACCTTTGCTGTATCCAGTGCACTCAGCCATTTCTTGATATCACATGGAGTGAATCGAATTGGCTGAAGACTGGCTTCTGTAATGGTGGGAACGTCAGGTGGAGACCGAGATGGATCATCCACTCCGCACTTCTGGCTGAAGATGGTTGCAAATGCTTCAGCCTTGTCTTTTGCATTCGCATGCTGGGCTCCACCATCATTGAGGATGGGGATATTCATGGAGCCTCCTTCTCCTGTTGATTGTTTAATGGTCCACCACCATCCACGACTGGATGTGACAGGACTGCAGAGCTTTGATCTGATCCATTGGTTGTGGGATCATTTAACTCTGTCTATAACATGCTGCTTCTGCTGTTTAGCATGCATGTAGCCTGTGTTGCAGCTTCCCCAGGTTGGCACCTCATTTTTAGGTATGCCCGGTGTTGCTCCTGGCATGTTCTTCTACGCTCCTCATTGAACCAGGGTTGGTCCCCTGGCTTGGTGGTAATGGTAGAGTGAGGGATATGCCGGGCCATGAGGTTACAGATTGTGGTGGAATTCTATTCTGCTGCTGCTGGTGGCCCACAGCGCCTCATGCATGCCCAGTTTTGAGCTGCTAGATCTGTTCTGAATCTATCCCATTTAGCACGGTGGTAGTGCTACACAATACGATGGACGGTGTCCTCAATGTGATGATGGGACTTCATCTCCACAAGGACTGTGCAGTGGTCACTGCTACCACTACTGTCATGGACAGATGCATCTGCGACAGGTAGATGGGTGATAATGAGATCAAGTAGGTTTTTTCCTTGTATTGGTTCTCTCACCAACTACCGCAGGCCCAGTCTGGCAGCTATGTCCTTCAGGACTCGGCCAGCTCAGTCAGTAGTTGTGCTACCGAGCCACTCTTGATGATGGATTTTGAAGTCCTAAGGGAGTTTTTTGGATTAGACGATAAACCGAAGCCTTATCTGTCCTCTTAAGTGGACTTAAAAGATCCCTGCACTATTTTGAAGAAAAGCAGGGGCGTTCTTCCTGGTGACCTGGCCAATATTTATAAGAACATAAGAAATAGGAGCAGGAGTCAGCCATTCGGCCCTTCGAGCCTGCTCCGCCATTCAATAAGATCATGGCTGATCTTCTACTTCAACTCCACCTTCCCGCATTCTCCCCATATCCCTTGATTCCCTTGGTATCTGAAAATCTTACGATCACTGTCTTGAATATACTCAACAACTGAGTATCCACAGCTCTCTGGGGTAGAGTATTCTCAAGATTTACCGCCCTGAGTAAAGAAATTTCTCCTCATCTCAGTCCTAAATGGCCGACCCCTTGTTCTAGACTCGTCAGCCAGGGGAAACATCCTCCCAGAATCTACCCTGTCAAGCCCTTTAAGACCTGCAGTTAAAACCCATTATAATTGGAGAGATGGTCACTTTGGACCCATTATAAATTGAAAGTTAGAACATAAGAACATAGGAAATAACAGCAGGAGTCGGCCATACAGCCCATCAGGCCTGCTTTGTCATTCAATAATTTATGGCTGAACTTCTACATCAACTCCATTTCCCGCCCTATATCCATAAATCTTGATTCCCTCAGTGTCCAAAAATCTATCAACTTCAGTCTGGAATATACTCATCGACTGAGCATCCACAGCTCCCTGGCCAGAGAATTCCAAAGATTCACAACCCTTAGAGTGAAGAAACTTCTCCTCATCTCAGTCCTAAATGGCCGACCCCTTATTCTGAAACTGTGGCCCCCATGTTCTAGATTTCCCAGCCAGGGGAAACATTTTCTTAGCATTAACCCTGTTAAGCCCCTTAAGAATTTTATATGTTTCAACTAGATCACCTCTCATTCTTCTAAACTCTAGGGAATATTGGCTTAGTCTACTCAATCTCCTCATAGAGCAATCCTCTCATCCCAGGAATCAGTCTGGTGAACCTTCATTGCACACCCTCTAAGGCAACCAAATCCTTCCTTATGTAAGGAGACCAAAACTGTACACAGTACTCCAGGGGAGGTCTCACCAAGGCCCTGTATAATTGTAGTAAGACTTCTTTACTCTTATACTCCAATCCCTTTGTAATAAAAGCTAACATACCATTTGCTTTCCTAATTGCTTGCTGTACCTGCATGTTAACTTTCTGTGATTCGTGTACAAGGGCATCCAGGTCCCTCTGAATACCAATATTTCCCAGTCTCTCACCATTCAAAAAATATTCTGCTTCTCTAGTTTTCCTACCAAAGTGGATAACTTCACACTTCTCCACATTATGTTCCACTCACTTAACCTGTCTATATCCCTTTGCATCCTCCTCACAGCTTACTTTCCCATCTAACCTTAACATCAACAAACTTGGATACATTACACTCGGTCCCTTCATCTAAGTCATTGATATAGATTGTGAATAGCCGAGGCCCAAGCACTGAAGTCCCAGCCTGCCAACTCGAAAATTACCCGTTTATTCCTACTCTCTGTTTTCTGTCCGTTAACCAATCCTCAATCCATGCTAATATATTACCTCCAACCCCATGAGCCCTAATTTTGTGTAATAACCTCTTGTGTGGCACTTTATCAAATGCTTTTTGAAAATCCAAATACACCACATCCACTGGTCCCCCTTATCTGTTCTGCTAGTTATAACCTCAAAAAACTCTTACAGATTTGTCAAACATGTTTTCCCTTTCATAAATCTGTGTTGACACTGCCCAATCCTATTATTATTTTCTAAGTGTCCTGTTACCACATCCTTAATAATAGATTCTAGCATTTTCCCTACTACTGATGTCAGGCTAACTGGTCTATAGTTCCCTGTTTTCTCTCTCCCTTCTTTCTTGAATAGCGGAGTTACGTTTGCTACCTTCCAATCTACGGGGACCATTCCAGAATTTAGGGAATTCTGGAAGATCAAAACAATGCATCCACTATCTCTGTAGCCACCTCTTTTAAAACCCTAGGATGTAGGCCATCAGGTCCAGGGGATTTGTCAACTTTTAGTCCCATTAATTTCTCCAGGACAATTTCTTTACTAATACTAATCTCTTTAAGTTCCTCATTTGCGCTAGACCCTTGGTTCCCCACTATTTCTGGAATGTTACTTGTGTCTTCTACCATGAAGACAGATACAAAGTATTTGTTTCATGTCTCTGCCATTTCCTTATTCCCCATTATAATTTCTCCTGTCTCTGCTCTAAGGGACCCACATTTACTTTAGCTAATGTCTTCCTTTTTACATATCTATAGATGTTTTTACAATCTTTTTCTGTCTCTTGCAATTTACTCTCATATTCTCTTTTCACTTTCTTTATCAATTTCTTGGTCATACTTTGCTTAATTCTAAAATCTACCCAATGCTCAGGCTTACTATTCTTTTTGGCAAAATTATAAGCCTCTTCATTTAATCTAATACTATCTTTAACTTCTCTCATTAGCCATGGTTGGACTACTAATCCCAGGAGTTTTTATTCCTTAGGAGAATATATATTCGTTGCGAATTATAAATTAATTCTTTAAATGTTTGCCATTGCTTATCTACCGTCATATCTTTTAATCTAGTTTCCCAATTTACTTTAGCCAACTCGCTCCTCATACCTACATAGTTTGCTTTATTCAGATTTAAGACCCTAGCTTCGTACTTAACTAAATCATTCGCAAACTCAAAATAAAATTCTATCATATTATGATCACACTGCCCCAGAAGCTCCTTTATGACAGGGTTATTCATTAACCCTTTCTCATTGCACAATACTAGATCTAAAATACCCTGTTCCCTCGTTGGTTCCTTGACATACTGATCCAGAAAACTATCTTGAATACATTCCATGAACTCATCCTCCACACTATTACTGCAAATTTGGTTTGCCCAGTCTATATGAGGATTAAAGTCCCCCATGATTACTGTAATACCCTTGTTACATGCACCTGTATTTTCCTGATTTATACTCTGCCCAACATTACAATTATTGTTAGGGGGCCTATAAACTACTCCCACCAGTGTTTTCTGCCCGTTGTTTTTTAGCTCCACCCAAACTGATTCAGCATCTTGATTTTCCAAGCTAAGATCCTTTCTACTGTCTTTATCCCAATTTATTATCAGGGCTACCCTGCACCCCCCCACCCCCCTTTTGCATTTTGCCTATCTTCTAAAAGTTAAGTATCCTAGAATATTTAGTTCCCAACCTTGATCACTCTGCAACCATGTCTCTGTAATGGCTATTAGATCAAACCCATTTATATCTATCTGTGCTAGTCGTGTATTTTGTTGCGAATACTTTGCGCATTCAGACATATAGCCTTTAGCTTTAACTGTTTTCTATTTTTCCCTGATGTCACTCTTTTTCCCTAATTATCCCACAACCAACATCACTAAAACAGATGATCTGGTCATTATCCTTGGTGTTTGTGGGAGCTTGCTGTGCACAAATTGCTTGCCGCATTCCCTATATTACAATAATGATTACACTTCAAAAATACTTTATTGGCTGTAAAGTGCTTTGGGATGTCCTGAGGTCATTTTGATGTTTAGCTTCCACTCAAGTAGTAGTCCTAATCCCATGTGCCCTCCATCTTCCCACATCCCTATACCCCGATTTCCTTTAACCACCTTTCTAACCTACTCTTAAAAGTTGACATGGCTGCAACAAATGTGAGGTGCTTTTCTTTGTCGCTAAGATTGAGACCATCCATTCAGCTGTCTCTGCCGCTTCCTTCCCTTCCCTTAGCCCTCAAAGACAAATGTTATCCTCTGTCCTGAATTTGCATCTTTCTCTAGTTTCTCTCCTATCTACCCTCATGCCCTCTCTGAGCTCATCTTTTCCACGAGACCCACCTCCTGCTCCCCTGATCCTATTCCCACTACCCTGCTGACTACCCGTGTTAGCTGATATTGTTAATAGTTCCCTCTCCTCTGGTAATGCCCGCCCCAGCTTCAAATTTCCCAGAATCACCCCTTCTCAAAAGACCCTCCCTTGAGCTTTATATTCTAACAAACTACTGCCCCATCTCCAACCTCCCTTTCCTCTCAAAAGTCCTTAAACATGTTGTCGCTTATCAGGCTCTCTGAGCCACACGCTAGTAGCTGGAAGGCATTTGCTACAAGAACTGAGCCTTGCAAAATATAGAAACATAGAAGATAGGAGCAGGAGTAGGTCATTCGGCCCCTCGAGCCTGCTCCGCCATTCAATGAGATCATGGCTGATCATCCAAATTCAGTACCCTGTTCCTGCCTTCTCTCCATATCCTTTGATCCCTTTAGCCTTAAGAAATATATCCAACTCCTTCTTGAATATATTTAATGAATTGGCCTCTACTGCCTTCGTTGGCAGAGAATTCCACAGGTTCACCACTCTCTGGGTGAAGAAATTCCTCCTCATCTCTGTCCTAAATGGCTTACCCCTTACCCTTAGACTGTGAACCCGGGTTCTGGACTCCCCGACCATTGGGAACATCCTTCCAGCATCTAGTCTGTCTAGTCCTGTTAGAATTTTATAAGTTTCGATGAGATCCCCTCTCATTCTTCTTAACTCCAACGAGTACAAGCCCAATCGACCCAATCTCTCCTCATACGTCATTCCTGCCATCCCAGGTATCAGCCTGGTGAATCTTCGCTGCACTCCTTCCATGGCAAGAACATCCTTCCTCAGATAAGGCGACCAAAACTGCACACAATACTCAAGAAGTGGTCTCACCAAGGCCCTGTACAACTGCAGCAAGACATCCTTGTTCCTGTACTCAAACCCTCTCGCTACTAAGGCCAACATACCATTTGCCTTCTTAACCGCCTGCTGCACCTGCATGCTTACTTTCAGCGATTGGTGCAGAAAGACGCCCAGGTCTCGTTGCACGTCCCTTTCTCCCAATCTATTGCCATTCAGATAATAATCTGCCTTCCTGCTTTTGACACCAAAGTGGATAACCTCGCATTTATCCAAGTTATATTGCATCTGCCATGCTTCTGCCCAATCACCCAACCTGTCCAAATCATACTGGAGTTTCTCAGCATCCTCCTCACAGCACACACGCCCACCCAGCTTTGTGTCATCTGCAAACTTGGAGATATTACATCTAGTTCCCTCGTCCAGATCATTAATATATATTGTGAATAGCTGGGGTCCAAGGACCATTCCCTGTGGTACCCCACTAGTCACTGCCTGCCACTCGGAAAAAGAGCCGTTTATTCCAACACTTTGCTTTCTGTCTGCCAACCAGTTCTCTATCCAAGTCAATGCCTTGCCCCCAATCCCATGTGCCTTAATTTTACACGCTAATCTCTTATGCGGGACCTTACTGAAAACCTTTTGAAAATCCAAATGCACCACATCCACTGGTTCTCCCTTATCTATTTTACCAGTTACATCCTCAAAAAATTCCAGTAGATTAGTCAAGCACGATTTACCTTTTGTAAATCCATGTTGACTTTGTCTGATCCGGTCACTTTTTTCCAAGTGCTCTGCTATTACATCCTTTATAATGGACTCTAGCATTTTCCCCACTACCGATGTCAGGCTTACCGGCCTGTAATTCCCCATTTGCTCTCTACCACCCTTTTGGAACAGTGGGGAAACATTAACTACCCGCCAATCCATGGGTACTGTTCCAGAGTATCGAATTTTGGAAGATGACCAGCAATGCATCTACTATTTCTAGGGCCACTTCCTTAAGTACCCTAGGATGTAGATTATCAAGCCCTGGGGATTTATCGGCCCTCAATCCCATCAATTTCCCTAACACCATTTCCCTACAAATACTGATTTCTATCAGTTCCTCCCTTTCATTAGACCCTATGTGCCCCGACATCTTTGAGAGGTTATTTGTGTCCTCCTTTGTGAAGACAGAACCAAAGTATGTATTTAATTGGTCTGCCATTTCTTTGTTCCCCATTATAAATTCCCCTGATTCTGACTGCAAGGGACCTACGCTTGACTTCACCAATCTTTTTCTCTTCACATATCTATAAAAGCTTTTACAGTCAGTTTTTATGTTCCCTGCAAGCTTACTCTCATACTCTTATTTTCCCCCTCTTAATTAATCCCTTTGTCCTCCTTTGTTGGATCCTAAACTGCTCCCAATCCTCAGGTTTACTGCTTTTTCTGGCCAATTTATATGTCCTCTCCTTGGATCTTATGCTATCCCTAATTTCCCTTGTTAGCCACGGTTGAGTCACCTTTTTTGTTTTATTTTTATGCCAAACTGGGATGAACAAATTCTGTAGTTCATCCATGCGATCTTTGAATGTTTGCCACTGCCCATCTACCGTCAACCCTTTGAGTGACATTCCCCAATAAATCCTACCCAACTCGCACCTCATACCATCGTAGTCTCCTTTATTTAAATTCAGGACCCTAGTCTCTGAGTCAACTATTTCACTCTCCATCTTAATGAAGAATTCTATCATATTATGATCGCTCCGACCCAAGGGGCCTCGCACAAGATTGCTAATTAATCCTTTCTCATTACATAATACTCAGTCTAAGATGGCCTGATCTCTAGTTGGTTCCTCGACATATTGGTCCAGGAAACCATCCCATATACACTCCAGGAATTCCTCCTCCACAGTATTTTTACTAATTTTGTCAGCCCAATCTATATGTAGATTAAAGTCACCCATGATAACTGCTGTGCCCTTATTGCACGCTTCTCTAATTTCCCGTTTAATGCCATCCCCGACCTCCGCATTACTGTTTGGAGGTCTATATAACACTCCCACTCACGTTTTCTGCCCCTTGGTATTTCTCAGTTCTACCCATACAGATTCCACATCATCAGAGCTAATATCCTTCCTTTCAATTGTGTTAATCCCCTCTTTAACCAGCAATGCTACCCCACCTCCTTTTCCTTTCTGCCTATCTTTCCTGAATATTGAATACCCCTGGATGTTGAGTTCCCAGCCTTGGCCACCCTGGAGCCATGTTTCCGCAATCCCAATCATATCATATTTGTTTACCTCTATTTGCACAGCTAATTCATCCACCTTATTACGAATGCTCCTCGCATTAAGACACAAAGCCTTCAGGCTTGTTTTTTTAATGCTCTTAGACCTTTTAGAATTATTATTTACTGTGGCCATGTTTGATTTAAACCCTTGATTTCTCTGCCTGTCACTTTTATTTTTCTCCTTCCTGTCTTTTGCTTTTATCCTTGTTTCCCTTTCCTCTGTTTCCCCGCTCAGGTTCCCAACCCCCTGCCATTTTAGTTTAAACCCTCCCCCAGAGCATTAGCAAACACTCCCCCTAGGACATCGGTCCCGGCCCTGCCCAGGTGCAAACCGTCCATTTTGTACTGGTCCCACCTCCCCCAGAACTGGTTCCAATGTCCCAGGAATTTGAATCCCTCCCCCTTGCACCATTCCTCTCGGCCCTTAACTGTTTAGTGACTTCTTCAAAGTTGTGCTGTTCAGCAGCTTTGACACTGACAAACTCACAATCTCCACCAGCTAGAAGGACAAGAGCAGCAGATGCATATGAGCACCACCACCTCCAAGTTCCTTGCCAAGTCACACACCATCTCGACTTGGACATATATCAATATTCCTTTATCGTCGCTGGGTCGAAATCCTGGAACTCGCCACTTAACAGCACTGTGGGAGCACCGACACCACACAGACTGCAGCAGTTCAAGAAGAAGGCCCACCACCACCTTCTCAAGGCCAACTAGGGATGGGCAATAAATGCCAGTGACGACTACATCCTGAGAATGAGTAATAAAAATTGTATAAGTGACACCAGCCATTGAAATAGCTCTTGACTGAAGAGGATAAGGGAACAACCAGCAACAGAACAGTTGAGATGCTTGATCCTGGGAATAAAACACAACGAGCTTGACTTGGTTTTATCTAAGCCCATCTCCTATTCATAACGGCATAAAAATCAGTCATTTGTACAGGCTTACAGTCATATTTTAATATATGTATCTTTGAAATCAAAATGATCAAATGTCTGAAATATAACAAAAACAAGGGACGCAGCAAAATGAGGTTGCAGTTGAAACAGCAATCAACCAGCCTGTGAGAATTGAGAAATTGGTTCCATTCTGCCCATATCACACATCCTGCTATAATGCTAGGGTGCAGAATGTAAAGTTCTGCAAGTGTCCCAACATAAATCAACACTGCACTCCTTTATCTGAGCTCTCCATCTGGGGCCGGCCACGCGCTGCAAGGAAGCATGAGGAAATCTAGGACAACTAATTCTGGTGCATCGCAATTCCCAGGACTGCCAGAGTCTCCTGAAAGGTAGAGCCAATTGCAAAGACCTCTGTGCAAATGAAAAACTAGGTCACCAACATTCCCAGTCCTGCGGATACAGTTCACCTTCCTCTTCAGTGTGATATCACATTTAAAAAAAACCTCCTGCAGATATAAATGAAATTCAACTGTTGTAACAACTGAACCAAAACAGCCTCAAATCCCACTCCCTGGACCTGGGAAACCTTTTTAAAATATCACAGCGAGTGTTGCTTTCAATGTTAGGTAGTACCCAAATTCAATTTAGATTTGACTTTTATGATAATAATTATGTATTAAATGAAGTAGGAGCTAAATTGATAGTAGTTATTGGTTGTGCACTGTTAACTGTTCAAAACAAGATTTAAAAAAAAGATTACTAACGTGAGTGTACTTTGCTATTCAACTTTTATGATCTTGTAAACTGCAAATGTAAAACATGTTTAGCCAAGGTAATATGTAATTTAACAGCAGATGGCAATAAATGAAGTTCTCTTTACTGTGGTAAGATAGTTTCTATTACATAAAAGCCTCCTTTCAACCATCCTCATTGAAAATCTGCCTGGTGTAGCAATGTACAATAAATCTTTTTTTTACGTTTAATTTTAAATCAAATTTCTTACATTGTGCTGTACCCCCATGCTCGCTCACCTACATTGGCTCCCAGTCTGATAACACCTCAATTTTAAAATTCTCATCCTTGTTTTCAAATCCCTCCATGGCCTCGTATCTCTCTATCTCTGTAACCTCTTCCAGCCCTACAACCCCCCCGAGATATCTGCACTCCTCCAATTCTGGCCTCTTGCGCATCCCCGATTTCCATTGCTCCACCATTGACAGCTGTCTGTGCCCCAAGCTTTGGAATTCCCCCCCTAAACCTCTCTACCTCTCTCCTCATTTAGGATGCTCCTTAAAACCTACCTCTTTGACCACCTGTCCCAATATTTCCATATCTGGCTCGGTGTCAAATTTTGTTTGATAACACTCCTGAGAAGCACCTTGGGACGTTTTACTACATTAAAGGTGCTATATAGATGCAAGTTGTTGTTGTTGTAATCCATGGCTTATTTAGTTTTCTTCAAAACTACCAATTTTGATTCAATTTGGTTGCAGTTGGACTGGGAGGTAAAGACCATTAGCAGTGAATCTGTTATTGACAACTTCATACACAATGTTATATTTCGATCGATTGGCTGTAATTAAATAAAGCGTGTGTGAAATATTGGTCTCATACCATTGAATACATTATTGTTAGGCCACAGTATATTTTCTGAATGTAAGAGGTGCAATGTTAGGCACAGAACCATGGGCAGCAAGTTCACCGTCTCCCACAGGTGCTCTGTGGGAAAATTGGCTGCTGCTTTTCCTACATTACAACAGTGACTAGACTTCAAAAAAAGTACTTCATTGGCTGTAAAGTGCTTTGAGATGTCCTGAGGTCGTGAAAGGTGCTGTACAAATGGAAGTCTTTCTTTCTCCTCTTGGCTAATCAAGCCTTTATCCAACCCAAAGTGCACACTCACAACTCTGACCAGCTCCATCCCGCAGCAAACTCGGGCATCTAGTCATTTGTGATTAACCTTCCATGGACCATTTGATCATGTTCTTAAACAGGCAGCTCTTTTTTTAACGCTATTTGTCCTGAAAGTTAATGGACTCCTTTTGCTTGGAGCCATGAGATTTGTATGATTCTGCACATCTGGAGGAGAGAAATATTAAATGCTCCACAATATCAGCATTTGAGTAGGTGGCTCTGGTGAGTGGGCTGGCATTATCCAGATATTCTTTCCGGACCCAAGATTCAATCATTTTATGATTCTATAGGGGTGATTTACCATATCTGGAAAATTAGTTGAGGCAAATTATAGGCTTTAGCCCCGCAATTTCCTGGGCTGTGGGGTTGTGTGCCAGTCTTGAAGCTCCACAGTTCCTGTCTTTCAGGGCATTCTCCCAATGGCTCAGCTAGCTAAGGCTGTTTCTTAGTGTCAGTCTGTGGCGCAGTTGGTAGCACACAACCTTCCACACTGTCAGAAGGTTGTGGGTTCCACTCCAGGGACTTGAGCACATAAAAAAACTAGGCTGACACTCCCGTGCAGTGCTGAGGGAGTGCTACACTGTTGGAAGTGCCGTCTTTCAGATGAGATGTTAAACCGAGGCCCCATCTGCTTTCTCAGTTGGATGTAAAAGGTCCCATGGCACTATTTTGAAGAAGAGCAGGGGAGTTCTCCTCGGTATCCTGGTCAATATTTATCCCTCAACCAACAAAAACAAATTAACTGGTCATTATCACATTGCTGTTTGTGGGACCTTGCTGTGCACAAATTGGCTGCCATGTTTCCCACATTACAACAGTGACTCCACTTCAAAAGTACTTCATTGGCTGTAAAGCGCTTTGAGATGTCCGGTGGTCATGCAAGGCGCTATAGAAATGCAAGTCTTTCTTTTAAGGCGGTGCGGAGCCCAGGTACACAGAGCAGGAAAGGCCCTAGGATCTATCTCTGGAGGTGGGAAAGGCATTGTAGTTGGCCTCGATGAGTCTGGTTTAGGGAGAGGCAAACAGCCATCCCTCCACCACCCTGGATACTGTCACACACAACATACCACATTGAGACCAGGGCAGCCATGTACGTTGTGACCAGCGCGGCCAAGTTTATTCTGACCAGGGCAGACATGCACGTAGTGACCAGGGCGGCCATGTTTATTCTGACCAGGGCGGCCATGTTTATTCTGACCAGGGCGGCCATGTTTGTTCTGACCAGGGCGGACATAACATAAGAACATAAGAAATAGGAGCAGGAGTAGGCCAATCGGCCCCTCGAGCCTGCTCCGCCATTCAATAAGATCATGGCTGATCTGATCCTAACCGCCAATCTACTATCACAGAACCATCTCCTGAATCTAACAGAATTAGACACACGAAATAGGAGCAGGATCAGGCTACACAGCCCCTGGGCCCGCTCCGCTACCCACAGGGCCATGTCCGATCCGAACCGAGACTCATGTCCAAATTCCTGCCCGCTCCCCGTAACCCTTTATTCCCTTTACTTCTAGGAAACTGTCTATTTCTGTTTTAAATTTATGTAATGATGTAGCTTCTACAGCTTTTTGGGGCAGCATTTTCCATGGACCTACCACCCTCTGAGTGAAGTAGTTCCTCCTCATCTCAGTTTTGAAAGAGCAGCCCCTTATTCTAAGACTATGCCCCCTAGTTCTAGTTTCACCCATCATCGGGAACATCCTCCCCGCATCCACCCGATCCAACCCCTTCACAATCTTATATGCTTCAATAGGATCGCCTCTCATTCTTCTGAACTCCAATGAGTAGAGTCCCAATCTACTCAACCTCTCCTCATATGTCCATCCCCTCATCCCCGGGATTAACCGAGTGAACCTTCTTTGTACTGACTCGAGAGCAAGTATGTCTTTTCTTAAGTATGGACACCAAAACTGTATGCAGTATTCCAGGTGCAGTCTCACCAATACCTTGTACAACTGAAGCAATACCTCCCTATTTTTATATTCTATCCCCCTAGCAATGAAAGCCAACATTCCATTGGCCTTCTTAATCACTTGCTGCACCTGCATACTAACCTTTTGAGTTTCGTGCACCAGGACCCCCAGATCCCTTTGTACTTCAGTACTTTCCAGTTTCTTGCCATTAAGATAATAACTTGCTCTACGATTTTTCCTGCCAAAGTGCATAACCTCACACTTTCCAGTATTGTATTCCATCTGCCAAATCTCTGCCCACTTACTTAGCCTGTCGATGTCCCCTTGCAGGTTTTTTATGTCCTCACTCACTACTTTCCCTCCCATCTTAGTATCATCTGCAAACTTTGATATGTTACACTCGGTCCCCTCCTCCAAATCGTTAATATAGATTGTAAAGAGTTGGGGACCCAGCACTGACCCCTGTGGAACACCACTAGTTACTGATTGCTAGTCTGAGAATGAACCATTTATCCCAACTCTCTGCCTTCTGTTAGATAGCCAATCCTCTATCCATGCCAGAATATTACCCCCAATCCCGTGATTTTTTATCTTAAGCAATAATCTTTTGTGTGGCACCTTGTCAATGCCTTTTGGAAGTCTAAATACACTACGTCCACTGGTTCCCCTTTATTCACCCTATATGTTACTTCCTCAAAGAACTCCAGCAAATTTGTCAAACATGACTTCCCCTTCATAAAACCATGCTGACTTTGTCCTATTAAATTATGATTATCCAAATGTCCTGTTACTGTCTCCTTAATAATGGACTCCAAAATTTTACCTACCACAGATGTTAGGCTTACCGGTCTATAGTTTCCAGCCTTCTGTCTACTGCCCTTTTTAAATAAGGGTGTTACATTAGCAGTTTTCCAGTCTGCCGGGACCTTTGCTGAGTCCAGGGAGTTTTGGAAAATTATTACTAATGCATCCACAATCCCTACTGCCACTTCCCTCAAGACACTAGGATGTAAGCCATCAGGTCCAGGTGATTTATCCGCCTTGAGTCCCATTATTTTACCGAGTACCACTTCCTTAGTGATTTTGATCATGTTTAGCTCCTCCCCCCCTATAGCCCCCTGTTTGTCCAGTGTTGGGATATTCTTAGTGTCCTCTACTGTAAAGACTGATACAAAATATTCATTCAGTGTTTTTGCCATCTCCATATTTGCCACCATTAATTTCCCGGTCTCATCCTCTAAGGGACCAACATTTACTTTAGCCCCCCTTTTTCTTTTTATATAACTATAAAAACTCTTACTATCTGTTTTTATATTTTTTGCTAATTTACTTTCATAATCTATCTTCCCTTTCTTAATCAATCTTTTTGTTATTTTTTGCTGTCTTTTAAAGTTTTCCCAATCCTCTATCCTCCCACTAGATTTGGCTACCTTATATGCCCTTGTTTTTAGTCGAATACTATCCTTAATTTCTTTACTTAGCCACGGATGGCTGTCTTTTCTTTTACACCCTTTTCTTCTCAGTGGAATATATTTTTTTTGGAAGTTGTAAAATAACTCCTTAAATGTACACCACTGATCATGTATCGTCTTACCCTTTAATCTATTTTCCCAATCCACTCTACTCAATTCCGCTCTCATACCTTCATAGTCTCCTTTATTCAAGCTTAGCATGCTTGTTTGAGATCCAACCTTCTCACCCTCTAATTGAATATGGAATTCAACCATGTTATGGTCACTCATTCCAAGGGGATCCTTTACTAGGACATTTTTAATTCATCCTGTCTCGTTACACAGGACCAGATCTAAGGTTGCTTGCCCCCTGGTCGGTTCAGTTACATACTGCTCAAGAAACCCATCCCTAATACACTCAATGAACTCATCCTCAAGGCAGCCCTGCCCAATTTGATTTGTCCAATTAATATGATAGTTAAAATCCCCCATAATTATAGATGTTCCCTTATTACAAGCCTCAACTATTTCCTGATTGATACTCCGTCCAACAGAGTTGCAACTGTTCGGAGGCCTATAGATTACGCCCACTAGTGTTTTTTCCCCCTTATTAGTCCTTATCTCCACCCAAACTGTTTCATTATCCTGATCTTTTGACCCAATATCATTTCTCTGTATTACAGTGATTCCTCCCTTTATTAACATAGCCACCCCACCTCCCCTTCCTTCCTGCCTGTCCTTCCTGATCGTTAAATAACCTGGTATGTTTAATTCTCAGGCATTGTCACCCTGCAGCCATGTTTCTGTAATGGCCACAAGATTATACCCATATGTAGTTATTTGTGCCATTAACTTGTCTATTTTGTTACGAATGCTACATGCATTCAGATAGAGAACTTTCAAATATGTTTTGTGACACTTAGTTCCTGCTTTTGCCCTTTTTATTACTTTACCTTTTACTCCATACCTTCTGCCCCTTCCTGACACGCTCTGGTTTTTAATTTCCCCACTGCTACCTAAGTCTATGACCTTCTCTGTTGTCATTTTTATTATTTGCTCTCTAGGAACCTCCCCCCCACTAGTTAGTTTAAAGCCCTCTCTACAGCCCTAGTTATATGATCCGCCAGGACTCTAGTCGCAGCACTGGCCAAGTGAAGCCCGTCCCAACGGAACAGCTCCCTCCTGCCCCAGTACTGGTGCCAGTGTCCCAGGAAGCAAAACCCATTTCTCCCACACCAGTCTTTGAGCCACGCATTTAACTCTCTAATTTTATTTGTCCTAGCCAAATTCGCTCGTGGCTCAGGTAATAACCCTTGAGGTTCTGTTTTTTAATTTGACCCCTAGCTGCTCATACTCCTTTAACAGAACCAGCTTCCTAGTCCTATCTACTTCGTTTGTACCAACACGGGCCACGACAACTGGATCCACCCCCTCCCACTGCAAGTGTCTTTCCAGCCCAGAGGAGATGACCTTAACCCTGGCACCGGGTAGGCAACACAGCCTTCGGGACTCTCGCTCTCGGCTGCAGAGAACTCTATCTATCCCCCTAATAATACTACCACTACAACATTTCTATTTACTCCCCCCTCTTGAATGGCCCCCCATTCCACGGTGCTGTGGCCAGCTTGCTCATCCTCCCTGCAGTCCCTACTCCTGTCCCCACAGGGAGTAAGAACCTCGAACCTGTTGGACAAGAGCAAGGGCTGCGGCTCCTCCAGCTCTACCTCCTGGATCCCCGTACCTGCCTCACTCGTAGTCACACTGTCCTGTCCCTGACCATGGGCTACATCTGAATTAATTAACTTCATAGGTGTGACCACCTCCTGATACACAGAGTCCTTCTCCCCCTCCCTGATGTGTCGCAGTGTCTGAAGCTCAGACTCCAGCTCATCAACACGGAGCTGGAGTTCCTGTAGCAGCAGACACTTGTCATAAATGTAATCACCGTGAGCCTCAAAGGGGTCCACCGACTCCCACATCTCGCAACAGTAACACATCACCTGCTCCATTCTATGTAATTAATTAAATTTTTTATTGTTAGTTATGGACACCCTCTGCCCGATTTTGATTCTCGTATCCCCTTTAATTAATTGGATTGAAATTAAATCAATCCCTCTAATTACACCAGTTAAATGGTTTACCAACAGTCACTCTGCACCAGAAAGGCCTTATTAACTATAACCCACAGAGTTAAAGTTTGAAAAGAGCACCTAACACCCCACTTACCCTAACTCACACTTACCCAAACTCACAGCACTCTCTGATGACTCGCACTTACCCAAACTCACAGCACTCTCTGCTGACTCGCACTTACCCAAACTCACAGCACTCTCTGCTGACTCGCACTTACCCAAACTCACAGCACTCTCTGCTGACTCGCACTTACCCAAACTCACAGCACTCTCTGATGACTCGCACTCAGTGCTTGCTCGCACTAGGACTGGTCTTTTTATACTGTTTGTTTGTTTACAGCCAAATGAGTCACCCCTGCTGATTGGTTAGAAAACTGGTTTCCACTGCCTGCTGTGCCAATTTACTCCTACTGCAGTGTAACCTTGTTTTACTCTTCTTAAACCAACAGAATCCCAAATATTTAACTTTTCCCCTTTACTTAAACTGCTTAAGTAATCTTATCAAGAATGATTTAAAGAGAAATAACAATTAAAGAACTCCCACACTTACCCAAACTCACAGCACTCTCTGATGACTCACACTCAGTGCTTGTTCGCACTAGGACTGGTCTTTTTATACTGTTTGTTTGTTTACAGCCAAATGAGTCACCCCTGCTGATTGGTTAGAAAACTGGTTTCCACTGCCTGCTGTGCCAATTTACTCCTACTGCAGTGTAACCTTGTTTTACTCTTCTTAAACCAACAGAATCCCAAATATCCCAAAAATGAGACCATGACGGCCATGTTTGTTGTGACGGGGAGGCCATGTTCGTTGTGGCCAGGGAGGACATGTTCGTTGTGACCAGGGCGGACATATACCTTGTGACCAGGGCGGCAAGTACATTGTGACCAGGGCGGACAGGTACATTGTGACCAGGGCGGACATGTACATTGTGACCAGGGCGGACATGTGCGTTGTGACCAGGGCAGACATGTACGTTGTGACCAGGGCGATTATGTACGTTGAAATTAGGGCGGCCATGTTTGTTGTGACCAGGGCGGCCATGTTTATTCTGACCAGGGCGGACATGTTTGCTGTGACATGGGTGGATATGTTTGTTGTGACCAGGGCGGCCATGTACGTTGTGACCAGGGTGGTCATGTTTGTTGGGACCAGGGCGGCCATGTTTATTCTGACCAGGGCGGACATATACGTTTTGACCAGGGCAGCCATGTTTGTTGTGACCAGGGTAGCCATGTACGTTGTGACCAGGGCGGCCATGTTTGTTGTGACCAGGGCGGCCATGTTTATTCTGACCAGGGCAGACATGCACATTGTGACCAGTGCAGCCATGTTTGTTGTGACCAGGGCGGCCATGTTTATTCTGACCAGGACGGCAATGTTTATTCTGACCAGGGCGGCCATGTACGTTGAGAGCAGGGCGGCCATGATTGTTGTGACAGCGGCGGCCATGTTGGTTGTGACCAGCGAGGACATGTTTGTTGTGACCAGGGTGGACGTGTACCTTGTGACCAAGGCGGCCATGTATGCTGTGACCAGGGCGGACATGTACATTGTGACCAGGGCAGCCATGTATTTTGTGACCAGGGTGGACATGTACGTTGTGACAAGGGCGGCCATGTTCATTGTGACCAGGGCAGACATGTACGTTGTGACCAGGGCAGCCATGTTTATTCTGACCAGGGCAGACATGTACGTTGTGACCAGGGCGGCCATGTTCGTTGTGACCAGGGCAGACATATACGTTGTGACCAGGGCAGCCATGTTTATTCTCACCAGGGCGCACATGTACATAGTGACCAGGGCGGCGATGTTTATCCTGACCAGAGCGGACATGTTTGTTGTGACCAGAGCAGCCATGTACGTAATGACCAGGGTGGCCATGGTTATTCTGACGAGGGTGGCCATGTTTATTCTGACCAGTGCGGCCATGTTCGTTGTGACCAGGGCGGACATGTACGTTGAGTCCAGGGCAGCCATTTTTGTTGTGACAAGAGCGGCCATGTTGGTTGTGACCAGGGTGGCATTGTTCGTTGTGATCAGGGCGGACATGAACCTTGTGACCAGGGTGGACATGTATGTTGTGAGCAGTGCGTCCATGTTTTTTGTGAACAGGGCAGACATGTGTACTCTGACCAGGGTGGACATGTTTGTTGTGACCAGGGCGGACATGTTTGTTGTGAACGTGGCGGACATGTTTGTTGTGACCAGGGCGGCCATGTTTATTCTGACCAGGGCGGCCATGTACGTTGTGACCAGGGTGGACATGTTTGTTGTGACCAGGGTGGACATGTGCATTGTGACCAGGGTGGCCATGCTTATTCTGACCAGGATGACCATGTTCTTGTGACCAGGGCGGCCATGTTTATTCTGACCATGGCAGACATGTGCGTTGTGACCAGGGCGGTCATGTTTATTCTGACCAGGGCAGACATGGCCGTTGTGACCAGGGCGGACATGTGCGTTTTGACCAGGGCGGACATGTAAGTTGTGACCAGGGTGGACATGTACGTTTTGAGCAGGGTGGACATGTATGTTGGAACCAGGGCTGACATGTATGTTGTGAGCAGGGTGGACATGTACGTTGTGAGCAGGGCGGACATGTACGTTGTGAGCAGGGCGGACACGTACGGTGTGAGCCGGGTGGACATGTACATTGTGAGCAGGGTGGACATTTACGTTGTGACCAGGGCGGCCAAGTTTATTCTGACCAGTGCGGCCATGATTATTCTGACCAGGGCGGCAATCTTTATTCTGACCAGGGCGGCCATTTTTCCTCAGACAAGGGCGGCCATATACGTTGAGACCAGGGCGGCCATGGTTGTTGCGACAAGGGTGGCCATGTTGGTTGTGACCAGGGCGGACATGTACCTTGTGACCAGGGAGACATGTACGTTGTGACCAGAGCAGCCATGTTTATTCTGACCAGGGCAGATATGTAAGTTGTGACCAGGGCAAACATGTACGGTGTGACCAGGGCAGCCATGTTAATTCTGACCAGTGCGGACATGTACGTTGTCACCAGGTCAGACATGTTGATTCTGACCACGGTGGACATGTATGTTGTGACCAGGGCGGCCATGTTTGTTGTGACCAGTGCGGACATGTACGTTGTGGCCAGGGCGGACATGTTTGCTGTGACCAGGGCGGTCATGTACGTTTAGACCAGGGCGGCCAAGTTTATTCTGACCAGGGCAGCCATGATTATTCTGACCAGGGCGGCAATGTTTATTCAGACCAGGGCGGCTATGCATATTCAGACCAGGACGGCCATGTACGTTGAGACCAGGGCGGCCATGTTTTTTGTGACAAGGGCGGTCATGTGGGTTGTGACCAGGGCGGACATGTACCTTGTGACCAGGGCGGACCTGTACGTTGTGACGAGGGCAGCCATGTTTATTCTGACCAGGGCGCACATGTACATAGTGACCAGGGCGGCCATGTTTATTCTGAACAGAGCGGATATGTTTGTTGTGACCAGGGCAGCCATGTAAGTTGTGACCAGGGTGGCCATGTATGTTGTGACCAGGGCAGCCATGTTTGTTGTGACCAGTGCGGACATGTACGTTGTGGCCAGGGCGGACATGTTTGCTGTGACCAGGGCGGCCATGTTTATTCTGTCCATGGCGGACATGTGCGTTGTGACCAGGGCGGCCATGTTTATTCTGACCAGGGCGGACATGGTCGTTGTGACCAGGGCGGACATGTGCGTTTTGACCAGGGTGGACATGTAAGTTGTGACCAGGGTGGACATGTACGTTGTGAGCAGGGTGGACATGTATGTTGGGACCAGGGCTGACATGTAGGTTGTGAGCAGGGTGGACATGTACGTTGTGAGCAGGGCGGACATGTACGTTGTGAGCAGGGCGGACATGTATGTTGTGAGCAGGGTGGACATTTACGTTGTGACCAGGGCGGCCAAATTTATTCTGACCAGGGCGGCAATCTTTATTCTGACCAGGGCGGCCATTTTTCTTCAGACAAGGGCGGCCATATACGTTGAGACCAGGGCGGCCATGTTTGTTGTGACAAGGGCGGCCATGTTGGTTGTGACCCGGGCGGACATGTACCTTGTGACCAGGGAGACATGTACGTTGTGACCAGAGCAGCCATGTTTATTCTGACCAGGGCAGATATGTAAGTTGTGACCAGGGCAAACATGTACGGTGTGACCAGGGCAGTCATGTTAATTCTGACCAGTGCGGACATGTACGTTGTCACCAGGTCAGACATGTTGATTCTGACCACGGTGGACATGTATGTTGTGACAAGGGTGTCCATGTTTGTTGTGACCAGGGCAGACATGTATGTTGTGACCAGGGCGGCCATGTTTATTCTGACCAGGTCAGACATGTACCTTGTGACCAGGGCGGCAATGTACATTGTGACCAGGGCGGCCATGTATGTTGTGACCAGGGTAGCCATGTTTATTCTGACCAGGGTGGACATGTACGTTGTGACCAGGGCGGCCATGTTTGTTGTGACCAGTGCGGACATGTACGTTGTGGCCAGGGCGGACATGTTTGCTGTGACCAGGGCGGTCATGTACGTTGAGACCAGGGCGGCCAAGGTTATTCTGACCAGGGCGGCCATGATTATTCATACCAGGACGGCAATGTTTATTCTGACCAGGGCGGCTACGCATATTCAGACCAGGGCGGCCATGTATGTTGAGACCAGGGCGGCCATGTATTTTGTGACAAGGGCGGCCATGTTGGTTGTGACCAGGGCGGACATGTACCTTGTGACCAGGGCGGACCTGTACGTTGTGACGAGGGCAGCCATGTTTATTCTGACCAGGGCGCACATGTACATAGTGACCAGGGCGGCGATGTTTATTCTGAACAGAGCAGATATGTTTGTTGTGACCAGGGCAGCCATGTAAGTTGTGATCAGGGCGGCCATGTATGTTGTGACCAGGGCAGCCATGTTTATTCTGACCAGGGTGGACATGTACGTTGTGACCAGGGCAGCCATGTACGTTGTGGCCAGGGCGGACATGTTTGCTATGACCTGGGCGGTCATGTACGCTGAGTCCAGGGCAGCCATGTTTATTCTCACCAGGGCGCACATGTACATAGTGACCAGGGCGGCGATGTTTATTCTGACCAGAGCGGACATGTTTGTTGTGACCAGGGCAGCCATGTACGTTGTGACCAGGGCAGCCATGTTTATTTTGACCAGGGCGGACATGTACATTGTGACCAGAGCGGCAATGTACGTTGTGTCCAGGGCGAACATGTACGTTGTGACCAGGGCAGCCATGTTTTTCTGACCAGGGCGGACATGTACGTTGTCACCCGGTCGGACATGTTGATTCTGACCAGGGCGGACATGTACGTTGTGACAAGGGTGGCCATGCTTGTTGTGACCAGGGTAGACATGTACGTTGTGACCAGGGCGGCCATGTTTATTCTGACCAGGGCAGACATATATGTTGTGACAAGGGCAGCCATGTTTATTTTGACCAGGGTGGACGTGTACATTGTGATCAGAGCGGCCATGTTTGTTGTGACCCCTGCGTACATGTACGTTGTGGCCAGGGCGGACATGTTTGCTGTGAACAGGGCGGAGATGTACGTTTGACCAGGGCGGCCATGTTCACCCTGACCAGGGTTGGCCATGTTTGTTGTGACCAGGGCGGACATGTATGTAGTGACCAGGGCAGCGAGGTTTATTCTGACCAGAGCGGACATGTTTGTTGTGACCAGGGCGGACATGTACATTGTGACCAGGGCGGCAATGTACGTTGTGACCAGGGCGGGTATGTACATTGTGACCAGGTCTGACATGTTGATTCTGACCAGGGTGAAAATGTATGTTGTGACCAGGGCGGCCATGTTTATTCTGGCCAGGGTGGACATGTACGTTGTCATCAGGACGGCCATGTTTGTTGTGACCAGTGCGGACATGTACGTTGTGACGAGGGCGGTCATGTTTATCCTGACCAGGGTGGCCATGTTTGTTGTGACCAGGGCGGCGATGTTTATTCTGACCAGAGCGGACATATTTGTTGTGACCAGGGCAGCCATGTACGTTGTGACCAGTATGGCCATGTTTATTCTAACCAGGGCGGACATGTACATAGTGACCAGTGCGGCGATGTTTATTCTGTCCAGGACGGCCAGGTTTATTCTGACCAGGGTGGCAATGTACCTTGTGACCAAGGCGGACATGTACGTTGTGACCAGGGCAGCCGTTTTTATGCTGACCAGGGCGTACATGTGCGTTGTGACCAGGACGAACATGTACGTTGTGACCAGGGAAGCCATGTTTATTCTGACCAGGGCAGACATGTACGTTGTGACCAGGGTGGCCATGTTTGTTGTGACCAGTACGGACATGTAGGTTGTGGCCAGGGTGGACATGTTTGCTGTGACCAGGGCGGTCATGTACGTTGAGACCAGGGCAGCCAAGTTTATTCTGCCCAGGGCGGCCATGTACATTGAGACTAGGGCGGCCATGTTTGTTGTGACAAGGTCGGCCATGTTGGTTGTGACCAGGGCAGCCATGTACGTTGTGACCAGAGTGGCTATGTTTGTTGTGACCAGGGCGGACATGTACGTAGTGACCAGGGCGGCGATATTTATTCTGACCAGAGCGGACGTGTTTGTTCTGATCAGGGCAGCCATGTACGTTGTGACCAGTGCGGCCAGGTTTATTCTGAGCAGGGCGGCAATGTACGTTGTGACCAAGGCAGACATGTATGTTGTGACCAGGGCAGCCATGTTTATGCTGACCAGGGCGGACATGAACGTTGTGAGCAGGGTGGCAAAGTACGTTGTGACCAGGACAAACATGTACGTTGTGACCAGGGCAGCCATGTTTATGCTGACCAGGGCAGCCATGTACGTTGTGACCAGGGCAGCCATGTTTAATCTGACCAGTGCGGACATCTACGTTGTGACCAGAGCGGCAATGTACGTTGTGAACAGGGCGAACATGTACATTGTGACCAGGGCAGCCATGTTTATTCTGACCAGGGCAGACATGTACGTTGTCACCAGGTTGGACATGTTGATTCTGACCATGTACGTTGTGACAAGGGAGGCCATGTTTGTTGTGATCAGGCTGGACATGTGCATTGTGACCAGGGCGGCCATATTTATTCTGACCAGGGCAGACATGTACCTGGTGACCAGGGCGGCAATGTACATTCTGACCAGGGTGGACATGTATGTTGTGACGAGGGAGGCCATGTTTGTTGTGACCAGTGCGGGCATGTACATTGTTGCCAGGGCGGACATGTTTGCTGTGACCAGGGCGGAGATGTACGTTGTGACCATGGCGGCCATGTTTATCCTGACCAGGGTGGCCATGTTTCTTGTGACCAGGGCGGACATATACGTAATGACCAGGGCGGTGATGTTTATTCTGACCAGAGCGGACATGATTGTTGTGACCAGGGCAGCCATGTACCTTGTGACCAGTGCAACCATATTTATTCTGACCAGGGCGGACATGTATGTAGTGACCAGGACGGCGATATTTATTCTGAGCAGGGTGGCCAGGTTTATTCTGACCAGGGCGGCCATGTTCGTTGTGACCAGGGCGGACATGTACATTGCGAGCAGGGCGGCCATGTTTGTTGTGACAAGGGTGGCCATGTTGGTTGTGACCAGGGCGGCCATGTACCTTGTGACCAGGGCGGCAATATACGTTGTGACGAGGGCGAACATGTACCTTTTGACCAGGGCGGCAACGTACGTTGTTACCAGGGCGACCATGTACGTTGTGACAAGGATGGCCATGTTCGTTGTGACCAGGTCGGACATGTTGATTCTGACCAGGGCGGAAATGTACGTTGTGACAAGGGTGACCATGTTTGTTGTGACCAGGGCAGACATATACGTTGTGACCAGGGCGGCAATGTACGTTGTGACCAGGGAGGGTATGTACGTTGTGACCAGGTCGGACATGTTGATTCTGACCAGGGCGGACATGTACATTGTGACAAGGGAGGCCATGTTTGTTGTAAGCAGGTTGGACATGTATGTTGTGACCAGGGCGGCCATGTTTATTCTGACCAGGGCAGACATGTACCTTGTGACTAGGCTGGCAATGTACATTGTGACCAGGGTGGACATGTATGTTGTGACCAGGGCAGCTATGTTTATTCTGACCAGGGCGGCCAGGTTTATTCTGACCAGGGCAGCAATGTACCTTGTGACCAGGGTGGACATGTAGGTTGTTACCAGGGCAGCCATGTTTTTGCTGACCAGGGCGGACATATACGTTGTGACCAGGACGAACATATAAGTTGTGACCAGGGCAGCCATGTTTATTCTGACCAGGGCGGACATATACGCTGTCACCAGTTTGGACATGTTGATTCTGACCAGGGCGGACATGTACGTTGTGACAAGGGTGGCCATGTTTGTTGTGACCAGGGTGGATATATACGTTGTGACCAGGGCGGACATGTTGATTCTGACCAGGGCAGACATGTAACTTGTGAACAGGGTGGCAATGTACATTGTGGCCAGGGCAGACATGTATGTTGTGGCCAGGGCAGCCTTGTATATTCTGACCAGGGTGGACATGTATGTTGTGACCAGGGCAGCCATGTTTGTTGTGACCAGTGCGGACATGTACGTTGTAGCCAGGGCGGACATGTTTGCTGTGACCAGGGCGGCCGTGTTTATCCTGACCAGGGTGGCTATGTTTGTTGTGACCAGGGCGGACATGTACGTAATGACCAGGGCGGCGATGTTTATTCTGACCAGAGCGGACATGTTTCTTGTGACCAGGGCAGCCATATACGTTGTGACCAGTGCGGCCAGGTTTATTCTGACCAGGGCGGCAATGTACGTTGTGACCAGGGCGAACATGTACGTTGTGACCAGGGCAGCCATGTTTATTCTGGCCAGGGCGGACATGTACGTTGCAACCAGGTCGGACATGTTGATTCTGACCAGGGCGGACATGTACGTTGTGACAAGGGTGGCCATGTTTGTTGTGGCCAGGGTGGACATGTACATTTTGACCAGGGCGGCCATGTTTATTCTCACCAGGGCAGATATGTACCTTGTGACCAGGGCGGCAATGTACATTGTGACCAGGGCGGACATGTATATTGTGACCAGGGCAGCCATGCTTATTCTGACCAGTGTGGAAATGTACGTTGTGACCAGGGCGGCGATATTTGTTGTGACCAGTGCGGACATGTACCTTCTGGCCAGGGCGGACATGTTTGCTGTGACCAGGGTGGCCATCTTTATTCTGACCAGAGCGGACATGTTTGTTGTGACCAGGGCAGCCATATATGTTGTGACCAGTGCGACCATGTTTATTCTGACCAGGGTGAACATGTACGTTGTGACCAGGGCGGACATGTACATTGCGAGCAGGGCGACCATGTTTGTTGTGACAAGGGCGGCCAGGTTTGTTGTGACCAGGGCGGCAAGGTACCTTGTGACCAGGGCGGCAATGTACGTTGTGACAAGGGCGGACATGTACCTCTTGACCAGAGCGGCAATGTACATTGTGACCAGGGCAGTCATGTACGTTGTTACAAGGGCGGCCATGTACGTTGTGACCAGGGTGGCCATGTTCGTAGTGACCAGGTCGGACATGTTGATTCTGATCAGGGCGGACATGTATGTTGTGACAAGGGTGGCCATGTTTGTTGTGACCAGGGCGGACATGTACGTTTTGACTTGGGTGGGTATGTACATTGTGACCAGGGCGGACATGTTTATTCTGACCAGGGCAGACATGTAGATTGTGACCAGGGCGGCAATGTACATTGTGACCAGGGCGGACATGTATGTTGTGACCAGGGCAGCCATGTTTATTCTGACCAGGGTGGACATGTACGTTGTGACCAGGGCGGCCATGTTTGCTGTGTCCAGGGCGGACATGTACGTTGTGACCAGGGCGGGCATGTGTATCCTGACCAGGGTGGCCATGCTTGTTGTGACCAGGGCGCACATGTACATAGTGGCCAGGGCGGCGATGTTTATTGTGACCAGAGCGGACATGTTTGTTGTGACCAGGGTAGACATGTACGTTGTGACCAGTGCGGCCATGTTTATTCTGACCAGGGCGGATATGTACATAGTGACCAGGGCGGCGATGTTTATTCTGAACAGGGCAACCAGGTTTATTCTGACCAGGGCAGCAATGTACCTTTTGACCAGGGCAGACATGTACGTTGTGACCAGGGCAGCCATATTTATGCTGACCAGGGCGGACATGTACGTTGTGACCAGGGCGGCAATGTACGTTGTGACCAGGACGAACATGTACGTTGTGACCAGGGCAGCCATGTTTATTCTGACCAGGGCGGACATGTACGTTGTCAACAGGTCGGACATGTTGATTCTGACCAGGGCGGTCATGTACGTTGTGACAAGGGTGGCAATGTTTGTTGTGACCAGGGCGGCCATGTTTATTCTGACCAGGGCAGACATGTACCTTGTGACCAGGGCGGCAATGTACATTGTGACCCGGGCGGACATGTATGTTGTGACAAGGGCAGCCATGTTTATTCTGACCAGGGTGGACATGTACGTTGTGACGAGGGTGGCCATGTATGTTGTGGCCAGTGCGGACATGTACGTTGTGACCATGGCGGCCATGTTTATCTTGACCAGGGTGGCCATTTTTGTTGTGACCAGGGCAGACATGTACATAGTGACCAGGGCAGTGATGTTTATTCTGACCAGAGCCGACATGTTTGTTGTGACCAGGGCAGCCATGTACCTTGTGACCAGTGCATCCATATTTAATCTGACCAGGGCAGGCATGTATGTAGTGACCAGGACGGCGATATTTATTCTGACCAGGGCGGCCAGGTTTATTCTGACCAGGGCGGCCATGTTCGTTGTGACCAGTGCGGACATGTACATTTCGAACAGGGCGGCCATGTTTGTTGTGACAAGGGTGGCCATGTTGGTTCTGGCCAGGGCGGCCATGTACTTTGTGAATAGGGCGGCAATATACGTTGTGACGAGGGCGGAAATGTACCTTTTGACCAGGGCGGCAATGTACGTTGTTACCAGAGCGGCCATGTACGTTGTGACCAGGGTGGCCATGTTCGTTGTGACCAGGTCGGACATGTTGACTCTGACCAGGGCGGAAATGTACGTTGTGAAAAGGGTGGCCATGTTTCTTGTAACCAGGGCGGACATATACGTTGTGACCAGGGCGGCAATGTACGTTGTGACCAGGACGGGTATGTACATTGCGACCAGGTCGGACATGTTGATTCTGACCAGGGATGACATGTACATTGTGACAAGGGTGGCCATGTTTGTTGTGAGCAGGTTGGACATGTATGTTGTGACCAGGGCGGCCATGTTTATTCTGACCAGGGCAGACATGTACCTTGTGACTAGGCCGGCAATGTACATTGTGACCAGGGTGGACATGTACGTTGTGACCAGGGCGGCCATGTTTGTTGTTACCAGTGTGGACATGTACGTTGTGGCCAGGCAGACATGTTTGCTGTGAGCAGGGCGGACATGTACGTTGAGACCAGGCCGGGCATGTTTATCCTGACCAGGGTGGCCATATTTGTTGTGACCAGGGCGCACATGTACATAGTGACCAGGGTGGCGATGTTTATTCTGACTGGAGCGGACATGTTTCTTGTGACCAGGGCAGCCATATACGTTCTGACCAGTGTGGCCAGGTTTATTCTGACCAGGGCGGCAATGTACGTTGTGACCAGGGCGAACATGTACGTTGTGACCAGGGCAGCCATGTTTATTCTGACCAGGGCGGACATGTACGTTGCCACCAGGTTGGACATGTTGATTCTGACCAGGGCGGACATGTACGTTGTGACAAGGGTGGCCATGTTTGTTGTGACCAGGGTGGACATGTACGTTGTGACCAGGGCGGCCATGTTTATTCTCACCAGGGCAGACATGTACCTTGTGACCAGGACGGCAATGTACATTGTGACCAGGGCGGACATGTATGTTGTGACCAGGGCAGCCATGTTTATTCTGACCAGGGTGGAAATGTACGTTGTGACCAGGGCGGCGATGTTTGTTGTGACCAGTGCGGACATGTACCTTGTGGCCAGGGCGGACATGTTTGCTGTGACCAGGGCAGAGATGTATGTTGTGACCAGGGCGGCCATCTTTATTCTGACCAGAGCGGACATGTTTGTAGTGACCAGGGCAGCCATATATGTTGTGACTAGTGCGGCCAGGTTTTTTCTGACCAGGGCGGCCATGTTCATTGTGACCAGGGCGGACATGTACATTGCAAGCAGGGCGGCCATGTTTGTTGTGACAAGGGCGGCCAGGTTGGTTGTGACCAGGGCGGCAATGTACGTTGTGACAAGGGCGGACATGTACCTTGTGACCAGAGCGGCAATGTACATTGTGACCAGGGCAGTCATGTACGTTGTTACCAGGGCGGCCATGTACGTTGTGACCAGGTTGGCCATGTTCGTAGTGACCAGGTCGGACATGTTGATTCTGATCAGGGCGGACATGTATGTTGTGACAAGGGCGGCCATGTTAATTGTGACCAGGGCGGACATGTATGTTTTGACCTGGGTGGGTATGTATGTTGTGACCAGGGCGGACATGTTTATTCTGACCAGGGCAGACATGTAGATTGTGACCAGGGCGGCAATGTACGTTGTGACCAGGGCGAACATTTACGTTGTGACCAGGGCAGCCATGTTTATTCTGAACAGGGCGGACATGTACGTTGCCACCAGGTCGGACATGTTGATTCTGACCAGGGCGGACATGTACGTTGTGACAAGGGTGGCCATGTTTGTTGTGACCAGGGTGGACATGTATGTTGTGACCAGGGCGGCCATGTTTATTCTCACCAGGGCAGACATGTACCTTGTGACCAGGGCGGCAATGTACATTGTGACCAGGGTGGACATGTATGTTGTGACCAGGGCAGCCATGTTTATTCTGACCAGGGTGGAAATGTACGTTGTGACCAGGGCGGCGATGTTTGTTGTGACCAGTGCGGACATGTACCTTGTGGCCAGGGCAGACATGTTTGCTGTGAGCAGGGCGGACATGTACGTTGAGACCAGGCCGGGCATGTTTATCCTGACCAGGGTGGCCATATTTGTTGTGACCAGGGCGCACATGTACATAGTGACCAGGGTGGCGATGTTTATTCTGACTGGAGCGGACATGTTTCTTGTGACCAGGGCAGCCATATACGTTCTGACCAGTGTGGCCAGGTTTATTCTGACCAGGGCGGCAATGTACGTTGTGACCAGGGCGAACATGTACGTTGTGACCAGGGCAGCCATGTTTATTCTGACCAGGGCGGACATGTACGTTGCCACCAGGTTGGACATGTTGATTCTGACCAGGGCGGACATGTACGTTGTGACAAGGGTGGCCATGTTTGTTGTGACCAGGGTGGACATGTACGTTGTGACCAGGGCGGCCATGTTTATTCTCACCAGGGCAGACATGTACCTTGTGACCAGGACGGCAATGTACATTGTGACCAGGGCGGACATGTATGTTGTGACCAGGGCAGCCATGTTTATTCTGACCAGGGTGGAAATGTACGTTGTGACCAGGGCGGCGATGTTTGTTGTGACCAGTGCGGACATGTACCTTGTGGCCAGGGCGGACATGTTTGCTGTGACCAGGGCAGAGATGTATGTTGTGACCAGGGCGGCCATCTTTATTCTGACCAGAGCGGACATGTTTGTAGTGACCAGGGCAGCCATATATGTTGTGACTAGTGCGGCCAGGTTTTTTCTGACCAGGGCGGCCATGTTCATTGTGACCAGGGCGGACATGTACATTGCAAGCAGGGCGGCCATGTTTGTTGTGACAAGGGCGGCCAGGTTGGTTGTGACCAGGGCGGCAATGTACGTTGTGACAAGGGCGGACATGTACCTTGTGACCAGAGCGGCAATGTACATTGTGACCAGGGCAGTCATGTACGTTGTTACCAGGGCGGCCATGTACGTTGTGACCAGGTTGGCCATGTTCGTAGTGACCAGGTCGGACATGTTGATTCTGATCAGGGCGGACATGTATGTTGTGACAAGGGCGGCCATGTTAATTGTGACCAGGGCGGACATGTATGTTTTGACCTGGGTGGGTATGTATGTTGTGACCAGGGCGGACATGTTTATTCTGACCAGGGCAGACATGTAGATTGTGACCAGGGCGGCAATGTACGTTGTGACCAGGGCGAACATTTACGTTGTGACCAGGGCAGCCATGTTTATTCTGAACAGGGCGGACATGTACGTTGCCACCAGGTCGGACATGTTGATTCTGACCAGGGCGGACATGTACGTTGTGACAAGGGTGGCCATGTTTGTTGTGACCAGGGTGGACATGTATGTTGTGACCAGGGCGGCCATGTTTATTCTCACCAGGGCAGACATGTACCTTGTGACCAGGGCGGCAATGTACATTGTGACCAGGGTGGACATGTATGTTGTGACCAGGGCAGCCATGTTTATTCTGACCAGGGTGGAAATGTACGTTGTGACCAGGGCGGCGATGTTTGTTGTGACCAGTGCGGACATGTACCTTGTGGCCAGGGCGGACATGTTTGCTGTGACCAGGGCAGAGATGAAGGTTGTGACCAGGGCGGCCATCTTTATTCTGACCAGAGCGGACATGTTTGTAGTGACCAGGGCAGCCATATATGTTGTGACTAGTGCGGCCAGGTTTTTTCTGACCAGGGCGGCCATGTTCATTGTGACCAGGGCGGACATGTACATTGCAAGCAGGGCGGCCATGTTTGTTGTGACAAGGGCGGCCAGGTTGGTTGTGACCAGGGCGGCAATGTACGTTGTGACAAGGGCGGACATGTACCTTGTGACCAGAGCGGCAATGTACATTGTGACCAGGGCAGTCATGTACGTTGTTACCAGGGCAGCCATGTACGTTGTGACCAGGGTGGCCATGTTCGTAGTGACCAGGTCGGACATGTTGATTCTGACCAGGGCGGACATGTATGTTTTGACCTGGGTGGGTATGTACGTTGTGACCAGGGCGGACATGTTTATTCTGACCAGGGCAGACATGTAGATTGTGACCAGGGCGGCAATGTACATTGTGACCAGGGCGGACATGTATGTTGTGACCAGGGCAGCCATGTTTATTCTGACCAGGGCGGACATGTATGTTGTGACCAGGATGGCCATGTTTGCTGTGTCCAGGGTGGACATGTACGTTGTGACCAGGGCGGGCATGTTTATCCTGACCAGGGTGGCCATGTTTGTTGTGACCAGGGCACACATGTACATAGTGGCCAGGGCGGCGATGTTTATTCTGACCAGAGCGGACATGTTTGTTGTGACCAGGGCAGCCATGTACGTTGTGACCAGTGCGGCCATGTTTATTCTGACCAGGGCGGATATGTACATAGTGACCAGGGCGGCGATGTTTATTCTGACCAGGGCAGCCAGGTTTATTCTGACCAGGGCGGCAATGTACCTTGTGGCCAGGGCAGACATGTACGTTGTGACCAGGGCAGCCATATTTATGCTGACCAGGGCGGACATGTACGTTCTGACCAGGGCGGCAATGTACGTTGTGACCAGGACGAACATGTACGTTGTGACCAGGGCAGCCATGTTTATTCTGACCAGGGCGGACATGTACGTTGTCACCAGGTCGGACATGTTGATTCTGACCAGGGCGGACATGTACGTTGTGACAAGGGTGGCCATGTTTGTGGTGACCAGGGTGGACATGTACGTTGTGACCAGGGCAGCCATGTTTATTCTGACCAGGGCAGACATGTACCTTGTGACCAGGGCGGCAATGTACATTGTGAGCAGGGCGGACATGTATGTTGTGACAAGGGCAGCCATGTTTATTCTGACCAGGGTGGACATGTACGTTGTGACGAGGGTGGCCATGTATGTTGTGACCAGTGCGGACATGTACGTTGTGACCATGGCGGCCATGTTTATCTTGACCAGGGTGGCCATGTTTGTTGTGACCAGGGCAGACATGTACGTAGTGACCAGGGCGGTGATGTTTATTCTGACCAGAGCCGACATGTTTGTTGTGACCAGGGCAGCCATGTACCTTGTGACCAGTGCAACCATATTTAATCTGACCAGGGCGGGCATGTATGTAGTGACCAGGACGGCGATATTTATTCTGACCAGGGCGGCCAGGTTTATTCTGACCAGGGCGGCCATGTTCGTTGTGACCAGTGCGGACATGTACATTTCGAGCGGGGCGGCCATGTTTGTTGTGACAAGGGCGGCCATGTTGGTTGTGGCCAGGGCGGCCATGTACCTTGTGAATAGGGTGGCAATATACGTTGTGACCAGGATGGACATGTTGACTCAGACCAGGGCGGAAATGTACGTTGTGACAAGGGTGGCCATGTTTGTTGTAACCAGGGCGGACATATACGTTGTGACCAGGGCGGCAATGTACGTTGTGACCAGGACGGGTATGTACATTGTGACCTGGTCGGACATGTTGATTCTGAACAGGGATGACATGTACATTGTGACAAGGGTGGCCATGTTTGTTGTGAGCAGGTTGGACTTGTATGTTGTGACCAGGGCGGCCATGTTTATTCTGACCAGGGCAGACATGTAACTTGTGACTAGGCCGGCAATGTACATTGTGACAAGGGCGGACATGTATGTTGTGACCAGGGCAGCCATGGATATTCTGACCAGTGTGGACATGTACGTTGTGACCAGGGCGGCCATGTTTGTTGTGACCAGTGTGGACATGTACGTTGTGGCCAGTGTGGACATGTTTGCTGTGACCAGGGCGGACATGTACATTGTGACCAGGCCGGGCATGTTTATCCTCACCAGGGCGGCCATGTTTGTTGTGACTAGGGCGGCCAGGTTTATTCTGACCAGGGCGGCAATGTACCTTGTGACCAGGGCAGAAATGTACATTGTGACAAGGGTGGCCATGTTTGTTGTGACCAGGGCGGACATATACGTTGTGACCAGGGCGGCAATGTATGTTGTGACCAGGACGGGTATGTACATTGTGACCAGATCAGACATGTTGATTCTGACCAGGGCGGACATGTACATTGTGACAAGGGTGGCCATGTTTGTTGTGAGCAGGTTGGACATGTATGTTGTGACCAGGGCGGCCATGTTTATTCTGACCAGGGCAGACATGTACCTTGTGACTAGGCCGGCAATGTACATTGTGACAAGGGCGGACATGTATGTTGTGACCAGGGCTGCCATGTTTGTTGTGACCAGCGTGGGCATGTACGTTGTGGCCAGTGCGGACATGTTTGTTGTGACCAGGGCGGACATGTACGTTGTGACCAGGCCGGGCATGTTTATCTTGACCAGGGTGGCCATGTTTGTTGTGACCAGGGCAGACATGTACGTCGTGACCAGGGCGGTGATGTTTATTCTGACCAGAGCCGACATATTTGTTGTGACCAGGGCAGCCATGTACCTTGTGACCAGTGCAACCATATTTAATCTGACCAGGGCGGGCATGTATGTAGTGACCAGGATGGCGATATTTATTCTGACCAGGGCGGCCAGGTTTATTCTGACCAGGGCGGCCATGTTCGTTGTGACCAGTGCGGACATGTACATTTCGAGCAGGGCGGCCATGTTTGTTGTGACAAGGGCGGCCATGTTGGTTGTGGCCAGGGCGGCCATGTACCTTGTGAATAGGGCGGCAATATACGTTGTGACGAGGGCGGAAATGTACCTTTTGACCACGGCGGCAATGTACGTTGTTACCAGGGCGGCCATGTACGTTGTGACCAGGGTGGCCATGTTCGTTGTGACCAGGTCGGACATGTTGACTCTGACCATGTATGTTGTGACCAGGGCAGCCATGTATATTCCGACCAGTGTGGACATGTACGTTGTGACAAGGGTGGCCATGTTTGTTGTAACCAGGGCGGACATATACGTTGTGACCAGGGCGGCAATGTACGTTGTGACCAGGACGGGTATGTACATTGTGACCAGGTCGGACATGTTGATTCTGACCAGGGATGACATGTACATTGTGACAAGGGTGGCCATGTCTGTTGTGAGCAGGTTGGACATGTATGTTGTGACCAGGGTGGCCATGTTTATTCTGACCAGGGCAGACATGTAACTTGTGACTAGGCCGGCAATGTACATTGTGACAAGGGCGGGCATGTATGTTGTGACCAGGGCAGCCATGTATATTCCGACCAGTGTGGACATGTACGTTGTGACCAGGGCGGCCATGTTTGTTGTGACCAGTGTGGACATGTACGTTGTGGCCAATGTGGACATGTTTGCTGTGACCAGGGCGGACATGTACATTGTGACCAGGCCGGGCATGTTTATCCTGACCAGGGCGGCCATGTTTGTTGTGACTAGGGCGGCCAGGTTTATTCTGACCAGGGCGGCAATGTACCTTGTGACCAGGGCAGAAATGTACGTTGTGACAAGGGTGGCCATGTTTGTTGTGACCAGGGCGGACATATACTTTGTGACCAGGGCGGCAATGTACGTTGTGACCAGGACGGGTATGTACATTGTGACAAGGGCGGACATGTATGTTGTGACCAGGGCGGCCATGTTTATTGTGACCAGTGTGGGCATGTACGTTGTGGCCAGTGCGGCCATGTTTATTCTGACCAGGGCAGACATGTACGTTGTGACCAGGCCGGGCATGTTTATCCTGACCAGGGTGGCCATGTTTCTTGTGACCAGAGCGCACATGTACATCGTGACCAGGGCGGCGATGTGTATTCTGACCAGAGCGGACATCTTTGTTGTGACCAGGGCAGCCATTTACGTTGTGACCAGTGCGGCCATGTTTATTCTGACCAGGGCGGCCAGGTTTATTCTGACCAGGGCGGCAATGTACCTTGTGACCAGGGCGGACATGTACGTTGTGACCAGGGCAGCCATGTTTATGCTGACCAGGGTGGACATATACGTTGTCACCAGGACGGACATGTTGATTCTGACCAGGGCGGACATGTACGTTGTGACAAGGGTGGCCATGTTTGTTGTGACCAGGATAGACATGGAAGTTGGACCAGGGCGGCCAGGTTTATTCTGACCAGGGTGGACATGTATGTTGTGACAAGCGCAGCCACGTTTATTCTGACCAGGGTGGACATGTACATTGTGATCAGAGCGGCCATGTTTGTTGTGACCCCTGCGTAAATGTACATTGTGACCAGGGCGGCCATGTTTATCCTGACCAGGATTGGCCATGTTTGTTGTGACCAGGGCAGACATGTACATAGTGACCAGGGCGGCGAGGTTTATTCTGACCAGAGCGGACATGTTTGTTGTGACCAGGGCAGCCATATACGTTGTGACCAGGACGGCCATGTTTATTCTGACCACGGCGGACATGTACGTAGTGACCAGGGCGGCCAGGTTTATTCTGACCAGGGCGGCCAGGTTTATTCTGACCAGAGCGGCCATGTTCATTGTGACCAGGGCGGCAATGTACGTTGTGACAAGGGCGGCCATATTGGTTGAGACCAGGGCGGCCATGTACCTTGTGACCAGGGCGGCAATGTACGTTGTGACAAGGTTGGACATGTACCTTGTGACTAGGGCGGCAATGTACATTGTGACCAAGGCAGCCATATACATTGTTACCAGGGCGGCCATGACGTTGTGACCAGCGTGGCGTTGTTCGTTGTGACCATGTCGGACATGTTGATTCTGACCAGGGCGGACATGTATGTTGTGACAAGTGTGGCCATGTTTGTTGTGACCAGGGCGGACATGTACGTTGTGACCAGGGCGGCAATGTACGTTGTGACCAGGGCGGGTACGTACATTGTGACCAGGTCTGACATGTTGATTCTGACCAGGGTGAACACGTATGTTGTGACCAGGGCGGCCATGTTTATTCTGGCCAGGGTGGACATGTACATTGTCACCAGGACGGCCATGTTTGTTGTGACCAGTGCGGACAGGTACATTGTGACCAGAGCGGCCATGTTTATCCTGACCAGGGTGGCCATGTTTGTTGTGACCAGGGCGGCGATGTTTATTCTGACCAGTGCGGACATGTTTGTTGTGACCAGGGCAGCCATGTACGTTGTGACCAGTACGGCCATGTTTATTCTAACCAGGGCGGACATGTACGTAGTGACTAGTGCGGCGATGTTTATTCTGACCAGGACGGCCAGGTTTATTCTGACCAGGGCGGCAATGTACCTTGTGACCAAGGCAGACATGTACGTTGTGACCAGGGCAGCCATGTCTATGCTGACCAGGGCGTACATGTACGTTGTGACCAGGGCGGCAATGGACGTTGTGACCAGGACGAACATGTACGTTGTGACCAGGGCAGCCATGTTTATTCTGACCAGGGCGGACATGTACGTTGTGACCAGGGCGGCCGTGTTTGTTGTGACCAGTACGGACATGTACGTTGTGGCCTGGGTGGACATGTTTGCTGTGACCAGGGCGGTCATGTACATTGAGACCAGGGCAGCCAAGTTTATTCTGACCAGGGCGGCCATGTACATTGAGACTAGGGTGGCCATGTTTGTTGTGACAAGGTCGGCCATGTTAGTTGTGACCAGGGCAGCCATGTACGATGTGACCAGGGTGGCTATGTTTGTTGTGACCAGGGCGGACATGTATGTAGTGACCAGGGCGGCGATGTTTATTTTGACCAGAGCGGACATGTTTGTTGTGATCAGGGCAGCCATGTACGTTGTGACCAGTGCAGCCAGATTTATTCTGACCAGGGCGGCAATGTACGTTGTGACCAAGGCAGACATGTACGTTGTGACCAGGGTAGCCATGTTTATGCTCACCAGCGCGGACATGTACGTTGTGTGCAGGGTGGCAATGTACGTTGTGACCAGGATGAACATGTACGTTGTGACCAGGGCAGCCATGTTTATTCTTACCAGGCCGCACATGTACATAGTGACCAGGGCAGCGATGATTATTCTGACCAGAGTGGACATGTTTGTTGTGACCAGGGCAGCCATGTACGTTGTGGCCAGTGTGGCCATGCTTATTCTGACCAGAGCGGCAATGTACCTTGTGACCAGGGCGGACATGTACGTTGTGTCCAGGGCAGCCATGTTTATTCTGACCAGGGCGGACATGTACGTTGTCACCAGGTCGGACATGTTGATTCTGACCAGGGCGGACATGTACGTTGTGACAAGGGTGGCCATGTTTGTTGTGACCAGGCTGGACATGTACATTGTGACCAGGGTGGCCATATATATTCTGACCAGGGCAGACATGTACCTTGTGACCAGGGCGGTCATGGACGTTGTGACCAGGGTGGCATTGTTCGTTGTGACCATGTCGGACATGTTGATTCTGACCAGGGTGGACATGTATGTTGTGACAAGTGTGGCCATGTTGGTTGTGACCAGGGCGGACATGTACGTTGTGACCAGGGCGGCAATGTACGTTGTGACCAGGGCGGGTATATACATTGTGACCAGGTCTGACATGTTTATTCTCACCAGGGTGAACATGTATGTTGTGACCCGGGCGGCCATGTTTATTCTGGCCAGTGTGGACATGTACGTTGTCACCAGGACGGCCATGTTTGTTGTGACCAGTGCGGACATGTACGTTGTGACCAGAGCGGCCATGTTTATCCTGACCAGGGTGGCCATGTTTGTTGTGACCAGGGTGGACATGTATGTTGTGACAAGCGCAGCCACGTTTATTCTGACCAGGGTGGACATGTACATTGTGATCAGAGCGGCCATGTTTGTTGTGACCCCTGCGTAAATGTACATTGTGACCAGGGCGGCCATGTTTATCCTGACCAGGATTGGCCATGTTTGTTGTGACCAGGGCAGACATGTACATAGTGACCAGGGCGGCGAGGTTTATTCTGACCAGAGCGGACATGTTTGTTGTGACCAGGGCAGCCATATACGTTGTGACCAGGACGGCCATGTTTATTCTGACCACGGCGGACATGTACGTAGTGACCAGGGCGGCCAGGTTTATTCTGACCAGGGCGGCCAGGTTTATTCTGACCAGAGCGGCCATGTTCATTGTGACCAGGGCGGCAATGTACGTTGTGACAAGGGCGGCCATATTGGTTGAGACCAGGGCGGCCATGTACCTTGTGACCAGGGCGGCAATGTACGTTGTGACAAGGTTGGACATGTACCTTGTGACTAGGGCGGCAATGTACATTGTGACCAAGGCAGCCATATACATTGTTACCAGGGCGGCCATGACGTTGTGACCAGCGTGGCGTTGTTCGTTGTGACCATGTCGGACATGTTGATTCTGACCAGGGTGGACATGTATGTTGTGACAAGTGTGGCCATGTTTGTTGTGACCAGGGCGGACATGTACGTTGTGACCAGGGCGGCAATGTACGTTGTGACCAGGGCGGGTACGTACATTGTGACCAGGTCTGACATGTTGATTCTGACCAGGGTGAACACGTATGTTGTGACCAGGGCGGCCATGTTTATTCTGGCCAGGGTGGACATGTACATTGTCACCAGGACGGCCATGTTTGTTGTGACCAGTGCGGACAGGTACATTGTGACCAGAGCGGCCATGTTTATCCTGACCAGGGTGGCCATGTTTGTTGTGACCAGGGCGGCGATGTTTATTCTGACCAGTGCGGACATGTTTGTTGTGACCAGGGCAGCCATGTACGTTGTGACCAGTACGGCCATGTTTATTCTAACCAGGGCGGACATGTACGTAGTGACTAGTGCGGCGATGTTTATTCTGACCAGGACGGCCAGGTTTATTCTGACCAGGGCGGCAATGTACCTTGTGACCAAGGCAGACATGTACGTTGTGACCAGGGCAGCCATGTCTATGCTGACCAGGGCGTACATGTACGTTGTGACCAGGGCGGCAATGGACGTTGTGACCAGGACGAACATGTACGTTGTGACCAGGGCAGCCATGTTTATTCTGACCAGGGCGGACATGTACGTTGTGACCAGGGCGGCCGTGTTTGTTGTGACCAGTACGGACATGTACGTTGTGGCCTGGGTGGACATGTTTGCTGTGACCAGGGCGGTCATGTACATTGAGACCAGGGCAGCCAAGTTTATTCTGACCAGGGCGGCCATGTACATTGAGACTAGGGTGGCCATGTTTGTTGTGACAAGGTCGGCCATGTTAGTTGTGACCAGGGCAGCCATGTACGATGTGACCAGGGTGGCTATGTTTGTTGTGACCAGGGCGGACATGTACGTAGTGACCAGGGCGGCGATGTTTATTTTGACCAGAGCGGACATGTTTGTTGTGATCAGGGCAGCCATGTACGTTGTGACCAGTGCAGCCAGATTTATTCTGACCAGGGCGGCAATGTACGTTGTGACCAAGGCAGACATGTACGTTGTGACCAGGGTAGCCATGTTTATGCTCACCAGCGCGGACATGTACGTTGTGTGCAGGGTGGCAATGTACGTTGTGACCAGGATGAACATGTACGTTGTGACCAGGGCAGCCATGTTTATTCTTACCAGGCCGCACATGTACATAGTGACCAGGGCAGCGATGATTATTCTGACCAGAGTGGACATGTTTGTTGTGACCAGGGCAGCCATGTAAGTTGTGGCCAGTGTGGCCATGCTTATTCTGACCAGAGCGGCAATGTACCTTGTGACCAGGGCGGACATGTACGTTGTGTCCAGGGCAGCCATGTTTATTCTGACCAGGGCGGACATGTACGTTGTCACCAGGTCGGACATGTTGATTCTGACCAGGGCGGACATGTACATTGTGACAAGGTGGCCATGTTTGTTGTGACCAGGCTGGACATGTACATTGTGACCAGGGTGGCCATATATATTCTGACCAGGGCAGACATGTACCTTGTGACCAGGGCGGTCATGGACGTTGTGACCAGGGTGGCATTGTTCGTTGTGACCATGTCGGACATGTTGATTCTGACCAGGGTGGACATGTATGTTGTGACAAGTGTGGCCATGTTGGTTGTGACCAGGGCGGACATGTACGTTGTGACCAGGGCGGCAATGTACGTTGTGACCAGGGCGGGTATATACATTGTGACCAGGTCTGACATGTTTATTCTCACCAGGGTGAACATGTATGTTGTGACCCGGGCGGCCATGTTTATTCTGGCCAGTGTGGACATGTACGTTGTCACCAGGACGGCCATGTTTGTTGTGACCAGTGCGGACATGTACGTTGTGACCAGAGCGGCCATGTTTATCCTGACCAGGGTGGCCATGTTTGTTGTGACCAGGGTGGCGATGTTTATTCTGACCAGAGCGGACATGTTTGTTGTGACCAGGGCAGCCATGTACGTTGTGACCAGTACGGCCATGTTTATTCTAAGCAGGGCGGACATGTACGTAGTGACCAGTGCGGCGATGTTTATTCTGACCAGGACGGCCAGGTTTAATCTGACCAGGGCGGCAATGTATCTTGTGACCAAGGCAGACATGTACGTTGTGACCAGGGCAGCCATGTCTATGCTGACCAGGGCGTACATCTACGTTGTGACCAGGTCGGCAATGGACGTTGTGACCAGGGCGAATATGTACGTTGTGACCAGGGCAGCCATGTTAATTCTGACCAGGGCGGACATGTACGTTGTGACCAGGGCGGCCGTGTTTGTTGTGACCAGTACGGACATGTACGTTGTGGCCTGGGTGGACATGTTTGCTGTGACCAGGGCGGTCATGTACGTTGAGACCAGGACAGCCAAGTTTATTCTGACCAGGGCGGCCATGTACATTGAGACTAGGGCGGCCATGTTTGTTGTGACAAGGTCGGCCATGTTGGTTGTGACCAGGGCAGCCATGTACGATGTGACCAGGGTGGCTATGTTTGTTGTGACCAGGGCAGACATATACGTAGTGACCAGGGCGCCGATGTTTATTCTGACCAGAGCGGACATGTTTGTTGTGATCAGGGCAGCCATGTACGTTGTGACCAGTGCGGCCAGGTTTATTCTGACCAGGGTGGCAATGTACGTTGTGACCAAGGCAGACATGTACGTTGTGACCAGGGCAGCCATGTTTATGCTCACCAGCGCGGACATGTACGTTGTGTGCAGGGTGGCAATGTACATTGTGACCAGGACGAACATGTACGTTGTGACCAGGGCAGCCATTTTTATTCTTACCAGACCGCACATGTACATAGTGACCAGGGCGGCGATGTTTATTATGACCAGAGTGGACATGTTTGTTGTGACCAGGGCAGCCATGTACGTTGTGGCCAGTGTGGCCATGCTTATTCTGACCAGGGCGGCAATGTACCTTGTGACCAGGGCGGACATGTACGTTGTGACCAGGACGGGTATGTACATTGTGACCAGGTCGGACATGTTGATTCTGACCAGGGTGGACATGTACATTGTGACAAGGGTGGCCATGTTTGTTGTGAGCAGGTTGGACATGTATGTTGTGACCAGGGCGGCCATGTTTATTCTGACCAGGGCAGACATGTACCTTGTGACTAGGCCGGCAATGTACATTGTGACAAGGGCGGACATGTATGTTGTGACCAGGGCGGCCATGTTTGTTGTGACCAGTGTGGGCATGTACGTTGTGGCCAGTGCGGACATGTTTGTTGTGACCAGGGCGGACATGTACGTTGTGACCAGGCCGGGCATGTTTATCCTGACCAGGGTGGCCATATTTGTTGTGACCAGAGTGCACATGTACATAGTGACCAGGGCGGCGATGTTTATTCTGACCAGTGCGGACATGTTTGTTGTGACCAGGGCAGCCATATACATTGTGACCAGTGCGGCCATGTTTATTCTGACCAGGGCGGCCAGGTTTATTCTGACCAGGGCGGCAATGTACCTTGTGACCAGGGCGGACATGTACGTTGTGACCAGGGCAGCCATGTTTATGCTGACCAGGGCGGACATGTACATTGTGACCAGGATGAACATGTACGTTGTGACCAGGGCAGCCATGTTTATTCTGACCAGGGCGGACATATACGTTGTCACCAGGTCGGACATGTTGATTCTGACCAGGGCGGACATGTACGTTGTGACAAGGGTGGCCATGTTTGTTGTGACCAGGGTAGACATGGAAGTTGTGACCAGGGCGGCCATGTTTATCCTGACCAGGGTGGACATGTATGTTGTGACAAGGGCAGCCACGTTTATTCTGACCAGGGTGGACATGTACATTGTGATCAGAGCGGCCATGTTTGTTGTGACCCCTGCGTACATGTACGTTGTGACCAGGGCGGCCATGTTTATCCTGACCAGCTTTGGCCATGCATGTTGTGACCAGGGCGGATATGTACGTAGTGACCAGGGCGGCGAGGTTTATTCTGACCAGAGCGGACATGTTTGTTGTGACCAGGGCAGCCATATATGTTGTGACCAGGGCGGCCATGTTTATTCTGACCAGGGCGGACATGTACATAGTGACCAGGGCAGCCATGTTTATTCTGACCAGGGCGGCCAGGTTTATTCTGACCAGGGCGGTCATGTTCATTGTGACCAGGGCGGCAATGTACATTGTGACAAGGGCGGCCATATTGGTTGTGACCAGGGCGGCCATGTACCTTGTGACCAGGGCGGCAATGTACGTTGTGACAAGGTTGGACATGTACCTTGTGACTAGGGCAGCAATGTACATTGTGACCAAGGCAGCCATATACATTGTTACCAGGGCGGCCATGGACGTTGTGACCAGGGTGACGTTGTTCATTGTGACCATGTCGGACCTGTTGATTCTGACCAGGGCGGACATGTATGTTGTGACAAGTGTGGCCATGTTTGTTGTGACCAGGGCGGACATGTACGTTGTGACCAGGGCGGCAGTGTACGTTGTGACCAGGGCGGGTATGTACATTGTGACCAGGTCTGACATGTTGATTCTGACCAGGGTGAACATGTATGTTGTGACCAGGGTGGCCATGTTTCTTCTGGCCAGGGTGGACATGTACGTTGTCACCAGGACGGCCATGTTTGTTGTGACCAGTGCGGACATGTATGTTGTGACCAGAGCGGCCATGTTTATCCTGACCAGGGTGGCCATGTTTGTTGTGACCAGGGCGGCGATGTTTATTCTGACCAGAGCGGACATGTTTGTTGTGACCAGGGCAGCCATATATGTTGTGACCAGGGCGGCCATGTTTATTCTGACCAGGGCGGACATGTACATAGTGACCAGGGCAGCCATGTTTATTCTGACCAGGGCGGCCAGGTTTATTCTGACCAGGGCGGTCATGTTCATTGTGACCAGGGCGGCAATGTACATTGTGACAAGGGCGGCCATATTGGTTGTGACCAGGGCGGCCATGTACCTTGTGACCAGGGCGGCAATGTACGTTGTGACAAGGTTGGACATGTACCTTGTGACTAGGGCAGCAATGTACATTGTGACCAAGGCAGCCATATACATTGTTACCAGGGCGGCCATGGACGTTGTGACCAGGGTGACGTTGTTCATTGTGACCATGTCGGACCTGTTGATTCTGACCAGGGCGGACATGTATGTTGTGACAAGTGTGGCCATGTTTGTTGTGACCAGGGCGGACATGTACGTTGTGACCAGGGCGGCAGTGTACGTTGTGACCAGGGCGGGTATGTACATTGTGACCAGGTCTGACATGTTGATTCTGACCAGGGTGAACATGTATGTTGTGACCAGGGTGGCCATGTTTCTTCTGGCCAGGGTGGACATGTACGTTGTCACCAGGACGGCCATGTTTGTTGTGACCAGTGCGGACATGTATGTTGTGACCAGAGCGGCCATGTTTATCCTGACCAAGGTGGCCATGTTTGTTGTGACCAGGGCGGCGATGTTTATTCTGACCAGAGCGGACATGTTTGTTGTGACCAGGGCAGCCATGTACGTTGTGACCAGTACGGCCATGTTTATTCTATCCAGGGCGGACATGTACGTAGTGACCAGTGCAGCGATGTTTATTCTGACCAGGACGGCCAGGTATATTCTGACCAGGCCGGCAATGTACCTTGTGACCAAGGCAGACATGTACGTTGTGACCAGGGCAGCCATGTCTATGCTGACCAGGGCGTACATGTACGTTGTGACCAGGGCGGCAATGTACGTTCTGACCAGGACGAACATGTACGTTGTGACCGGGGCGGCCATGTTTATCCTGACCAGCTTTGGCCATGCATGTTGTGACCAGGGCGGATATGTACGTAGTGACCAGGGCGGCGAGGTTTATTCTGACCAGAGCGGACATGTTTGTTGTGACCAGGGCAGCCATATATGTTGTGACCAGGGCGGCCATGTTTATTCTGACCAGGGCGGACATGTACATAGTGACCAGGGCAGCCATGTTTATTCTGACCAGGGCGGCCAGGTTTATTCTGACCAGGGCGGTCATGTTCATTGTGACCAGGGCGGCAATGTACATTGTGACAAGGGCGGCCATATTGGTTGTGACCAGGGCGGCCATGTACCTTGTGACCAGGGCGGCAATGTACGTTGTGACAAGGTTGGACATGTACCTTGTGACTAGGGCAGCAATGTACATTGTGACCAAGGCAGCCATATACATTGTTACCAGGGCGGCCATGGACGTTGTGACCAGGGTGACGTTGTTCATTGTGACCATGTCGGACCTGTTGATTCTGACCAGGGCGGACATGTATGTTGTGACAAGTGTGGCCATGTTTGTTGTGACCAGGGCGGACATGTACGTTGTGACCAGGGCGGCAGTGTACGTTGTGACCAGGGCGGGTATGTACATTGTGACCAGGTCTGACATGTTGATTCTGACCAGGGTGAACATGTATGTTGTGACCAGGGTGGCCATGTTTCTTCTGGCCAGGGTGGACATGTACGTTGTCACCAGGACGGCCATGTTTGTTGTGACCAGTGCGGACATGTATGTTGTGACCAGAGCGGCCATGTTTATCCTGACCAGGGTGGCCATGTTTGTTGTGACCAGGGCGGCGATGTTTATTCTGACCAGAGCGGACATGTTTGTTGTGACCAGGGCAGCCATGTACGTTGTGACCAGTACGGCCATGTTTATTCTATCCAGGGCGGACATGTACGTAGTGACCAGTGCAGCGATGTTTATTCTGACCAGGACGGCCAGGTATATTCTGACCAGGCCGGCAATGTACCTTGTGACCAAGGCAGACATGTACGTTGTGACCAGGGCAGCCATGTCTATGCTGACCAGGGCGTACATGTACGTTGTGACCAGGGCGGCCGTGTTTATTGTGACCAGTACGGACATGTACATTGTGGCCTGGGTGGACATGTTTGCTGTGACCAGGGCGGTCATGTACATTGAGACCAGGGCAGCCAAGTTTATTCTGACCAGGGCGGCCATGTACATTGAGACTAGGGCGGCCATGTTTGTTGTGACAAGGTCGGCCATGTTGGTTGTGTCCAGGGCAGCCGTGTACGATGTGACCAGGGTGGCTATGTTTGTTGTGACCAGGGCGGACATGTTTGTTGTGATCAGGGCAGCCATGTACGTTGTGACCAGTGCGGCCAGGTTTATTCTGACCAGGGCGGCAATGTACGTTGTGACCAAGGCAGACATGTACGTTGTGACCAGGGCAGCCATGTTTATGCTCACCAGCGCGGACATGTACATTGTGTGCAGGGTGGCAATGTACGTTGTGACCAGGACGAACATGTATGTTGTGACCAGGGCAGCCATGTTTATTCTTACCAGGCCGCACATGTACATAGTGACCAGGGCGGCGATGATTATTCTGACCAGAGTAGACATGTTTGTTGTGATCAGGGCCGCCATGTACGTTGTGGCCAGTGTGGCCATGCTTATTCTGACCAGGGCGGCAATGTACTTTGTGACCAGGGCGGACATGTACGTTGTGACCAGGGCAGCCATGTTTAATCTGACCAGTGCGGACATCTACGTTGTGACCAGAGCGGCAATATACGTTGTGACCACGGCGAACATGTACGTTGTGACCAGGGCAGCCATGTTTATTCTGACCAGGGCGGACATGTACGTTGTCACCAGGTCGGACATGTTGATTCTGACCAGGGCGGACATGTACGTTGTGACAAGGGTGGCCATGTTTGTTGTGACTAGGCTGGACATGTACATTGTGACCAGGGCGGCCATATATATTCTGACCAGGGCAGACATGTACCTTGTGACCAGGGCGGCAATATACATTGTGACCAGGGCGGACATGTATGTTGTGACAAGGGCAGCCATGTTTATTCTGACCAGGGTGAACATGTATGTTGTGACGAGGGCGGCCATGTTTGTTGTGACCAGTGCGGACATGTACGTTGTGGCCAGGGCGGACCTGTTTGCTGTCACCAGGGCGGAGATGTACGTTGTGACAATGGCAGCCATGTTTATCCTGACCAGGATGACCAAGTATGTTGTGACCAGGGCGGACATGTACATAGTGACCAGAGCGGTTATGTTTATTCTGACCAGAGCGGACATGTTTGTTGTGACCTGGGCAGCGATGTACCTTGTGACCAGTGCCACCATATTTATTCTGACCAGGGCGGACATGTATGTAGTGACCAGGACGGCGATATTTATTTTGACCAGGGCGTCCAGGTTTATTCTGTCCAGGGCGGCCATGTTCGTTGTGAACAGGGCGGACATGTACATTGCGAGCAGGGCAGCCATGTTTGTTGTGACAAGGGCGGCCATGTTGGTTGTGGCCAGGGCGGCCATGTACCTTATGACCAGGGCGGCAATAAACGTTGTGACGAGGGCGGACATGTACCTTTTGACCAGGGCGGCAATGTACGTTGTTACCAGGGCGGCCATGTACGTTGTGACCAGAGTGGCCATGTTCGTTGTGACCAGGTCGGAAATGTTGATTCTGACCAGGGCGGAAATGTACGTTGTGACAAGGGTGGCCATGTTTGTTGTGACCAGGGCGGACATATACGTTGTGACCAGGGCGGCAATGTACGTTGTGACCAGGACGGGTATGTACGTTGTGACCAAGTCGGACATGTTGATTCTGACCAGGGCGGACATGTACATTGTGACAAGGGTGGCCATGTTTGTTGTGAGCAGGTTGGACATGTATGTTGTGACCAGGGCGGCCATGTTTATTCTGACCAGGGATGACATGTACATTGTGACAAGGGTGGCCATGTTTGTTGTGAGCAGGTTGGACATGTATGTTGTGACCAGGGCGGCCATGTTTATTCTGACCAGGGCAGACATGTACCTTGTGACTAGGCCGGCAATGTACATTGTGACAAGGGCGGACATGTATGTTGTGACCAAGGCAGCCATGTATATTTTGACCAGGGTGGGCATGTACGTTGTCACAAGGTTGGACATGTTGATTCTGACAAGGGCGGACATGTACGTTGTGACAAGGGTGGCCATGTTTGTTGTGACCAGGCTGGACATGTACGTTGTGACCAGGGCGGCCATGTTTATTCTGACCAGGGCAGACATGTACCTTGTGACCAGGGCGGCAATGTACATTGTGACCAGGGTGGACATGTATGTTGTGACAAGGGCAGCCATGTTTATTCTGACCAGGGTGGACATGTACGTTGTGACGAGGGCGGCCATGTTTGTTGTGACCAGTGCGGACATGTACGTTGTGGGCAGGGCGGACATGTTTGCTGTGACCAGGGCGGAGATGTACGTTGTGACCATGGCGGCCATGTTTATCCTGACCAGGGTGGCCATGTTTGTTGTGACCAGGGCGGATGTGTACGTAGTGACCAGGGCGGTGATGTTTATTCTGACCAGAGCAAACATGTTTGTTGTGACCAGTGCAGCCATGTACCTTGTGACCAGTGCAACCATATTTATTCTGACCAGGGCGGACATGTATGTAGTGACCTGGACGGCGATATTTATTCTGACCAGGGCGGCCAGGTTTATTCTGACCAGGCGGCCATGTTCGTTGTGACCAGGGCGGACATGTACATTGCGAGCAGGGCAGCCATGTTTGTTGTGACAAGGGCGGCCATGTTGGTTGTGGCCAAAGCGGCCATGTACCTTGTGACCAGGGCGGCAATATACGTTGTGACGAGAGCGGACATGTACCTTTTGACCAGGGCGGCAATGCACGTTGCTACCAGGGCGGCCATGTACGTTGTGACCAGAGTGGCCATGTTCTTTGTGACCAGGCCGGACATGTTGATTCTGACCAGGGCAGAAATGTACGTTGTGACAAGGGTGGCCATATTTGTTGTGACCAGGGCGGACATATACGTTGTGACCAGGGCGGCAATGTATGTTGTGACCAGGACGGGTATGTACATTGTGACCAGGTCGGACATGTTGATACTGACCAGGGCGGACATGTACATTGCAACAAGGGTGGCCATGTTTGTTGTGAGCAGGTTGGACATGTATGTTGTGACCAGGGCGGCCATGCTTATTCTGACCAGGGCAGACATGTACATTGTGACTAGGCCGGCAATGTACATTTTGACAAGGGCGGACATGTATGTTGTGACCAGGGCAGCCATGTATATTTTGACCAGGGTGGACATGTACGTTGTGACCGGGGCGACCATGTTTGTTGTGACCAGAGTGAACATGTACGTTGTGGCCAGTGCGGACATGTTTGCTGTGACCGGGGTGGACATGTATGTTGTGACCAGGCCGGGCATGTTTATCCTGAGCAGTGCGGCCATGTTTGTTGTGACTCGGGCGGCCAGCTTTATTCTGACCAGGGCGGCAATGTACCTTGTGACCAGGGCAGAAATGTACGTTGTGACAAGGGTGGCCATGTTTGTTGTGACCAGGGCGGACATGTACGTTGTGACCAGGACGGGTATGTACATTGTGACCAGGTCGGACATGTTGATTCTGACCAGGGCGGACATGTACATTGTGACAAGGGTGGCCATGTTTGTTGTGAGCAGGTTGGACATGTATGTTGTGACCAGGGCGGCCACGTTTATTCTGACCAGGGCAGACATGTACATTGTGACTAGGCCGGCAATGTACATTGTGACAAGGGCGGACATGTATGTTGTGACCAGGGCGGCCATGTTTGTTGTGACCAGTGTGGACATGTACGTTGTGGCCAGTGCGGACATGTTTGCTGTGACCAGGGCGGACATGTACATTGTGACCAGGCCGGGCATGTTTATCCTGACCAGGGTGGCCATATTTGTTGTGACCAGAGCGCACATGTACATAGTGACCAGAGCGGCGATGTTTATTCTGACCAGAGCTGACATGTTTATTCTGACCAGTGCGGCAATGTACCTTGTGATCAGGGCGGACATGTACGTTGTGACCAGGGCAGCCATGTTTATTCTGACCAGGGCAGACATGTACATTGTGACCAGGACGAACATGTACGTTGTGAACAGGGCAGCCATGTTTATTCTGACCAGGGCGGACATATACTTTGTCACCAGGTCGGACATGTTGATTCTGACCAGGGCGGACATGTATGTTGTGACCAGGGCGGCCATGTTTATTCTGACCAGGACAGACATGTACCTTTTGACCAGGGCGGCAATGTACATTGTGACCAGGGTGGCCATGTACGTTGTGACCAGGGCGGCCATGTTTGTTGTGACCAGTGCAGACATGTACGTTGTGGCCAGGGCGGACATGTTTGCTGTGACCAGGGCGGACATGTACGATGTGACCAGGGCGGCCATGTTTATCCTGACCAGGGTGGCTATGTTTGTTGTGACCAGGGCGATCATGTACGTAGTGACCAGGGCGGCGATGTTTATTCTGACCAGAGCGGACATGTTTGTTGTGACCAGGGCAGCCATGAGTACGTTGTGACCAGTGCGGCCATGTTTATCCTGACCAGGACAGCCATGTACGTAGTGACCAAGGCGGCGATGTTTATTCTGACCAAGGTGGCCAGGTTTGTTCTGACCAGGGCAGCCTTGTTGGTTGTGACCAGGGCGCACATGTACCTTGTGACCAGGGCGGCAATGTACGTTGTGACAAGGGCGGACATGTACCTTGTGACCAGGGTGGCAATGTATGTTGTGACCAGGGCAGCCATGTACATTGTGACCAGGGTGGCCATGTTAGTTGTTATTATGTCCGTGTGTAATTGAGACACGGACTGCAGGAGTTGGTTATAACAGGTCTTTACTGAGTGGAGACAACCTGGAACTACTATGCCAAAGTTACTACACAGGCTTATATACAGGGGTGGTCACTACTGGTACTGCAGTATACAGGGGCTGTAGAATATAGTTCCTTCTGCAAAGTACATACACTACAATTCCTCCCCTTTTAGCTAAACAGTACATAACATTCGATTAATAATTAAATAACATATTTACAATTACAGTTGCTAGATACATTAGCTGAAGTTAAGCAATTATAAGTTCAGCCTTTGAGGAGGCTTCCTGATTCTGCCTGGATAACGCCTCTTTGGGGTATCAGGTTCTTCTGGCAAAGTTGATTCGGGACCAACGTCATTGTTTGGTTCGTCTGCTTCCAATATCACCAATTCTGAGGTAGATGCAATTGGTACTTCGTTTTCATCACCAGGTGTATCGGATCGTGGTGTGGAATTGACGTTTTCCAGTGACTCTAGAATCTGGTCAGCATGGCATCTTACAATGCTCTCTCCAACGTCCACGGTATACATTAGAGGTCCTTGCCATGTACAGATCATTCCTGGCTGCCATTTCTCTGTGCGGTAGTCCCGGGCCAAAACTGGTTGACCTATCTTAAAACTCCTGGTCGGCCTTTCATTCATATTCTGAAACTGCCTGTTCTCCACATCTCTTCTGATGTTTGGCTTAACCAAATCCAAGCGGCATCGTAGTCTTCGATTGAAGAACATCATGGCTGGAGTTTGGTTGGTAACCGCATGTGTCGCATTCCGGTAGGCAAACAAGAATTTATCCACCTTGTGTTGTAAGGGTATGTCTTCATTACACATTGCCTTGATAGCCTTCTTGAATGTTTGAACGAACCTCTCAGCCAATCCATTGGTGGCTGGATGATATGGGGCGGATGTGTAATGCTTAACACCATTGTTCTTTAAGAACCACCGGAACTCTTCAGACACAAACTGTGGTCCATTGTTGGAGCAAATCTGTTCAGGCAGCCCATTTCTGGCGAATATGGTTCGTAAGACTGTGATGGTTTTTTCTGTGGTGGTTGAGGACATTTTTATTACCTCTGGCCACTTTGAATGTGCATCCACCGCAATTAAAAACATCGAGTCCATAAATGGACCAGCAAAATCAATGTGCACCCTTTGCCATGGAGATGAGGGCCACTCCCATGGATGTAGAGGGGCTTGTGGTGGGGCGTTTTGGACCTTCTGGCATCCTGTACAGCTCTTGGTCATCTCTTCGATTTCTCTATCGATTCCCGGCCACCACACAAACGCTCTGGCTAAGTTTTTCATTTTTACCCCTCCCAGATGACCCTCATGAAGCTCATTGAGAACTCTATCCTTCAATTTGGGTGGAATTACTACTCTGGATCCACACATCAAGGTTCCTCTGCACACTGACAGCTGTTCTCTTCTCAGCGAGAATGCTGGCAACAGTGGTTTGCCATGTGCTGGCCATCCCTTCACCGTTAAATCATAGACCCAGGAGAGTGTCGGGTCATTTCGTGTTTCCTTTTCTATGTTTGCATTCGTCACAGGGAGACATTCGACTATGGTCGAGTGGAATATTTCCACTGGATCCACTGCAGGTGCTTCTTCCACCGTCGGCAACGGTAGGCGCGACAATCCATCAGCATTCCCATGCTGTTTAGTTCCTTTGTACTCAATGTCATATTGGTGTGCCCCTAGGAAAAGGGACCACCTCTGTAGCCGTTGTGCTGTCATTATCGGGACGCCCTTCTGAGGGTTGAAAATGGAGACAAGAGGTTGATGATCAGTTAGTAGAGTAAATTTCTGACCGTGCAGGTAGTGATTGAACTTCTTCACCCCCCACACCAGGCTGAGGGCCTCTCTGTCAATCTGGGCGTAGTTACACTCGGCTGAAGTTAACGAGCGTGACGCAAAAGCTATCGGCCTCTCTGAACCATCAAGGAATTTATGTGACAGTACCGCTCCAATGCCGTAGGGAGACACATCACACGCCAGTCTTATCGGTAGTGATGGGTTGTAGTGAGCCAATGCTTCTCTTGAAGTGATTAGGTCTTTACTGTTCTGAAAGGCCCGCTTACATTCATCGCTCCATTTCCATGCTACTCCAGTTTGTAGTCGGGCGTTCAGTGGGTGCAGAATTGTGGACAAATTCGGCAAAAACTTATGGTAGTAATTCACCAATCCGAGGAATGACCTCAGTTGCGACACATTTTCAGCCCCTGGAGCCCTAACTACCACTTCAATTTTGTCAGGGGACTTATGTAACCCCTCTTCATCAATCACGTGGCCACAATACGATATCTGTTTCTTAAAAAACTCGCACTTGGGGCGATTGGCTCGTAGCCCATGTTCTCTGAGTCTAGTGAGCACCTGCTCTAGGTTGGCAAGGTGTTCACTGTCATCTTCACCTGTCACTAGGATGTCGTCCAAGTAACACTGAGTCCCCGGAATCCCTTGCAGGACTTGTTCCATCGCTCTTTGCCATATCGCCGGAGCTGATGCTACTCCGAATACCAGTCGATTATACTGGTAAAGACCTTTGTGAGTGTTTATCGTGAGATACTTCCTAGAGGATTCTTCAACCTCCATCTGCAAATATGCTTGTGCTAGGTCAATTTTTGTAAAACGCTTCCCTCCAGATAGTGAGGCGAAAATATCTTCTATCCTCGGGAGAGGATATTGTACTGTGTGAAGGACTGGGTTCACCGTCACCTTGAAGTCCCCACAGGTGCGAACCTTCCTTGGCTCCTCAGACTTATTGTTTAATGTTTTCTTCATGACAGGAATGATGGGTGTTGCCCACACGCTCCAGTCTACCTTAGATAACACGCCTGCATTCTCCAGATTCTCCAGCTCTGCCTCGACGGCTGGGCGAATTGCATATGGTACCGGTCTTGCTTTGAAAAACTTGGGAATTGCATTCTCTTCTATTTTTATCGAGGCAGTTACGCCTTTAAGAGTTCCCAGTTCTTGTTGAAATACCTCTTTGGCGTTAGCTAAGATTTTTGACAATCGTCCAGGTGTGACGTCGTCATCCTTTTTACCAGCCACCGTCAGTGCCTGAATGGAGTGCCAGTCTAAACTTATCTTTCTGATCCATTCACGTCCCAATAACGGTGGTCCACCATCTTGCAGATGTACAGATACAATTTCTGTATTTCCTTGCCGTTGTATTCGACAGGCACCCTTATTTTCCTTCTGGGTTATACTTTTTGCCCCATATACGTCTTCAAGACAATGGATGTCTCTTTCAAGGGTATGTGTGAGAATAGCCGCTCATAGTCTCGTCGATTCATGACGGTCAGGGCTGATCCTGTATCCAATTCCATTTTGACTTGGGACCCTGCTATCGTGCGGGTGACCCAAATGGTTCGGCGATCCTCTTTTGCGATTACGTTGTGAAGTTTGAGACAGCTTAGTCTCTTGTTCCCGGATTCACTATCGCTCATCTGGCCTTCGGAACTACTGTCCGTCATCTTTTGTACTTTCCTGTACTGTTCCTTAGTAGCCTATTTGTTGTCATTAGTCTTCTTCCCAGACCTGCAAACTCGTGCAATGTGTCCCATCTTTCCGCATTGCCTGCATATTTTGTCCTTGGACCAGCAGTCCTTCTGGTCATGGGTTGTTCTGCCGCAGCGATAACATTTTTCAAATCCCCATGTCATTTCGTGGGTGCCGTATTCCTGTGGCTTTTGCTGTATTTCCGCAGCTCCCCTTGCTGCTGCTTCATACGATACTGCCACACTGAAAGCCTTATCTAGCGTCAGCTCTTTCTCTGAGAGTAACCTCTTCTGGGTTCCTTGACTCAGGAGTCCACAGACAAATTTGTCCCGTAGGGTATCTGCCAGTCCTGCTACGAACTGGCAGTGCTTTGATAGCTTGCGTAGCTCCGTAAGGTAATCAGCATTGCTCTCATCTTAATGCTGATTTCTCCTGTGGAATTTAAATCTTTCTACTATCAGCAGCGGTGTAGGATTTAGGTGTTCCTGTAGGATATGATCAATTTTGTTAAAACTCTTCGCCATCGGTTTGGCTGGAGTAATCAGGTTCCGCAATAGGCCGTACGTTCTTGCGCCCATGAAGTTTAGTAGTACCGATGCCTTTTTCTCTTCGGCTACTTCGTTTGCCTCGCAATATACTTCGACTCTTTCCACATACGTGGTCCAGTCTTCTATTGCATTATCGAAGGCAGTGATATTGCCAGTCTTCGGCATCTTGAAAATCTAAGATGGCGCCTCCAGCGCTTTGCCTTCTTCCCCGAATGAACAAAATGGCGCCTCCCGCGCTTTCCGTCTTCCCCGCTGCTGCTAGCGCTGTTGCTGGTGTTTTATGCCTTGATGGCGACGCCCTATGGTCTTCGCGCACTTCCCCCCGCGCTGCTGCTAACGCCGCTCTCCGCGGTTCCCGTGGCAAACTGCAGCTCCTCGCGGCTTTCTGCGCTTCTAATTTCTTTCATTTCCCAGTCATCGGAGCAACCCTGCGGGACACTTTCCTCCCTCTTCTCGGGTCTGTACGCTGCCCGGCTTCGTAGCACCGGCCGCGCCCTGTGTGCTCCACCCTCTCTCTCTCTCTCCTCTTCCCGACAACGCTGCTCGGCCCCGTTGAAAAGCCACCCGATCGAGCTCTAGCCCGCCGCAGCCCAGGAAGGATCAGTGTACTACCTGCCACCAGCCCGATTAGCTGGAACACCATCGACAGGATAACCAAGCCCCGCTCTCGACAGCCTCTCCTGCAAATCTTCAACTCCGATGAATCAGAGGCGGTTGCCCACGGTCGACGCCTGTTTCTTCTGTTTGTTTTATTTATTTATTTATTTTTTTCCTTCCTTCTGGCCTCGACCTCTGACAACTTCGCTTCAGGGATGGATCCCCATGAGGTGGTGCAGACTGTAGGTAAGTTCGGATCTGCTCGTCGCCAGTATTATGTCCGTGTTTAATTGAGACACGGACTGCAGGAGTTGGTTATAACAGGTCTTTACTGAGTGGAGACAACCTGGAACTACTATGCCAAAGTTACTACACAGGCTTATATACAGGGGTGGTCACTACTGGTACTGCAGTATGCAGGGGCTGCAGAATATAGTTCCTTCTGCAAAGTACATACACTACAGTTGTGACCAGTGCTGACATGTTTATTCTGACCAGTGCTGACATGTTTATTCTGACCAGGGCGGCGATGTTTAATCTGACCAGGGCGGACATGTACGTTGTGACCAGGGCGGCGATGTTTATTCTGACCAGGGCGGCCAGGTTTATTCTGACCAGGGCGGCAATGTACCTTGTGACCAGGGCCGACATGTACCTTGTGTCCAGGGCAGACATGTACGTTGTGACCAGGGCGGCCATGTTTGTTGTGACCAGTGCGGACATGTACTTTGTTGCCAGGGCAGACATGTTTGCTGTGACCAGGGCGGACATGTACATTGTGACCAGGGCAGCCATATACGTTGTGAGCAGGGCGGACATGTTTATCCTGACCAGGGTGGCTATGTTTGCTGTGACCAGGGCGGACATGTATGTCGTGACCAGGGTGGCGATGTTTATTCTGACCAGAGCGGACATGTTTGTTGTGACCAGGGCAGCCTTGTACGTTGTGACCAGTGCGGCCATGTTTATCCTGACCAGGACAGCCATGTTCATAGTGACCAGGGCGGCGATGTTTATTCTGACCAGGGCGGCCAGGTTTATTCTGACCAGGGCAGCCATGTTGGTTGTGACCAGTGCGGACATGTACCTTGTGACCAGGGCGGACATGTACCTTGTAACCAAGGCGGACATGTACCTTGTGACCAGGGCGGCAATGTACATTTGTGACCAGGGCTGTCATGTACGTTGTGATCAGAGTGGTCTTGTTCGTTGTGACCAGGTTGGCCATGTTCGTTGTGACCAGTGCGGACATGTACATTGTGCCCAGGGTGGACATGTTTGCTGTGACCAGGGCAGACATGTACGTTGTGACCAGGGTGGCCATGTTTATCCTGACCAGGTTGGCTATGTTTGTTGTGACCAGGGCGGACATGTACGTAGTGACCAGGGCGGCGATGTTTATTCTGACCAGAGCGGACATGTTTGTTGTGACCAGGGCAGCCATGTGTACTTTGTGACCAGTGCGGCCATGTTTATCCTGACCAGGACAGCCATGTACGTAGTGACCAGGGCAGCGATGTTTATTCTGACCAGGGTGGCCATGTTTATTCTGACCAGGGCAGCCATGTTGGTTGTGACCAGGGCGGACATGTACCTTGTGACCAGGGCGGACATGTATGTTGTGACAAGGGCGGACATGTACCTTGTGAGCAGGGCGGCAATGTACGTTGTGACCAGGGTATCCTGAATCCATGAGGTTAAAGCTTAAAACTAAAGGCTTTTATTAAGTAAGAACATGACATCAATTTAACACAGGGCAACCATCATTCATCACCGACCCAACCCTTGGTAGAACATCCCAGAAGAGGGGCGGGGCTAGGGAGGAGCATTAGTGGTTACACCGGTGGAACATTCCAGACATTAACAAGTACAACAATAACAACAACAACAATACAAATGCCAGAACACAGAGTTATTTCATCACATTCACCCCCTGCTATAGATTCAGTCTGTCAGGAGGTCTGATAATCCTTTGGCAACGACGTAACTCTTGCTGAGGCTCCTCCCAGAGTACTAACTCCGGTTCATTCGAATTCCCAGAATCACCAGTATTTTCCACACTGAGGGTTTGTGTCTCTGAAGGCCCAATAACACGATTGAAAACTCTACTCTCAGTCGAACTCCTTTTGAGCTCCAGCAGGTGCAAGATAGAGACCGTATCCTCTCGCCCATCCGGATATTGACTATACGCATACTGGGGATTAGCATGGAGGAGTTGTACTTCCTCCACCAGTGGATCAGTCTTGTGGCCTATCACATGTCTGCGCAACAACACACGGCCCGTGGTCATCAACCATGTGGGAAACATTACTCTATTAGTAGCTTCTCCCCGTGTTTGCGTGGGTTTCCTCCGGGTGCTCCGGTTTCCTCCCACAGTCCAAAGATGTGCGGGTTAGGATGATTGGCTATGATAAATTGACCCTTAGGGTTAGGGGGATTAAATACGTGGGGTTACGGGGATAGGGTGGGATATGTGTTGGTGTAGGGGTTATGGGGATTGGGTGGGATATGTGTCGGTGCAGACTCGATGGGCCAAAATGGCCTCTATCTGCACTGTGGGGTTTCTGTGATTTCTGTGATTTTCTTGGAAAACTAAACATCCTTTCATGAGCGGTGGCATTCGTCGCTGTACACAAAAGAGACCTTATGGAATGCAGCACGTCTGGCAGGACATCCTGCCAGCGAGAGGTCGGCAGGCCTCGCGACTTCAGAGACAGTACGATAGCCTTCCACACTGTTGCATTTTCTTTCTCGACCTGCCCATTACCACGAGGGTTATAGCTGGTAGTTCTACTCATTGTAATCCCTTTCGATAGCAAAAACTGTCGCAATTCTTCGCTCATAAAGGAAGAACCCCTATCACTATGTATATAGTTAGGCATGCCAAACAAGGAAAACAGTTGGCAGAGGCATTTAATTACAACAGCACTAGTCACATCCGGACAGGGGATAACAAAAGGGAACCGAGAGTACTCGTCGATAATATTAAGAAAATAGACATTACGGTCACTCGATGGAAGGGGTCCTTTAAAATCGAGACTCAAACGCTCAAATGGTCGAGTTGCTTTAATAAGATGAGCTGGCTCGGACGGCTTATAGAAGCGGGGTTTGCATTCAGCACAAACACGGCAGGTTCTGGTCATTGTCCGGACCTCCTCAATCGAGTAGGGTAGATTGTGGGACTTAATGAAGTGGTTCATTCTGGTAACCCCAGGGTGGCAGAGTGCGTCGTGGAGACTTTGAAGCTTATCTATACCTAGACTAGCACATACTCCTCGTGACAAAGCATCCGATGGCTCATTAAATACTCCAGGCCTGTACTGAATATCATAGTCATATGTTGACAGTTCTATTCGCCATCTTAAAATCTTATCATTTTTGATCTTGCCTCTCTGCTTAGTGTTGAACATAAAGGCCACGGATCGCTGGTCAGTAATGAGCGTAAAATGTTGGCCAGCGAGATAATGTCTCCAATACCTGACTGCTTCGATAATCGCCTGTGCCTCCTTTTCCACTGAAGAATGTTGAACTTCTGGTGCTTGCAATGTACGAGAGAAGAACACTACTGGTCTACCAGCTTGGTTAAGAGTTGCTGCCAACGCAAAATCAGATGCATCACTTTCCACTTGAAAAGGGATCTTCTCATCCACGGCACATACCACTGCCTTCTCAATATCCCGTTTGATATTAAGGAAAGCCTCCTGAGCTTCTGCCAATAGCGGAAAAGACGTCGACTTAATAAGAGGTCGGACTTTATCTGAGTAGTTAGCCACCCACTGGGCATAGTACAAGAAGAATCCCAGACACCTTAAAGCTTTTACAGTGTGAGGTAAAGGTAATTCCTTAAGTGGGCGTAACCTTTCAGGATCTGGCCCGATTATCCCAATCTCCACAACGCAACCAAGAATACACAAACGTGTAGCATTGAAGGTACACTTGTTTTTGTTGTAGGTCAGGTTTAACCTCTTTGCAGTCTCTAGGAACTTCGCGAGATTTTGATCATGGTGTTGGTCGCGCCCACAGATAGTAACATTGTCCAGGTACGGGAATGTTGCTTCCAACGCGTATTCATCCACCATACGATCCATCTCCCGTTGGAAGATGGATACCCCATTCGTCACTCCAAAGGGCACCCTAAGGAATTGGTACAGGCGCCCATTAGCTTCAAAGGCTGTATAAGGTCGGTCTTCTATTTTAATGGGGAGTTGATGGTAGGCAGACTTTAAATCAATGGTGGAGAACACGCGGTACTGAGCTATCTGGTTCACCATCTCAGAAATATGAGGCAAAAGATAGGCGTCTAATTGGGTATACAAGTTTATAGTCTGGCTATAATCGACCACAAGTCTTTTCTTTTCATTAGTTTTAACCACCACCACCTGGGCACGCCACGGGCTATTACTGTGTTCGATGATTCCCTCCCGTTGAAGCCTTTCCACTTCCTCTTTTATAAATGTTTTATCTTCTGAACTATACCGTCGACTCTTAGTCGCTATAGGTCTACAATTAGGAACAAGGTTCGCGAACAAAGAAGGCGGACTTACTTTTAAAGTAGAAAGGCCGCAGACTGTGAGTGGAGGCTGAGATCCACCATACTTAAGGGTAACGCTCTCATGCTGACACTGGAAGTCCAAGCCTAAAATTAAGTTCACACACAACTGAGGTAATATGAGGAGTTTAAAGTCCTTATACTCCGTATCCTTAACGGTCAATGTAGCTTTACAATATCCAGTTACCTCCGAAGTAAGGGACTTGAACGCCATCACAATTTCACTTCGAGTAGGATACACCTTCAATGAACAGGAGTTAACAAGGTTGGGGTGTATAAAACTTTCAGTACTGCCACAGTCTATCAAACACCCAGTAGGACGACCATTAATCTTGATGCCCATCATAGATTTCGACAAGGAACACGGTATGGCCTGGTCAACCGTAGCCGAGGCTATAGTAAAACGATAGGCGGCAGCAGAGAAGACATTGGGTACAGGATTACCCTTACACACTTTACTAAAATGTCCCCGTTTCTTACATTTAAAACAGGTAGCCTCTCTGGCTGGGCATCTTTGCCTGGGGTGTTTAGATTGGCCACAAAAATAACACTTAGACCCATGGGGTACAGCCGCAACAATAGGATTAAGTGGAGGCTCCATTGGTGTTATGGATGCCTCCATACTTGGAACACACGAGGCTGAGAGAGACGCACGGGCTGATGCATACACTTCTACATTCTTCTGGGCTACATATAATGATCGAGCAGTAGCGACGACCATTTTTAAAACTAACGAGTCATTCTCGAGGAGTCTCTGTCTAATATAATTAGATCGGAGGCCAGATATGAAAGAATCGCGGATGGCTTCTTCCTGATACACTATGGCAGAGACAGCCTTGTAGTTGCAATCCTTAGCCAAAGCCTTAAGGTCCTGCAGGAAATCGTCCAGAGATTCCTCGGGTAATTGCCTGCGAGTAGACAAAAGATACCTGGCGTATACTTCGTTAACCGACTTAAGGTACTGGGCCTTAAGGGCTGTGAGGGCCTCTTCATATGTAGTAATATCTTCAATTATCGAGTAAGTTTGATGACTTACCAAGTTGGTTAGAAGACCCAACTTGTTAACTGTCGAATCGACCGATGCGATGAAGTGTTCAAAACATCGAAGCCAATGCGTAAATTTCTTCGACGCGTCTGCCAAATGGAGATCGATATCCAGACGCTCTGGTTTCAAAAATCGATCCATCTTCCAAAAGTTGATGTGCCAAATAACTGCCTGAATCCATGAGGTTAAAGCTTAAAACTAAAGGCTTTTATTAAGTAAGAACATGGCATCAAGTTAACACAGGGCAACCATCATTCATCACCGACCCAGCCCTTGGTAGAACATTCCAGAAGAGGGGCGTGGCTAGGGAGGAGCATTAGTGGTTACACCGGTGGAACATTCCAGATATTAACAAGTACAACAACAACAACAATGCAAATGCCAGAACACAGAGTTATTTCTTCACACCAGTGCTGATTTATTCTGACGAGGGCGGACATGTTTGTTGTGACCAGGGCGGACATGTACATTGTGACCAGGGCGGCGATGTTTATTCTGACCAGGGCGACAAGGTTTATTCTGACCAGGGCGGCAATGTACCTTGTGACCAGGGCAGACATGTACGTTGTGACCAGGGTGGCAATGTACGTTGTGACCAGGATGAACATGTACGTTGTGACCAGGATAGCCATGTTTATTCTGACCAGGGCGGACATGTACGTTGTCACCAGGTCGGACATGTTGATTCTGACCAGGGCGGGCATGTATGTTGTGACAAGGGTGGCCATGTTTGTTGTGACCAGGGTGGACATGTATGTTGTGACCAGGGCGGCCATGTTTATTCTGACCAGGGCAGACATGTACCTTGTGACCAGGGCGGCAATGTACATTGTGACCAGGGCGTACATGTATGTTGTGACCAGGGCAGCCATGTATATTCTGACCAGGGTGGACATGTATGTTGTGACCAGGGCGGCCATGTTTGTTGTGACCAGTGCGGACATGTGCATTGTGCCCAGGGCGGACATGTTTGCTGTGACCAGGGCAGACATGTACGTTGTGACCAGGGTGGCCATGTTTATCCTGACCAGGGTGTCTATGTTTGTTGTGACCAGGGCGGACATGTACATAGTGACCAGGGCGGCGATGTTTATTCTGACCAGAGCGGACATGTTTGTTGTGACCAGGGCAGCCATGGGTACGTTGTGTCCAGTGCGGCCATGTTTATCCTGACCAGGACAGCCATGTATGTAATGACCAGGGCGGCGATGTTTATTCTGACCAGGGTGGCCAGGATAATTCTGAACAGGGCAGCCATGTTGGTTGTTACCAGGGCGGACATGTACCTTGTGACCAGGGCGGACATGTACTTGTGACCAGGGCGGACATGTACCTTGTGACCAGGGCGGCAATGTACGTTGTGACAAGGGCGGACATGTACCTTCTGAGCAGGGCGGCAATGTACATTGTAACCAGGGTGGCCATGTTAGTAGTGACCAGTGCTGACATGTTTATTCTGACCAGGGCTGACATGTTTGTTGTGACGAGGGCGGACATGTACGTTGTGACTAGGGCGGCGATGTTTATTCTGCCCAGGGCGGCCAGGTTTATTCTGACTGGGTGGCAATGTACCTTGTGACCAGGGCAGACATGTACGTTGTGACCAGGGCAGCCATGTTTATGCTGACCAGGGCGGACATGTACGTTGTGACCAGGGTGGCAATGTACGTTGTGACCAGGTAGAACATGTATGTTGTGACCAGGGCAGCATGTTTACTCTGACCAGGGCGGACATGTACGTTGTCACCAGGTCGGACATGTTGATTCTGACCAGGGTGGACATGTACATTGTGACCAGGGCAGCCATGTTTATTCTGACCAGTGCAGTCATGTACCTTGTGACCAGGGTGGCAATGTACATTGTGACCAGGGCAGCCATGTTTATTCTGACCAGGGTGGACATGTACGTTGTGACCAGGGCGGCTATGTTTGTTGTGACCAGTGTGGACATGTGCATTGTGGCCAGGGCGGACATGTTTGCTGTGACCAGGGCGGACATGTACATTGTGACCAAGGCGGCCATGTACGTTGTGAGCAGGGCGGACATGTTTATCCTGACCAGGGTGGCTATGTTTGTTGTGACCAGGGCAGCCATGTACGTTGTGACCAGTGCGGCCATGTTTATCCTGACCAGGACAGCCATGTACGTAGTGACCAGGGTGGCGATGTTTATTCTGACCAGGGCGGCCAGGTTTATTCTGACCAGTGCAGCCATGTTAGTTGTGACCAGGGCGGACATCTACCTTGTGACCAGGGCGGACATGTACGTTGTGACCAGAGCGGACATGTACCTTGTGACCAGGGCGGACATGTACGTTGTGTCAAGGGTGGACATGTACCTTGTGACCAGGGCCGCAATGTACGTTTGTGACCAGGGTGGCCATGTTCGTTGTGACCAGTGCTGACATGTTTATTCTGACCAGGGCGGACATGTTGGTTGTGACCGGGGCAGACATGTAAGTTGTGACCAGGGTGGCCATGTTCATTGTGACCAGTGCTGACATGTTTATTCTGACCAGTGCAGTCATGTTAGTTGTGACCAGGGCGAACATCTACCTTGTGACCAGGGCGGACATGTACGTTGTGACCAGAGCGGACATGTACCTTGTGACCAGGGCGACAATGTACGTTGTGACAAGGGCGGACATGTACCTTGTGACCAGGGCCGCAATGTACGTTTGTGACCAGGGCAGCCAAGTACGTTGTGACCAGGGTGGCCATGTTCGTTGTGACCAGTGCTGACATGTTTATTCTGACCAGGGCGGACATGTTGGTTGTGACCGGGGCAGACATGTAAGTTGTGACCAGGGCGGCCATGTTTGTTGTGACCAGGGCAGACATGTTTATTCTGACCAGGGCGGACATGTTGGTTGTGACCGGGGCAGACATGTAAATTGTGATCAGGGCGGCCATGTTTGTTGTGACCAGGGCGGACATGTTTATTCTGACCAGGGCGTCAAATACGTTGTGACCAGGGCGGCCATGTTTGTTGTGACCAGGGCGGCCATGTTTATTCTGACCAGGGCGGACACATTTAATCTGACCTGGGCAGACATGTTTATACTGACCAGCGCGGACATGTTCATTGTGACCAGGGCAGACATGTACGTTGTGACCAGGGCGGCCATGTACATTGTGACCAGGGCGGACTTGTTCATTGTGAACAGGGCGGACCTTTATGTTGTGACCAGGACGGCCAAGTTTATCCTGACCAGCGTGGCCATGTTTGTTGTGACCTGGGTGGACATGTACGTAGTGACCAGGGCGGCGATATTTATACTGACCAGAGCGGACATGTTTGTTGTTACCAGGGCAGCCATGTAAGTTGTGACCAGTGCGGCCATGTTTATTCTGACCTGGGCAGACATGGAAGTAGTGACCAGGGCGGCAATGTTTATTCTGACCAGGGCAGCCGGGTTTATTCTGACCAGGGCGGCCATGTTCGTTGTGACCAGGGCGGACATGTACATTGTGAACAGGGCGGCCATGTTTGTTGTGACAAAGGCGGCCATGTTGGTTGTGACCAGGGTGGACATGTACCTGGTGACCAGGGTGGCAATGTACATTGTGACCAGGGCAGCCATGTACATTGTTACCAGGGCAGCCATGTACGTTGTGACCAGGGTGGCCATGTTCGTTGTGACGAATGCGGACATGTTTATTCTGACCAGGGCGGACATGTTTGTTGTGACCAGGGCAGACATGTACGTTGTGACCAGGGCGGACAGGTTTATTCTGACCAGGGCTGACATGTTTGTTGTGACCAGGGCTGGTATGTTTATTCTGACCAGGGTGGCCATGTTTGTTGTGACCAGGGTGGACATGTACGTTGTGACCAGGTCGACCATGTTTGTTGTGACCAGGGTGGCAATGTTTATTCTGACCAGGGCGGACACATTTAATCTGACCTGGGAAGACATGTTTATCCTGACCAGGGCGAACATGTTGGTTATGACCAGGGTGGGCATGTACGTTGTGACCAAGGCGACCATGTACGTTGTGACCAGGGCGGACTTGTTCATTGTTTATCAGGCCGAGCATGTACGTTGTGACCGGGGCGGACATGTACCTTGTGACCAGGGCGGACATGTACGTTGAGACCAAGGCAGACAAGTTAATTCTGAACAGGGCGGCAATGATTAATCTGACCAGGGCGGCCATGTTTATTCAGACCAGGACGGACATGTTCATTGTGACCAGGGCAGCCATGTTTGTAGTGACCAGGGCGGCCATGTACATTGTGACCAGGGCGGACATGTACGTTGTGACCAGGGTGCACATGTATGTTTTGACCAGGGCGGACATGTTTATTCTTACCAGGGCGGCCCTATACGTTGTGACCAGGGTGGACATGTTTGTTGTGACCAGGGTGGACATGTACATTGTGACCAAGGCAGACATTTTCATTGTGACCAGGACGGGCAAGTATGTTGTGACCCGGGCGGACTTATACGTTGTGACCAGGCAGGCAATGTTTGTTTTGACCAGGGCGAACATATACATTGTGACCAGGGCTGTCATGTACGTTGTGACCAGGGCGGCCATGTTTATTCTGACCAGTCCGGCCATGTACGTTGAAACCAGGGTGGCCATGTTTATTCTGACCCGGGCGGCCATATACGTTGTGACCAGGGTGGCCATGTTTATTCTGACCAGGGCGGCCATGTACGTTGAGACCAGGGCGGCCATGTTTATTCTGACCCGGGCAGTCATATACATTGTGACCAGGGCGGCCAAGTTTATTCTGACCAGGGCGGCCATGTTCGTTGTGACCAGGGTGGACATGTAAGTTGTGACCAGGGCGGACATGTACGTTGTAACCAGGGCGGACATGTTTGTTGTGAGCAGGGCGGACATGTACATTGAGACCAGTGTGGCCAAGTTTATTCTGACCAGGGCAGCCATGATTATTCCAGGGCCGCAATGTTTATTCTGACCAGGGCGGCCATGTTTATTCAGACCTGGGCGGCAATGTATGTTGAGACCAGGGCGGCCATGTTTGTTGTGACAAAGGCGGCCATGTTGGTTGTGACCAGGGCGGACATGTACCTGCTGATCAGGGCAGACATGAACGTTGTGACCAGGGCAGCCATGTTTATTCTGACCAGGACGGACATCTTCGTTGTGACCAGGGCGTACATGTACCTGGTGACCAGGGCGGACATGTATGTTGTGACCAGGGCAGTCATGTTTATTCTGACCAAGGCGGACATCTTCGCTGTGACCAGGGCAGCCATGTTTGTTGTGACGAGGGCAGACATGTACGTTGTGACCAGGGCGAACATGTACGCTGAGGCCAGGGCAGCCATGTTTATTCTGACCAGTGCGGACATGTATGTTGTGACCAGGTCGGACATGTTGATTCTGATCAGGGTGGACATGTACGTTGTGACAAGGGTGGCCATGTTTGTTGTGACTAGGGCAGACATGTACATTGTGACCAGGGTGGCCATGTTTATTCTGATAAGGGCAGACATGTACCTTGTGACCAGTGCGGCAATGTACACTGTGACCAGGGCGGACATGTACGTTGTGACCAGGTCGGACATGTTGTTTCTGACCAGGGCAGACATGTACGCTGTGACAAGTGTGGTCATGTTTGTTGTGACCTGGGCGGACATGTACGTTGTGACCAGGGCAGCCATGTTTATTCTGACCAGGGTGGACATGTACGTTGTGACAAGGGTGGCCATGTTTGTTGTGACTAGGGCGGACATGTACATTGTGACCAGGGCGGCCATGTTTATTCTGACAAGGGCAGACATGTACCTTGTGACCAGGGCGGCAATGTACATTGTGACCAGAGCGGACATGTACGTTGTGACCAGGTCAGACATGTTGTTTCTGACCAGGGCAGACATGTACGCTGTGACAAGTGTGGCCATGTTTGTTGTGACCTGGGCGGACATGTACGTTTTGACCAGTGCGGCCATGTTTATTCTGACCAGGGCAGACATGTACCTTGTGACCAGGGCGGCAATGTACGTTGTGACCAGGGCGGACATGTACGCTGTGACAAGTGTGGACATGTTTGTTGTGACCTGGGCGGACATGTAAGTTGTGACCAGGGCGGCCATGTTTATTCTGACCAGGGCAGACATGTACCTTGTGACCAGGGCGGCAATGTACGTTGTGACCAGGGCAGACATGTAAGTTGTGACCAGGGCAGCCGTGTTTAATCTGACCTGGGTGGACATGTACGTTGTGACCAGTGCGGCCATGTTTGTTGTGACCAGTGCAGACATGTACGTTGTGGCGTGGGCGGACATGTTTGCTGTGACCAGGGTGGACATGTACGTTGTGACCAGGGCGACCATGTTTATCCTGACCAGGGTGGCCATGTTTGTTGTGACCAGTGCGAACATGTACATAGTGACCAGGGCGGCGATGTTTATTCTGACTAGAGCGGACATGTTTGTTGTGATCAGGGAAGCCATGTACGATGTGACCAGCACGGCCATGTTTATTCTGACCAGAGCGGATATGTACGTAGTGACCAGGGTGGACATGTACATTGTGACCAGGGCGGCAATGTACACTGTAACCAGGCCGGACATGTACGTTGTGACCAGGGCGGCCATGTATATCCTAACCAAGGTGGCCATGTTTGTTGTGACCAGGGCGATCATGTACATAGTGACCGGGGCGGCAATGTACATTGTGACTAGGGCGGCCAGGTTTATTCTGACCAGGGCGGCCATGTTCGTTGTGACCAGGGCGGACATGTACGTTGTGACCAGGGCGGCCAGGTTTATTCTGACCAGGGCGGCCATGTGTGTTGTGACCAGGGCAGACATGTACATTGTGACCATGACGGACATGTACATTGAGACCAGGGCGGCCATGTTTGTTGTGACCAGGGCCGACATGTTTATTCTGACTAGGGCGGACATGTTTGTTGTGACCAGGGCGGGTAGATTTATTCTGACCAGGGTGGCCATGTTTGTTGTGGCCAGGGCAGAGATGTAAGTTGTGACCAGGGCGGCCATGTTTGCTGTGACCAGGGCGCCATGTTTATTCAGACCAGGGTGGACAAGTACGTTGTGACCAGGGTGGCCATGTTCGTTGCGACCAGTGCGGACATGTACGTTGTGGCCAGGGCGGACATGTTTCCTGTGGCCAGGGCGTAAATGTACATTGTGACCAGGGCGGCGATGTATATTCTGACCAGAGCAGACATGTTTGTTGTGACCAGGGCAGCCATGTACGTTGTGACCAGTGCGGCCATGTTTATTCTGACCAGGGCGGCCATGTTTGTTGCGACCACGCAGCCCTGTTTATCCTGACCAGGGTGGACATAAAAAATTGTGACCAGGGCGGGCAAGTACATTGTAACCATGGCGGACATGTATGTTGTGAGCAGGGCGGCCATGTTTGTTGGGACCAGGGTGGACATACACATTGAGACAAGGGTGGCCAAGTTTATTCTGACCAGGGCAGCCATGTTTATTCAGACCTGGGCGGCCATGTATGTTGAGACCAGGGCGGCCATGTTTGTTGTGACAAGGGCGGCCATGTTGGTTGTGACCAGAGCGGACATGTACCTTGTGACCAGGGTGAACATGTACGTTGTGACCAGGGCAGCCATGCTTATTCTGACCAGGGCGGACATGTACGTTGTGACCAGTTCAGATATGTTGATTCCGACCAGGGCGGTCATGTACATTGTGACAAGGGTGGCCATGTTTATTCTGACCAGGGTGGACATGTACATTGTGACCAGGGTGGCCATAATTATCCTGGCCAGGGTGGCCATGTTTGTTGTGACCAGGGCGAACATGTACATAGTGACCAGGGCGGCGATATTTATTCTGACCAGTGCGGCCATGATTATTCTGACCAGGGCAGACATGTATCTTGTGACCAGGGCGGACATGTTGGTTGTGACCAGCGCGGCCATGATTATTCTGACCAGGGCAGACATGTACCTTGTGACCAGGGCGGACATGTTGGTTGTGACCAGGGCGGACATGTACCTTGTGACCAGGGCGGCAATGTACGTTGTGACAAAGGCGGACATGTACCTTGTGACCAGGGCGGCAATGTACGTTGTGACCAGGGCAGCCATGTACGTTGTGACCAGGGTGGCCATGTTCATTGTGACCAGGGCTGTCATGTGTGTTGTGACCAGGGCTGCCATGTTTATTCTGACCAGCCCCCCATGTATGTTGAGACCAGGGTGGCCATGTTTATTCTGACCCGGGCGGCCATATACGTTGTGACCAGGGCAGCCATGTTCGTTGTGACCAGGGCAGACATGTAAGTTGTGACCAGGGCGGACATGTATGTTTTGAGCAGGGCGGACATGTACATTGAGACCAGTGTGGCCAAGCTTATTCTGACCAGTGCAGCCATGATTATTCCGACCAGGGCCGCAATGTTTATTCTGACCAATGCGGCCATGTTTATTCAGACCTGGGCGGCCATGTATGTTGAGACCAGGGCGGCCATGTTTGTTGTGACAAGGGCGGCCATGTTGGTTGTGACCAGGGCGGACATGTACCTTGTGACCAGGGTAGACATGTACGTTGTGACCAGGGCAGCCATGTTTATTCTGACCAGGGCGGACATCTTTGTTGTGACCAGGTTGGACATGTACCTTGTGACCAGGGCGAACATGTACGTTGTGACCAGGGCAGCCATGTTTATTCTGACCAGGGCGGACATCTTCATTGTGACCAGGGCAGCCATGTTTGTTGTGACCAGGGCAGACATGTACATTGTGACCAGGGCGAACATGTACATTGTGACCAGGGCAGCCATGTTTATTCTGACCAGTGCGGACATGTATGTTGCGACCAGGTCGGACATGTTGACTCTGACCAGGGTGGACATGTACGTTGTGACAAGGGTGGCCATGTTTGTTGTGACTAGGGCGGACATGTACATTGTGACCAGGGCGGCCATGTTTATCCTGATCAGGGTGGCCATGTTTGTTGTGACCAAGGCGAACATGTACATAGTGACCAGGGCGGCGATATTTATTCTGACCAGAGCGGACATGTTTGTTGTGACCAGGGCAGCCATGTACGTTGTGACCAGCGCGGCCATGTTTATTCTGACCTGGGCAGACATGTACCTTGTGACCAGGGCGGCAATGTACGCTGTAACCAGGCCGGACATGTACGTTGTGACCAGGGCGGCCATGCTTATCCTGACCAAGGTGGCCATGTACGTAGTGACCAGGGCGGCGATGTTTATTCTGACCAGGGCGGCCAGGTTTATTCTGACCAGGGCGGCCATGTTTATTCTGACCAGGGCGGACATGTTTGTTGTGACCAGGGCGGGTATATTTATTCTGACCAGGGTGGCCATGTTTGTTGTGACCAGGGCAGGGATGTACGTTGTGACCAGGGCGGCCATGTTTGTTGTGACCAGGACGGCCATGTTTATTCTGACCACGGCGGACATGTTTACTCTGACCAGGGTGGCAATGCTTATTCTAACCAGGGCGGACACATTTAATCTGACCTGGGCAGAAATGTTTATCCTGACCAGGGCGGACATGTTGGTTATGACCAGGGCGGACATGTACGTTGTGACCATGGCGGACTTGTTCATTGTGAGCATGGCGGATATGTACGTTGTGACTGGGGCGGACATGTACCTTGTGGCCAGGGCGGACATGTACATTGAGACCAGGGCGGTCAAATTAATTCTGAACAGGGCGGCAATGTTTATTCTGACCAGGGTGGCCATGTTTATTCAGACCAGGGTGTACAAGTACGTTGTGACCAGGGCGGCCATGTTTGTTATGACCAGTGCGGACATGTACGCTGTGGCCAGGGCAGACATGTTTGCTGTGACCAGGGCGTAAATTTACATTGTGAACAGGGCGGCGATGTTTATTCTGACCAGAGCGGACATGTTTGTTGTGACCAGGGCAGCCATGTACGTTGTGCCCAGTGCGGCCATGTTTATTCTGACCATTGCGGACATAAAAAATTGTGAACAGGGCAGATATTTTCGTTGTGACCAGGGCGGCCATGTACATTGAGACCAGGGCGGACATGTACGTTGTGACCAGGGTGGATATATATGTTGTGACTAGGGCGGACTTGTTCTTGTGATCATGGCGGACATGTACGTTGTGACCAGGGCGGCCATGTTTATTCTGACCAGGACGGCAATGTTCTTGTGACCAGGGCGGCCATGTTTATTCTGACCATGGCGGACATGTGCATTGTGACCAGGGCGGCCATGTTTATTCTGACCAGAGCAGACATGTTCATTGTGACCAGGGCAGACATGTACTTTGTGACCAGGGTGGACATGTACCTTGTGACCAGGGCGGACATGTACCTTGTGAGCAGAGTGGACATGTACGTTGTGGCCAGGGCGGACATGTATGTTGTGAGCAAGGCGGACATGCACATTGTGCGCTGGGCGGACATGTACGTTGTAACCATGGTGGACATGTATCTTGTGAGCAGGGTGGACATGTATGTTGTGACCAGGGCGGACATGTACACTGAGACCAGGGTGGCCAGGTTTATTCTGACCAGGGCAGCCATGATTATTCCGACCAGGGCCACATTGTTTATTCTGATCAGGGCGGCCATGTTTATTCAGACCTGGTCGGCCATGTATGTTGAGACCAGGGCGGCCATGTTTGTTGTGACAAGGGCGGCCATGTTGGTTGTGACCAGAGCGGACATGTACCTTGTGACCAGGGCAGACATGTACGTTGTAACCAGGGCAGCCATGTTTATTCTGACCAGGGCAGACATCTTCGTTGTGACCAGGGCAATCATGTTTGTTGTGATGAGGGCGGACATGTACGTTATAACCAGGGCAGACATGTACGTTGAAACCAGGGCGGCCATATTTGTTGTGACAAAGGCGGCCATGTTCATTGTGACCAGGGTGGACATGTACCTTGTGACCAGGGCGGCAATGTACGTTGTGACAAGGGCGGACATGTACCTTGTGACCGGGCGGCAATGTACGTTGTGACTAGGCTGGCCAGGTTTATTCTGACCAGGGCAGCCATGTTCGTTGTGACCAGAGCGGACATGTACGTTGTGACCATGGCGGACATGTACATTGTGACCAGGGCGGCCAGGTTTATTCTGACCAGGTCGGCCATGTTTGTTGTGACCAGGGCGGACATGTACGTTGTGACCATGGCGGACATGTACGTTGAGACCAGGGCGGCCACGTTTGTTGTGACCAGAGCGGACATGTTTATTCTGACCAGGGCGGACATGTTTGTTGTGTCCAGGGCGGGTATATTTATTCTGACCAGGGTGGCCATCTTTGTTATGACCAAGACGGCCATGTTTATTCTGACCATGGCGGACATGTTTACTCTGACCAGGGCGGCAATGTTTATTCTGACCAGGGCGGACACATTTAATCTGACCTCGGCGGAAATGTTTATCCTGACCAGGGCAGTCATGTTGGTTATGACCAGGGTGGACTTGTTCATTGTGAGCATGGCGGATATGTACGTTGTGACCGGGGTGGACATGTACCTTGTGGCCAGGGCAGACATGTACATTGAGACCAGGGCGGTCAAATTAATTCTGAACAGGGCGGCAATGTTTATTCTGACCAGGGCGGCCATGTATATTCAGACCAGGGTGGGCAAGTACGTTGTGACCAGGGCGGCCATGTTTGTTACGACCAGTGCGGACTAGTACGTTTTGGCCAGGGCGGACATGTTTGCTGTGGTCAGGGCGTAAATGTACATTGTGATCAGGGCGGCGATGTTTATTCTGACCAGAGCGGACATGTTTGTTGTGCCCAGGGCAGCCATGTATGTTGTGACCAGTGCGGCCATGTTTAATCTGACCAGGGCGGACATAAAAAATTGTGACCAGGGCGGATATTTTCATTGTGACCAGAGCGGCCATGTACATTATGACCAGGGCGGACATGTACGTTGTGACCAGGGCGGATATGTACGTTGTGACCAGGGCGGACTTGTTCGTGTGACCATGGCGGACATGTGCGTTCTGACCAGGGCGGCCATGTTTATTCTGACCAGGACGGCAACGTTCTTGTGACCAGGGCGGACATGTACGTTGTAACCAGGGCAGCCATGTTTATTCTGACCAGGGCGGACATTTTCGTTGTGAACAGGGCAGCCATGTTTGTTGTGATGAGGGTGGACATGTACGTTGTAACCAGGGCGGACATGTACGTTGAAACCAGGGCGGCCATATTTGTTGTGACAAAGGCGGCCAAAATTCATTGTGAACAGGGCGGACATGTACCTTGTGAGCAGGGTGGATATGTACGTTGTGACAAGGGCGGACATGTACCTTGTGACCGGGCGGCAATGTACGTTGTGACTAGGCCGGCCAGGTTTATTCTGACCAGGGCAGCCATGTTCGTTGTGACCAGGGCGGACATGTACGTTGTGACCATGACGGACATGTATGTTGTGACCAGGGCGGCCAGGTTTATTCTGACCAGGGCGAACATGTACATTGTGACCAGGGCAGCCATGTTTATTCTGACCAGTGCGGACATGTATGTTGTGACCAGGTCGGACATGTTGACTCTGACCAGGGTGGACATGTACGTTGTGACATGGGTGGCCATGTTTGTTGTGACTAGGGCAGACATGTACATTGTGACCAGGGCGGCCATGTTTATCCTGACCAGGGTGGCCATGTTGTTGTGACCAGTGCGAACATGTACATAGTGACCAGGGCGGCGATATTTATTCTGACCAGAGCGGACATGTTTGTTGTGACCAGGGCAGCCATGTACGTTGTGACTAGCCCGGCCAGGTGTATTCTGACCAGGGCAGCCATATTCGTTGTGACCAGGGCGGACATGTACGTTGTGACCATGGCGGACATGTACGTTGTGACCAGGGCGGCCAGGTTTATTCTGACCAGGGCGGCCATGTTCATTGTGACCAGGGCGGACATGTACGTTGAGACCAGGGCGGACATGTTTGTTGTGACCAGGGCGGACATGTTTATTCTGACCAGGGCGGACATGTTTGTGATGACCAGGGCGGGTATAATTATTCTGACCAGGGTGGTCATGTTTGTTGTGACCAGGGCAGAGATGTACGTTGTGACCAGGGCGGCCATGTTTGTTGTGACCAGGACGGCCATGTTTATTCTGACCACGGCAGACATGTTTACTCTGACCAGGGCGGCAATGTTTATTCTGACCAGGGCGGACACATTTAGTCTGACCTGGGCAGAAATGTTTATCCTGACCAGGGCGGACATGTTGGTTATGACCAGGGCGGACATGTACGTTGTGACCAGGGCGGAGTTGTTCATTGTGAGCATGGCGGATATGTACGTTGTGACCGGGACGGACATGTAACTTGTGGCCAGGGCGGACATGTGCATTGAGACCAGGGCGGTCAAATTAATTCTGAACAGGGCGGCAATGTTTATTCTGACCAGGGCGGCCATGTTTATTCAGACCAGGGTGGACAAGCACGTTGTGACCAGGGCGGCCATGTTTGTTATGACCAGTGCGGACATGTACGCTGTGGCCAGGGCAGACATGTTTGCTGTTGCCAGAGCGTAAATGTACATTGTGAACAGGGCGGCGATGTTTATTCTGCCCAGAGCGGACATGTTTGTTGTGACCAGGGCAGCCATGTACGTTGTGCCCAGTGCGGCCATGTTTATTTTGACCTGGGCAGACATGTACCTTGTGACCAGGGCGGCAATGTACGCTGTAACCAGGCCGGACATGTACGTTGTGACCAGGGCGGCCATGCTTATCCTGACCAGGGTGGCCATGTACGTAGTGACCAGGGCGGCGATGTTTATTCTGACCAGGGCAGCCAGGTTTATTCTGACCAGGGCGGCCATGTTTATTCTGACCAGGGCGGACATGTTTGTTGTGACCAGGGCGGGTATATTTATTCTGACCAGGGTGGCCATGTTTGTTGTGACCAGGGCAGGGATGTACGTTGTGACCAGGGCGGCCAAGTTTATTCTGACCACGGCGGACATGTTTACTCTGACCAGGGCGGCAATGTTTATTCTGACCAGGGCGGACACATTTAATCTGACCTGGGCAGAAATGTTTATCCTGACCAGGGCGGACATGTTGATTATGACCAGGGCGGACATGTACGTTGTGACCAGGGCGGACTTGTTCATTGTGAGCATGGCGGATATGTACGTTGTGACCGGGGCAGACATGTACCTTGTGGCCAGGGCGGACATGTACATTGAGACCAGGGCAGTCAAAATAATTCTGAACAGGGCAGCAATGTTTATTCTGACCAGGGCGGCCATGTTTATTCAGGCCAGGGTGGAGAAGTACGTTGTGACCAGGGCGGCCATGTTTGTTATGACCAGTGCGGACACGTACGCTGTGGCCAGGGCAGACATATTTGCTGTGGCCAGGGCGCAAATGTACTTTGTGAACAGGGCGGTGATGTTTATTCTAACCAGAGCGGATATGTTTGTTGTGACCAGGGCAGCCATGTACGTTGTGCCCAGTGCGGCCATGTTTATTCTGACCAGGGCGGACATACAAAATTGTGACCAGGGCAGATATTTTCATTGTGACCAGGGCGGCCATGTACATTGTGACCAGGGCGGACATGTACGTTGTGACCAGGGCGGATATGTATGTTGTGACCAGGGCGGACTTGTTCTTGTGACCATGGCGGACATGTACGTTGTGACCAGGGCGGCCATGTTTATTCTGACCAGGACGGCAATGTTCTTGTGACCAGGGCGGCCATGTTTATTCTGACCATGGCGGACATGTGCATTGTGACCAGGGCGGCCATGTTTATTCTGACCAGAGCAGACATGTTCATTGTGACCAGGGCAGACATGTACTTTGTGAGCAGGGCGGACATGTACCTTGTGAGCAGGGCGGACATGTACAATGTGAGCAGGGCGGACATGTACTTTGTGACCAGGGCAGACATGTACCTTGTGAGCAGGGTGGACATGTACGTTGTGGCCAGGGCGGACATGTACGTTGTGAGCAAGGCGGACATGCACATTGTGCGCAGGGTGGACATGTACGTTGTAAACATGGTGGACATGTATGTTGTGAGCAGGGCGGATATGTATGTTGTGACCAGGGCGGACATGTACATTGAGACCAGGGTGGCCAAGTTTATTCTGACCAGGGCAGCCATGATTATTCCGACCAGGGCCACAATGTTTATTCTCATCAGGGCGGCCATGTTTATTCAGACCTGGGCGGCCATGTCTGTTGAGACCAGGGCGGCCATGTTTGTTGTGACAAGGGCAGCCATGTTGGTTGTGACCAAAGCGGACATGTACCTTGTGACCAGGGCGGACATGTACGTTGTAACCAGGGCAGCCATGTTTTTTCTGACCAGGGCAGACATCTTCGTTGTGACCAGGGCAGCCATGTTTGTTGTGATGAGAGCGGACATGTACGTTGAAACCAGGGCGGCCATATTTGTTGTGACAAAGGCGGCCATGTTCGTTGTGACCAGGGCGGACATGCACCTTGTGGCCAGGGTGGCAATGTACGTTGTGACAAGGGCGGACATGTACCTTGTGACCGGGCGGCAATGTACGTTGTGACTAGGCCGGCCAGGTTTATTCTGACCAGGGCAGCCATGTTCGTTGTGACCAGGGCGGACATGTACGTTGTGACCATGGCGGACATGTACGTTGTGACCAGGGCGGCCAGGTTTATTCTGACCAGGTCGGCCATGTTTGTTGTGACCAGGGTGGACATGTACGTTGTGACCATGGCGGACATGTACGTTGAGACCAGGGCGGCCATGTTTGTTGTGACCAGGGCGGACATGTTTATTCTGACCAGGGTGGCCATGTTTGTTGTGACCAGGGCAGAGATGTACGTTGTGACCAGGGCGGCCATGTTTGTTGTGACCAGGACGGCCATGTTTACTCTGACCAGGGCGGCAATGTTTATTCTGACCAGGGCGGACACATTTAATCTGACCTGGGCGGAAATGTTTATCCTGACCAGGGCAGACATGTTGGTTATGACCAGGGTGGACTTGTTCATTGTGAGCATGGCGGATATGTACGTTGTGACCGGGGCGGACATGTACCTTGTGGCCAGAGCGGACATGTACATTGAGACCAGGGCGGTCAAATTAATTCTGAACAGGGCGGCAATGTTTATTCTGACCAGGGCGGCCATGTATATTCAGACCAGGGTGGACAAGTACGTTGTGACCAGGGCGGCCATATTTGTTACGACCAGTGCGGACTAGTACATTGTGGCCAGGGCGGACATGTTTGCTGTGGCCAGGGTGTAAATGTACATTGTGATCAGGGCGGCGATGTTTATTCTGACCAGAGCGGACATGTTTGTTGTGACCAGTGCGGCCATGTTTAATCTGACCAGGGCAGATATAAAAAATTGTGACCAGGGCGGATATTTTCATTGTGACCAGGGCGGCCATGTACATTGTGACCAGGGCGGACATGTACGTTGTGACCAGGGCGGATATGTACGTTGTGACCAGGGCGGACTTGTTCGTGTGACCATGGCGGACATGTGCGTTCTGACCAGGGCGGCCATGTTATTTCTGACCAGGACGGCAACGTTCTTGTGACCAGGGCGGACATGTACGTTGTAACCAGGGCAGCCATGTTTATTCTGACCAGGGCGGACATCTTCGTTGTGACCAGGGCAGCCATGTTTGTTGTGATGAGGGTGGACATGTACGTTGTAACCAGGGCGGACATGTACGTTGAAACCAGGGCGGCCATATTTGTTGTGACAAAGGCGGTGTGGTAAACCACTTTTATCGTTCACTATCATTACACTATGGTTATCACTGTTTATATCGTTACTCTATGGTTATCACTGTTTACACTGTTGTATCACGACACAAGGTCACCTCTTGTCACGCTGTTATACCTGGGCTGACCACAGCTGACTCCGCCCATGACTCCGCCTGCTTGCCCAGGTATAAAGGTGGTCGACTGGCTGGTATTCCTCCTTGTTGGACCCGATCACCCACGAGGGTGGGCTCTGTTATTTAGCCAATAAAAACCTATAGTTACTATCTTAACTCGTCGCTTTTCATTGGATGAATTGATAGGTATATCAATTTTATTGGCTAAATTTTGAAATGAGTGGATCGGAGCAGCCAAATGACCAGCCAAACGGCCAGCTACAACAGCCACAGCAGCCGGCCTGGCTGCGAGCCCTCCGACCGCCGTACCTGGATCTAAACCCACAGGCAGCGAACTCAGCCCTCGACTTCAAACACTGGCTGAGCTGTTTCGAATCCAACCTGGGAGAATCCGGCGTGCCTCCGGGATCCAAACTAAGAGTTCTGACCGCCCAAGTGAGCCCTAAAGTATTTGCAATCATCCAGGACCTTACTACATACGAGGACGCCCTCAACCTGCTGAAAGAGCAGTACCGGAGCCCGGTAAACTCTATGTATGCCAGACATCTCCTAAGATCCCGCTCGCAACAGCCAGGAGAGTCTGTAGATGAATTTTTACGGGCGCTACAAACACTCGGCAGGGACTGTGACTTTAAAGCTGTAACGGCTGCAGAAAATACTGAAGGGAATATCCGCGATGCCTTCGTGAAAGGCCTTCGGTCCGACTACTCACGGCAAAGACTGCTCGAATCAAAGGACCTCGACCTGAATACAACTGCAGCCCTCGCTCGCTCTCTGGAAGTGGCCCATCGGGACCTCGAGGCGTATTCCAGGTACTGTGCTGCGCGACCCTGGGACTCCGGCCCGACCCCGGCCGCAATACCCCTCGCACCGCCGCCTCTGAGACCTACCTCAGCGTCGGCATCCCAGAATCGATCGGGACCGCCACCCCCGGTACCGGCTGCAACATCGGAGCCCCGCGATCGGGCCGCCGGCTGCTTCTTCTGTGGCCAGGCGAAACTCCCGAGGACGCGCTGCCCTGCAAGAAACGCGACTTGCTCCGATCGCCACAAGAAAGGCCACTTCGCTAAGGCCTGCAGGGGGAGAGCCACAGATGCCAGCAGTGCCTCATGCGAGTTGTGGGGGCGGCCATCTTTCATCAAGGCCACAGATGCCAGGATCCCCTCGTGTGAGTCGTGGGGGCGGCCATCTTTGATCAAGGCCACCGACACCAGCAGTGCCGCATGTGAGTTGTGGGGGCGGCCATCTTCTCTGCCATTTTATTCAACCTTGTGGCCGCCGCCATTTTGTCCACCACACTCGACCGCCACCTTGCCTCCAGACCCGACCACCGCCTCACCCGCAGACTACAGCAGCTCGCTCAGCCATACACTAGCCTCCGTCACACTGGACCAAGCTCGCCCGCATCACCTGTCCAAGTCCATGATGGACATCAAAGTAAACGGCCACGCCACGACCTGCCTGTTCGACAGCGGAAGCACGGAGAGTTTCATCCATCCAGACACGGTGAGCCACTACTCCCTCACTGTCCGGCCAACGCGCAACCGGATCTCGATGGCGTCGAGGTCCCATTCTACAGACATCAGCGGCTACTGTGTTGCGACCCTGTCGGTTAGGGGCACGGAGTATAAAAATTTTAAACTCCTCGTCCTGCCCCAGCTCTGCGCGGCCGTCCTACTAGGGCTGGACTTCCAATCCCACCTTCAAAGTGTCACTTTGGCATACAGTGGACCCCTCCCCCCACTCACAGTCGACAACCAGCAGCCTTTAAACCGCCCACCGCATACCACCTGCGGCCTATCCACCCTCAAGGTCCCGCCCCCCTCCCTGTTCGCTAACCTCACCCGCGACTGTAAACCCGTCGCCACCAAGAGCAGGCGGTACAGCGCCGGGGACAGAGCTTTTATTAGCTCAGAGGTGCAGCGTCTCCTGAAGGAGGGCATCATCGAGAGAAGCAACAGCCCCTCGCGTGCCCAGGTCGTAGTCGTTAAGACCGGCAATAAAAACCACCTGGTCATCGACTACAGCCAAACCATAAACCGGTACACCCAGCTGGACGCATACCCCCTTCCCCGCATATCTGATATGGTCAATCAGATTGCACAGTACCGGGTATTCTCCACCATCGACCTTAAGTCGGCCTATCACCAACTCCCTATCCGCCCTGAGGACCGCCAGTATACCGCCTTCGAGGCGAATGGCCGCCTCTACCACTTCCTTAGGGTTCCCTTCGGCGTCACCAACGGGGTTTCGGTCTTCCAAAGGGAGATGGGCCGGATGGTTGACCAGAACGGGCTGCAGGCCACGTTCCCTTATCTAGATAACGTCACCATCTGCGGCCGCGACCGGCAGGACCACGATGTTAATCTGGAGAAATTCCTCCGTACGGCCGAACGGCTGAACCTCACTTACAATAAGGAGAAATGTGTGTTTAACACCTCGCGTCTTGCCATCCTCGGCTGCGTAGTAGAGAACAGGGTCATCGGCCCCGACCCCGAAAGAATGCGCCCCCTCATGGAGCTACCCCTCCCCCACTGTCCAAAGGCGCTGAAGAGAACCCTGGGGCTCTTCGCCTACTATGCCCAATGGGTGCCGAATTATGCGGACAAAGCCAGACCCCTCATGAAGTCCACCTCCTTCCCCCTGACGGCAGAAGCGTGCGCAGCCTTCTCCCTCATAAAGGGAGACATTGCGAAGGCCACAATGCACGCGGTGGATGAGTCTATCCCTTTCCAAGTGGAGAGCGATGCATCCGACTTCGCCCTAGCAGCAACCCTTAACCAGGCGGGGAGACCTGTGGCCTTCTTCTCAAGGACCCTCCAGGGCCCTGAGATCCGACACTCTTCGGTCGAGAAGGAGGCCCAGGCGATCGTGGAGGCAGTAAGACGCTGGAGGCATTACCTGGCAGGCAAACGATTTACCCTCCTCACCGACCAGCGTTCAGTCGCTTTTATGTTTAATAACAAGCTGAGGGGCAAAATCAAGAACAACAAGATCTTGAGGTGGAGAATCGAGCTCTCCACCTATGATTATGATATCTTGTACCGACCTGGTAAACTGAACGAACCCCCAGATGCTCTATCACGAAGTACATGCGCCAACGCGCAAATTGATAGACTGCAGACCCTCCACAACGACCTCTGCCACCCCGGGGTCACCAGACTTTACCACTTCATTAAGGCCCGCAACCTGCCCTACTCCATCGAGGAGGTCAGGACCATGACCAGGAACTGCCAAACCTGTGCCGAATGCAAACCGCATTTCTTTAGGCCGGACAGAGCAAGCCTGATCAAGGCCACCCGCCCCTTCGAGCGCTTGAGCATCCATTTTAAGGGGCCCCTCCCGTCCTCTGACCGTAATGTGTACTCCCTCACCATCATTAATGAGTACTCCCGTTTCCCCTTTGCCTTCCCCTGCCCAGACATGACCAGTACCACGGTCATCAAATGCCTGAATGACCTCTTCGCCTTGTTCGGGTTCCCGAACTATATACATAGCGACCGGGGCTCATCCTTCATGAGCGAGGAACTTCGCCAGTTCCTACTAGCGAGAGGTATTGCTGCAAGCAGGACCACCAGCTACAACCCCCGAGGGAACGGCCAGGTGGAAAGAGAGAACGCGACTGTCTGGAAGGCTGTTCTCTTAGCCTTAAAGTCTAAGGGCCTGCCAACCTCTCGCTGGCAGGAAGTCCTCCCGGCAGCGCTGCATTCCATCCGGTCACTGCTTTGCACGACCATTAACGCCACCCCCCATGAACGAATGTTTGGTTTCCCCAGGAAGTCGACTACGGGAACCTCGCTACCAACATGGCTGACTTCTCCGGGGCCCGTCTTGCTGCGAAAGCACGTGAGGGCCCATAAAATGGACCCCCTGGTCGAGAGGGTGGACCTCCTGCACGCCAACCCCCAGTACGCCTATGTGGCATACCCAGACGGGCGGGAGGACACAGTCTCCTTATGAGACCTTGCACCCTCGGGCACCCCTGAGACACCACCGTTACCCCCCACCACCCCCTCAAATCCACCCCAGGTAGACGGCATGCCGGAACCCCACGAGCCTTCGCCGACCACGCAGACACCAGCATTAACATCGGATACTGCATCACCGCCGCCGCTGCTGCGCCGATCAGAGAGACTTACGAGGCCTCCGGACAGACTGACATACCCGAACTGGTAGCACACTTCACCCCGCCGGACTCAAATCTAAACAAGGGGTGAATGTGGTAAACCACTTTTATCGTTCACTATCGTTACACTATGGTTATCACTGTTTATATCGTTACACTATGGTTATCACTGTTTACACTGTTGTATCACGACACAAGGTCACCTCTTGTCACGCTGTTATACCTGGGCTGACCACAGCTGACTCCGCCCATGACTCCGCCTGCTTGCCCAGGTATAAAGGTGGTCGACTGGCTGGTATTCCTCCTTGTTGGACCCGATCACCCACGAGGGTGGGCTCTGTTATTTAGCCAATAAAAACCTATAGTTACTATCTTAACTCGTCGCTTTTCATTGGATGAATTGATAGGTATATCAGGCGGCCATGTTCGTTGTGACCAGGGCGGACATGTACCTTGTGAGCAGGGTGGCAATGTACGTTGTGACTAGGCCGGCCAGGTTTAATCTGACCAGAGCAGCCATGTTCGTTGTGACCAGGGCGGACATGTACGTGTGACCATGGCGGACATGTACGTTGTGACCAGGGCGGCCAGGTTTATTCTGACCAGGGCGGCCATGTTCGTTGTGACCAGGGCGGACATATACGTTGTGGCCATGGCGGACTTGTACGTTGAGACCAGGGCGGCCATGTTTGTTGTGACCAGGGCGGACATGTTTATTCTGACCAGGGCGGACATGTTTGTGATAACCAGGGCGGGTATATTTATTCTGACCAGGGCGGCCATGTTTGTTGTGACCAGGACGGCCATGTTTATTGTGACCACGGCAGATATGTTTACTCTGACCAGGGCGGCAATGTTTATTCTGACCAGGGTGGACACATTTAATCTGACCTGGGCGGAAATGTTTATCCTGACCAGGGCAGACATGTTGGTTATGGCCAGGGCGGACTTGTTCATTGTGACCAGGGCGGACTTGTTCATTGTTAGCATGGCGGATATGTACGTTGTGACCGGGACAGACATGTACCTTGTGGCCAGGGCGGATATGTACATTGAGACCAGGGCGGTCAAATTAATTCTGAACAGGGCGGCAATGTTTATTCTGACCAGGGCAGCCATGTTTATTCAGACCAGGGTGGACAAGTACATTGTGACCAGGGCGGCCATGTTTGTTACGACCAGTACGGACATGTACGTTGTGGCCAGGGCGGACATGTTTGCTGTGGCGAGGGCGTAAATGTACATTGTGATCAGGGCGGTGATGTTTATTCTGACCAGAGCGGACATGTTTGTTGTGCCCAGGGCAGCCATGTACGTTGTGACCAGTGCGGCCATGTTTAATCTGACCAGGGCGGACATAAAAAATTGTGACCAGGGCGGATATTTTCATTGTGACCAGGGCGGCCATGTACATTCTGACCAGGGCGGACATGTACGTTGTGACCAGGGCGGATATGTACATTGTGACCAGGGCGGACTTGTTCGTGTGACCATGGCGGACATGTGCGTTGTGACCAGGGCGGCCATGTTTATTCTGACCAGGACGGCAATGTTCTTTTGACTAGTGCGGCCATGTTTATTCTGACCATGGCGGACATGTGCGTTGTGACCAGGGCGGCTGTTGTGTCTGTATAATAAGACACAGACTGCAGGAGAACAGTATAACAGGTGTTTACTCAACGTGGCTCACACTGGAACGGCCTGTACAGATTACTACTCAGTGCTATATACAGGTGTGATCACTGCCGGTACTACAATATACATGAGCTGTAAAAAGTAGTTCCCCCCTTAATTCCTCCCCTTTTAGATTAACAGTACCATAACACTCATTTAACAATTAAATATCAAACTAATTACAATTAACACTTTTAACATGCAACATTAGCTGAAAATAGTCTATTTATATATTCAGTCTTTGGGGAGGCTTCCTGATCCTTTCTGGATAGTGCCTTTCCCGAGTGTCTTGCTCTTGGTGCGGAGGCGATTCTGGCCCCCTGTCGTCGGTTGGTTCATCCGCTTCCGATGCTACTGTTTCTGGGGTAGATGCGACCTGTACGTCGGGTTCATCACCAGGTACGTATGGGCGAGGCATGGGGTTGACTTGTTCCTGTGACTCTAGGATCTGGTCAGCATGGCATCTCACGATGCTCTCCCCAACATCCACTGTGTACATTAGTGGGCCCTGCCGTGTGCATATCGTTCCTGGCTGCCATTTTTCTGTTCGGTAGTCGCGGGCCAAGACTGGTTGCCCTACATTGAAGCTCCTTGTTGGTTTCTCATGGATGTGCTGGAATTGTTTACTCTCAACATCTCTTCGTACGTTTGGTCTGAGCAAATCCAGGTGAGATCTTAACCTTCGGTTAAAGAACATCATGGCTGGGGCCTGGTTGGTGACTGCATGTGTCGCGTTTCGGTAGGCGAACAGGAAATTGTCCACCTTGTGCTGCAGCGGAATGTTGTCATTGCACATAGCCTTTATTGCCTTCTTAAAGGTTTGTACGAACCTCTCAGCCAATCCATTTGTGGCTGGATGATACGGGGCGGATGTGTAATGCCTCACCCCATTCTTTTTCAAGAACCTCCGGAACTCTTCGGACACAAACTGTGGTCCGTTGTCGGAGCAAATCTGTTCTGGCAAGCCATTCCTGGCATAAATGGTCTGTAGGACTGCAATAGTTTTCTCCGTGGTGGTGGAGGACATTTTGATGACCTCAGGCCATTTCGAGTGCGCATCCATGGCTATTCAAAACATTGAGTCCATGAATGGACCAGCAAAATCAATATGCACCCGTTGCCATGGAGATGAGGGCCACTCCCATGGGTGTAGAGGGGCCTGTGGTGGTGCATTTTGGACTCTCTGGCATCCTGAGCAGCTCTTGGTCAGGTCCTCGATTTGTTTATCGATTCCCGGCCACCACACGTAAGCCCTGGCTAGGCTTCTCATTTTTACCCCTCCCAGATGACCCTCATGAAGCTCATTGAGCACTCTATCCCTTAACTTGGGTGGAATTACCACTCGGGATCCACACATCAAGGTCCCCCGGCACACTGACAGCTGTTCTCTCCTTGTCGAGAATGTTGGCAAAAGTGAGTCGCCATGTGCTGGCCATCCCTTCACCGTCAAATCATATACCCGAGACAGTGTCGGGTCAATTCGGGTTTCCTTTTCGATACAAGCGTTAGTTACCGGTAGGTATTCAACTATAGTCGAATGGAATATTTTGACAGGATCCACTGCTGGTGCTTCCTCCGCAGTAGGCAGTGGCAGGCGTGATAGCCCGTCAGCATTTCCATGCTGTTTCGTGCCCTTATATTCAATCTCATAGTGGTGCGCCCCTAGAAAAAGTGACCATCTTTGTAGTCGTTGCGCAGTCATCACCGGAACGCCCTTCTTCAGATTAAAAATGGAGACAAGAGGCTGGTGATCAGTCAGCAAGGTGAATTTCTGCCCGTGCAGATAGTGATTGAACTTTTTCACTCCCCACACTAGGCTGAGGGCCTCCCTGTCAATCTGGACGTAGTTACGCTTGGCTGAGCTTAGTGATCGTGACGCAAAGGCTATTGGCCTCTCTGAGCCGTCTGAGAATTTGTGCGACAGCACCGCTCCAATGCCGTAGGGTGACACATCACATGTCAACCGAATTGGTAATGCCGGGTTGTAATGGGCAAATACATCTTTCGATGTGATTAGTGTTTTGCTCTTCTGGAAAGCTCGTCTACATTCATCACTCCACTTCCATGGCACCCCAGTTTGCAGTAGGGTGTTCAGTGGGTGTAGTATTGTAGACAAATTTGGAAAGAACTTATGGTAGTAGTTTACCAGCCCGAGGAACGGCCTCAGTTGTGGCACATTTTCCGGTGCTGGAGACTTGACGACTGCCTCAATCTTCTCTGGGGACTTATATAATCCCTCTTTATCGATAACATGGCCACAATACGAGATCTGTTTTCTAAAAAACTCGCATTTGGGGCGGTTAGCTCGGAGCCCATATTCCTGCAATCTAGTGAGCACCTGCTCCAGGTTGGCAAGGTGATCACTGTCATTTTCGCCCGTGACCAGGATGTCATCCAAATAACACTGGGTCCCTGGGATCCCTTGCAGGACTTGTTCCATTGCCCTCTGCCAAATAGCCGGAGCTGATGCTACCCCGAATACCAGCCGATTGTATTGGTAGAGACCTTTATGAGTGTTGATTGTGATGTATTTTTTTGATGGTTCTTCTACCTCCATTTGCAGATATGCCTGGGCCAGATCAATCTTAGTGAAGCGTTTCCCTCCAGATAGCGAGGCGAAAATATCTTCAATCCGTGGAAGTGGATATTGTACGACGTGAAGGATCGGGTTCACTGTTACCTTAAAGTCCCCACAGATGCGAACCTTCCTTGGTTCCCCAGGCGTGCTGCTCAACGACTTTTCCATCACAGGGACGATGGGTGTAGCCCACTCGCTCCAGTCGACCTTGGACAGTACACCTGAACGTTCCAGACTCTCCAGCTCTGCTTCGACGGCTGGGCGGATCGCATAAGGTACCGGTCTGGCCTTAAAAAACTTTGGGCTTGCGTTTTCTTCAATTTTAATCGTCGCTGTCATGCCTTTTAGTGTTCCGAGTCCTTGCTGGAATACTTCTTTCACGTCAGTTAGGATCTTTGACAGTCGCCCAGGTGTGACGTCATCATCCTTTTTGTCAGCCACAGTCAGTGCCTGTATGGAATGCCAATCCAGTTGTATTTTCCGGATCCATTCACGTCCCAGTAATGGTGGTCCTTCATCTTGCAATACATACAGGTCTAGTTTTGGTGTTTCCTTACCGTTATATATAACGGTCACCCTTATTTTTCCTTTGGGGTAGACTTTTTGCCCCATGTATGTCTTCAAAATAATTTTTGTGTCTCTCAAGGGTATGTGTGAGAATAGCCGCTCGTAGTCCCGTCGGTTTATGACTGTTAGGGCTGATCCTGTGTCCAATTCTATCTTTACCTGGACTCCTGCTATCTTGAGAGTGACCCAAATGGTTCGGTGATCCTCCGTTGTGATCACATTATGTAGTTTCAGACAACTCAGTTCCCTGCTTTCAGAGTCGTTATCACTCTTTTGTTCGTCTGAACTATTCTCCTTCATCTTATGTACCTTCTTGTACTTTTCTTTGGTAGGTTTCTTATTGCTGGTTTTCTTTCCCGACCTGCAGACTCATGCTATGTGTCCTACTTTTCCACGTGGTCTGCACACTTTGTCTTTGAACCAGCAATCATTCTGATCGTGTGTTGTTCTGCCGCAGCAATAGCACTTCTCTGTTCCATATGACATTTCGTTTGTGCCATATTCTTGCGGTCTCTGTTGTATCTCTGCAGCGCCCCGTGCTGCTGCTTCATATGATACCGCAATGCTGAAAGCCTTTTCCAGCGTAAGGTCCTTTTCAGATAAAAGCCGTTTCTGGGTTCCTTCACTTTGAAGCCCACACACAAACTTGTCCCTTAAGGTATCTGCCAGACCCGCTCCAAACTGGCAGTGTTTCGATAGTTTGCGCAGTTCTGTTAAATAATCAGCATTGCTTTCATCCTTATGCTGGTTCCGTTTGTGAAACTTGAATCTTTCTGCTATCAGCAGCGGTGTGGGGTTTAAATGTTCCTGTAGTATCATTACTACGTCTTCAAAACTCTTTTCCATTGGCTTCGTTGGGGTTACTAGATTTCGTAATAAACCATACGTCTTTGCACCCATTAAATTTAACAATACCGACGCTTTCTTGTCATCTGACACCTCATTTGCCTTGCAGTACACCTCTATTCGTTCGACATATGTAGTCCAATCTTCGACTTCATTGTCAAATGCGGTGATACTGCCACTCTTCGGCATTTTGGGTGTGGTTTAAAATGGCGTCTCCCAATGACTTAAATGGCGTCTCCCGCACTTTCCTTCTTCCCCCGCTGCTGCCAACACCGCTCCCGGCGGTTCTCGTGGCAATGGCGGCGCCCTGTAGGTTTCGCGCGCTTCTCCTGCGCTGCTGCCAACGCTGCTCTCGGCGGTCCTCGTGGCAATGGCGGCGCCTCACGGGTTTCTGTGCGTCTCTCTCTCCCTCTCTTCGACGCTGCTCGGCCCCTGAACACCGGCTGCGCCCTGTGCGCTCTGCCCTCTCTCTCCCCCGTCGACGCTGCTCAGCCCTTTGCTGTGCCGCTCGGTCGGGCTCTAGCCCGCCGCTGTCCGGGAAGGGTCTGCGCACTACCTGTTGTCAGCCCGTTTCGCTGGACCACCTCGACTGGAAAGCCAAGCCTGGCTCTCGACAGCCTCCCCCGCAATTCTCGAGTCTCTGCTGGATGACTGGGCGGTTGCCCGTGGTCGACGCCCGAGTCTCTGGCCTTGACCTGATCTCCAGGAATGAATCCACGGGAGGTGATGCAGAGTTGCAGGTAGGTTCGAACTTGCCTTGTCGCCAATGTTGTGTCTGTGTATAATAAGACACAGACTGCAGAAGAACGGTATAACAGGTGTTTACTCAACGTGGCTCACACTGGAACTGCCTGTACAGATTACTACTCCGTGCTATATACAGGTGTGGTCACTGCCGGTACTACAGTATACATGAGCTGTAAAAAGTAGTTCCCCCCTTAAAGGCATATACATTACAGCGGCCATGTTTATTCTGACCAGAGCAGACATGTTCATTGTGACCAGGGCAGTCATGTACTTTGTGACCAGGGCGGACATGTACTTTGTGAGCAGGGCGGACATGTACATTGTGAGCAGGGCGGTCAGGTACTTTGTGACCAGGACGGACATGTACCTTGTGAGCAGGGCAGACATGTACGTTGTGGCCAGGGCGGACATGTACGTTGTGAGCAGGGCGGACATGTATATTGTGAGCAGGGAGGACATGTACGTTGTAACCATGGCGGACATGTATGTTGTGAGCAGGGCGGACATGTATGTTGTGACCAGGGCGGACGTGTACATTGAGACCAGGGTGGCCAAGTTTATTCTGACTGGGGCAGCCATGATTATTCCGACCAGGGCCACAATGTTTATTCTGACCAGGGCGGCCATGTTTATTCAGACCTGGGCGGCCATGTATGTTGAGACCAGGGCGGCCATGTTTGTTGTGACAAGGGCGGCCATGTTGGTTGTGACCAGAGCAGACTTGTACCTTGTGACCAGCGCGGACATGTACGTTGTGACCAGGGCAGCCATGTTTATTCTGACCAGGGCGGACATCTTCGTTGTGACCAGGGCAGCCATGTTTGTTGTGATGAGGGCGGACATGTACGTTGTGGCCAGGGCGGACATGTACGTTGTGACCAGGGCGGACATGCTTATTTTGACCAGGGCGGACATGTACGTTGTGACCAGTTCGGATATGTTGATTCCGCCCAGGGCGGACATGTACGTTGTGACCAGTGCAGACTTGTTCGTTGTGACCAGGGCGGACTTGTTCGTTGTGACCAGGGTGGACATGTACAATGTGACCAGGGCGGCCATGTTTATTCTGATCAGGGCAGCCATATAAGTTGTGACAAGGGCGGTCATGTTTGTTGTGACTAGGGCGGACATGTACATTGTGACCAGGGTAGACATGTATGTTGTGACCAGGGTGGACATGTATGTTGTGACCAGGGCGGACATGTTTGTTGTGACCAGGACGGACATGCTCGTTGTGACCAGGGTGGCCATGTTGGTTGTGACCAGGACAGACATGTTCGTTGTGACCAGGGCTGCCATTTACATTGTGACCAGGGCGGCCATGTTTGTTGTGACCAGGGTGGACATGTACATTGTGACCAGGGCAGACATGTACATTTTGACCAGAGCGGACATGTACATTGTGACCAGGGCGGACATGTATGTTGTGACCGGGGCGGACATATACGTTGTGACCAGGGCGGCAACGTTTGTTGTGACCAGGGCGGCAATGTTTGTTGTGACCAGGGCGAACATGTACGTTGTAACCAGGGCTGTAATGTATGTTGGGACCAGGGCGACCATATTTATTCTGACCAGTCCGGCCATGTATGTTGAGACAAGGGCGGCCATGTTTATTCTGACCCGGGCGGCCATATACATTGCGACCAGGGCGGCCATGTTTGTTGTGACCAGGGTGGATATGTACGTTGTGACCAGGGCGGACTTGTACATTGTGACAAGGACGGCCATATTTGTTGCGACCATGGCATCCATGTTTATTCTGACAAGGGCGGACATATACATTGCGGCCAGGGCGGACATGTACTTTGTGACCAGGGCGGACTTGTTCATTTTGACCATGGCGGCCATGTTTATTCTGACCAGGATGGCCATGTTCCTGTGACAAGGGTGGCCATGTTTATTCTGACCATGGCAGACTTGTGCGTTGTGACCAGGGCGGCAATGTTTATTCTGACCAGGGCGGACATGTTCATTGTGACCAGGGCAGTCATGTACATTGTGACCAGGGTGGACATGTACCTTGTCAGCAGGGCGGACATGTTCGTTGTGAGCAGGGCGGACATGTACGTTGTGACCAGGGCAGACATGTACATTGTGAGCAGGGTGGACATGTACATTGTGAGCAGGGCGGACATGTATGTTGTGACCAGGGCGGACATGTACGTTGTGACTGGGGCAGATATGTATTCTGACCAGGGCGGCCATGACTATTCTGACCAGGGCCGCAATGTTAATCTGACCAGGGCGGCCATGTTTATTCAGACCTGGGCGGCCATGTATGTTGAGACCAGGGAAGCCATGTATGTTGTGACAAGGGCAGCCAAGTTTATTCTGACCAGGGCGGCCATGATTATTCTGACCAGGGCCGCAATGTTTATTCTGACCAGGACGGCCATGTTTATTCAGACCTGGGCGGCCATGTTCTTTGTGAACAGAGCGGCCATGTTTGTTGTGACCAGGGCGGCCATGTTTGTTGTGACCAGGGCGGACATGTTTATTCTGACCAGGGCGGGCATATTTACTCTGACCAGGACGGCAATGTTTATTCTGACCAGGGCGGACATGTTTACTCTGACCAGGGCAGCAATGTTTATTCTGACCAGGGCGGACACATTTAATCTGACCTGGGCAGACATAGATACATAGAAAATAGGAGCAGGAGTAGGCCATTTGGCCCTTCGAGCCTGCTTCGCCATTCAATGAGATCATGGCTGATCATCCAAATTCTGTACCCGGTCCCTGCCTTCTCCCCATAACCCTTGATCCCTTTAGCCTTAAGAAATATATCCAACTCTTTCTTGAATATACTTAATGAACTGGCCTCCACCACCCTCTGCGGCAGAGAATTCCACAGGTTCACCACTCTCTGGGTGAAGAAATTCCTCCTCATTTCAGTCCTAACTGGCTTACCCCTTATCCTTAGACTATGAACCCTGGTTCTGGACTCCCCGGCCATCAGAAACATCCTTCCTGCATCTTGTCTGTCCAGGCCTGACAGAATTTTATAGGTTTCGATGAGATCCCCTCTCAATCTTCTAAACTTCAGTGAGTATAAGCCCAATCGACACAATCTCTCCTCATACGTCATTCCTGCCATCCCAGGTATCAGCCTGGTGAACCTTCGCTGCACTCCTTCCATGGCAAGAACGTCCTTCCTCAGGTAAGGCGACCAAAACTGCACACAATACTCAAGGTGTGGTCTCACCAAGGCCCTGTACAACTGCAGCAAGGCATCCTTGTTCTTGTACTCGAACCCTCTTGCTACGAAGGCCAACATATCATTTGCCTTCTTAACCGCCTGCTGCACCTGCATGCTTACCTTCAGCGACTGGTGTACAAGAACACCCAGGTCTCTTTGCACTTCCCCTTCTCCCAATCTATTACCATTCAAATAATAATCTGCCTTCCTGTTTTTGCCACCAAAGTGGATAACCTCACATTTATCCACATTATAGTGCATTTGCCATGTTTCTGCCCAATCACCCAACCTGTCCAAATCGTGCTGGAGTTTCACGACATCCTCCTCACAGCATACCCTCCCCCCCCAGCTTTGTGTCGTCTGCAAATTTGGAGATATTACATCCAATTCCCTCGTCCAGATCATTAATATATGTTGTGACCAGCTGGGGTCCTAGGACTGATCCTTGCAGTACCCCACTAGTCACTGCCTGCCACTCGGAAAATGACCCGTTTATTCCTACTCTTTGCTTTCTGTCCGCCAACCAGTTCTCTATCCAAGTCAATACCTTGCCCCCAATCCCATGTGCCTTAATTTTGCACGCTAATCTCTTATGTGGGACCTTATCAAAAGCCTTCTGAAAGTCCAAATACACCACATCCACTGGTTCTCCCTTATCTATTTTACCAGTTACATCCTCAAAAAATTCCAGTAGATTAGTCAAGCATGATTTACCTTTTGTAAATCCATGTTGACTTTTTCCGATCCAGTCACTGCTTTCCAAGTGCTCTGCTATTACATCTTTTATAATGGACTCTAGCATTTTCCCCACTACCGATGTCAAGCTTACCGGTCTATAATTCCCCGCCTTTTCTCTACCACCTTTTTTGAATAGTGGGGTAACATTAGCTACCCGCCAATCCATGGGTACCGTTCCAGAGTCTATCGAGTTCTGGAAGATGACCAGCAATGCATCTACTATTTCTAGGGCCACTTCCTTAAGTACCCTGGGATGTAGATTATCAGGCCCTGGGGATTTATCGGCCTTCAGTCCCATCAATTTTCCTAACACCATTTCCCTACAAATACTGATTTCTTTCAGTTCCACCCTTTCATCAGACCCTATGTTCCCCGGCATCTCTGGGAAGTTATTTGTGTCCTTCTTTGTGAAGACAGAACCAAAATATGTATTTAGTTGGTCTTCCATTTCTTTGTTCCCCATTATAAATTCCCCCGATTCTGACTGCAAGGGACCTACCTGTTTATCCTGACCGGGGCGGACATGTTCATTATGACCAGGGCAGACATGCACGTTGTGACCAGGGCGGCCATGTACGTTGTGACCAGGGCAGACTTGTTCATTGTGAGCAGGGCGGATATGTACGTTGTGACAGGGGCGGACATGTACCTTGTGGCCAGGGCGGACATGTACGTTGAGACCAGGGCGCACATGTTTGTTGTGACCAGGGCGGACATTTACATTGTGACCAGGGTGGACTTGTTTATTCTGACCAGGGCGGCCATATATGTTGTGACGAGGGCGGACATGTTTGTTGTGACCAGGGCGGACATGTACATTGTGAACAGGGTGGACATGTATGTTGTGACCGGGGCGGACATATACGTTGTGACCAGGGTGGACACGTATGTTGTGACCAGGGTGGACATGTATGTTGTGACCAGGGCGGCCATGTTTGTTGTGACCAGGACGGACATGTTCGTTGTGACCAGGGTGGCCATGTTTGTTGTGGCCAGGGTGGACATGTACATTGTGACCAGGGCAGACATGTACATTGTGACAAGAGCGGACATGTACATTGTAACCAGGGTGGACACGTATGTTGTGACTGGGGCGGACATATACGTTGTGACCAGGGCGGCAATATTTGTTGTGACCAGGGCGGCAATGTTTGTTGTGACCAGGGCGAACATGTACGTTGTGACCAGGGCAGTCATGTACGTTGTGAACAGGGCGGCCATGTTTATTCTGACCAGTCCAGCCATGTATGTTGAGACAAGGGTGGCCATGTTTATTCTGACCCGGGCGGCCATATACATTGTGACCAGGGCGGCCATGTTTGTTGTGACCAGGGTGGATATGTACATTGTGACCAGGGCAGACTTGTACATTGTGACCAGGGCGGCCATATTTGTTGCGGCCACGGCAGCCATGTTTATTCTGACCAGGGCGGACATATACATTGTGACCAGCGCGGACATGTACTTTGTGACCAGGGCGTATATTTTCGTTGTGACCAGGGCGGCCATGTACATTGTGACCAGGGCGGACATTTACGTTGTGACCAGGGTGGACATGTTTGTTGTGACCATGGCGGCCATGTTTATTCTGACCAGGACGGCCATGTTCTTGTGACCAGGGTGGCCATGTTTATTCTGACCATGGCGGACTTGTGCGTTGTGACCAGGGCGGCCATGTTTATTCTGACCAGGGCAGTCATGTATGTTGTGACCAGGGCAGACATGTACCTTGTGAGCAGGGCGGACATGTTCGTTGTGACCAGGGTGGACATGTAAGTTGTGACCAGGGCGGACATGTGCATTGTGACCAGGGCGGCCATGTTTATTCTGACCAGGGCAGACATGTTCCTTGTGACCAGGGCAGTCATGTACGTTGTGACCAGGGCGGACATGTACTTTGTAAGCAGGGCAGACATGTTCGTTGTGAGCAGGGCGGACATGTACATTGTGATCAGGGCGGACATGTACGTTGTGAGCAGTGTGAACATGTACGTTGTGAGCAGGGCGGACATGTACATTGTAACCAGGGCGGACATGTACCTTGTGAGCAGGGCAGGCATGTACGTTGTGACTAGGTCGGCCATGTTTATTCTGACCAGGGCAGACATGTTTACTCTGACCAGGGCGGCAATGTTTATTCTGACCAGGTTGGACATATTTACTCTGACCAGGGCGGCAATATTTATTCTGACTAGGGCGGACATGTTTACTCTGACCAGGGCAGACATGTTTATCCTGACCAGGGCGGACATGTTGGTTATGACCAGGGCGGACATGAACGTTGTGACCAGGGCAGACTTGTTCATTGTGAGCAGGGCGGATATGTACGTTGTGACCAGGGCGGACATATACCTTATGGCCATGGCGGACATGTACGTTGAGACCAGGGCGGACATGTACGTTGTGACCAGGTCGGACTTGTTCGTTGTGACCAGGGTGGACATGTACATTGTGACCAGGGCAGACATGTACATTGTGACAAGGGCGGACATGTACGTTGTGACCAGGGCGGACTTGTTCATTGTGACCAGGGTGGACATGTACATTGTGACAAGGGCGGCCATGTTTATTCTGATCAGGGCGGCCATATACGTTGTGACCAGGGCGGACATGTTTGTTGTGACCAGGGTGGACATGTACATTGTGACCAGGGTGGACATGTATGTTGTGACCAGGGCGGACATGTACATAGTGACCAGGGCGGCCATGTTTGTTGTGACCAGGACGGACATGTTCGTTGTGACCAGGGGGCCCTGTACATTGTGACCAGGGCGGTCATGTTTGTTGTGGCCAGGGTGGACATATACATTGTGACCAGCGCAGAAATGTACATTGTGACCAGAGCGGACATGTACGTTGAGACCAGGGTGGACACGTATGTTGTGACCGGGGCGGACATATACGTTGTGACCAGGGCGGCAATTTTTGTTGTGACCAGGGCGGCAATGTTTGTTGTGACCAGGGTGAACATGTACGTTGTGACTAGGGCTGTCATGTACATTGTGGCCAGGGTGGCCATGTTTATTCTGACCAGTCCAGCCATGTATGTTGAGACAAGGGCGGCCATGTTTATTCTGACCCGGGCGGCCATATACATTGTGACCAGGGTGGCCATGTTTGTTGTGAGCAGGGTGGATATGTACGTTGTGATCAGGGCGGACTTGTACATTGTGACCAGGGCGGCATATTTGTTGCGACCACGACAGCCATGTTAATTCTGACCAGGGCGGACATATACATTATGACCAGGGCGGATATTTTCATTGTGACCAGGGCGGCCATATACACAGGGCGGACATGTACATTGTGACCAGGGCGGATATGTATGTTGTGACCAGGGCGGACTTGTTCATTGTGACCATGGCGGCCATGTTTATTCTGACTAGGACGGCCATATTCTTGTGACCAGGGTGGCCACTTTTATTCTGAGCATGGCGGACTTGTGCGTTGTGACCAGGGTGGCCATGCTTATTCTGACCAGGGCAGACATGTTCGTTGTGACCAGCGCAGTCATGTACATTGTGCCCAAGGCGGACATAGACCTTGTGAGCAGGGAGGTCATGTTCGTTGTGACCAGGGCAGACATGTAAGTTGTGACCAGGGCGGACATGTTCATTGTGACCAGGGCAGCCATGTACGTTGTGACCAGGGCGGACATGTACCTTGTGAGCAGGGCAGACATGTTCGTTGTGAGCAGGGCGGCCATGTTTATTCTGACCAGGGCGGACATGTTCATTTTGACCAGGGCAGTCATGTACGTTGTGACCAGGGCAGACATGTACCTTGTGAGCAAGGCAACCATGTTCATTGTGAGCAGGGCGGACATGTACGTTGTGACCAGGGCTGACATGTACGTTGTGAGCAGGGTGGACATGTACGTTGTGAGCAGGGCAGATATGTACATTGTAACCAGTGCGGACATTTACCTTGTGAGCAGGGCGGACATGTACGTTATAACCAGGGCGGACATGTACGTTGTGAGCAGGGCGGACATGTATGCTGTGACCAGGGCGGTCATGTACGTTGTGATCAGGGCGGACATGTACGTTGTGACCAGGGCAGACATGTATGTTGTGACCAGGGCGGCCAAGTTTATTCTGACCAGGGCGGCCATGATTATTCTGAACAGGTTCGCAATGCTTATTCTGACCAGGGCGGACATGTTTATTCAGACCTGGGCGGCCATGTATGTTGAGACCAGGGCGGCCATGTTTGTTGTGACAAGGGCGGCCATATTGGTTGTGAACAGGGCGGACATGTACCTTGTGACCAGGGCGGACATGTACATTGCGACCGGGGCAGCCATGTTTATTCTGACCAGATCGGACATGTACATTGTGACCAGGGCGAACATGTACGTTGTGAACAGGGCAGCCATGTTTATTCTGACCAGGGCGGACATGTACGTTGTGACCAGGGCGGCCATGTTTATTCTGACCAGGGCAGACATGTAGCTTGTGACCAGGGCGGCAATGTACGTTGTGACCAGGGCGGACATGTACGTTGTGACCAGGGCAGCCATGTTTATTCTGACCAGGGCGGACTTGTACGTTGTGACCAGGGTGGCCATGTTTATTCTGACCAGGGCAGACATGTAGCTTGTGACCAGGGCGGCAATGTACGTTGTGACCAGGGCGGACATGTACGTTGTGACCAGGGCAGCCATGTGTATTCTGACCAGGGTGGACATGTACATTGCAACCAGGGTGGCCATGTTTATTGTGACTAGTGCGTACATGTACGTTGTGACCAGGGCGGACATGTTTGCTGTGACCAGGGCGGTCCTTTACGTTGTGACCAGGGCGGCCATGTTTATCCTGACCAGGGTGGCCATGTTTGTTGTGACAAGGGCGGACATGTACGTAGTGACCAGGGCGGTGATGTTTATACTGACCAGAGCGGACATGTTTGTTATGACAAGGGCAGCCATATATGTTGTGACCAGTGTGGCCATGTTTATTCTGACCAGGGCGGACATGTACGTAGTGACCAGGGCGGCAATGTTTATTCTGACCAGGGCGGCCAGGTTTATTCTGTCCACAGCGGCCATGTTCATTGTGACCAGGGCAGCCATGTTTGTTGTGACAAGGGCGGCCATGTTTGTTGTGACAAGGGCGGCCATGTTGGTTGTGACCAGGGTGGATATGTACCTTATGACCAGGGCGACAATGTACGTTGTAACCAGGGCAGCCATGTACATTGTTACCAGGGCGGCCATGTACGTTGTGACCAGGGTGGCCATGTTCGTTGTGACCAATGCGGACATGTTTATTCTGACCAGGGCGGACATGTTTGTTGTGACCAGGGCAGACATGTACGTTATGACCAGGGCGGCTATATTTGTTGTGACCAGGGCGGACATGTTTATTCTGACCAGGGTGGACATGTTTGTTGTGACCAGGACGGACAAGTATGTTGTGACCAGGTCGGCCATGTTTGTTGTGACCAGGGCAGCCATGTTTATTCTGACCAGCGCGGACATGTTTACACTGACCAATGCGGCAATGTTTGTTCTGACCAGGGCGGCCATGTACATTGTGACCAGGGCGGACATGTACGTTGTGACCAGGGCGGACATGTACGTTGTGACCAGGGCTGACTTGTTCGTGGTGACTAGGGTGGACATGTATGTTGTGACCAGGGCGGACATGTTTACTCTTAACAGGGCGGCCATATACGTTGTGACCAGGTCGGACATGTTGATTCTGACCAGGTGGATATGTACATTGTGACAAGGGTGGCCATGTTTGTTGTGACCAGGGCGGACATGTACGTTGTGACCAGGGTGGCCATGTTTATTCTGACAAGGGCCGACATGTACCTTGTGGCCAGGAAGGCAATGTACGTTGTGACCAGGGCGGACATGTACATTGTGACCAGGTCGGACATGTTTGTTGTGACCAGGGTGGACATGTACATTGTGACCAGGGTGGACATGTATGTTGTGACCAGGGCGGACATGTACATAGTGACCAGGGCGGCCATGTTTGTTGTGACCAGGACGGACATGTTCGTTGTGACCAGGGGGCCCTGTACATTGTGACCAGGGCGGTCATGTTTGTTGTGGCCAGGGTGGACATATACATTGTGACCAGCGCAGAAATGTACATTGTGACCAGAGCGGACATGTACGTTGAGACCAGGGTGGACACGTATGTTGTGACCGGGGCGGACATATACGTTGTGACCAGGGCGGCAATTTTTGTTGTGACCAGGGCGGCAATGTTTGTTGTGACCAGGGTGAACATGTACGTTGTGACTAGGGCTGTCATGTACATTGTGGCCAGGGTGGCCATGTTTATTCTGACCAGTCCGGCCATGTATGTTGAGACAAGGGCGGCCATGTTTATTCTGACCCGGGCGGCCATATACATTGTGACCAGGGTGGCCATGTTTGTTGTGAGCAGGGTGGATATGTACGTTGTGATCAGGGCGGACTTGTACATTGTGACCAGGGCGGCATATTTGTTGCGACCACGACAGCCATGTTAATTCTGACCAGGGCGGACATATACATTATGACCAGGGCGGATATTTTCATTGTGACCAGGGCGGCCATATACACAGGGCGGACATGTACATTGTGACCAGGGCGGATATGTATGTTGTGACCAGGGCGGACTTGTTCATTGTGACCATGGCGGCCATGTTTATTCTGACTAGGACGGCCATATTCTTGTGACCAGGGTGGCCACTTTTATTCTGAGCATGGCGGACTTGTGCGTTGTGACCAGGGCGGCCATGCTTATTCTGACCAGGGCAGACATGTTCGTTGTGACCAGCGCAGTCATGTACATTGTGCCCAAGGCGGACATAGACCTTGTGAGCAGGGAGGTCATGTTCGTTGTGACCAGGGCAGACATGTAAGTTGTGACCAGGGCGGACATGTTCATTGTGACCAGGGCAGCCATGTACGTTGTGACCAGGGCGGACATGTACCTTGTGAGCAGGGCAGACATGTTCGTTGTGAGCAGGGCGGCCATGTTTATTCTGACCAGGGCGGACATGTTCATTTTGACCAGGGCAGTCATGTACGTTGTGACCAGGGCAGACATGTACCTTGTGAGCAAGGCAACCATGTTCATTGTGAGCAGGGCGGACATGTACGTTGTGACCAGGGCTGACATGTACGTTGTGAGCAGGGTGGACATGTACGTTGTGAGCAGGGCAGATATGTACATTGTAACCAGTGCGGACATTTACCTTGTGAGCAGGGCGGACATGTACGTTATAACCAGGGCGGACATGTACGTTGTGAGCAGGGCGGACATGTATGCTGTGACCAGGGCGGTCATGTACGTTGTGATCAGGGCGGACATGTACGTTGTGACCAGGGCAGACATGTATGTTGTGACCAGGGCGGCCAAGTTTATTCTGACCAGGGCGGCCATGATTATTCTGAACAGGTTCGCAATGCTTATTCTGACCAGGGCGGACATGTTTATTCAGACCTGGGCGGCCATGTATGTTGAGACCAGGGCGGCCATGTTTGTTGTGACAAGGGCGGCCATATTGGTTGTGAACAGGGCGGACATGTACCTTGTGACCAGGGCGGACATGTACATTGCGACCGGGGCAGCCATGTTTATTCTGACCAGATCGGACATGTACATTGTGACCAGGGCGAACATGTACGTTGTGAACAGGGCAGCCATGTTTATTCTGACCAGGGCGGACATGTACGTTGTGACCAGGGCGGCCATGTTTATTCTGACCAGGGCAGACATGTAGCTTGTGACCAGGGCGGCAATGTACGTTGTGACCAGGGCGGACATGTACGTTGTGACCAGGGCAGCCATGTTTATTCTGACCAGGGCGGACTTGTACGTTGTGACCAGGGTGGCCATGTTTATTCTGACCAGGGCAGACATGTAGCTTGTGACCAGGGCGGCAATGTACGTTGTGACCAGGGCGGACATGTACGTTGTGACCAGGGCAGCCATGTGTATTCTGACCAGGGTGGACATGTACATTGCAACCAGGGTGGCCATGTTTATTGTGACTAGTGCGTACATGTACGTTGTGACCAGGGCGGACATGTTTGCTGTGACCAGGGCGGTCCTTTACGTTGTGACCAGGGCGGCCATGTTTATCCTGACCAGGGTGGCCATGTTTGTTGTGACAAGGGCGGACATGTACGTAGTGACCAGGGCGGTGATGTTTATACTGACCAGAGCGGACATGTTTGTTATGACAAGGGCAGCCATATATGTTGTGACCAGTGTGGCCATGTTTATTCTGACCAGGGCGGACATGTACGTAGTGACCAGGGCGGCAATGTTTATTCTGACCAGGGCGGCCAGGTTTATTCTGTCCACAGCGGCCATGTTCATTGTGACCAGGGCAGCCATGTTTGTTGTGACAAGGGCGGCCATGTTTGTTGTGACAAGGGCGGCCATGTTGGTTGTGACCAGGGTGGATATGTACCTTATGACCAGGGCGACAATGTACGTTGTAACCAGGGCAGCCATGTACATTGTTACCAGGGCGGCCATGTACGTTGTGACCAGGGTGGCCATGTTCGTTGTGACCAATGCGGACATGTTTATTCTGACCAGGGCGGACATGTTTGTTGTGACCAGGGCAGACATGTACGTTATGACCAGGGCGGCTATATTTGTTGTGACCAGGGCGGACATGTTTATTCTGACCAGGGTGGACATGTTTGTTGTGACCAGGACGGACAAGTATGTTGTGACCAGGTCGGCCATGTTTGTTGTGACCAGGGCAGCCATGTTTATTCTGACCAGCGCGGACATGTTTACACTGACCAATGCGGCAATGTTTGTTCTGACCAGGGCGGCCATGTACATTGTGACCAGGGCGGACATGTACGTTGTGACCAGGGCGGACATGTACGTTGTGACCAGGGCTGACTTGTTCGTGGTGACTAGGGTGGACATGTATGTTGTGACCAGGGCGGACATGTTTACTCTTAACAGGGCAGCCATATACGTTGTGACCAGGTCGGACATGTTGATTCTGACCAGGTGGATATGTACATTGTGACAAGGGTGGCCATGTTTGTTGTGACCAGGGCGGACATGTACGTTGTGACCAGGGCGGCCATGTTTATTCTGACAAGGGCCGACATGTACCTTGTGGCCAGGAAGGCAATGTACGTTGTGACCAGGGCGGACATGTACATTGTGACCAGGTCGGACATGTTGTTTCTGACCAGGGCGGACATGTACATTGTGACAAGTGTGGCCATGTTTGTTGTGACCTGGGCGGACGTGTAAGTTGTGACCAGGGTGGCCATGTTTATTCTGACCAGGGCAGACATGTACCTTGTGACCAAGGCGGCAATGTACGTTGTGACCAGGGCAGACATGTACGTTGTGACCAGGGCAGCCATGTTTATTCTGACCAGGTTGGAAATGTTTGCTGTGACCTGGGCAGACATGTACATTGTGACCAGGGCGGCCATGTTTATCCTGACCAGGGTGGCCATGTTTGTTGTGACCAGGGCGGACATGAACATAGTGACCAGCGCAGCCATGTTTTCTGTCACCAGGGCGGACATGTACGTTGTGACCAGGGCGGCGATGTTTATTCTGACCAGAGCTTTCCCCCTCCTCCTTCCCCCCCTTTCCCCCTCCTCCTCCTCCT